>NC_052167.1:23370129-23970129 GCF_902713615.1 Scyliorhinus canicula
TCCAAAAAAATCACGCACCTGCAGATACCTGAATCCATTTCCTGCTGGCAGTTCAAAACTTCCCTCTAAATCCTTCAAAGTAGGGAAGCTCCCATCTGTGAATAGGTCCCCCATCCTCTCGGTCCCTACTCTCTGCCATCTCCGAAACCCCCCCATCCAGCCTTCCTGGTACAAACCGATGGTTGTTGCAAATTGGGGCCCAGAACGATACCCCCTCCACTCTCATGTTTCCTCCACTACCCCCAGACTCTACCACTGAGCTTGTGGAGTACTGGGCCAGCGAGAATGACAGAGCTGCTGTTATCAATGCCCCCAGACTTGTGTCCTTTCATGATGCTGCCTCCACTCGCTCCCACACCGACCAGCAACACCACCACCACCACCATCACCACTTCCTAATCTAATCATGTCTATATTTGCCGCCCAGTAATAGTTGCTAAAGTTCGGCAGTGCCAACCCACCTTCCCCTCGACTACGCTTCAGCAACACTTCTTCACTCACGGGGTTTTTCCCGCCCACACAGCCCCAAATCACCTTGTTTAACTGCTTAAAAAAGGCCCTTGGGATAAAGATAGGGAGGCACTGAAAAACGCACAGAAATCTGGGGAGGACCGTCATTTTCATGGTCTGTACCTTCCCCGCCAGTGACAGCGGGAGCATGTCCCATCTTCTAAAGTCCTCCTTCGTTTGCTCTACTAGACGGGTCAGATTTAGCTTATGTCATGTCTCCCATTCCCGTGCCACTTGGATTCCCAGATAGCTGAAGCTCCCTCCCACCACTCTAAATGGCAGCTCTCCCAGCCTCCCCTCCTGCCCCCTCGTCTGTATCGCGAACATCTCGTTTTTCCCCATATTCAATTTATACCCCGAAAACAGTGCTCTGTTCTAGTACCTGTAACCTCAGACTTCTTAAAAACTTATCTTCATTTCTCTAATTCCCCTAACTAGCTGCTGTTCATTTCTACACTTGTTTTCTTAAACATTACTCCAGGATACACTTATTTTTTTAGAAGGATCATCTGTTGTCAGCTTGGCTGGAAAAAAGTCCTGACGGGTTGATGTAAAACCCTGGACTGGATTCGCAGTAGAGTAGAAGTTTCGTTTAAAATTGTCATTTGGAAAACTTAGTCATTGATGTTTACCGCACGGAAACAGGCCCTTCGGCCCAGCTGGTCCATGCCGCCCAGTTTTTATCACTAAGCTAGTCCCACTTGCCCACATTTGGCCCATATCCCTCTGTACCCACCCTGCCCATGTAACTGTAACTTTTTTTAAAGAAAAAATTGTACCTTGCTCTACCACTGCCTCTGACAGCCCGTTCCAGATTCTCACCACCCTCTTGTGTGAAGAATGTCCCCTCTGGTCTCTTTGTACCTCCCCCCTCTCACCGTAAACCTATGCCCTCGAGTTCTAGACAACTCTACCTTTGGGAAAAGATGTTTGCTTATCTATGCCCCTCATTATTGTCGAGATTTTAGAATGCAGAGCACTAAGGAAAGCGTAATTGTGAGAATATTTTAAGGTGTATTTTTGGGAGTGGAGTTTGGAAACTCTCACATGACAATCATCTTGGGGGGACTCTTGTGAAGAAATCCGCAGACACAAACTTGGGCTCAGTGGAATGCACATATTTGACTACTGTCATTTTGTGTACTTGTATAAGAGCACTATAGCTCAAGATGCACTTTGTAATTCATGTTCATCTTTAAATCTGTGTGTATTTATTAAGCTAAGGGGGGGTAAAGGTATTTTATAGAATCCAACTTTTCATGTTTTTAATTAAAAAAATAAAATATATTTTTGCTTGTTAAAATGAATTAGCTGATAATCTGACTCTGCTCCTCCAGGTTCTATTTTGATAAAAAATAAAAGGTCTTTTGAGCCAGGATTCCGTTCTGGGATCTCCCGTCCAGTTATAACGTCAACTGGAACTGTAACAAATGCTTCTAATAAGATATGGGGATCCTTATCAAAGATTTAGCCGCTTGTGAACTCCACTGGAGCTCAGCACAAAAGCACATATGAAAGGAAGGAAGCTCTCCAACACCAGTGTTTACAACATTTAACTGAAAATGAGATAGGGACAAACACATCCACTACGGATTATGCAGCTTAACTCCAACCTCTCTCTTAATGTTGATAGTATCCTTGTCCAATTCCAGAATATGTTTTGACCAAGTAAGATAGCTCTCTACACTCTTAAAATAGGAGCATATCAAGGTTGGAGCACAATGAATAATGAAATAGAGAAGTTACTCTGTGCTCAAATATTTAATCAAGGCTGCTCTTTAGGAAAGAACAATGGAGAATTAGTAAAATTCCTCAAATATGAACAATATTGCCTTGGCACATTTTTAAAGTTTACCGATGGTGTTCTGTAATAATTGATAGGTCACCGTTCTCTTAGTTGTCCATTGAAAGTTCACAGTTCAGACAGAGTTCAGGGAAGGGGGGAGTCCCTGTTCTGCATCTATCAGACCTGCACTGATTTGGCTTTGTTTGACCACGATACCCAAATGAGAAGAGTTCCATTTGCCAGGACCAGCATCTCTGTCCTTGAGAATCACATGGTTCTCTCTCACTTTCTCTCATGCTCACAGCTCTCCTTTTACCTGTGGCTCTCTTGCCCGCTCTTTCTACCCCCGACTCTCTTTTGCACAGATGAATGTGATCCTGGAACCAACTTTTCCTAAAAATGGGGGGAACGGCAAACTAGGAATGATTCCAATAAGTTTCAATTTGCTTCCTCAAAATGCTAGAAGTCTACATTTTGCGTAAAGTCACAGCACAAACCTTCAGAGAGTCTCACTTAATTGGGTCTTTTAACAGACCATCAAGGTAATCCCTTAATCTTATCAATTTTAACAAGGGCGCTACAGGTAGTTTGTTGCTTTGTACTGTTATCCCTTTCTTATCCAACACTCACTCTTGCGTACACTCACGCAAACTATCACACACATGCTCGCACACTCATACCCTCACTCCCTCTCTCTCACTCCCTGCTCTCTCACACTCGTGCATATACACACACTCGTGCACACAAACACTGTGGGTGGGATTCTCGACCCTGGGCCGAGTAGGAGATGAAAATTAGGACATTATTCAGGTTACCCTGTATTCAGATACTCTGAGCGCCCGAACAGTCAAAAGGGAAGTGTTTTTTAAAAGTTGCAGGAAGTTTAAAGTCTAACACCGACTGTTGAGTGCAATATCCTTCTGCTATGCCACTGTACTCATTAAGACTTGAATATAAAATATCTAATGCAATATCTCATTAACATACCGGCATAACACTTTACCAATCCTCTCTATTTTCCCTTCTCTTTATACCACACCATGCCTTCAAAACGAGAAACACACATTCTACATGTGTGTAGCAAAGATTCAGTGGTGACTAGGAATGGATAAAAAATAGTATTCCTGTGATACTCTGGAGGACATTGACATGATTCCAACTCACTTTAATGAGAAATAATCTGATGTAATGTTAGAATAGTCATCAAACCTGCACACAGCCACTGGCTGCCTTCCGACTAGTACATGACCCTGGGTCTCACACTCATCTGACTGAAATGGTCATGGATATCCTTGTTTTGAATCAGAGTTTTTTCCTTCTTTGTGTTCCTCAAGGGAAATCACACACCGACAAACGCATGCAACCCCACCCCCGCCACTCCCCCTACACATTCTTACTCCTTCCCCCCCCCCCCCATACACTCTGATCTTTCCTCCCACACAATCTTCCCTTACCCTGCCACCCATTTCCTCTCTCCTTTCCCCCCCGCCCCCCCAACCCCACTAAGGGCAATTTAGCAGATCGAGTTGCGGGCGGAGGGCGCGGAAGTGGGCCAAATGGCTTCCTGCACTGAAGAGATTCTTTAAAGACCAGTTGAACTTGCTTTGTACGTACTGTGAAATAAAACATTCATCTCTGGCCTCGCCATGAACACGTGTGAAAGACGCAACATCCAGTTTACATCACAGGGTGACCCTACTGTTACACTCTTGGATTACACTGTCAGATACTTAGATGCTGGATGTTTGAGCACAACCCTGAACATAAAGATGCTGCAACAGTTTATTGCTGCAAAAGTTTATTGTACTTTGGTGAATACCTACAACAAGACCCGTGTTTGAAACACAGCCCTGCTCCAACATTGGCTAAGTGTAAAGCTGTGATTCTGGGTTGAACTCTGACACTTCAGTGCAGAAACAAGGAGGTGCTGTCTTTCAAATGAGACATTAAATCTATAGTCTTGTCTGCCTTCTGAAGTGGATGTAAAAGATTTTATGGCACTATCTTAAACTAGATCATGGGGAGTTCCCTTTGGTGTCCTGGCCAAAAGCTATCCTTCGATCAACATTTAGAGAGCAGAGTATTTGTCATTATCTCATCACTTGTGTGTAAAGTTTCTGCCACATTTCCTTTATTACAGCAAGGGATGCATTTCAAAGAGTACTTAGTGGCTATAAAATGCTTTATTATAATGCCCCAGGATATATCAATTTAGTTTTGTTTTTAATATTCTATCTGCAAAACCATTTTGTATTGCCCTTTTTTTGCTCATTCCCAGGGTCTTTTAATACTGTGGATGCTTTCTATATTACCCGATATTCATTTAATTATCTTTTATTTAAACAATAAATGCTTTGTCGCGGAGCGCACTACATTACCAATGTTTGATATTTTCTTTAGCTTTTGGTTTGCAGTCTAATTTGATTTACTCTGTTAAAGTAATGTAAGTATAATAATTGAACATTTTTGGATGCTCGTATCATCTTTGCAACCATTTGCCTGGATAGTCAGTTGAATTAGGTTTTGAATCTCTTAAAAATATGAAGCGAAAATGTCGAGTGCTGGACATCAAAAACCGGGTTTGGCTGATTCATGCCTAGGTCAACCCTAGGAAAGACCCTAGTTCGAAGCAGCGTTGAGTCACGTTTTAGTCTGTATAGAGATGTGTCCCCATCGGACGTCCCAGACTGACACACTTTTTCCCAATATTGCAGGATTCAGAATTGGAAAAAATTACGAGAAGGTTTACCATTGAGCTGGCAAAGAAAGGATTCATTGGTAAGTTTGTGGAGAATTCTTTTTGGCAATTTTATATTTTGGTGCAATACCCATCAGACTGTTCACTGGAAGCTGCCCTGTTCAAATTGTGGCTTTCATTAAATAGCACTAAACCAGCAGACAATTGTTCATGTGTTTGATCTGAACAGCTCTGACCACCTGGATCTCTAATTGTAGTCGCACAGAGAACAGGTAGAATTTTTTTACTGAAGGCCTATACAGCAAGTTGAGTACCTTAACTTACTAGCAAGAGAAAAGTTTAGAGAGGGACTTATTTCTCCAGAGGCAGCAAATAGCGTATACTGCAGACGCGTCTATCTGAAGGGTGTTTAGATGGGGGTAGCAGCATCCCACAGGGTTCAATTCCGGGGCTGCTTGTGATCTGTTTGCATCAGTGAGTTTGGAAATCAGGTTGGTGCGAATGGTATCTTGTTGTATTGTCAGACGATACTAAATCACAGGCAGAAGTAATTGTCGGGAGCAAAGGAAGCTGCAAGGGAATATTGACAATTGGGCGAAAGGAAGGCAGGTGGAATTCGGTATGTGAAGTGGTATGTTTTCATTTTAAAAGTAATACTTTGGGGAGATGGTGTGTTAGAGCAGAATGATTTGGTGCTTCAGGTAAACAAGACATTAAGAGCAATGCCTCCAGCAGATGAGATGGATTTATTCAAAAACAACACCAATGGACTACTGGGTTTTATGGCAAGAGGTATAGAATTTAAGGTGAGGTATAATGGTCAAACTGTGTAAAACCTTAGGCAGAGCAAGCATGGTTGGTGAATCCAGTTTTGCACTGCACACCAAAGGAAGGATACTGAGGTAATAGCGAGGGCTTAGCCCAGGGTTGCAGAAATAAAAGTACAAAAAGACTGCAGATCCCTGAACTCCAAAATAGAGAGAATTTTTTAAAAAATGTTTTAAAATAAATTTAGAGTACCCAATTCATTTTTTCCAATTAAGGGGCAATTTAGCGTAGCCAATCCATCTACCCTGCACATCTTTGGGTTGTGGGGGAGAATGTGCAAACTCCACACGGACAGTGACCCAGAGCGGGATCGAACCTGGGACCTCGGCGCCGTGAGGCATCAGGGCTAACCCACTGTGCCACCGTGCTGCCCCTAGAGACAATTACTTGGCAGGTTTGGCAGGACCTGTCAGACAGATTGATGACTTAACCTCCTCTCTTCCAGTAAAACAACTAAGTGCTGATTTGATGCTGTATTTAATATTTATGAAAGGATAGGACAGAGTACATAGAAACAGAGCATGCTCCAGTGATTTGAGAGCAAGGAATGTAGATATGAAAAAGGAGAAATGTTTGGAGAGCAAAAAGTCCTTTTGTTTTTGGAAGGTCTAATTAATGCAGGCAGGGAACATACAGTGAATGGAGAACGCTCAAGACTATTGACAGTCAGAGAGATCTAGGTGTACAGGTCCACAGGTCACTGAAAGGGGCAACACAGGTGGACAAGGTAGTCAAGAAGGCATACGGCATTCATTGGCCGGGGCATTGAGTATAAAAATTGGCAAGTCATGTTGCAAATCATGCTGTAGCTGTTTAGAACCTTAGTTAGGCCACACGAAGTATCGTGTTCAATTCTGGTCGCCACACTACTAGAAGGATATGGAGGCTTTAGAGAGGGTGCAGAAGAGATTTACCAGGATGTTGCCTGGTATGGAGGATATTAGCTATGAGGAGAGGTTGGATAAACTTGGTTTGTTCTCCCTGGAATGAAGGAGGTTGAGGGGCGACCTGATAGAGGTCTACAAAATTGAGAGGAATAGACAGAGTGGGCAGTCAGAGACTTTTTTCCCAGGGTAGAGGGGTCAATTACTCGGGGGCAAGGTTTAGAGGAGATGTACGAGGCAAGTTTTTTACATCGAGGGTAGTGGGTGCCTGGAATTTGCTGCCGGAGGAGGTGGTGGAAGCAGGGACGATAGTGACATTTAAGGGCCATCTTGATAAATACATGAATAGGATGGGAATAGAGGGATACGGACCCTGGAAGTGTAGAAGATTTTAGTTTAGGCGGGCCGCATGGTCGGCACAGGCTTGGAGGGCCGAAGGGCCTGTTCCTGTGCTGTACTTTTCTTTGTTCTTTTGCACAGTGCTTCAATCACTCTGGTAATATACCCCGTAGTTTCTCAACCCAGAGACCCGTGGGCTGAATATTGACCATAAATAGGCAGGTTTCATATTGGGGTGGTTAAAGTCGGAAAAATATGTTCTTGACCCAGAACACACCAATTTTTTGGCTTTAAGAGAGACCGGAAGGTGGGTTGTGGGTCATGTGGGTCTTCAAGTTAGAACTGCTGTCAGCTAATTCCCCAAGTGATGGGAAACCCCCTGACAGCTTCATCGAGGTGAAGATCTGGTGGGTTCAGGAGGTAAGCACCTTTTACATCCACCTTCTAGATCCAGGCCCAACCAACTCTCCTTGCCAATCCCACCACCAGGCCCTGATATTTATCCCCCGACCACCACAACCAGGTTGTCCATTCACTACCCCTCCCCCAAGTCCCCAACACCGATGACTCTGCTCTTGCATGGTGTAGCCTCCTTGTCCAACTGTAGGCCTAGCTATAAGTTAGACAGGCCTCCAGGTCGGGAAACCAATTTTAGCCGTCACGGATACACGGTGGAGCTAAAACTCCACAGTATGTGGAGGAATTCAAAATTTTGGAATTTGCAACACTTTTGAATGCAACTCTGTGTGGGTCAAACAGTAAAACGTCCCACCCCTCCAACCATTGTCAACATTATAGAAGAGGTTAAGAATACAGCTGTGGTGGCATGGGGCACCATGGTAGCATGATGGTTGGCACTGTTACTTCACAGCGCCAGGGTCCCGGGTTCGATTCCCAACTTGGGTCACTGTCTGTTCGGAGTCTGCACGTTCTCCCTGTGTCTGCGTGGGTTTCCTCCGGGTGCTCCAGTTTCTTCCCGCAAGTCCTGAAAGACGTGCCTGTTAGGTGAATTGGACATTCTGAATTCTCCCTCTGTGTACTCGAGCAGGCGCCGGAATGTGGCGACTGGGGGCCTTTCACAGTAACTTCATAACTGTGTTAATGTAAGCCTAGTTGTGGCAATAATAAAAATGATTATTTTAATGGTTGTTACTGGACCTTTTGGAGACCAAGACTAATAAACCACAGAGGCTAAATATCAATCCCAGCATGGAAAATTTGAATTATAATTTTTTAAAATTCTGGAAGGTTCAGTCAGAGTGACAATGAAGCAGTGAGATTATCATCAAAATTAATTGTTTGCCTTATGTCCTTTAGGGAAAGGAACCTGCCCTCCTTTGAAATGAGAGAGGAGAAAGAGAAGCAGAGAGTGACTATAAAGAAACCTTTTAAGCATAATTCAATATCCTGTTTCCACTCTAGTCGTTTAGCTCTGCGTGCAGTTTATCACCAGGGGATTCAAGTTCATGTCAATGTTCAACTAATGAGTCAATCATCTTATTTCCACCTGCACAGCAGGTGTCTGCTCCTATCTTAGCCCCTAAACCTATACCTGTGCTTTGAACAACTGACCTATATGCGACAGCTATCCCACTCTAACATGGGCGACTTTTAGCTTTCTGCACAACACGTCACTCGTTTGTATCAAACACAAGATGTCTACTTTCTTAAACTAGAAATGGATTGTCCAAAATCCTGAGAATATGTAAAAAGGCGGCACGGCGGTGCAGTGGTTAGCACTGCTGCCTCACAGCGCTGAGGACCCGGGTTCGATCCTGGCCCTGGGTCACTGTAAACTCCACGTGGACATTCTCTGTGTCTGTGTGTCTCACCCACACAACCCAAAGTTGTGCAGGGTAGATGGATTGGCCGCGCTTAAATTGCCCCTTAATTGGGGGGAAAAATGAATTGGGTTCTTAAATTTTCACAGGCTTTTCACAGTAACTTCATTGAAGCCTACTCGTGACAATAAGCGATTTTCAAATTTCAAAAAAGAGAGAGAATGTGTAAAAGAAGTAAATAGATGGTTGAAATAGGAGGGAATAAAGAGAAATTATGAAGGAGTCAATGTTCAAATGCAGTAAGACCTGGATAATATCCAGGCTCGGACTGACATCTGGTAAATAACATTCACGCCACACAACCAGCCATTGGCCATTTCCAACGAGAGAGAATCTAACCATCGCCCCATGACATTCAATTGCATTATCATTGCTGAATCCCCCACTATCAGCATCCTGGGGGAATCACCATTGACTTGAAATTGAACTGGACTAGCCATCTAAATACTGTGGCTACAAGAGCAGGTCAGAGACTGGGAATCCTGTGGCAAGGAACTCCCCTCCTGACTCCCCAAAGCCTGTCCAAGGCACAAGTCAAGAGTATGATGGAGTTGTCTCCACTTGCCTGGATGCGTGCAGCTCCAACAGCACTTGAGAAGCTTAACACCTTCCAGGACAAAGCAACCCGCTTGATTGACACCCCATCCACAAACATTCACTCCCTCTAACTCAAACACACAGTGGCAGTAGCGTGTACAAACGACAAGATGTATTGTAGGAACTCTAAGATTCCTTGGGCAGCAGCACTCCCTCTAGAAGGACAAGGGCAGCAGACACATGGAAACACCACCACCTGGAAGTTCCCCTCCACGTCACTCACCAACCGGACTTAAAGCTGCCACTGGATCAAAATCCTAGAACTCCCTCTGTCAACACACTGGATTTAACCACAGCACATGGACTGCAGGAGTTTAAGAAGGTAGCTCACCACCAATTCAGGGGCAATTAGGGATGGGCTATAAATGCTGGCCTGTAAATAAATTTTTTAAAGATGGGTATGCTGGATTAGGGCTGTATTATGTGGAATGTTAACAATCCAAACTGGTTGAACCTGTTGTGTTATTTCTATAGATGTTCTTATATTATAATAACCCAGGCAGTTTATAGAGTAATACCAATCGTGGGAGTATGTAGGTGGGCCATTGTAGTTTTGGGTGTGTTGGGTGTGGAGGTATTTTGAAAGTTGGAGACCAGGATTTAGGCAGCTGAAACATCTGCCACCAATGATGTGAGATGTGGAAGGAGAACAGATCAAAAGGAGCAGACCGCACAGCTCTGTCTCCAGGCGAACAATCAACTAGGGCGGCACAAGTTGCGAGCGCTGTGGCTTCATGGCGCTGGGATCCCAGGTTCGATTCCCCGCTGGGTCGCTCTCTGTGCGGAGTCTGCCTGTTCTCCCTGTGTCTGCGTGGGTTTCCTCCAGGTGCTCAGGTTTCCTCCCACAGTCCAAAGACGTGCAGGTTAGGTGGATTGGCCATGATAAATTGCCCTTAGTATCCAAAAAAACGGTTAGGAGGGGTTATTGGGTTACAGGGATAGGGTGGAAGTGAGGGCTTGAGTGGGTCGGTGCAGACTTGATGGGCCGAATGGCTTCCTTCTGCAGTGTAAGTTCTATGTTCTATCAAGAGGAACACCAGCGGATACAAGCCTAGCTTGTTCAACCTTTCCCAATAAGACAAACCCCACCCCAGATGTTAGTCTAGTAAACCTTCTCTGAACTATATTTGCATCCTTCCTTAAATAAGGGGTCCAATACTGCACACAATGCTCTAGATGTGGTCTCACTACTGCTCTGTATAACTGAAACATAACCTTCCAGCTTTTGTATTCAATTCCCCTTGCAAAAAATGACAATGTTCTATTAGCTTTCCTCATTGCTGTGCCTGCATACTAACTTTTGTGATTCATGCACTAGAACACGCAAATCCCTCTGCATGTGGGTAGCACAGTGGTTAGCACAGTTGGTTCACAGCTTCAGGCTCCCAGGTTCGATTCCCTGCTTGGGTGACTGTCTGTGCGGAGTCTGCACGTTCTCCCCGTGTCTGCGTGGGTTTCCTCCGGGTGCTCTAGTTTCCTCCCACAGTCCAAAGATGTGCAGGTTAGGCGGATTGGCCAGGATAAATTGCTCTTAGTGTCCAAAAAAGGTTTGGTGGGGTTACGGGGATAGGGTGGTGACGTGGGCTTAAGTGGGGTGTTCTTTCCAAGGGCTGGTGCAGACCCAATCGGCCAAATGGCCGCCTTTTGCACTGTAAATTCTATGATAAACAAAGCTATGATCTCCGAGCTCTGCAATCTGTCACCATTTGGATAATGAGCTTTTATATTCGTCCAGGCAAAATGGACAATTCCAATATTTCACAAATCATACTCCATTTGCAAGATCTTTTCCCACTTGCTTAACCTACCTACATCCCTTTGTAACCTCCATATGTCCTCTTCGCATTTTACTTTCCTACCTATCTTTGTGCATTCAGCAAATTTAACAACCATATCTTCAGTCCCCTCTCCGAAGTAATGTATATAAATTGTAAAACGTTGAGGCTCCAGCATTGATCCCAGTGGCACACCATTCATTAAATCTTACCAATTACAAAAATGACCCATTTATACCTACCAGCTGTTTCCTGTGAGCTAACCAATTGTCTATCCATGCCAATATGTTACCCCCCTACACTAATAGATTTTATTTTCCGCAATAAACTTTGATGCGGCTCCTTATCAAATGCCTCTGGAAATCTAAAGACAGTATATCCACTGTTTCCCTTTTACCCACAGCACATGTTACTTCCTTGGAGAGCTCCAATAAATGAGTTAAATATGATTTCCCTTTCACAAAACTATGTTGCCTCTGTCTGATTGCCTTGAATTTATCTATAACTCTGCAAAACACATTTAAAAGCTTTTAACGTTTTCCCTGTGACAGACATTAAGCTAACTGGCCTGTAGTTTCCTGCTTTCTGTCTCTTCCCCCCCCCCCCTTTTTTTTTTGAATAACGGAGGCTACATTTCACTTTTTTCCAATCTCATGGAACCGTACCTGAATCTAGGGAATTTTGGAAATTTAAAACCCATGTGTCAACTACCTCTCTAGACCCTTCTTTGTTTTAAATTTAGAGTACCCAATTCATTTTTTCCAATTAAGGGGCAATTTAGCGTGGCCAATTTGGGGCAGCACGGTAGCATGGTGGTTAGCATAAATGCTTCACAGCTCCAGGGTCCCAGGTTCGATTCCCGGCTGGGTCACTGTCTGTGTGGAGTCTGCACGTCCTCCCCCTGTGCGCGTGGGTTTCCTCCGGGTGCTCCGGTTTCCTCCCACAGTCCAAAGATGTGCGGGTTAGGTGGATTGGCCATGCTAAATTGCCCTTAGTGTCCTAAAAAATAAGGTTAATGGGGGGGGTTACTGGTCTAGGGTGGATACGTTGGCTTGAGTAGGGTGATCATTGCTCGGCACAACATCGAGGGCCGAAGGGCCTGTTCTGTGCTGTACTGTTCTATAATGCACCTAACTTGCACAATTTTGAGTTGTGGGGGCAAAACCCACGCAAACACGGAGATCCAGACCCTTTTAAGACCCTAGGACGAAATCCATCAGGAAGCAGTTCCAACAATTGGCTCAGTACCACTTCCCTGGTGATTGTAACTTTCTTGAGTTTTGTTTCCTTCCATTTCCTGATTTACAGCTATTTCAAAATGTTATTTGTATCCTCTATAATCAAGACTAAAGCAAAGTACCTGTTCAATTGATCAGTCATCTCCTTATTTTCCATTATTAATTCTCCAGACTATCTCTATATGATCAAAACTCACTTTAACTCTTTTTTTGTAAAAATAGCTATAGAAACTCCTATTTAAACTACTAGCTTGCTTTCTCTCGTACTCTAATTAATTTTTCCCTCCTTATTCTTTGCTTTTTTTAATGTACTGTACTATCGTCTGACCTACCACCCAACTTTGCATAATGATATGCTTTTTCTTTAAATTTGATCCAATCTTTAACTTTTTTTAGTTAGCCATGGATAGTGGATCCTTTTTTTCTTTCTCGTTTTAATATATCGATACTGTGCATTCGCAAATATCACCTTGGATGTCTGCCACTGTATCTCTTTTTTTAATTTTCCAGTTAAGGGGCAATTTAACCTTACTTTTAAGGACACTACGGGCAATTTAGCATGGCCAATCCACCTAACCCGCACATCTTTGGACTGTGGGAGGAAACCGGAGCACCCGGAGGAAACCCACGCACACACGGGGAGGACGTGCAGACTCCGCACAGAGAGTGACCCAGCCGGGAACCGAACCTGGGACCCTGGAGCTGTGAAGCATTTGTGCTAACCACCATGCTACCGTGCTGTCCATTGCAATTCTCTGGAAGCTACTTGACCTCACAGAAAATGGTGCTTCATCATACCCTGCTTGACCTGAACTTGTGCATTATCCAATTTGGAACAGTTATGTTCTGATAATTGTAAATGCTGGGCTAGAAACCCAGAGGGCAAGGAAAAATAAATTAATCAGAATGGTTTTTGAGAGCCGTCGGACAAGAAAACCTGCCAAACGTTCCTATTCTGCCCACGTGACTGCAAATGGTTGACTCATAATGCCCAAAGTCAACTAGAAGATGAGCAGTAAATGCTGCCTGGACAGCATCACTAAAACAGATGTTTAAAAAAAACTTTTTTTCCCCCTCCTGTCTAAACTTCACTTGTGTGTAAGTGTATATGTATATGTCTGTCTCTGTTCATTCCATGCAGATTTATAGGTGAAATTATAAGTGCTGCCTGTTTAACTTTGTCAGTGAAAAGAGTTACCTGTTTCTCAGTAATTACGCCCACTCCTGTATCTTTCTGGCCTAACATCAAAGTGGCAAGTACACGTGTCGGCACCAGAACAGTGCTGGCTGCCGGGACTCGCCAACACTAAACGCATTCAAATGGTCATTGGATAGGCATATGGACGATAAGGGGATAGTGTAGATGGGCTTTAGAGAGGTTTCACAGGTCGGCGCAACTTCGAGGGCCGAAGGGCCTGTACTGCGCTGTAATGTTCTATGAATCATCCGGGCCCTGACTCTCTACTTTCCTCCTATTTCCGGAACAACATAATTCAGAGAACGGATTGAATGTGAAGCGAAATGTGGCTTCTAACGTTTACCGTGACAACACCCCATGAACAGTCGAAATGAGTGAATGCAAAAAGTAATTGAAAGCCACATTTTATCATTGCGGGATTATGAGGGGCCTGTTTGATGAACTGGAGCTTGCGCTTCTCTTCTGGTTTTTTTTTGGGGGGGGGGGGGAATTAATTGTGTAACCCTTTAAATTTGTTTAACAAACTGTTGACTATTTTGAGATTTGGGTCGTGCAGGGAGTTAGAACATTGTCTTTATTTCTCGTCATGTCCATTGGATCTAGCCCTGACTGCCTGGAGTAACGGTTTCACTTCGCTAGCTGCAAGGTTCCTCCAAGAAATGAACGTTGGCTAGTTTTAACACACTCTCGATGAGCAGGGGTGGAAAACTGAAATATATCCGATTTCCCATGTCCTGAGAATGTTGTGTTTTATACATATTTACTTGGTTTCTCTCCCACCTGTCTAAAGGGTATAACGGTCTTTGGGTTTGTCCATCGAGTCAGCTGGCCTGAGGCTGGGACTGTTGTTGCAGAAGGAGAAATAAAATGTTTGCAAGATTAATATTTTCCTTTGCTCTCCTAGGACCTGGTATTGACGTGCCGGCCCCTGATATGAGCACAGGCGAGAGAGAAATGTCCTGGATTGCCGATACTTTTGCCACCACGATGGGACACATGGTGAGTGTACAAAGGAAATTGGATGGCAAGTCAGGAGGTTCAATAAAACATTGCTTCTGAATCAAGTCAGTTTGATTGTAGAGAATCCTTATTTGTGAAAGACAGATGGTTATTAAATAATAGTTGATATACATTTTGCAATTCAAATCCAACCAGGGCTTAAGGTGAGCAATAGAGCATGGAGAAGAAAAAGAGGGGAAAGTAAATAGTTTTAACAGTTTCAGGCGGTTGGACCGAGGTGGTGAATCCTAAAGGACATAGCTGTAAGCCTGGATCTGCAGCATGAGGTGAGGGAACCAAACGAGGGAAAAACACTTTTTTTTAATAAAAAAATTTAGAGTACCCAATTATTTTTTTCCAATTAAGGGGCAATTTAGCGTGGCCAATCCACCTAACCCGCACATCTTTGGGTTGTGGGGTGAAACTCACGCAGACATGGGGAGAATGTGCAAACTCCACACGAACAGTGACCCAGAGCTGGGATCAAACCTGGGATCTCGGTGCCGTGAGGCAGCAGTGCTACCCACTGCACTACATGCCGCCCCGGAAAAAACATACTTGACCTCATCCTCACAAACCTGCCGGCCACAGAGGCATCTGACCATCGTATAGACCTTGTGGAGACAAGTTACTGTCTTCACATTGAGGAAACCCTCCATCTGCTGTGTGGCACTATCATCGTGTTAAATAACACCAGGTTAAATTCCAACAGGTTTGTTTTGAATCACTAGCTTTTGGAGCACAGCTACTTCATCAGGTCAGTCCTCACCTGAGGAGGGAGCTGTGCTCCGAAAGCTAGTGATTCGAAACAAACCTGTTGGACTTTAACCTGACGTTATACGACTTCTTACTGTGCCCACCCCAGTCCAACGCCGGCATCTCCACACCGTGTTAAAGGGGATAGACTTCAAACACATCTGGCAACTTGAGACTGGATAGCCATGAGGCGCTGTGGGTCATCCGCAGCAGAATTTTATTCAACCGTAATGTCATAGAATCTAGAATACCTACAGTGCAGAAGGAAGCCATTTGGACTATTGAGTCTGCATTGACCCTTTGAAAGAGTACTTCACCCATGCTCACTCCCCCCACCCCCCCCCCGCCCCCCATCCCAATAACCCCTTAATCAATGAAGGAAATGAAAATGAACAAAATGAAAAGCACTTATTGTCACAAGTATGCTTCAATGAAGCTACTGTGAAAAGCTCCTCGTCACCACATTCCGGCGCCTGTTCGGGGAGGCTGGTATGGGAATTGAACCATACTGCTGGCCTGCCTTGGTCTGTTTTAAAAGCCAGCTATTTAGCTCAGTGTGCTAAACCAGCCCCTAATAGAACATAGAAAATACAGCAAAGAACAGGCCCTTCGGCCCACGATGTTGTACCGAACCTTTGTCATAGATTATCATAGAATTTACAGTGCAGAAGGAGGCCATTCGGCCCATCGAGTCTGCATCGGCTCTTGGAAAGAGCACCCTACCTAAGGTCAACACCTCCACCCTATCCCCATTACCCCATAACCCCACCCAACACTAAGGGCAATTTTGGACACCAAGGGCAATTTATCATGGACAATCCACCTAACCTGCACATCTTTGGACTGTGGGAGGAAACCGGAGCACCCGGAGGAAACCCATGCACACACGGGGAGGATGTGCAGATTCCGCACAGACAGTGACCCAAGCCGGAATCGAACCTGGGACCCTGGAGCTGTGAAGCAATTGTGCTATCCACAATGCTACCGCAATGTAACCTACAGATCTTTTTTGGGCACTATAGGGCAATTTAGCATAGCCAATCCACCTAACCTGCACATCTTTAGACTGTAGGAAGCACCTGGAAAAAATCTAAACAGACACGAGGAGAAAGTGCAAACTCCACAAAGATAGTCACCCGGGTTCCTGGCACTATGGCCCAAGAGATGCAGACCCAAATTAAAATATTGGGATCAAAGTGAAGCTCATAAAGACAATGGGTGGTGTTTTCCCTGCAGCCCTCTGCAAAATCAGAGGCGGTCTACCTTTGGCCAGTGGCAGGGTCTTTTGATTCCACCGTTGTCAACGGGGTTTACGTTAAATGCACCCCTTGCTACCAGGGGTGCCCACTGGAAGGCCTCACCAGCTTGACCAGTCAGAAGGTTCAGGCCAGTATATCAATTTCCATTTGATGCAGCTTCATACCTCAAAGAAAACATCTACAGGATCAGTTTAGCAGGATCAAGCTGGGTGTGGCAAGCATGGGGGAAAAACAACAAAATAGATACTGAGACCATGCAAGTAAAAATACAATCTCATTTGAGGGGTATAGATAGGGTAAACAGTTGAAGGCTTTTTCCCAGGGCAGAAATGACAATTACAAGGGGGCGCAAGTTCGAGGTGAGGGGGACAGGTTCAGTGGAGATGTGTGGGTGATGTTTTTTACGCAGAAGGTGGTGGTGGCCTGGAATGCACTGCCAAGTGAGGTGGTTGAGGCAGATACGTTAGTGACCGTTAAGACTTATTTGGGTAGACGCCTGAACAGAGGGAGTGTAGAAAGATACAGGCATGTGGTCTAGATAGGACACGTGATCGCACAGGCTTGGAGGGCCGAAGGGCCTGTTCCTGCGCTGTATTCTTCTTTGTTCTTGAATTGTCTTCACATAACCTTAACCCATATAAGGTGATCTAGGTGCCAAAAAGTCTGGCTTCATCTGGGCAATCCACAACAATCGATCCATTTGAATGGGACTGATTATCCCCCATTTACAGGGCAGGCCCAGACTTTCCCTGGTTGTCTGTATCTGTCCAGTATATTGGAACTTGGCTGTTCACATTCCTAGCAGGCCTGTCTATGGTTCCGACTGGTTTTAATTTAAAGTCTCCAATTGTATGTTGCACCTAAAATTCAGGCTGTTGGCCATATTACCACAACAGTCTACTCTATCAATCAGAGGGAAGGGGTCATCAACAGTGCTATCAAGCGGCACTTGCTTAGCAATAATGTGCTGATTGACACTCAATTTGGATTCCACTGGAGTCACTCAGTTTCTGACCACATTACAGTCTGGTTCAAACATGGACAAAACAGCTTAACTCCTGAGATGAGTGACTGCCCTTAATATCAAGGCAGCATTTGATGGTGTGTGGAATCCAGGAGTCCGAGCAAAACATGAGTAAATGGGAATTTGTGGGGGGCAACTCTCCACTCGTTAGAGTCGTACCTGGCACAAAGGAAGATGGTGTGTTGGTTGCAGGTCAGTCATCTCCGTTCTGGGACATCACTGCACGAGTTCCTCAGGCTAGTGCCCTAGAGCCAACCATCTTCATCTGCTTCATCAATGACCTTCCTGCCATCATTAGGTCAGAAGTGAGAATGTCTACTGATGACTGCACAATGTTCAATGTCATTGTTACCACACACACACTGAAGTAGTCCATGTCCAAGTCCTGCAAGGCCTGAACAAGAGCCAGGCTTGGGCTGACAAGTGGCAAGTAACATTCGAACCACACAAATGCCAGGCAATGACCATCTCCAACAAGCGAGAACTTAACCATTGCCCCTTGATATTCAGTTGCATGACCATCGCTGAATCTTCCACTGTCAACATCCTGGGGGGTTACCATTTACCAGAATCCAAACTAGAATCGCCTTATAAATACAGTGGTGACAAGAGCAGGTCGAAGGCTAGGGATCCTGTGGCGAGTAACCTACCTCCTACTCCCCAAAGTTCTACAAGGCACAAGTCAGGAGTGTGATGGAATACTCTCCACTTGCCTGGATGAGTGCAGCTCTAACAACACTCGAAGCTTAACACCATCCAGGACATAGCAGCCCGCTTGATTGCTCCCCCTTCCACAAACATTCACGTCTTCCACAATTGATGCACCATGGCAGCCGTGTGTACAATCTACAAGATGCACTGCTCACCAAGGCTCCTTCGGCAATGCGTTCCAAACCTACACTACTACCACCTAGAAGTACAAGGACAGAAAGGTGTGCTCCCCACAAGTTATCAGTTTGTTCCCCTCCAAGTCACTCTCCATCCTGACTTGGAAATATTGTCGTTCCTCCACTGTCGCTGGATCAGAATTGCAGAACTCCCTTCCTCACAGCACTGTGGTTGTGCCTGCACAACAAGGATTGCAGCGAATCAAGAAGGCAGCTCACCAGCACCTTGCCAGGAGCAATTGGGGATGGGCAATGAAAGATGGCCCAGACAATGAGGCCCCCATTCCATACATGAATAAAGTATCTCAACTGTGACTGTTCATTTCAACAATGCGTGATTACATTATTTAAAGATAATTGTAACAAAGGGTATAAAATTGCTTCGATCAAACTGGAACCAGTTTGGATTTGTCTACAATGAGCAATGAACCACACCCTTTTGTCTGTCATGCTGAGTGAGCAGAATATTCTACGCCAAAGCCACTTCCACATTTGTCCCTGCACCTCGGCTTACTCTTTGTGGTGGGGTGCAAGCCTCATTCATTCTGAGGAACATTACTATTGGCGTTTCACTAATGTTGATGGTCAGATTTGTTCCCCATTTTAAATGTTGACACTGTGCTGACTTCAGGCTTGCAGCATGCACTGTTTCTTTTGTTGCGATAGTCAGTGACTCCATAAACTTCCTCTGTTCAGTGCCCTTTGAAATAGGAGTCAGTTTTAGGGTTCGCCCGGAGGTGGCAACCGTTCGTCGACTTTGTCGTGAAAAATTAATCGTCAGCAG
The DNA here is from genome assembly GCF_902713615.1 of Scyliorhinus canicula. Lineage (NCBI taxonomy): Eukaryota > Metazoa > Chordata > Chondrichthyes > Carcharhiniformes > Scyliorhinidae > Scyliorhinus > Scyliorhinus canicula. The sequence goes on from NC_052167.1 coordinate 23,389,533, forward strand.
AAGGGGGGGTGGGGGGGGTTTAGTTTAGCTTAGAGTAGGGAGTTAATAAAGGTGAGCATGTAAGGGAGGGAGATGGCTTTTGCACTATGTTTATAGTTTTATGTACATTGTTTATTGTGGTTTTATAATATCGAAAAATACCTCAATAAAATGTTTATTTTTAAAAAAATAGGAGTCAGTTTTCAACCTCGGCACATGGTAATCTGAACATCAGGGTGGAGCAGATTGTCTGCTTGTTAATGAACCTGGTGTGTATTAATGTGGATATAAGCTTCAGTGTTTGTGTGACAGCTCAAGCCAATCTGCAGCCTTTCTGGGCAGGAAACAAACTCCTACTCAAAAGAAAGGCCTGTGAATCCTGCACCTTCAGCCCACTGCTCACCGTCCCCAAATGTGACCAAGACTGCCATGTATATATGGGACTCTTGAGCCACACCAGGTGATGTTGCAGAGTGTTAGAACATAAGAACTAGGACCAGGAGTTGGCCATCTGGCCCCTCGAGCCTGCTCCGCCATTCAATGAGATCATGGCTGATCTTTTGTGGACTCAGCTCTACTTTCCGGCCCGAACACCATAACCCTTAATCCCTTTATTCTTCAAAAAACTATCTTTATCTTAAAAACATTTAATGAAGGAGCTTCAACTGCTTCACTGGGCAAGGAATTCCATAGATTCACAACCCTTTGGGTGAAGAAGTTCCTCCTAAACTCAGTCCTAAATCTACTTCCCCTTATTTTGAGGCTATGCCCCCTAGTTCTGCTTTCACCCGCCAGTGGAAACAACCTGCCCGCATCTATCCTATCTATTCCCTTCATCATTTTATATGTTTCTATAAGATCCCCCCTCATCCTTCTAAATTCCAACAAGTACAGTCCCAGTCTACTCAACCTCTCCTCGTAATCCAACCCCTTCATTTACCTATTTGGATTAACCTAGTGAATCTCCTCTGCACACCCTCCAGTGCCAGTACGTCCTTTCTCAGGTAAGGAGACCAAAACTGAACACTGCTCCAGGTGTGGCCTCACTAACACCGTATACAATTGCAGCATGACCTTCCTAGTCTTAAACTCCATCCCTCTAACAATGAAGGACAAAATTCCATTTGCCTTCTTAATCACCTGTAAACCAAATGTTTGCTACTCATGCACGAGCACACCCAGGTGTCTGCACAGCAGCATTTTAAAATATTTTATCATTTAAATAACAGTCCCTTTTGCTGTTATTTCAACCAAAATGGATACCCTCACATTTGTCAACATTATATTCCATCTGCCAGACGCTAGCCCATTCACTTAATCTATCCAAATCCCTCTGTAGGCTTCCGGTATACTCTGCACTTTTTGCTTTACCACTCATCTCAGTGTCGTCTGCAAACTTGGACACATTGCACTTGGTCCCCAACTCCAAATCATCTATGTAAATTATCTATCTTTATAGTTAATATGATGGGGTGGAAGGAATGATTTAAATGGCAACAGGAATGGTGAAAGCCAGCAGAGTGGCAACTCTGTACAACCCTTGTCAACAGCCCAAGCCAGATATTGTTTCTACTGTTCTTAATGTTTATATCTGGCCATATTGCAACCTTCAAATTGATTGAGATTTTTAAGATTTGTAGCGGTATTGTTGGGGGGGGGGGACAAAGGATGCAACTTTAAAATCAGGGGGACGTTGGGGACTCTGCAGAAAACATAAGTTGCTAGCTCAATTCAAAATGTTGAACCTGAGAACCAAGGTGGATGGATAGAGTTACGATACAGATCAGGGTCGGGATTCTCCGACCCCACAGCTGGACCGGAGAATCGGCAGGGGTTGTGTGAATCCCACCCCCGCCGGCTGCCGAATTGTCCGGCGTTGGGGTTTTGGCAGGGGCGGGAATCATGCCGCGCCGGTCGGACGCCGCTGGCAGCGGCCCCCCGGCGATTCTCTGGTCCGCGATGGGCGGCCCGCCCGTTTTAGGCCGATCCCACCTGCGTAAATTAGACCTGGTACTTACCGGCGGGACCTGGCTCTGCAGGCGGCCTCTGGGGTCCTGGGGGGGGGGGCCGAGATCTGGCCCCGGGGGGTGCCCCCACGGTGGCCTGGCCCGCGATCGGGGCCCACTGATCCGCGGGCAGGCCTGTGCCGTGGGGGCACTCTTTACCTCCACACCGGCTGCTGTGGACCTCAGTCATGGCCAGTGCGGAGACGAACCCCCCTGCGCATGCGCTGGGATGACGCCAGCACATGCTGGTGCTCGTGCGCATGCGCCAACTCGCACCGGCAGGCGGAGGCCCTTTGGCACCGGTTGGCGTGGTGCCAAGCCCCTTCCACGCTGGTTGGCATGGCGCCGACCCCACCGGCCTAGCCCCTGAAGGTGCAGAGGATTCTGCACCTTCCGGGCGGCCCGACGCCTGTGTGGTTCACGCCACTCCTCGGTGCTGGGACTGCCCGCACCGCCGGGTAGGGGAGAATCCTGCCCCATGACTACATTGATTGGTATAACAGGTTAAAGAAATGAATGACCTCTGCTTGCTCATTGAGCCTCAGAGGCCTCTGCATAGCAGCCATATTTTGCCTACCCACCCCCAAAGCAAGGCAGTCACGGACTCGGCACTGGATATATAAATGAGAAACATTTTGTTTGATGCACAGACGATTCATTGAGCTGCATTGTTTGCCCTGAAATTGTCTACAAAATGGCTCGTTTGAAAGCACAAGGGCACTGAAGTTGAACCATAGTTCAGTTGGATCAGCGTCTTCTCTCTGTGTTATCAAATCCACATAATTGAATCCTTACAGTTCAGGAGCAGGCCATTCGGCCCAGCTCATCTGCACCGACCCTCCAAAAGAGCACTCTACAAAAGCCCACTCCCCTGCCACCCCGTAACCTAACCTACACATCTTTGGAGACTAAGGGGCAATTTGTCATGGCCAATCCACCTAACCTGCACATCTTTGAACTGTGGGAGAAACCAGAGGAACCCCATGCAGACACATGGAGAACATGCAAACTCCATACACATAGTCACCCAAGCTGGGAATTGAACCTGGGTTCTTGGCACTGAGGCAGCAGTGTTAGCTACCATGCCATATTGGATCAACAATGCTTTAATTTTATCCTCTACAATGGCTTTATCTGTTTGTTCCTACCCTATTTGGTCCAATCAATCTTTCCTATATGAAATGAAAATGAAAATCGCTTATTGTCACGAGTAGGCTTCAATGAAGTTACTGTGAAAAGCCCCTAGTCGGCACCTGTTCGGGGAGGCTGTTATCAGTCTTTTGTTTTTAAAACCAATAATATTGTACTTGTTCCAACTAGCTGGTGTGTCAGTTAAGCCTGCAGTTTTGCTCAAGCATTCATTACTGCTATGAAAGATCATAGACCAACTTCGGAGCCTTTGCCCTTCACGTCCAGATAACAGCTATTTACCATTTCCTTTGCACCTGCAGCCTGTGACCTTCAGCCTGATCTCTGCTCTTTTGCTTTTCCAAAGAAGAAAGCACCCAAAAATGTTGCCATTAAACCTACTATTGCTTTTGAGCATGTCCCTGATTGCTGCTGCTTCAGAGACAGCACTTGTTACTCAAGCTGCCATTATGCATGTGATCTTTGATTGTGAATGTTGGTAGACCGTTTCCCTATGAAAGACTGCAGTGCCGTGCCTGTTCCTGCATTCGCACAACAGCCAGACTTTGTGCTTCCAGCCAAAGTTGCTGCATAATGAGTTAGAGACCCTGGCCCCTCTTTCAGTCCAGCACACGGTTCAGACGGTCTAACCTGGGATATTGCAATCACACCCGCGGTAAACCTGCTGTGTCACTGGCTATTTCAAACCATTTTGTCAAATCCAGTATTTCCTAAAATGAAAGTTAGGATGGTAATAGTTAGGACAGCACGGTAGCACATTGGTTAACACTGTTGCTTCTCCGCTCCAGGGTCCCTGGTTCGATTCCCGGCTTGAGTCACTGTCTGTGCAGAGTCTGCACGTTCTCCCCGTGTCTGCGTGGGTTTCCTCCGGGTGCTCCGGTTTCCTCCCACAAGTCCCGAAAGACGTGCTAGTAGGTATTTGGACATTCCAAATTCTCCCAGTGTACCCGGACAGGTGCCGGAATGTGGCAACTATGAGGGCGTTTCGCAGTATCTTCATTGTGACAATAATAAAGATTATTATTGTTTTTCAAAAATGTACAATGAGAGAGCCTTCAAGCGCATTCTTGATATTCAAATGCCATCTGTGCTCTTAAAGCTAAGTTAAGAAAACACAGGATTTGTGAAGACTATAATAGACAACGATATATTTGCAAAAAGAGCTTAAGGATTAAACTTGACTTTCAGATCATTAGTTCACTTGCTGTAGTTTCATTATTGAACATCACTTCTGTAATTTCAGCTGTGTCTCAATTTTCAAATGTTCCCACACCATTAAATTGTCACAAATGAGGAATGTTATGTGACTGTTGTATTATACGCTCAGCATTTAATTTTGTATTTTTTGTTCCTCTAATAGTGGGCAGCACGGTAGCATTGTGGATAGCGCAATTGCTTCACAGCTACAGGGTCCCAGGTTTGATTCCGGCTTGTGCGGAGTCTGGACATCCTCCCCGTGTGTGCGTGGGTTTCCTCCGGGTGCTCCGGTTTCCTCCCACAGTCCAAAGATGTGCAGGTTAGGTGGATTGGCCATGATAAATTGCCCTGAGTGTCCAAAATTGCCCTTAGTGTTGGGTGGGGTTACTGGGTTATGGGGATAGGGTGGAGGTGTTGACCTTGGGTAGGGTGCTCTTTCCAAGAGCCGGTGCAGACTCGATGGGCCGAATGGCCTCCTGCACTGTAAATTCTATGTAAATAGCAACTAACTGCCGTCCTAATAGTGAGTGGGGTGTGGGGAGAGGAAACCAGTTTCTCCAGTGCAGTGACATGAAAAGTAACAGCAGTTCATAATGTTGGAGTGGTTATCGTTTCTCCTCGCCCTTCCACATAAAAATGTTTGTCTTGAAAATTGCTGGAGGTGCAAGCTGATAATGGCAGAGCAAGGGCAACGTGGAATCTGGGACCTTGATAAATAGAGAGACCAACAGTCATTCTCCTGAATCGTTGAGATTTGGGAATGATGGGAAATGCAGAAGGAAATATGGTGACTTAGAGTCAAAGAGGTATCGCAAGAGATAGGAAAAGTAAGAAAATTAAGTTTTAAATCTCAACAATAGTCTACTACCTATAAGAATGAGACTTCATAGTTTAATTTGTTCCCTTTTTTTTGTTTTAATTCAGATTACCCAATTATTTTTTCCAATTAAGGGGCAATTTAGCGTGGCCAATCCACCTGCCCTGCACATCTTTGGGTAGAGGTGAAATTCACGCAGCCACTGAGAATGTGCAAACTCAACACGGACAGTGACCCAGGGTCGGGATTCGAACCCGGGTCCTCAGTGCCATAGGCAGCAATGCTAGCCACTGCGCCGCCCTGAGACCTTAACCACTCCATTTGTTCCCTCTCTGGGACAGAGCAGTTGAGTGACATTGTTGGAACATAAATCCCCCTCAATGAAAATCGCTTATTGTCACAAGTAGGCTTCAAATGAAGTTACTGTGAAAAGCCCCTAGTCGCCACATTTCGGCGCCTGTTCGGGGAGGCTGGTATGGGAATTGAACTGTGCTGCTGCCCAGTTAAAAAGCCAGCTATTTAGCCCAGTGTGCTAAACCAGCCCCATTGGATACCAACCGTAACATTCCGAGGTGAGTTTAATTGCAATTTAATGTGCAAGTACAGCAATTTCATGAAAATTGAGGTTGAGGATGAGCTGGTGTCTTTGCAAAACGAATGCATGATCAGCATTGCCAAAATGTGGCCGTATCATTGTTGATTCCCCCACCTAGGGCTTACCATTGACCAGGAACGGAACTGGACTAGCTATACAAATACTGTGGCTGCAAGAGCTGGTCAGAGGCGAGGAATCCTGCAGTGAGTAATTCACTACCTGATTCCCCAAAGCCTGTCCACCATCTGCAAAGTCAGGAGTACAGTCGAATACTCTCCACTTGCCTGGATGAGTGCAGCTGCAACAACACTCGAAGCTCGACACCATCCAGGACAACGCACCCTGCTTGCTTGTGGCACCCTATCCACCACCTTACGGTCACTCCCTTCACCACCAATGTACGGCAGCAGCGTTGTTGCACCGTGTGCAAGATTCACTGCAGCACTTGTAAAGGCTCCTTCAACTGTACCTTCTAAATCTGCAATCTCCATCAGCTAGAAGGACGATGGCAGCAGGCATGTGGGAGTGCCAGTACCTGAAAGTTCCACTCCAAGTCACACACCATCCTACCTTGGAACTACACTACCATTCCTTCTCTATCGCTGGATCTTTCTTGGGACTGTTATCCTAACAACATTGTGGGTATACCTACACCACATGTTCTGTAGCTGTTCAAGAAGATGGCTCACCACCACCTTCTCAAGGACGATGGATTGTGCAATAAGCACTGGACTTGCCAGCAATGCTCACATACCATTAAAGAATGGGGAAAGTACTGTTAAACTTGAGGCAATCCCCAATTACAATCTTTCTTCCTCATCCACAAGTTGCTGCACAATTTACACAATGCGACAAGCTCCATTAAACTACACTTCATCAAAGAACAGCTGATGGAAAATGCTGGAAGAACTAACTTCTGGCTAAAACTAGTGATGGGTAAATCCAGGTGAAATGCTTTTTGAACTGCTCTAGATGGTCATTAAAGGTGGTATTTTGTAATTGACTCCTTTGGTAATGCCAAATGGTTAACACCATATTCCTGGCATGGACAACACCTGGGCAGTTAAAGTCAGTGGTGGACAACCCGGGGACCACATGTGGCCCACCTGGGTTCTGAGTGCGGTGCACGAGACCTTTTGTAAACCATTGGGCATGCGCAGGGTTGCCACATTCGGCTGATTTCCATCCGGGTCGTTTCTTTCCTACCGGTATGGCTGAAGTGATTCGCGTGTAAAGCGAGGGTGAGTGAAGTGAGGAGCGAGCTCACAACATTGACTGTGAGAGCTGTGCACTCCCTCTGCGTCCAAAGTGTAAATATTTATTTTGTTTTTCCCATTTGAAGTTCATGACATTCTATTAATATATAAATGATTAAGCATTTTTTGTAACTCATCATGAAATATTTGGCGTGTATTAAATATATTTAATCTTCTTCATGGGTGGTGAACAAGTCCAATTTCAATCTTGCGGCGCACTGAGATGAAAGAAGGCCATTCATGCAGCCCACTTACTAGCCCAGGTTGTCTCTCATGGTGTAAGTGATGGGAGCTGAATCTGTAACTGGATCAGATTGCCAAGAGATGGCAGACCAGTGTGTGTTTGAATTTCAATTACATATGCAAGTGAAATAGTGTCACTTCTGCAAAGTTGATTGTTGAGGGACACTCTCGGACGCTGTCCTGTTGAGTGGTGCAATAGAGGCCTCCACACCAGTTCCTCCTGCAATTTCAGCCCCATAAACTGTGGGCGTTGGCCAAGTAGGGAATAGTCATTAGCTCTTGAGGAAGCAGTAACCCAACAACTCTATTGTGTAGAGATCCTTCCACTTTGCTTTAGGGGCCTCACGGTAGCATGGTGGTTAGCATCAATGCTTCACAGCTCCAGGGTCCCAGGTTCGATTCCCGGCTGGGTCACTGTCTGTGTGGAGTCTGCACGTCCTCCCCGTGTGTGCGTGGGTTTCCTCCGGGTGCTCCGGTTTCCTCCCACAGTCCAAAGATGTGCAGGTTAGGTGGATTGGCCATGCTAAATTGCCCGTAGTGTAAGGTTAATGGGGGGATTGTTGGGTTACGGGTATACGGGTTACGTGGGTTTAAGTAGGGTGATCATTGCTCGGCACAACATCGAGGGCCGAAGGGCCTGCTCTGTGCTGTACTGTTCTATGTTCTATGTTCTAAATGCTTCACAGCTCCAGGGTCCCAGGTTCGATTCCCGGCTGGGTCACTGTCTGTGTGGAGTCTGCACGTCCTCCCCGTGTGTGCGTGGGTTTCCTCCGGGTGCTCCGGTTTCCTCCCACAGTCCAAAGATGTGCAGGTTAGGTGGATTGGCCATGCTAAATTGCCCGTAGTGTAAGGTTAATGGGGGGATTGTTGGGTTACGGGTATACGGGTTACGTGGGTTTAAGTAGGGTGATCATTGCTCGGCACAACATCGAGGGCCGAAGGGCCTGCTCTGTGCTGTACTGTTCTATGTTCTATGTTCTAAATGACATTCTTTTGTCTTGAGTGCTAAAATGTAAGAACTAGAGAACAGGCTGAATCCAAACCCTATCACTACCCACAGCCATGAAGCCACAAGCTTGCTAGCTGCTCGGCTGAAAGCGAAGTGGATCATGCATGTTTCTGCATCCGGTTATGAATATCATTTATAAATGGCTGCTGTTAATCACCAAGCAACTGTTTGTGACTCCGGCATTGTCACATTTGCAGAAGATTTGGTTAATATGCTGTACACAGAAATATTGTGGGAATAGCTTTTCTATGGATTTTTTGAGTTTAACCCAGCTCACAGGCAATTATAGTGGATAAAGTGACCGATTTAGACACATCCCTTTACAGTTGAAACTATGTTCACCTGTTACCTACTCTGTTTATATCTGTAGCCAGTAACCTGCTCACAGGCTTCAGCTGCTGTCACCGAGGCAGCTTTGCGAGTCTGTCAGCACGAGGGAGTTAACAATGATATAATTGCACTGGGTGGAGGGAGGGGGTCTGTAATTTGGGGTGGAGGGGGTGAGACTTTTAGGACCAGCAAGGATGTGGACCATCAGCTTTGGAGGGATTTTCATGTATTTTGTATGATTGAGAATTATTCCCTCCTGTCCCTTGCTGACCGACGTGTACAGCACTTGCAGATTGTATGTAGAAGTGGTCAAGGGGAAAGTTAGTGGAACATCTGGTTTGTGGCAGACTTGTAATCATAGTTGGTTGGCAGGAGCAGATTGGTGTGGATTAGAGACAAAAATCCAATACACTTCCAACAAGATTTGGGTGTTTTAAAAAAATAGATTTTGCTATATTTATCTGGTTATAAATACAGCGGTCGCCTTCCTTAATCCTAATTATGTTTTGATCTAGAGTCGCCAGGTAACTTTCGATACCGCCACAAGGTTCAAACCCGAATACTGATCAAAGAGCCAATACACCAGTTAGTTAGTTCAAAGTCAATACTATTTATTTACACACCATAATCTCTACTCATGCACAAATACCATAAACTAAATTATCTCTCGCGCTAACGCCTATACTTAGCTTTGGGTGCTCATTCAGTCAGGAACAATGACCGTTGTTCGGACCTGAGGCTGTTGGGTGCGAAGGTGTAACAGGAGAAAAGCTAAGGTCGTCTGTCTGATGGTGAGCGTTGACCTTGGACTTACTGCAGCTGGTGGACGGGCCTCTCCGCTTCGAGAGCCGAGTCCAAGAGAGCGATTCTCTCTCGGGCTTCTTCTTATACCTGAAGGGGGCTTCGCGCGCTTTTGGGCGGGCCTTAAACTTGGCCCCAATTAATTCGACCGCATCTTGATCATCGATATCGATCTCGACCAATAAAAGGGGTGGGTGCCCTGATGGCTGGACGTGTCTTAGGTGGCCATTGGCCTTGCTTTGTTTGTGTCTTTCTGGCGCCGGGGTGTCTGCCTTAGTATTGGTTACTTGAATGTTATTCCTTTGTTCCTGGAGATGGGCCATCAGTATGCTAATTGACCTACAGTTTCAGTCTCGTCTGGGAGTTGCCTTCTCAATACGCATACAGGCTCTGTGCCTGCCTGCTTTCTTAGCATTGTTCATGTTTCCCTATAGTCTTTGCAAACATCCATTTTGTGTTGAAGATTAGTTAAATATCTTCTTGCATTAAATACTGTTTAATTGATTGGTTTTGTATTTTGAAAACCTCTTGTGTTGAGGCTGGCTGAGAGAGGCGCACATGTTATGAAACCAACTTTTCTAATTTTTCTTTAAAATTGGTCAGTGCGCCGGGCGCTGAACTCTCCTTGAAAATAGCTAGAGGGTAATTTAATTTGGGTTCTTAATTGCCTTGTTAGTAGATTTTTGTTACATTTCTGCCGAGTGATTTGAAACTGAAATCTGAGCAAATCAGAGTGCAGACTTCAGTGAAATGTTTCTTTCTGTTGGCTTCCCCAGTTTATAGAACTTGTCATCTGGGGGACACTGTGGTGTAGTCGTCATGTCGCTGGACTCGAGGCTCAGGCTAATGTTCTGGGGACATGGGTTCAAATCCCATCATGGAATTTACACTAAATTAACAAAAGAAAATCTGGAATACAAAGCTAACCTCAATGATGACGACCATGACAAGTATCACTAGTTGTTGTTCACTAATGCCCCTTTCAAGAAGGAAATCTGCCGTCCTTACCAGGTCTGACCTGCTTGTGACTCCAAACCTGCAGCAATATGATTGATACTTAACTGCCACTTAAATGGCCCAGCAAGCCAGTTAATTCAGGGGCAATTAGGGATGGGTGATAAAATGCTGGCCTTGCTAGCGATACCCACATCTCATTGGCAGCACGGTAGCACAGTGGTTAGCACAGTTGCTTTACAGCACCAGGGTCCTAGGTTCGATTCCCGGCTTGGGTCACCGTCTGCGTGGAGTCTGCACGTCCTCCCCGTGTGTGCGTGGGTTTCCTCCGGGTGCTCCGGTTTCCTCCCACAGTCCAAAGATGTGCAGTTTAGGTGGATTGGCCATGCCAAATTGCCCTTAGTGTCCAAAAAAGGGTTGATTGGGGTTGCTGGGTTGAGGGGATGGGGTGGAGCAGGTGTGTGCTTGAGTGGGGTGCCTTTTCCAAGGGCCGGTGCAGACTCGATGGGCCAGGTGGCCTCCTACACTGTAAATTCTATGATTCTCATGAAAGAGAAAGTAAAAGCTAATGTCCCTTTCCTCTCCTGCAGATACAGACTTGTAGTTCCATTGATGCCTGGGAACCTCACCCCCATACATCTGCCAGCTGGCTGTTCTTCATGGGTGACCTTTATCTTGCCATTTGACTATGGCGCACTGCAGCCGAGCCCCAACTGTGTTGGCATCAGGAGGCAGAGTCTCTGAGGGGAGTCCTGCGGACTCGAAACGTGAACTCGGTGTTTCCCTCTGCAAAAGATGCTGCCAGACCCGCTGCGTTTATCCAGCATTTTCTGTTTTTATTTTACTCGCATGCAAACTGCACAGAGCAAGAATCAAACTGGGCATATTCCTGCCCTGTACGTTATAACTGTTTTTAATTGTCCAAGCTTTCAGCTGAGTTCTCTGCTGTGAGAAGTGAGGCCACTCTAATTTTCCTGTAACTGGAGATGTGGAGATACTGATTGCAGTCTGACACTGACAGTGTTTCAATCCTAGCAGTGGCCGGCGTATAGGAGGGGCCCTCTGTTTGCCAGCTTAAGTGTACACCAAATGATTATTTTATTCTGTACATGTTTTAATATATATATATGTATAAATTATCTCTGTTGTAGGATATAAATGCTCATGCCTGTGTGACTGGCAAGCCCATCAGCCAGGGTGGCATTCACGGCCGTATTTCTGCTACAGGACGTGGCGTCTTCCATGGGATAGAGAATTTTGTCAATGAAGCATCCTACATGAGTGTTTTGGGCATGACCCCTGGCTTTGGCGATAAAACCTTCGTTATTCAGGTTTGTAAAGAATATTGAACAACGAGCTGACCTTACTTTATCTTCTGAACTGCTTCTTCAAGTGTTAGTGTCTTGAGCTATGGGCTTGATCCGTTACTCCCTATAGAGAAAGAAAAAGCTGACATCAGTGTAACTGATTTTACTCGACTACATTTTAAGGCCGTTTACATTCTGTATTCTACCTGGATGCTGTCGCCAATCATTCCCAAACCTGCAACCCTTTCTGATCCAGTTAAGCTTTCACCTACCTAATACCTAGCTGAATGATGAGACCCAGATAGAAAGCACAGCCTTTCCTATTATACACGGGCTTACTGGAATACAAAATGCACTGCTGTACGGTTCTCCTCATCCTCAACAATCGGTAAATTTAATCAAGACTGTGACAAAAAGCCAACTGATGTGGAAAGATTATCTTCTGAATCTGGCGACGGATTACCGATGCACTGAATTCTAGATGCCTGCAGCTGAATAAAACAGTATGCCTCTGCAGGCTGCATATGGCAATTGGAACGTTTTAGTGGTCTGAATGCCTGAAATCTGGCTTACTGTTTTCTCTGGTGAAAAGTTCTTTGTACAAATTCCTATGATGCCTATTTTGTGGCACCATGGTTTTCACCTTGGGAAACATTGGGCCCATGTATTCATTTAGAATCTGGTGTCCTGGATAAAAGCATTGCTGCGTGTAGATTGCAATCTCATTGGTTCAAATTCCAGTCTCTCCTAAATTAGCCAGGGCAGCCCTTGGGCTATTTCAGTTGACCTCACTGCCTTGAGCTTGAGAAATGACAAATTCCATCAGGTTCCCTGCTCTGCTCATGGGTGACTTCATGCTGAAAAGTGCATGTGGGTGGCTGTCTGGTGAGAGCAGGGGTGGTGAGCTGATCAGTGATGTGTTCCGCAAGAAAAATACTTACAAAAGTGAGATACCAGAGGCGATATTGGTGCCCCAGGGAACATTCCCCATCAAAAGTCGTGGATAGTGATGAAGGGGCAGCAGGGTAGCATGGTGGTTAGCATAAATGCTTCACAGCTCCAGGGTCCCAGGTTCTATTCCCGGCTGGGTCACTGTCTGTGTGGAGTCTGCACGTCCTCCCCCTGTGTGCGTGGGTTTCCTCCGGGTGCTCCGGTTTCCTCCCACAGTCCAAAGATGTGCGGGTTAGGTGGATTGGCCATGCTAAATTGCCCGTAGTGTCCTAATAAAAGTAAGGTTAAGGGGGGGTTGTTGGGTTACGGGTATAGGGTGGATACGTGGGTTTGAGTAGGGTGATCATGGCTCGGCACAACATTGAGGGCCGAAGGGCCTGTTCTGTGCTGTACTGTTCTATGTTCTATGTTCTATGAAGGGAAGAACTTCAAAGGAAAAAATGTTTCTTGTGCGCATCTTTGAAAGCTCTGGCAGTAGACTGTTGCAGGAAGTGTCAGCACTTGATGTAAATCAATTCTTGTGTTTTTCTTTAATATCCCACAGGGATTTGGTAATGTAGGCATGCACTCCATGAGGTACCTGCATCGCTATGGAGCCAAGTGTATCGGTGTTGGTGAAATAGATGGCTCGATTTGGAATGCCGATGGAATTGACCCGAAGGCGCTGGAGGATTACAAACTGGTGCGTGAATGTTGAACCTCACCAGTGATCAGGCTGAAATTTTGCTCCATCATGGGTCAAGAAGGAGTAGTAATTTTTAATTTCTAAATTAAATACCCAATTCATTTCTTCCAATTAAGAGGCAATTTAGCATGGCCAATTCACCTAGCCTGCACATCTTTGGGTTGTGGGGGCGAAACCCACGCAAACACAGGGAGAATGTGCAAACTCCACATGGGGCAGTGACCCGGGGCCGGGATCGGACCTGGGACCTCGGTGCCGTGAGGCAGCAATGCTAACCACTGCGCCACCGTGCTGCCTCTGGAGTAGTAATTTCACCAGTGTTTTTTTTTCATGGGGTGACAGTGTTGTGTACCGGTAATGTCACTGGACTAGTGACCCAGAGGCCCATGCTAAAACATGGGTTCATACACCACCATGGAAGCTGGTGGAATTTGAATTCAATTAATAAATCTGAAATTGAAAGCTTGTCTCAGTAATGGTGACCTGAGAACTATCATCGATTGTCGTAAATAGTCATCTGCCTCACTGACATCCTTTAGGGAGCACAGTAAGAAGTCTTACAACACCAGGTTAAAGTCCAACAGGTTTGTTTCAAACACGAGCTTTCGGAGCGCAGCTCCTTCCTCAGGTGAAGAAATAAAAACATTTTTATTGCAAACCAAGCTCCTTATGCACGCGTTGTGACTTGTAAGAATTTTGGCGTTTAATTATCCTGTTGGTTTGTGTACACAGGCAAATGGAACAATTGTTGGATTCCCTAAAGCACAGCCATATGATGGCAACATCCTAGAGGCAGAGTGTGACATTCTCATCCCTGCCGCTGGTGAGAAGCAGCTGACAACGAACAACGCGTGGAAAGTCAAAGCAAGAGTGAGCCGGAATCTTGTGTGCCCTGTCTTCATGTCGGGAAGGAGATATTGTGTCCTTTGCCCACTAATTAAATCACCTTGTTTAATGCCTTTTGTAATTAGTCCACTGTAACCGCACTGAGCTAACAGAACCATTGTTCATCTGCTGCCTCTGGTGATGAAAATTCGTTAAATCCCTACAGTGCAGAAGGAGGTCATTCGGCCCATCGGGTCTGCAGCTACCCTTTGAAAGAGCACGCTAACCTAGCCCAATCCCCCTTCCTAACCCTGTAACCCCACTGAGGGACAATTCAGTATATCCAATCCACCTAACTTGCACCTATCTTTGGACTGTGGGATGAAACTGGAGCACCCGGAGGAAACCCACGCAGACACGGGGAGAACGTGCAAACTCCACATAGACAGTCGCCCAAGGCTGGAATTGAACCCGGGTCTCTGGCGCTGTGAGGCAGCAGTATTAACTGCTCTATGACAAAGCAGGTTTATGTTTAGTTTATTAATGTAGCCACACTGTTAATGAGATTTTTTAAAAACAGCTGCATTCAAAATCATGTCCTTAACTTGATACAAATGTCAGGAATCTTTGTTCCATTGTCTCTTAGCATTAAGGGAGGGGAGGACCCAAGTCATACAGTTCAGCTAAGAATATTCTGAGGTTTGTTCACCTCCACTGTCGCTAGAGAAAAAATACTAGGCAAACGTGAAGTCCCCGGCACCTGATGGTCTTAAAAGAGGTGGCTAGGGGGAAAGAGTTGTAATCTCCAAAATATCTAGTTTTGTAAAGACTCCAGTTGATTGGAAAACCACAAATAATTTTTTAAAATATTTTTATTGGCTTATGTCTCACATTTCAGTTCATATAGGTTAAATTACAAGTTGCAAAACCGCACGTAATGCAACCAAGGAAAAATTGAAGTTACAAAAGGGTAGACCAAAGAGCAAAAAAGAAAACGGAAGCAAAAACAGATCACAAAATATATATATTTGTATGTACTTGTCCCTCTGTGGCCGTGGTCCCATTTGGCCGACCTGCCTCAGTTGGCCCTAGCGTGTATTGACTGCCGTGTTTTTTTTTGTTCACTCTGGTTTTCCGCTTGCCCTCGGACCTCTCCCCTGCGACTCTCCCTTCTATCTCGCAATTTCTTCTTTTTTTTGTGGTCCAGAACCCAGCAAGTCTGGGGCAGGGCCAGAGCATCTGGGCGGGGGGGTTGGCTGGGCCTCCCTGGCACCGTTCGCGCTTTTCCTCCACCTCCGGGGAAAAACCTGCTCATTCGGGCTCTGGTTAGGTGCACTCTCTGCACCACTTTGACCTGCATTAGGCTCATCCCTGCGCATGTGGGGTTCGCCTTGTGTCGTGCTTTGATCCAGAGTCTTCCCCACCCCCACTTCTATGGCTAGTTCTTCCTCCCATTTTTCCCTCGTTTCGTCCAGGGGGGAATGTACCCCCTCCAACAGTCACCCGTACAGGTCCCCACAGGTGCCCTTCCCTAGGTCACCCGCGTCCAACAGTTCCTCAACTAGCGAATGTCCTGATATCTGGGGATAAGTCATCGTTTCCCACAGAAGAAGTTTTTGACTTGTATATGTCTCATTTTCCTTTTGGGAGTTGGAACCTGTATGAGCCCCTCCATGGTCACTATTCTTTTGTCTGTGTTCATGTTTCTAATCGTCAGTGCCCCCTCGTCATGTCTCCACCTTTTGAAGATGGCGTCCACTGTTGCGGGCGTGAACCTGTGGTTGTTACATACAGGAGTCATGGTGGATGTTTCAGTTAGGCCGAAGTGTTGTCTCATCTGATACCACGTTTGGAGCTTAGTTACCAGCGCTGGGCTTCTTGAGTACCTGTCGGAGAGAATGGACGTCGGGTTGTGTTGAATCCGCGAGAAGCAGAACGCTTAGACCAGGGGTGGGCAAACTTTTCCGTCCAAGGGCCACATTCAGAAATTCACAATTTTAAAGGGCCGCATAGTATATTAAGTAAAATAATTAATATTTTAAATAGCCAAAATAAAAGGTCTTTAAAGAAAAAAAAGCACATTTATTTGAAAAACAAAGTAACTCAGTAAGTAACAGAACAATGTCAATGAGAATGATGCATCTGACTGCAGTCATTTACCAGTTTGTTGAAATCAGGTGTCAAGTTGCTTGTGCTGATCCTTAACACTGACAGAAGCACAGCCTGGCCGAGTCAACGATAAAAACGCGCGTAGTGGGGTGGATGAGTGGGGCTGCCTTATTGGTCGGTTTAGTTGGGTGTGCGACCAATAGGAGTCCAGGTTACAAACAATAATAAGGCTTATTGTTTGTAACCTGGACTCCTATTGGTCGCACACCCAACTAAACCGACCAATGAGACAGCCCCACTCATCCACCCCACTACGCGCGTTTTTATGCGGCCTGCCAGTGAGGTGCCCGGAATCATAACCGGCATTTTTGAAAAGCCGCCGGGGAAAAGCCGCTGAAGTAAATGCGCTTATTGAATAAGCGCATTTACTTCAGCGGCTTTTCCCCGGAGGCTTTTCAAAAATGCCAGTTATGATTCCGGGCACCTCATGGCGGGCCGCATGCGGCCCGCGGGCCGTAGTTTGCCCACCCCTGGCTTAGACGATGGTAGAAATTAAAGACCTAAGGGTCTCCTTCCTCGACCTGCAGCTAGGCCGAAGTTTTTATACAACTGGGGCTATCCTTGTAAAGGGGAAATCCCACCCCCTTAAAGGGGAAGTCCTGCCTGCCCTAAAGGGGAAGTTCCTATTCCAGGGAGGTCATGGGAAATCGTATGATTGATCCCGGGGCCTGCATTGGAGTTGTAACCGGTTGTGACTAGGGCTTGGAGGGATGTCCCTGTGCAGCAACCCCACTCCATCTTCATCCATTCCACCCTCCGTTCCTTCACCCACCCCCTTTCTGCTGTGACCGCCCAGTGATAGAACTTAGGTCTGGGAGGGCCAGGCCTCCCATGCTGCTTCTCCTTTGTAGGACCTTTTTTTGGATCTTTTGGTTCTTTGCCCACACACACAGAGACACACACACACTCCATGATTAGTTTGTCCACCGTATTGGATAAGGGCTTGGGGATGTAGACTGGAGGGATCTGCACAGGAAGAGGAACCTGGGCAATATGTTCATTTTGATCATCTGTACTCTTCCCTACTAGCGAGAGTGGGAGTGTAACCCACCTTTGCACCTCCTTTTTCTACTTCCTCCACTAGACCAGTCAGGTTCCACTTGTGGATCTGTGTCCAGTCGTGGGCTATTTGGATCCCCCAGGTAGCGGAATTTGGTTTGGGCTTGTTTGAATGGTAGTCCCTCTAGCTCTGTGCCTCTCCCGTGCAGGTTCACCGGGAAGATTTCACTCTTGCTCAGGTTGGATTGTAGCCCAAGAAGGCTTCAAACTCCTTTAGGAGCTTCATGATCCCTTCCATGCTGGCCTAGCGGGTTTGAGATATAGTGAAACTTTATGCTCTCTGCCACCCCCTCTGGATACCTCTCCTGCCCTCTCCATTTTGAGAGTAATCACTAGTAGCTCGATTGCCAGTGCGAATAACAGCAGGCATCAGGGTAGTGTCTTTGGCCCAACCATCTTCAGCTGCTTCATCAATGATATGAAGTGAGAATGTTTGCGGATGACTGCACAATGTTCAGCACCATTCATGACTCCTCAGATAATTAAACGGTCCATGTCTGAATGCAGCAAGACCTGGACAATATCCAGGCTTGGGCTGACAAGTGGCAAGTTACATTCGCACCACAGACGTGCCAGGCAATGACCATCTCCTACAAGAGAGGATATAACCATCACCCCTTGACATTCAATGGTATTAAGGAATCATAGAATTTACAGTGCAGAAGGAGGCCATTCGGCCCATCGAGTCTGCACCGGCCCCAGAAAGAGCACCCCACCCAAGGTCCACACCTCCACCCCATCCCCACAACCCAGCAACCCCACCCAACACTAAGGGCAATTTATCACAGCCAATCCACCTAACCTGCACATCTTTGGACTGTGGGAGGAAACCGGAGCACCCGGAGGAAACCCATGCACACGGAGGAATTGGCTAATCACAATGCTACCGTGCTGCCCAATCATTGAATCCCCCACAATCAATATCCTGGGGGTTATCATTGATCAGAAACTGAACTGGACTAGTCGCATTAATACTGTGGTAACCAGGGTCGGTCAAAGGCTCGGAATCCTTTCATGCGTAACTCCTCCTGACCTCCCAAAGCGTGTGCACCATCCACAAGGCACAAGTTAGGAGTGTAATGGATACACTCCACTTACCTGGGTGAGAGCAGCTCCAACAACACTGAAGAAGCTCAACATCATCCAGGACAAAGCAGCCCGCTTGATTACTCCCTTTCCACAAACATTCAAACCCTCGACCACTGAGGCACAGTGGCAGCCGTGTGTACCATCTACAAGATGCCCTGCAATAACTCACCAAGGTACCTTAGACCACACCTTCCAAACCCTTAACCACTATCATCTAGAAGGACAAGAGAAGCAGATATCCCACCACCTGGAGGTTCCCCTCCAAGTCACTCACCACCCTGAATTGGAAATATATTGCCGCTCCTTTACTGTCACTGGGGCAAGATCCTGGAACTCCCTCCCTAACAGCACTGTGGGTGTACCTGCCCCTGAAGAACTGAAACAGTTCAAGAAGGCAACTCATCAACACCTTCTGAAGGGCAGCTCGTGATGGGCAATAAATGCTGGCCTAACCAGCGATGCCCACATCCCGTAAATGAATTTTGAAAAAGTCTCTGCCTCGTGCTTCTGTGCAGCTGGAAGTTTTTCATTTCATAGAATTTAGAGGGCAGAAGGAGGCCACTCGGCCCATCGAGTCTGCACCGGCTCTTGGAAAGAGCAGCCTACCCGAGGTCAACACCTCCACCCTATCCCCATAACCCAGTAACCCCACCCAACACTAAGGGCAATTTTGGACACTCAGGGCAATTTATCATGGCCAATCCACCTAACCTGCACATCTTTGGACTGTGGGAGGAAACCGGAGCACCCGGAGGAAACCCACGCGCACACGGGGAGGATGTGCAGACTCCGCACAGACATTGACCCAAGCCGGAATTGAACCCGGGACCCTGGAGCTGTGAAGCGATTGTGCTATCCACAATGCTACCGTGCTGCCCAGTATTTAAAGCTGGTGGTGTTTGTCCAGACACGCTCCATGGGAGTGCTGTACAGAAGTTTCACCCAAGAGGTGAACGCAAGCCCAAACCGCTCCAGTCCCTCTGAGGTACCTCCACTCAACTCTGTTAAAGGCGGGTAGCACGGTGGCGCAGTGGGTTAGCCCTGCCGCCTCACAGCGCTGAGGTCCCAGGTTCGATTTCTGCTCTGGGTCACTGTCCGTGTGGAGTTTGCACATTTTCCCCCGTATCTACGTGGGTTTCGCCCCTACAGCCCAAAAGATGTGCATGCTATGTGGATTGGCCACGGTAAACTGCCCCTTAATTGGAAAAAATGAATTGGGTACTCTAAATTTTTTTTTTAACTCTGCTGAAGGCCAGGGCAGCACGGTGGTGCAGTGGTTAGCACTGCTGCCTCAAGGCGCTGAGGTCCCAGGTAAAAGGTTACTACACAGTCTAAGAGCCCCTGATGTTGGGATGGTATTGTATTAGCATGGGTAGAGCGTTGGCTAACTAACAGTCGAGATAAGTGGGTCATTCTCAGGTTGGCAAACTGGAGTGTGACGGGGATCAGTGCTGGGCCCTCAACTGTTTACAACCTGTGTTAGCGACCTGGATGAAAGAACGGAGTGTATTGTGGACAGATTTGCTGAGGATAAAGGTGGGGAAGCAAGTTGAGGAGAGCATGTTGGTTACATGAGTGGGCCAGAGTTGGCAGATGGAGTATAATGGGGGAAATGTTATCCCCTTGGTAGGAAGAATAGAAAAGCAAAATATCATTTAAATGGAGAGAGAGTAAAAGATGCCGCCGTACTGCCGAATCGATATGAAACACCGTTTAGCTATGCAGATACAGCACGTAACTAGGAACCCAAATGGAATGCTAGCTATCCTTTATTGAAGGAGGGATGAAGAATAAAAGTAGGGAAGTCTTGCTACAGCTGTAGGGTATTGGTGACGCTGCACCGGGTGTTCTATATAGTTTTGGTCTCCATAAGGAGGAAGATGCTTGCATTCGAAGCAGTTCAGAGAGATTTACTGATGTGAAATGGTCAATGGGATTTCCCATTGAAGCTCCCCCCCCACGCCGCTGGGAAACCCATGATGGGCGGGGGCCCACTCCAGCAGGGACAGAGAATCCCAACAGATGGAGAAATACAACCGTATTGGTAAATGTACAATTCTGGGAGTGTGACAGAAGTTGAGAGGCTGTTTTTCTCTCTCTGGGAAATATACAATTATCCTTAATTTCTGATTTCATCCCTGACTTTCACCAAGGAGCAGAGATATCCCTAGAATGGGCAGGAGCCCCTGATTTGGAGAGGGAACGTGTGCCACGCTGCAAGTCAAAGAAATAAAACTAATACCTATTGGCTTTGAGGCTTCTGGGTCGCTGCCAAAGTAACCTCGACTCCGGTTCCTTGATACTAAAAGTATAATTTTTGAAAGTAACAGTCCTGTGGTTACAAGTTACTGGCAGCTCGTTCTCAAACACTCCAATCTGATGCCGATGAGTGCGTTCTCAAAGGCTGGCTTGCAATTGAGAGTTAATGTGCCGAATGGAAATGAGCTGGTGGGCAGCTTGGCTCCGCTCCCACCTTGTAAATGTTTATTTCATGATTTCTGTCTCTGGTGGGAGCTTTCTGGCCATACTCTGGGATACCAAGAAATGTACACAAAGCGGAGAGGGTAGAAATTTGGCAGTGGGCCCCTCCCCTCTGCATTCACGCCTACTGATGTAAAGCAGGGTTAGAATTGAATGCATGCGGTGCAGTGCTCTTTCTGCCACCCTGTGGTGTTAGCAAGCCTTAACAGTCACAACAACAAGATGCACTTGTAAAGCACCATTAACGTAGTAAACTGCCCAAGATATTTAATGGGAATGTTGTCAAACAAAATTTGACACCATGTCACAAATAAATATTAGGACAGGTGACCAAAAGCTTGCTTAATGAATTTGGATTGGATGGATTTGTTTATTGTCACGTGTGATAAGAGGTCTACAAAATTATGAGGGGCATAGACAGAGTGGATAGTCAGAGACTTTTTCCCAGGGTAGAGGGGTCAATTACTCGGGCGCATAGGTTTAAGGTGCAAGGGGCAAGGTTCAGAGGAGATGTACGAGGCAAGTTTTTTTTACACAGGGTGGGTGCCTGGAACCCGCTGGCGGAGGAGGTGGTGGAAGCAGGGATGATAGTGACGTTTAAGGGACATCTTTGACAAATACATGAATAGGATGGGAATAGAGGGATATGGACCCCTGAAGTGTAGAAGATTTTAGTTTCGACGGGAAGCATAGTCAGCGCAGGCTTGGAGGGCTGAAGGGCCTGTTCCTGTGCTGTACTTTTCTTTGTTCTTTGTACCGAGGAACAGTGAAAAGTATTTTTCTGCAAGCAGCTCAAACAGATAATTTATTACATGAAAAGAAAATACATAATAGGGCAACACAAGGTACACAATTTAAATGCATCGGGTGAAGCAGACAGGAGTGTAGTATTAATCAGGTCAGTCCATAAGAGGGTCGTTTAGTAGTCTGGTAACAGCGGGAAGAAGCTATTTTTGAATCTGTTCGTGCGTGCTCACCTACCCGATGGAAGAAGTTGGAATAGTGAGTAAGCCGGGTGGGAGGGGTCTTTGATTATGCTGCCCGCTTTCCCAATGCAGCTGGGGGGTGTAGATAGTCAATGGATGGGAGGCGGGTTTGCATGATAGACTGGGCTGTGTTCACAACTCTCCGAAGTTTCTTGCGGTCTTGGGCCAAGCAGTTAGAACAACATAGAACATACATACAGTGCAGAAGGAGGCCATTCGGCCCATCGAGTCTGCACCGACCCACTTAAGTCCTCACTTCCACCCATCCCCGTAACCCAGTAACCCCTCCTAACCATTTTGGACACGGCAATTTATCATGGCCAATCCAACTAACCTGCATGTCTTTGGACTGTGGGAGGAAACCGGAGCCCCCGAAGGAAACCCACCCAGACACGGGGAGAATGTGCAGACTCCGCACAGACAGTGACCCAGCGGGGCATCGAACCTGGGACACTGGTGCTGTGCAGCCACAGTGCTATCTCCTTGTCCTACCATGCTGCCCAGTTGCTACACCAGGCTGTGATGCAGCCACATAGGATGCTTTCTATGGTGCATCTGTAAAAGTTGGCAAGTGTCAGTGTGGACATACTGAATGGAAGGAATGTCTTGAATGAGGAGGAGAAGGAGATGTCAAAGTTTGGAGCCTGGCAAGGCTGCCTGAAAACAATTCTTAAAAAATCCAGACCGCTCAAGAAGCCAGCGCTGGAAGAGCCGCAGATATGTGGGTTGGAGGGTTGCAAGAGGTTAGAGACGGGGAGAGGCAAAAACGTAAACAAAATAGAACATAATGATGAGAATTTTAACATTAAAATGTTGCCACGCTGGGAGCCAGTGTAGAGTCATAGAATCCCGACAGTGCAGAAGGAGGCCATTCAACCCATCGGGTCTGCACCCACCCTTCAAAAGACCACCCTACCTGTGACCAATTTCCCGCCTTATTCCTGCAACTGCAACCTACGGTAGGTCAGGAAGCACAGATAATGCTGTGACACAAGGATATGCAAGCATTTTGTCATGGAACTGTACCTGTTTGCACTGGTGGCTCATGGGCCATGTATAAAGTTAAACTTTGTGGTGCTTCAATTTGCAAATGTCTCATTACAAATGAACTATGCAAAAAAACAGCCGTTGAAAGCTACCAAACCCATAAAATTCGGAAAGGACAAATTATCAGAATAATACAACGGGTAAGGCAGCCATTTGCGTGACATGTCAATGCTGGCTCTTTGAAAGGGGTATTCAGTTAGACCTGCTCCCCTGCCCTGTAATCTCTTTTCTAATCTTTTATGTTTTTGTAAGTTCCTATTGTCTGCTTTGACCATTCACTTAGACAGTGTATTTCAGAACATCGCTCACTAGCTTCAATTCTCCCCAACAAATGACTAAGTGTCATTTTGGGCGAGTTTCGTGGGGTGATTTCTGTCGAGTCGTTGGGTGCGATCCAGAACAGTATTCACCCACACGTGGTCATTTTCTGGAGCTTGGGGAGTTTCTGACTGGCAAATCCCTCACTTAGAATCTTTTTCTGCAGTGGGGAACTAAAGATGGCGGCAAGACCGGCTCCTCTGAGATCGGAGCGACATTTTAAAGGGTGCCCAGTTTAAAATGAGGTTGAGGGTTCCTCACGCTCCCACTCACTGACATTGCGTCCCCTCCCCCCCCCCCATGGGGGGCCCCCCATACCCATCCATTCTCATAGGCATCGGGTCATGTCCCCCTCCCCCAAGTGAGTTTGCTAAGTGAGTCGCTGAGGGCCTCTTCCCCCTTTCAGGCCCCCTCTTCAAACCCGCCCTTCATATCCCTTCTTAGCCCCTCCCCCCACCCTTTTCACGGTCATTCCCCCTTGGGTCCCGATCCTTGACAGTGCCAATCTGAAACCCCTGCAATGCTAGGTTGGCACTGCCCACGGACTGCCCCTTCCCCGACCATCAGGGACTCCAATGGGATCCAAAACTCCCCTTCTCTTCCCCCCCCCCCCAAACACGGCCATCATGTCTGGTTTCCATTTCTGGAGATTAGCACTAAATCACACCGGCGTGTGGCTTGGCAAGTGGAGCCGCTGAATGCTGGGAGACTGCAGCCTCAAACACGCTGCGCATATTTAAATGAGCCTAATCACTCATTTAGATATGCTATCTGGATTATGCCCAGTGAGGGCGTGTCCCAGATCACGTAGGGCATAGCGGGTTGGGTGCATCACGTGCGCCTAGCGCAAAACCCGTTTTTGGCGCCTCCTGCTATGCACCTGGCGTAATGGGGCCAGCGCCAGGCGCAAGTGGTGGGAAAATTGAACCTGCCATCAAAAAAAAAAAAGTCTTCTGATTCTTTTTCCATTCAGTTAATCTGTGCCCTCTGGTTCCAACCCATCTGCTCGAATTAGCTCACAGCTGAGTGTTCAGATCTTGATTCAACACTTTCCCAGCATTTACACAGGTCCAGGTCACTGGGGCGGGAAAGAAAGGAGAATTTGTATTGTTTTAACACATTAGACCTTTAGGATCCATGGCCTCTAATAGTGTGGTGAATAAAAGTAGGGGGTCAGCAAGAGGCTAGAATTGGTTGAGGACCGAGATCTCTCGGGGCTGTAATTATGAAGGAATTTGGAGATGGGGTGGGGCGAAGCCATGGTGGGATTTGAAGACCAGGAAATACACTTACGCACAATGCCCTGACATTAATGCCAACCTACTTTCTTTAAACAGATCATCGCTGAAGGTGCCAATGGCCCAACAACTCCAGAAGCTGACAAGATCTTCATGGAGCGAAACATCATGGTTATTCCAGTGAGTTATTGTTGATTTGCTGTTTCACGTTCAAATGCCTACCGTTCTTCTCTCCTAATTGCTGCTTTCTATTGATCACCTAATAAGCGACCTCCCAGACGCAGTGAGCTGTGTGATTCATGCTGCTTCCTGATTGTGATCATTTTCACCCACGTAGTGTTCCAGTCCTGCCGTTGGTCTTTCCTGAGAGGCCTCCTGTTTATTGTGAGGAATGATCACTTTTTTTTTGGGAGGACGGAAACTACACACACAAAATGGATCATGTCTCGTAAACCTCTTTTAAATACCTAGACGGTCTTACCTAGGTGGTAGCGACCCAACTCTGGGCCAGAAGCTCTTTAAATTCCACTTCAGGTCGTCATGGCCACGGAAGGTGCATTCATAATGTGTCGAAACAGGTTGATTGTCAGTCTGTAAATCCTTCCAATATGCCTAATGTTAAAAGCGGGAGCGTTTCCTGGTCAGTCATACTGCAGAAGGCATTGGCAAACCACTGCAGTACTTTGCTAAACATGATCATGGATCAATTCAATGGAAGTCCATGGTCACAACACCTTCTTCCCCTCTTAGAACATGGTACCTACAGGATGTGGATGGTTAAAGGTGTAGGCCATTCAACCCTTTGAGACTGTTCTGCCATTCATTTGGATCATGGCTGATTTGCATCTTTTTTTTTTTAATTTGGAGTACCCAATTCATTTATTCCAATTAAGCGGCAATTTAGCGTGGCCAATCGACCTAACCTGCACATCTTTGGATTGTGGGGGACGAAACCCACACAAACACGGGGAGAATGTGCAAACTCCACACAGATAGTGACCCAGAGCCGGGATCGAACCTGGGACCTCGGCGCCGTGAGGCCTAAAAAAAAACATCAATCTGTTTTCATAGATTTCATAGAATTTACAGTGCAGAAGGAGGCCACTCGGCCCATCGAGTCTGCACCGGCTCTTGGAAAGAGCACCCTAACCAAGGTCAACACCTCCACCCTATCCCCATAACCCAGTAACCCCACACAACACTAAGGGCAATTTATCACGGCCAATCCACCTAACCTGCACATCTTTGGACTGTGGGAGGAAACCGGAGCACCCGGAGGAAACCCACGCACACACACGGGAGGATGTGCAGACTCCGCACAGACAGTGACCCAAGCCGGGAATCGAACCTGGGACCCTGGAGCTGTGAAGCGATTGTGCTATCCACAATGCTACCGTGCTGCCCATCACCAAGTCTGCGTGGCCCCCCCCCCCCCCCCCCCCCCCCCAAATACCCATCCATCCTTTGAATTCTTGAATGGTTCATTTGATTCCCCAGCCTCAACAGCTTGTTGAGGGAGCGAGTTCAAAATTCCCACTCCCCTCTGTGAGGAAATGCCCCCACATCACGTCTGAACAGCCTTGCTCTAATTCTAAAATGAAGCCTCTTTGTTCCGGGTTGTCCAAGCAGGAGAAATAGCTTCTCGCTTTTGACCCCATCAAATCCTTCAGCTGTCTTCAGTACTCAAATTAGATTAGCCTTTATTTTCTATACGCAATGGATGGTAAAACTAGTCTGAGAACCGTCCCCCATTTTAACCCATTTAGCTTTTTGGGTTTTGAAATATGAATTGTGCAGTAGCTAGTGCGTAATACCACAAGCTCTTGCCTCAACTACCCGCTGTGTCCTTATTCCTAAAAGCTGGTACGGGTCGTTCAGTAAAAAATGCAGTCAGACCTAATCTGGAGCGTTCTGTCCTGTGGTTTTCACTTTATCCCAGCTGTGCGCACGGTGCACAAGTTACTCTTCAGAGGTATGTGCCAAACAGCATCATTGTTCTTACTGAAATATGTCTTTGAAGCCGTTACTGAAGCAATTCTACCAGAAAGAACTGGTCACCAGTTGCTTTTGCTGTTCTTCTGTAATCCACAATCAGGTTCTGCGACCTTAATCTAAATTTGCCTTTCATCTGTTTAAAACGTCGATAAATACAGCCCTGTAAGTAAAGTAAGTAACAGTTTTACTTGGATGCTCGCTGAGCCCATCGAATGAACGTTTACATAATATTCCAACACCAGCTTCAAGATAAACTGCCTATTTACCCATAAATGTTTTCGCTCATGAAAATGTCATTTTAGGGCAGCAAGGAGGCACAGTGGTTAGCACTGCTGCTTCACAGCGCCGAGTACCCGGTTTCTTTCCCGACCCCAGGGTCACTGTCGGTGTGGAGTTTGCACATTCTCCCCGTGTCTACGTGGGTTTCACCCCCACAACCCAAAGATGTGCAGGGTAGGTGGACTGACCACGCTAAATTGCCACTTAATTGGAAAATCTTATTTTTAAATGAAAAAGTCATCTTGTTGCAAGACATTAAGCATATAAAACCATGCATGTTTAGAAACGTGCAGTTATACCCACGTCTTTGTCCTTGCTAGGGAAGCCAGAAATTATTCTTGTTCCCTACAGGTTTAATTTCCCTTGCTTCAGCTGGCTATTTATGCTTCCGTTACAAAATACACTCATCTTTCTGGCTACCACCTGTGGGGAAAGCAATCAGAGCTTCACCAACCCTGTAAGATAATTTCTCCTGGCCCCTCAATGACCAGAATGATACCAGAGTGAAAACAGTTAACTTATGAGGACAGGTTGCAGACCTTAAAAATTGAACGGGGCTATGTACTTGTGTTGTTTAAGGTGACTGAAGAAATTGATAGAGTGCATGGAGAGAAACTACTACCAAGGGACATAAGCATTAAAACTTGAACTAGTCTGTTTTGGAGATGATGTCAAAAAAGTTCACCGACACAATTCTTGAACAGTCCCTGCCAGCCTCCCAAAATGTTGTGTGGCATTCACTTCCTCCAGAGGGCAGTGGAGGCTGGGTCATAGCGGTAATGATATCATGGCTGTGTTGTAATTCGCTGAGTAACCACTAGGAGTCTCAGTATATAAGTGAATGTTAGAGTCAGGTGACCTCTGACTGACTAGGGAGCTGGGAAGACTTGTGCATGTTCATGCTAATATTCATCTGTTGTTTGTTTATATTTGACCCACATTAATCATTTATAGCTGATCTAGTTGAATTAAGAACAGGCTTGAGGGGCTTCCAGTCCCATTGCTCAGATGTAAATCTTTCCTCAAACCCTAAATTCGTCTGGGTTTTTTAATGTCAGGTTGCCGCCAATTCTGCAACCAGAGAAAATAATCCTGCCGTATTCACTTTGTAAATGTGCATCATGGTGGCTATGGTTGCTAGTGCCCTCTCTTAGTGTAAAGAGTGATTCCCTTGGGGGCAGCACGGTGGTGCAGTGGTTAGCCCTGCTGCCTCACGGTGCCGGGAACCCAGGTTTGATCCCGACCCTGGGTCACTATCCGTGTGGAGTTTGCACATTCTCCCCATGTCCGTGTGGGATTCACCCCCACAACTCAAAGATGCACAGGGTCGGCGAATTGACCACAATAAATTGCCCCTTAATTGGGGGGGGGAAAAATTGGGTACACTAAATGTTATTTTTTAAAAGTGCGATTCCCGTGTGTTTCAATGTGTATTCGGACTATCCTACTAATGTTGAAAAACATAGTAAGGCACAAAATAACATCACTGCAGAGACCATCATCAATTGTCTAAGCCCATTGAGATGGCGTCCCCACTGCAGTTTCTAATCCTCTCGCATATACCCCTGTACTACACCAACTGCACTTGAGAGAGTCGGCAGTCAGTGTGATCTGAGGTCTCAACTGCTGCCACTGTGCCTTCGGGACATGAAAGTGAAGCTTTTTGAGGCGATGTAACAGCCATTCTCCTGCCCTGCCTCGATACTGCTGCAGCTGGGAAGGGATCTTGAAGAAAAATATGAAGCTTTGCTTCATCACCGCAATGTAAATTGGTGCCTCGGTGGACTTTGCTACCTGGGTCAATGCCATTCTGATCCGTGTAACTATTTTCCCTCCTTCGCAGGACCTATACCTGAATGCTGGTGGCGTCACTGTTTCCTACTTTGAGTGGCTGAAAAATCTGAACCACGTCAGTTATGGCCGCCTGACCTTCAAATATGAGCGAGACTCCAATTACCATCTGCTAAGTAAGTGATGTTGAGGCTTTCGTGGCGAGGTATCTGAGTACAGTATTGAAGTCGAACCCTCTGTGGACAACATCACAGTGGTCTTGTGGTTTTTAGATCTGGATTTATGATTCAGCAGTGCAATGAAATAAGTAGTGCAGTTTGTTTGAAAGCTTTTACTCGGGCAGCAGTAGAGCAATTACAGCTGGCCCCTGTCCACGGGCTCGAAATGAGGGAAATCTGAAAGCAATTCCACTTTTAATTGCTGTCTGCTGATTCTTGCAGGAATGTGCATGGATGCTTGGTCAGGATGAACCTCATTTTTGATCTTAGCTGAGGAATATTTAATGCACAGGCTCATTTCAGTAAGATGCTGGAGAGCTGAGAACTCGTGTGGAGTCTATCCCGGTAGAATTAGGGACTTTCTGGGCAATGGAATCTTTCACCTTTTGGGAGCTATCTTTGAATCCATTCTAAACCAAGGTGGCAATTTTTTCTGTTCAATAATTTTTGGAGGGGGAGGGGTCAGTAATTTTGGGTCCCGTCTCCTGTGACGTGGTTTTAACACAGCACAGATGATGGATGAAACTTATTAAAGGTTTCAATTGAACAGTCGCAGCCACACAAGACCCCTCAAGGTAATAATTCTGCATCATCGCCTTAACGTAATGACTGCTTTCAGGACACGTGTGGCTGACCTTGTTTTATCTTTGGATTTAATCTCTTTGCTACAATTCTTGAGGGTTTGCTGACTATTAATGTCAGGGTTGTTCTTCCTATCCCCTGAAATCCAGCTACTAATTGGTTAGTATGCACAGTAGTGCTTTTGGCTGCTGTACAGGTTTAAGGGGCAGGCCTCAAGTTGGTCTGGTGCATTTGCTAATGCACACATTTAGAAGAATGGCACTGAATGAAGGAGGGAGCTATCTGAGTTTGACGCTTGAGCACACTCACTCACACCACTCCACTCACTCACTCACTTCAACCACTCACTCACACTCACTCACTCACACTCACTCACACTCACTCACTCACTCACTCACTCACTCACTCACTCACTCACTCACTCACTCACTCACTCACTCACTCACTCACTTCTCTCCCTCCCTCCCCTCCCACCCGCCCACCCTCCCTCCCTCCCTCCCTCCCTCCTGCCCACCCTCCCTCCTGCCCACCCTCTCTCCCTCCTGCCCACCCTCTCTCTCTCTCTCTCCCTCCCTCCTGCCCGCCCTCTCTCTCTCTCTCTCTCTCTCTGGCAAACAACTGAACACACAAAATGAAGTAAAGTATACATAACGTTTCGGTAAGTGCACAAACATTTACATGGTTAGCTGCTGCACCCTATATATATATATATATATATATATATATATATATTGTAACATGAGCCCTCCCCCACCTCCAAAAACATATTTCACAGAAAGAATTGCCACCTTGCCAGAGCCTGTGAATAAAGAACATAAGTAATTTGACTAAGGTGGAGAGGAATCACGAGGCAGTGCCTGTCTGCTGCATAAATACTGATGAAATTACCGGCCTTACTTGGCTTAGAGCTATTGCAATGAGCATCAGACATTGAAAAGTGCAGATTACCCCCCCCCCCCCCCCCCCCCCCCCCAACCAAACCCCCGCAAGCACAGGCAGGATGGAGGGGGCAGAACAACAGTGACTGTGGAATTGAAGGCTAGAGAGATTAAATAACAAAGTAGATTGTGCAAAGCAAAAGGAGATTTTAAGGTGCACGTTTTTCTCCGAACTGTGTGGCTGCACAGGGAACAAATAGGGTGTGCAAGGAGCAACGTTCCTTTGAAGGCGCGCACACGCACATCGTTCTTCAAGTAACCGAGCAATGCAACGACGCAGCCTTGTACTGCAAATGGAATTTGAGGGGAACATTGGCAATTAAATCTGTAAAGAAACCAAAAGGAGGTACAAATGGCATTAGAAACAGCGACTGTCCGAAAACAATGGGATATCAGGAAGGTCAAAGCGGTTGAAATGAAAAGGAGCAACCATGGCAATAAATCTAGACGTCGTGATTCGGTGAGACTAAGCTTGCTGACACAAACCACCTGCCACCTGACCTCTTAGTACTCCTTTCCAGCACTGTAGGAGTGGGCATGGTTCCTATCTTTTCCCCTGCACACACCCGCTGGAAAAAACTGTCAGAAGCAAACTGCTTCTGCTGCCCTGAAGTTTCCAGGAGGAACGATACGTCAGGTTTGGTCTTGGATCCAATTGATCTTTGAATGCTGGCGGTGAGTGATGCATGGACAATCCAGGAGGAAACCGTGCAATGGAAAAGAAGTGGGCTAAAATGTGCCCTTGTAATGCTTCAACTACCCTTCCTAAAATCTCTTGCCACTGTCAGATGTTGGGGTTAATGCTTTGGGCAGCCGGTCAGTGAGGTCTCTTGCAGGCTGATTTTTATAAGAACCTAAGAAAGATTAAGAGTCTTTGGGAAATCTGTAGATTATCCTTGTGTCAATTCTTTTGAGTAGAAATGAGATCACTGCCTTGAAAGCAATATACAATTGCTCCTCTGTCTATTCCATGTTTACCCATAGATGCCAAAATCTCAGCAGATATTCTTCAGTTGATCAAATGCTTCATAATCCAGAGACTTGGCTTTAGGTCCTGCCCATGTCGGTAAAATTGCCTTAAATTGGACGTGGTGACACCAAGCACTGTGAGCATGATAGCTGGAATATTATCCCGAGCAAATTACTGGACAGCAGATTTCTGTTACTTTTGTAAAAACTGTTGATTCTGATAGTGAGAGCTGCAGTTGCGTAGAATTACATTGGAGGTTAATCAAATTTAAGCTTTTAACACTGCTGGATTTTATTTCATGGTAACGTTTATTTTGGGCGGCTGCAGACACACTGAACCTGTGCTAAAATTGGCACAAGTAACCACTAACGAGGAAGACCATCAGATGATTTCCTTTGTGAATCAGGGTGGCACAAGGGTTAGCACTGCTGCCTCGCAGCACCAGGGACCCGGGTTCGATTCTGCCCTTGGGTGAGTTTGTGTGGAGTTTGCACTTTCTCCCTGTGTCTGCGTGGGTTTCCTCCCACAGTCCCAAAGGGGTACAGGTTAGGTGGATTGGCTATGCTAAATTGCCCCTAGGTGGTGTTATGGGGATAGGGTGGGGAATTGGGCCTAGGTAGGATGCTCTTTCAGAGGGTAGGTGCAGACTCGATGGGTCAAATGGCCTCCTTCTGTACTGTTGGGATTCTTATGCATTTCCCCCCCCCCCCCCCCCCCCCCCCCCCCCAATTTCTTTCTTTCCTTTAGACAATGTGGTCTTGGGCTAGGTTATGGCTCCACAGATAGCAGTTATCCTCTGCTGCCCTGCAATACTATCATTGCATAGCTTTGTCTCTCTATCATTGTACTCTTATTTGCCCTCATGTGCATCCCCAATATCTTTGCCTCCCTATTGGCCACTGTGCCTTTAGCCATCGAGGCCCGAAGTTCTGAAATATCTTCCCTAAACCTCTTTGAACAAAGGTCTGGTTACCTATCCTATTATCCTCTTTGACTCGGTCATTTTTTGCCTCATTGCGCTTTTGGGAAATGCCTTGTGCTGCTTTGTTACCTTAAATGTGCTGTATAAATGCACGTTTAAATTGGTGACGCATATGCTGTATTTAAACTGATGTTTTAGCAACAGTGCGAAGCTTGAAAGAAAAAATATTCATATTTAAAATCTTCATTCAGAAGATGCCTCGCGTTTTACTGCACTCCATTGGGGCATGAGGTAGAGCACAATGTATTGTGCCACTGCTGACTGAACCGCAGAACCATTTTCATCAAATCCAGTTGCTGCTTAAGTTTTCTGTATCTGCTGTCTAACACTTTGCAGCGTAACCCCTCACCCAGCATGGAAGCTGATGGGCGGCGGGCGCATTGCTGTTTGCAGCAGTTTCACACGTCCATTTGAATTTTGACTCTGTCCAGCCAGTAATTCTGTTCCATTTCCTCCTTAGTGTCTGTACAGGAAAGTCTGGAGAGGAAGTTTGGCAAGCACGGTGGCACAATACCAGTTGTACCAACAGCAGAATTCCAAGCCAGAATAGCGGTGAGTTTCTTAAGCTATCCCTCTTCTCTCATGCTCTCCCTCCCCTCCCCAATTCCCGTGCCTCCAACTCTCCAAATCTAACAGACAAATAAACTGATCTTTATTCTGCCATTAAACTCCGGAGAGTAAAGTGAAGCACAGAAAAATATTGTCAAAATGCCGAAGAATATCCTGGCACTGATCAGGATTTCGACAGAGAAAGCGTATGAAAATGGGGCCTTGAAAGAACTTTGGTTTTGGTGCATTAGGTTTTATATTTAATATCTTGCGGATGATGGAAGTAGATGCATTGTTAAGGAGTAAAGCTGTTCTGAAACTAACCTTGTATTCAGAGATTCTTACTGTTGGCTTAGCAAAACCTGTCAATTACAGATGCTGAAGGAAATTGGCTGCACCACCGCCTCCTGCTGGCCCTGGATCCCGGGAGGAGCCCGAGCAGATCCCGCTTGTTGTTGATCCTGACGGCTGGATCGAGGCTGGCCCTGGGTTAGTTGGTGGGCCAGTGTCGTCCACTGCGCTCAATGTGGTGGAGGATCAGGGCCTTCAGGATGACTGTCTGAAGACTGTCAACCACCTAATGTCGGGAGCTGAGGGTGCACATGAGGCTCTCTGCAGCGGGGTGCAGGACTCTGGCGTGACTGACACTGTGTCGCAACTTCACCCCCTCCGGGGTGCTCCCGGAATCTGCCACATCATAATTGAAGATTCTTCTATTTCTCTGCCTCCATAGATGGTTCAGGCAGCGCCCTATTGGGCCCCCCTCTACCGGTCCCCCCTCTCTCCACCACCACCTCTCTCCCTCCCCACCGCCCTCCTTGCCCATCTCTCCCCACCACTCCCCTTCCTCCCCCTTCAATTGGTACAGAGGCGAGGGTATCTGGTCTCTCCAGCGCAAAGTTTAGTGCTTGTACCGTTTGTTTTTGTACAACTGTATTGTTCACCGTTTTAATAGTCAGAATATCCTCTGCCCTCTCCTCGTACGTCGGTACAGAGGGGAAGGTACCCAGTTTCTCCAATGCAAAATTAGTGTATTTACCGTCTGGCCTTGTACAAATGAAATGGTTACTGTTTTAATAAAAAAATATGAGGAGAGTATTTGCTAAGCTAATCGCATACAGCTCCTTTCATTCCCTTTAATATTGATAGTCTATGGGCAGCTACAGCGGTAGTGTGAGGAAAGCAGCGTATATTGATAATTCATATTGTATTCATATTGATTATGAATTTGAACTGCCTTGAATGAGTCGTGTCCGACACTTTAACTGATGGCCCCTTTATGTCATGTTTCAGTTATCCATCCCACATGAGTAGGAAATAATGCTTCTAGTTTTCTTATTTTGTTTTTGGTGCTGTGCACCTTGCTGTACCAGCTAGATCATAGTTTATTGGTAATTCCCTTTCCTCTTTAAGCTTTTATAGCTGAATATCGTGCAGAGAACAAAAAAAGGGTGTAGGCAAACTGCTTGAGTGATGGGAGCCACATGTATTTGAGATGAAGACTGCCAAACGCCAATGGCACAATTTGGATGCATTTTTAAAACATCTGTCAGCTCATTCCAAAATAGGGTGTTTCCTTCAAAGTCGGGCAGTGAATGCTCCATTTATAGTGTCGGTACAATCCATGTAAACTGGGTGTGGTGACTAGTTATGTAGTTGCTGCATTTACAGACAAAGATGTTTCCAGTCCATGAAATATGACTTTTCTTATCCTTTCTTGGGACATAGGCACCGCTGGCACTTTTTTGCCCATGCCTAATTCGTCTTGAACTCTTGGCCATGGGGCAGTTAAGTGTCAACCACATACCCGTGGGTCTGAAGTTACACACAGGCCAGGCGGGTAACTATGGTAGATTTCCTTCCCTCATTAGACATAAGTGAACCAGGTGGGTTTTTGTGCAAATCAATGATAGTTTCATGGTCATCATTCCTGAAATCCACTTTCAATTCCAGATTTTTTCAATTGAATTCCACCAGCTGCTGGAGTGATATTTGATCCTCTGTCCCCAGAGCATTAGCCGGGGGATCTGGATTTCTAGTCCAGTGACATTACCACTATGTCACCACTCCCTCCTAATTTGAGAATGGTAGGTATTTTACGGTAAATAACCCACCTCCTGACTCCCCAAAGCCTGTCCACCATCTGCAAGGCACAAGTCAGGAGTGTGATGGAATACTCCCCACTTGACTGGATGAGTGCAGCTCCAACAACATTTAAGAAGATCAACACCATGCAGGCCAAAGCAGCCCCGCTTGATTGCTGCTCCTTCCCCAAACATTCAAACCCTCCATCACCAACGAACAGTGGCAGCCATATGTACCATCTACAAGATGTACTGCAAGATGCAGTAACTCACAAAGGTTCTTCAGGCAGCACCTTTCAAACCCACAACCACTACTCAATGTTCCCCTCCAAGTCCCTCATTACCCTAACTTGGAAATATACCTCCACTATCTCTGGGTAAAAATCCTGGAACTCCCTCTCTAACAGCACCTGAATGACTGCAACGGTTCAAGAAGGCAACTGATCACCACCTTCTGAAGGGCAATTGGGGATAGGCAATAAATGCTGACCTAACCAGCGATGCCCACATCCTGTAAATGAACACTAAAAAAGTAAACCACTTTCAGGAACATCCCCGCAGGCCCCTACCCTGTGGCACTGCACATTTGTGCCACAGAACATAGAACAGTACAGCACAGAATAGGCCCTTCGGCCCTCGATGTTGTGCCGAGCTTTGTCCGAAACCAAGATCAAGCTATCCCACTGCCTGTCATTCTGGTGTGCTCCATGTGCCTATCCAATAACCGCTTGAAAGTTCCTAAAGTGCCCGACTCCACTATCACAGCAGGCAGTCCATTCCACACCCTAACCACTCTCTGAGTAAAGAACCTACCTCGGACATCCCTCCTATATCTCCCACCCTGAATCTTATAGTTTTTTTAATAAATGTTTTTTATTGAGTTTTCATATTTTATATATGACAAATTACAAATTATTAGAGAGAAAAAAAGAAAACACAAAAATTTAACATGAATATTTACAGGTAAGCATCTTCATAACAACAATTGTGGCCACCCCCTTTAGCCAGCATACATATTTTACATTTGAATCTTATAGTTATGCCCCCTTGTAACAGCTACATCCAGCCGAGGAAATAGTCTCTGAACGTCCACTCTATCTATCCCCCTCATCATCTTATAAACCTCTGTTAAGTCACCTCTCATCCTCCTCCGCTCCAAAGAGAAAAGCCTGAGCTCCCTCAACCTTTCCTCATAAGACATATCCTGCAAACCTGGTAAATCTCCTTTGCACCCTTTCCAATGCTTCCACATCCTTCCGCTAATGAGGTGACCAGAACTGCACACAATACTCCAAATGTGGTCTCACCAGGGTCATGTATAGTTCCAGCATAACCCCGCGGCTCTTAAACTCGAGCCCCCTATTAATAAGCGCTAACACACTATAAGCCTTCTTCACGGCTCTATCCACTTAAGTGGCAACCTTCAGAGATCTGTGGACATGAACCCCACAATCTCTCTGTTCCTCCACATTCCTCAGAACCCTGCCGTTGACCCTGTAATCCGCATTCAAATTTTTTCTACCAAAATGAATCACCTCGCACTTATCAGGGTTAAACTCCATCTGCCATTCTTCGGCCCAGCTCTGCATCCTATCAATATCTCTTTGCAGCCTACAACAGTCTCCACCTCATCCACTACTCCACCAATCTTGGTGTCATCAGCGAATTTACTGACCCACCCTTCAGCCCCCTCCTCCAAGTCATTAATAAAAATCACAAATAGCAGAGGACCCAGCACTGATCCCTGTGGTATACTGCTGGTAACTGGTCTCCAGTCTGAAAATTTTCCATCCACCACCACCCTCTGTCTTCTATGTGATAGCCAATTACTTATCCAATTGGCCAAGTTTCCCTCTGTCCCACACTTTATTCATGAGCGGACCATGGGGAACCTTATCAAACGCCTTACCAAAATCCATGTATATGATATCAACTGCTCTACCTTCATCTACACACTTAGTTACCTCCTCAAAGAATTCAATCAAATTTGTGAGGCAAGACTTACCCTTCACGAATCCGTGTTGACTATCCCGGATTAAGCTGCATCTTTCCAAATGGTCATAAATCCTATCCTTCAGGATCTTTTCCATTAACTTACCAACCACTAAAATAAGACTAACTGGCCTTTAATTACCAGGGTCATTCCTATTCCCTTTCTTGAACAGAGGAACAACATTCGCCACTCTCCAGTCCTCTGGCACTATCCCCGTGGACAGTGAGGACCCAAAGATCAAAGCCAAAGCCTCTGCAATCTCATCCCTTGCCTCTCAAAGAATCCAAGGATATATCCCATCTGGCCCAGGGGACTTGTCGACCCTCGGGTATTTCAAAATTGCTAATACATCCTTCCTCAGAACATCTACCTCCTCCAGCCTACCCGCCTGTATCACACACACATCCTCAAAAACATGGCCTCTCTCCTTGGTGAACACTGAAGAAAAGTATTCATTCAGCGCCTCCTATTTCTTCTGACTCCATGCACAAGATCCCACTACTGTCCTTGACCGGCACTACCCTCATCCTGGTCATTCTTTTATTTCT
Organism: Scyliorhinus canicula; assembly: GCF_902713615.1. Taxonomy (NCBI): domain Eukaryota; kingdom Metazoa; phylum Chordata; class Chondrichthyes; order Carcharhiniformes; family Scyliorhinidae; genus Scyliorhinus; species Scyliorhinus canicula. The sequence goes on from NC_052167.1 coordinate 23,426,953, forward strand.
CACACAAGAGTAAAAAGCCTTGGGGTTTTCCTTGATCCAAGGACTTCTCATGCCCCCTCCTAGCTCTCCTAAGCCCTTTTTTTTTTTTAGCTCATTCCTTGCTACCTTGTAACCCTCAAGCGACCCAACTGAACCTTGTTTTCTCATCCTTACATACTCTTCCTTTTTCCTTTTGACAAGACATTCAACCTCTTTTGTGAGCCATGGTTCCCTCACACGGCCATTTCCTCCCTGCCTGACAGGGACATACCTATCAAGGACACGCAGTATTTGTTCCTTGAACAAGCTCCACTTTTCATTTGTGTCTTTCCCTGACAGTGTCTGTTCCCATCTTATGCTCCCTAATTCTTGCCTAATCGCATCATTATTACCCCTCCCCCAATTATAAATCTTGCCCTGCCGTATGGCCCTATCCCTCTCCATTGCAATAGTGAAAGACACTAAATTGTGGTCACTATCTCCAAAGTGCTCTCCCACACCAGGAGCTGGTTTAACACACTGGGCTAAATAGCTGCTTTTGAAGCAGACCAAGGTAGGCAGCAGCACGGGTTCAATTCCTGTACCAGCCTCTCCGAACAGGCGCTGGAATGTGGTGACTAGGGGCTTTTCACAGTAACTTCATTGAAGCCTACTTGTGACGATAAGTGATTTTCATTTCATTTTCACAAGCAAATCTAACACTTGGCCCAGTTCATTACCCAGTACCAAATCCAATGTGGCCCCGCCTCTTGTCGGCCTATCCACATATTGTGTCAGGAAACCCTCCTGCACGCACTGTACAAAAACTGCCCCATCCGAACTGTTCGACCTATAGAGGTTCCAATCAATATTTGGAAAGTTAAAGTCACCCATGACAACTACCCTGAGACCTCCACACCTATCCATAATTTTGCAATTTCTTCCTCCACATCTCTATTACTTTTTGGGGGCCTATAGAAAACTCCTAAAAAGTGACCGCTCCTTTCCTATTTCTAACTTCGGCCCATATTACCTCAGTAGGCAGATCCCCTTCGAACTGCCTTTCTGCAGTCGTTAAACTATCCTTGATTAACAATGCTACTCCTCCACCTCTTTTACCACCTTCCCTACTCTTACTGAAACATCTATACCCCGGAACTTCCAACAACCATTCCTGTCCCTGTTCTAACCATGTCTCCGTAATGGCCACAACATCATAGTCCCAAGTACCAATCCACGCTCCAAGTTCACCTACCTTATTCCGGATGCTCCTTGCATTGAAGTAGACACACTTCAACCCACTTTTCTGTCTGCTGGTACACGCCTGCGACCTTGATACCCTCCTCAGTACCTCACTACTCTCAATACTGGCTTCGGGACTACAGCTTGTTTTCCCAGCCCCCTGACCAATTAGTTTAAACATAAAACCTCCTTTTTATTAAAAATAAAAGTACATCTCTCCACCACACAGACCTGAGATCAACTTGCAGGTCTTTGCCAACATTGGCACTCTTCCCTGGGAACCGAGTGTCACAGGACAGACTTGCTCCATGCTTTATCGTGTTAATTTATTGAAATTTCCATCATGTGCCTCCACACTGCGATATGGTTGATCGCATGTAATCTTAACTCCTATCTATCCAAGGGTGGCACGGTGGCGCAGTGGTTAGCACTGCAGCCTATGGCGCTGAGGACCCGGGTTCGAATTCGACCCTGGATCACTGTCTGTGTGGAGTTTGCATTTCTCCCCGTGTCTACGTGGGTTTCACCCCCATAACCCAAAGGTGTGCAGGGCAGGTGGATTAGCCACGCTAAATTGCCCCATAATTGGAAAAAAATAATTGGGTACTCTAAATTTATTTTTAAAAAGCTCTATCTATCCAACTTGGTTCTGTAAGAAATAACACTTAACAGAAATCTATTCGTCTCTCGGCTATTACATTTTCAGTTGACCTCCAGCCTCATCCATTCTTTTTGAGGAGCTCCAGATTTCCATAATAATTTGAGAAGAAGTGCTTTCTGACAGCACCCCTGAAGTCTAGCTCTAAATTTGACATTATACCCCTTGTTCTGAAATCTCCCATAGGAGGAAATAGTTTTGCTCTTTCTAACTCATAAAATTCTTTAATTGTCTTCAACGCATGAACCAAATCGGCTTTAATCTTTTGCACACAAGGGATTAAACATCTAGTCAATCGCAACCTGCCTTCGTAATTTAAAATTAAACTTTATGGGTTTTGGAATGTGAAGCGTGCAGTGACTAATGCCACTATACAGTTCCACAAGCCCTTCCTTTCAATCATCAATACTGCAAATGTGAGGTAATGCATTTTGGAAGGTCTAATACAGGTAGGGAATATACAGTGAAAGGTAGAACCCTCAAGACTATTGACAGTCAGAGAGATCTAGGTGTACAGGTCCGCAGGTTACTGAAAGGGGCAACACAGGTGGAGAAGGTAGACAAGAAGGCATACGGCATGTTTGCCTTCATTGGCCGGGGCACTAAGTATAAATATTGGCAGGTCATGTTGCAGCTGTATAGAACTTAGTTAGGCCACACTTGGAGTATAGTGTTCAATTCTGGTCGCCACACTACCAGAAGGATGTGGAGGCTTTAGAGAGCGTGCAAAAGAGATTTACCAGGATGTTGCCTGGTATGGAGGGCATTAGCTATGAGAAGAGGTGAATAAACTTGGTTTGTTCTCACTGGAACGAAGGAGGTTGAGGGGGTGACCTGATAGATGTCTACAAAATTATGAGGGGCATAGACAGTGGATAGTCAGAGGCTTTTCCCCAGGGTAGAGAGGTCAATTACTCGGGGGCATAGGTTTAAGGTGCGAGGGGCAAGGTTCAGAAGAGATGTACGAGGCAAGTTTTTTTTTTTACACAGAGGGTAGTGGGTGCCTGGAACTCTCTGCTGGAGGAGGGAATAGAGGGATATGGACCCGTGAAGTGTAGAAGATTTTAGTTTCGACGGGCAGCATGGTCGGCGCAGGTGTGGAGGGCCGAAGGGCCTGTTCCTGTGCTGTACTTTTCTTTGTTCTTGTTCTATGTTCAGTTAGAAAATAGGAAAGGATATAATTGCATTAGAAGCAGTTCAGAGAAGCTTCATTTGGCTTGTTCCTGGGATGAAGGTGTTATCTTGAAATTTTAGAATTTACAGTGCAGAAGGAGGCCATTCGGCCCATCAAGTCTGCACCAGCCCTTGAAAAGAGCACCCCACTTAAACCCACACATCCACCCCATCCCAGTAACCCCACCTAACCTTTTTTGGACACTAAAGGGCAATTTCACATGGTCAGTCCAACTAACCTGCACATCTTTGGACTGTGGGAGGAAACCGGAGCACCCGGAGGAAACCCACGCAGATGCGGGGAGAACGTTCAGACTCAACACAGACAATGACCCAAGCTGGGAATTGAACTCTGGTCCCTGGTGCTAACCAGCAGTGCTAACCACTGTGCCACCATGCCTTTCCTCTTCTGTTGGGCAAGTTGGCTCTATACCCATTGAAATTTATAAGCAATGAATGGTGATCTTATTTAAAACATATAAGATTCTATGGGGACTTTGACAGGGTGGATCCTGAGATGTGGTGAAATCCAGAGCTAGGAGACACAGTTTAAAAATAAGGGGTCTGTCATTTGCGATTGACCTCTAAAGGTCATTAGTCTGTGGAATTCTCTTCCCCACAGAGCATCGGAGGTTGGGTCATTGAATATGTTCAACGCTGAGTTAGATTTTTGGTCAGCAAGGGAGTGGAGGGTTCTGGGGGGGCTGGCAGCAAAGTGGAGTTGAGGCCACAATCCGATCAGCCACGATCTTATCAAATGGTGGAGCAGACTTGAGGGGCTGAATGGCTCACTCCTAATTCTTGTGCTCCTATGCACATTATGGGTGTCTTCATTCCAAACATCAAAAGTAGCAACAACATCTATTTATATAGCAACATAATGTTGTAAAACGTCGCAAGGCATTTCATAGCAGTTATCAAACAAAACCTGGCATTGAGCCACATGGAGATTTCACAACAAATCAAAGCAAATGATCAAAAGCTTGCTCAAAGAGGTAGGTTTTAAGGAATGTCCTGAAGGAGAAAATAAAGGTGTAGAGGTTTAGGGAGGGAATTATAGAGCTTAGAGACTCAGCAGCTGACTATTTGTCTGCCATTGCTGGAGCGAGTAAAATTGAGGATGCACAAGAGGCCAGAATTGGAGGGGTGCAGATATCTCGGAGGGTTGGGGGCTGGAGGAGGCTCCAGAAATAGAGAGGGACGAAGCTGTGGAGGAATTCGAAGAAGAAAAGAATTTTCATGTCACCGTAGTGCTTACAGAAGCTATAATTGCTCAGCACAGGTGATGGGAGAATGATACTTGGTGTGAGTTGGGACACAGGCAGGGGAGCCTGTTGACCCCTGGTTCGCAGCGAGTGGAAGATAGACCTGCCAGGAGAGCATCAAATTGAAAAGTTAACTGAATGGTTTCAGCTGAGATGGAATCAAAGTTGGGCAATGCTACATAGTTGGAAATAGATTGTCTCCGTCACGGCACTGATATATGATCAGAAGCACATTTTGGGTACGTTTAATAGCCCCAAGGTTGTGAACGGTCTGGTCCAGCTTCAGATGGCTGTCGGGGAAAGGGATGGAGTCAATAGCTAAGGAAACTAAGTGGCAGAGTCTGAAGACAATGGCATTGATCTTTCCAATACTTAGTTGGAGGAAAGTCTGTTTGACATTCATGAGACACTGGAGGGGGTAGTGTTAAGTTAGGGCTGGGTGTCATTGGTATACATTTTCTCCCAGTTTATCCATCCACTCTGTTTTCATGAGGTTAAGTCAGTGCACATCAACATCTTGCTAGGTATCATGCTCCGTGGTTGAGTATGATTTTCAACCCACCGCTGGGAATCCTATAAACCACTATTGGTCAAGGTGATGATTCAAACTTTTATTTTACAAGCTGTTCAGCCTCACACCATCACAAATGGTCTCTTCTTGATCCTGTGGCATTCAATGTGGCTTTGAAAATCGTAATTCGTTCGCGAATAAACGCTCCGCACATTGTCTCCTTGAATAAAACGTGTTGTAACAAAGTTGATCAGTCTCCTTGAGGAAAGGAATAATTAGTTGCCTCGAGACCAGAAGAACTGGCAGATCGATCTCCATTATGGCAATAAGCAGGTTTTGAATGTTTAGTGCAAGTTTCAGCCTGGCAGTCGGAGCATATCTGAAGAAACATCAGAAACATGTCAAAACACGTTTGCCCAGTTGGTTGCACTGAGTTGCAGAGATGATCATTTTAGAATGTGCCCTGCAGAGTTCAGCTCCCAGTCCGGTGTGCCAATTCTGTGCTCTTGAATTAGCCGCTGAACACTAGGTTAGGTTTCAAATCCAGTAATATTCCGACACAACACGAGGCAAATACTTCAGTACCTTCAATGGTGAATTCATAAACTGTAAGGCAGGAAAGTGTGCAATACATCTGCATTGATCCATGAAATCTGAAGCCAGTATGAAAACCATGCCATTGTCCTTACTGGGAGGTTGCCACGCAAAAAGCAATTTCTGCTCTGTCCACCTGGCTTTGAATGCTTTCTCAGGGTGTTTATCACATCCCTATTCTGCGTGTTAACTTTCCTATGAGACCATTGTAATAATACTCTGCAATAACCCATGACTATGGCGCCATTCTCATTTGAAGAAAAGATCTGGGAAATTGGCAGGTGGTTTGATGTTGACACTAGATATGAAATAAAGGCTTGTCGTTTGTTACTTTCCTCTGTGGCCCTTTTAGCCTGGTTTGAAAAAGTACATTAAATACTACGTTAAATAGATTTAACTGAACAATGGGTTCTGTATTGGTCGAAGTGCTAACGAGCCTGCCTTTCTCTAATGATCCTGCATGACAGACTGCTCCACTTTTGGCTCTGGCTTTGACACATCCTTAATGCTTCTCGTCATGAGTGCTGTTCACATGTTTTATTTCTGTCAGCAATGGTTGATGTTCCTTACAGGTGCACAAAGTGTGGCTTGAATAACGCACTGAGTGATATGTATTATATATATATTTATTAAAAACTATGGTTCTGAGATGTGTTGCTGAGCAGTATAGACAGAAGGAAATGCAGCCTCTCCCACAGCAGTAGAGGGAGTACTGGGAGATCAGCTATTCTGGACTGCTCCCACTGTGCCCCTGATATGGACGATCGTGTTAGTCTGGCACTATCTTGAATGATTAGATACAAACTGAAGGTCTGGCACCCTCCTGTGTCTGATCTTTCAGTTCTACGTTTATTTTAATGCTTTTGCATTAAACACTTGACGTGTTTGCGCATAATAGGCTGGATTCTCTGAAATCGCGGCCGGCGCCGGGTCGGAGAATCCATTTCGGTGCACGAAATCCGGACCGCCGCCGGTTCCCCGATTCTCCGGGCCCCGAAAAGCGGCGTACACGGTGCCGCAAAGCACCTACCTGAGGCCATTGCTGGAGGCCCGCCCCGCCATTCTCTGCCCCCGACCGGCCAAAGTCCCGACGGCGTGGATCTAATATGGCCCTGCCGGTTGGGATACTAGCGTGGCGGCTGCAGACTCAGTCCGTGGCCACCCTGGTCAAGGGCGTGGCAGCTGCAGACTCAGTCCGTGGCCACCCTGGTCAGGGGTGGTCCGATCGAAGGGTGGGCGGGCGGGCAATGTTTGGGCAGGTGGGCGGGGTCGGGCGCACCCGATCAGGGGATCTATTTTTAGTGTCTTGTTCCACGGTCCAAGTCCGCCATGGAGCACGGCGTGGCTGCTGGAGGCTGCCGCCATGCGCATGCTTGGCCTCCGACCCAGAAGTGTGGGGGCCCGTTTCTGCAGCAAAAGCTGCTAGATTTACACCGGGTCCCTGCTGGCCCCCTGCAGGGTTAGGAATATGTGGCCCTTTCGCGACAGTTTTTCTGGCGTGAAACTCCACAGTTTTGGCGACGGGGTGGCCAAAGACAGAATCTCGCCCAAGGTGTTTGCAGTGTTGATCGGAGGTACATTGCTTTGTAACAGGCTGTAGTAAACTGGTCGGACGTTAAGACTTTCCTCCAATATTTATAGTTAATTTAAAGCAGCTTTTATGCTTTGCTTAAAAATGGAGATGCCATAAATGGTGGCATTAAAACACACACTTTGACATGTTGCTTCTAATAGCTGTTTCTGTCGTAGATCCGTTCAAAGCAGCATCCCTTATAAATACAGTATTTCAAAATTAGTTTCCTTTTTATGCATGTTACATTGAATTACATTTGGGTCACTTGACAAAATATTTTAAGTAGCTCTTCAGTGACCATAAATAATTGAATCTGCAGCTGTTACAGTTCATGTTATATAAACTCGGGCAGTGCTTGCCAGGCTCTTTCCTGCTGTGCTCCCATTTTAATGCCTCTCACTTGGAGCAAATCTGGAGTGAAAATTGGGGTTATTGGGGGAAGGGAGAAATAGTTGTTGAGGGAGGAGGAGGGGGTGGTGATAGTTGTTGAGTCATTGCTGCGTCACTGCTCGTGACCCCAATAGTTTGTCCAAAACAGTGCCCACACACAGACACACACACGCGTCGAGCAAAAATTGCTTTATGTTGATTATTACTTCCCGGTTGCCTGAGGTTGTTTACCTCTTCAAAAAAAGTTCAAAAAAAGTTTCCAGTCCCAAAATAATGGGAAAGGAAAGTTCTCTGTTCTCCTCGAACCATTAAATTAAATTAAATTAAATTAAATTAAATTAAATTAAATTAAATTAAATGAAAAGAAAATCGCTTATTGTCATCGCTTATTGTAGGCTTCAATGAAGTTACTGTGAAAAGCCCCTAATCGCCACATTCCGGCGCCTGTCCGGGGAGACTGGTACGGGAATCGAACCGTGCTGCTGGCCTGCTTGGTCTGCTTTAAAAGCCAGCGATTTAGCCAAGTGAGCTAAACCAGGTTGTCCATTTTGGAAGGACAAATATGAATGCGGAGTACAGGGTTAACGGTAGGGTTCTTGGCAATGTGGAGGAGCAGAGAGATCTTGGGATCTATGTTCATAGATCTTTGAAAGTTGCCACTCAAGTGGATAGAGCTGTGAAGAAGGCCTATGGTGTGCTAGCGTTCATTAGCAGAGGGATTGAATTTAAGAGCCGTGAGGTGATGATGCAGCTGTACAAAATATTGGTACGGCCACATTTGGAGTACTGTATGCGGTTCTGGTCACCTCATTTTAGGAAGGATGTGGAAGCTTTGGAAAAGGTGCAAAGGAGATTTACCAGGATGTTGCCTGGAATGGAGAGTAGGTCTTTTGAGGAAAGGTTGAGGGTGCTAGGCCTTTTCTCATTAGAACGGAAAAGGATGAGGGGCGACTTGATAGAGGTTTATAAGATGATCAGGGAATAGATAAGTAGACAGTCGGAGACTTTTTCCCCGGGTGGAACAAACTATTACAAGGGGACATAAATTTAAGGTGAATGGTGGAAGATATAAGGGAGATGTCAGAGATAGGTTCTTTACCCAGAGAGTTGTGGGGACATGGAATGCACTGCCTGTGGAAGTAGTTGAGTCGGAAACATTAGGGACCTTCAAGCGGCTATTGGATAGGTACATGGATTACGGTAGAATGATGGAGTGTAGATTAATTAGCTCTTAAGGGCAGCACTGTAGCATTGTGGATAGCACAATTGCTTCACAGCTCCAGGGTCCCAGGTTTGATTCCGGCTTGGGTCACTGTCTGTGCGGAGGCTGCACATCCTCCCCGTGTGTGCGTGGGTTTCCTCCGGGTGCTCCGGTTTCCTCCCACAGTCCAAAGATGTGCAGGTTAGGTGGGTTGGCCATGATAAATTGCCTTCGTGTCCAAAATTGCCCTTAGTGTTGGGGAGGGTGCTCTTTCCAGGAGACGGTGCAGACTCGATGGGCCGAATGGCCTCCTGCACTGTAAATTCTATGATCTATGATTAATCTAGGACAAAGGTTCGGCACAACATCGTGGGCCGAAGGGCCTGTTCTGTGCTGTCGTTTTCTATGTTCTATTTTTTCTATGTAAGGGAGGCTTTGATAGAGGTGTTCAAGATCACAAAGGGGCTGAACAGAGTAGATAGGGAGAGCACAGCGGGTTAAACAGCTGGCTTGTAATGTAGAACAATGCCAGCATCGCGGGTTCAATTCCCGTACCGGCCTCCCCAAACAGGCAGTTTTCTCAGTAACTGCATTGAAGCCTACTTGTGACAATAAGCTATTATTATTATTACTATTAACTGTTCCTGTTTGTAAAATTATTGAGGGCGAGAGGGCACAGATTTCAAGTGCTTTACAAAATAAGCAAATGTGATGTGAGCAAAACCTTTTTGCACAGCCTGGAAGTGTAGTGGAGGCAAGTTTAATCCAGACATTCGAGGGTATTAGGTGATTATTTATATAGAAGCAATGCGCAAAGGTACGGGGAAAAGGCAGGGGAATGATACCAAGTCAGAATGCTCATTCGGAGAACTAAGTGCTTACACGATGAACAATAGCACTCCCGTGATTCAGAAGGGTGATATGAGTGTTGCACTATAAAGCAGTCGATGCTAGCTAATTAAATGAATAAATCAATGGATATTTGCTAGCCAAGGGTATTGATGGGTATGGAGTAAGATACATTGCTTTGTAATGGATCAAGTAAAATACAGATGAACCAAGCTCTCAGAGTGGTGAAACAGGTTTGTGGGACTGATACCTATGTTTCTGTGGGAAACCACTGGACCTTTGCGTGGCGCATTTGGTAGCAAAGTAGCTCAGCTCAGTGACTGACCATCTGAGGAGTCGACCTCAAAGTGACAATTCACCTTTTGGTAGATGTACACAGCAGGTGTATTGTATGCCTCGAGTTCTTTTGGAGTCTGTAGCATTCACTTATTTTTGCTGAAATCATTGCCAAGAGCAGATGGCTCACTGCAAAGTCTGCAGTTCCTTCCTCGCTAAGTTAACATAGAACTGGCTACAGTCACAGAAGTTCCACGTCGAAACTTGCTTGACATTCCTGAAGCTCTGACTAGCTGGAAACTGAGTGAATGCAAATCTTTGCCTTCCTGCTGGCCACATCCTCAGCCTTACAGAGTGAAAACATTGAATGCATCGGCAATGAATCTTTGAGAGCTGTGGTTTTTTATAACCGTTACCTTGTGCACTACAGCAGAGCTTGCATCCTGTTGGATGATCATTTGCAATCCTTTCCTTAAGGGAACCTCGTAGACCTGCAGTAAAGTACGGCTTTTGTGCCTCTTGGAGATTGTTGTGGGAAAGTATCAAGTAGAGCTCAGGGCGGAGGCAGGTATTGAGCTATCATTAATTTATAAATAAAACCCAAAATCATCTTGGGCGAAAGTGTTAACAAATCGTAATCTTGGAACTGAGAGAATCCAACTAATGTCGTCAAAATCCAGGTTTGTTTATTTGCTACATTTCATTGCATTCTTGCTCGTGAGCACTTAAAATAAGTAATTTTCTTTGAAACATTTTTTAAAATTATTTTTTTGAATGTAACTAGCATGAAAGCAACGATCAAATTGCTGTACATTAAAATGAGTAAAATCTGGGAATAGGAGACGGGACCAAACCCCGAACCGCATTCTTTAAGGTGTTGTAAAACCTGAGCTCCAGAGATTAGGCTTCAGAGTAAGGTTATCTCCAAGGCTAGGCTGTTCCCCAGGAAGTTCTTGTCTGCCTTCTGGTGCCTTACTTAGAGAGACACTGGAGGGAACCTCGACACAGGGACTCAGTCTGAGAACGTGGCCAACACCCATTCCAAGGATAACTTATTCCCTCCAACAACATTATCCTAATTCATTTTGCCAGATTGCAGGTTCCAATGAGCTTCTGATATATTTTCACACGCTGCTGCTATTTTTTTTGTAGGTTAACATACCCCTCTCTCTCTCTCTCTCTCTCTCTCCACAGGGTGCCTCTGAGAAGGACATTGTCCACTCTGGTCTTGCATATACCATGGAACGTTCAGCGAAGGTACGCAGATAGGAAAATATGTTGTGCAAAGGGATACAGACTAGCCTATTTGGGAAGCTGTACAATCATTACACATTTCTGTGTTGCCATAAGAGGTTTAAATGTTGTCTTGTGCAGCGCAAAAGTTTGAGAGATTTTAATTCCGCCTCTTCTCCGCATGTCCAAATGACCTTGTGTTCTATATCTGATTTATATAGTGTCTTTCATATCCTCAAGGCATCCCAAAGACTTCACAGTTAATGGCAAACTTTATTGAAGCATAGTCACTGCTATGTAGGTAAATCTGACAGCTGATTTGCGTACAGCAACATCCCACAAAGAGCTAGATAAGCAAATCTGTTCTGGTGGCGTTGATTTGAGGATGAATGTTGCCCAGGAGAGGGGAATTAATTCCCTTCTCCTCCTTTTCAAATCTCACCACAAGACCCATGGCCTCCACCAGAACTGGAATGCGGTGCCTTAGTTGCATAGAATTACCGAGATCGGCCCCATTTCTGTGCTGCACATTCAGTCCATCCAGTCAGTTGGGGTATGTGCTCCTCCCATCCTTCCTCAGCCAACTCTGAGCATGAGCTTACATTCCGTACTCTCTCATATACTTGCCCACCTTCCCCTTAAATTCACCTGTTGTATTTATCTCAAGTAGTTTGTGTGGTAATGAACTCCACATTCTCACCACATGTTGGGCAAAGAACCTCCTTCTGAATTCCCTGTTTAACTTTTTGGTGACTGGCATCAGTTGATGGCCTCTAGTTTTACCCTTCTCCATGAATGAACACACATTCTGTCTATTCCATCAAAACCTTTCATAATCTTAAAAACCAGTATTAAGTCAGCTTTCTCTTTTCAAGAGAAAATAGATCTAGCCTGTTCATTCGCTCCTGTTTGTGTACCCCCATATTTCTGGTATCATTCTTGTAAATCTGTTTTGCACCCACTCCAGTGGCTCCATATCCAGTTTATAATAAGGTAACTGTGCTCCAAACATGTCGAACCGGGGTTCAATACGTGTTCAGCTTATTGTCTACTTTTCTATCCCTCTAGAGACCAGCCCTTGTGCTTGGCTGTATTGACCTGTGTCGCTACGTAGTGATGTGTGTTATTTGTACATTCCCGATCTTTGTTACTCTACCTCATTTTTATTCTTTTCCAGGGCAGCACGGTGGCACAGTGGTTAGCATTGCAGCCTACGGCGCTGAGGACCCGGGTTCAAATCCCGGCCCTGGGTCACTGTCCTGTGTCTGCGTGGGTTTCGCTCCCACAATCCAAAGATGTGCAGGATAGGTGAATTGGCCGCACTAAATTGCCCCTTAATTGGAAAAAATAATTAAAGAATAAAAAACATTTTTTTATTCTTTTCCAAGTACGGGAATATGCGAGTTCCTTTTCTCATTAGAATGTAATACTTACCTGTGGTGAAATTCATTTTGCCGATTAATGTAAATTATTTGTCATGATATACAGAGATTGATAACTGTTAAAGGGATTCCAGTGCCTGGCTGAATCACATAGCAAGGTTTCAAGTTTTAAGACTTTTTACAGGGACAAAAGCAAAATTGACTAACGGCAATTTAGTAGACAACTAAACTACAGAAAAAGACCCTATTTAACTTTTAATATGACAAAAACACTGCCTTTATTATGTAGCACACTGACACTTAAGTTCTCCAGAAATCTGTCCCAAGTTATTCATTGTTCCTGGGGACTTGATTTCTTTTGTTTTCCCAAACTGGTGACTTCGAATTCCAGAACTGACTGCCACTGTGAGGATTGCACTGGAGATTTCTTCTTTCTGTCCAGCTAGGTGAATATTCCAGCCTCCTTTTGAATCCACACAAACTCAGGCTCTTTAATCTAAGCATGAGCTCTTACTGTGTTCTGCCTGGCGAACAAAAGAGTCGGCGTTTCCTCTGCTTCAGGTGCAGGACTGGCTGCTCACATCTCCTGCCCTCTCTGACTGCCAAGTCTGACTTGTGTCTCAGAGTTCCAGGGATATCCTAGAAACCCTGTAACCCAAAACGGCAATGGCTTCCCCTTGCCAAAGCTCATCTCCACGGCAGCGTGAATCACACGGGCCTTGTATCCAGCTAGAAATGTTAATTGGCTATCTTCTAGACCCTCAACTCTATTCTAGCTGTAATTAAACAGTTTAAAACGTACATATTTATGAAACTTGACATTCCTAACACCTCCCTGTGAGACGACCCACAGTCGGCACAACTGCTATTACAATTGGCTACAGGTGTGAGCATCTTGCATCATCTTCCCTTTGACCTTTAACAACCAAGCCACTTAGGCTGATTGTCGGACAGAATTCAGAATGTTGGGCAGCACGGTGGCCTAGTGGTTAGCACAACCGCCTCACGGCGCTGAGGTCCCAGGTTCAATCCCGGCTCTGGGTCACTGTCCGTGTGGAGTTTGCACATTCTCCCCGTGTCTGCGTGGGTTTCGCCCCCACAACCCAAAAATGTGCAGAGTAGGTGGATTGGCCACGCTAAATTGCTCCTTAATTGGAAAAAATAATTGGGTAATCTAAATTTATAAAAAAAAAAAAAAAAAAAAAGAATTCAGAATGTTACATGACTGCCCCATCCCCTAATTTTACCTTAAATTTTTTAAAAAACAGTCCCAAAACATAACCTTAATAATGTTCCTTAATAATGTTGTATTTGTAACTTTATGAATAACAGTGATCCAAGCATTGGTCTTTACGGGCTACATTTTCTGCCTTCTGTCACCCTGAATAGCTGTCCTTTACTTCTCCTCTCCGTTTGTGTAGGCAAGAAGATGTCCATTCATCTCGCTGCATCTCAATAAATTTCCTAGCTAAAAGTTGGGACTTCCAGCAATGCAACACTCCTTCAAACACTCATTACAAAGTGGGCAGCACGGTAGCATTGTGGATAGCACAATCGCTTCTCAGCTCCAGGGTCCCAGGTTCGATTCCGGCTTGGGTCACTCTGCACATCCTCCTCGTGTGTGCGTGGGTTTCCTCCGGGTGCTCCGGTTTCCTCCCACAGTCACAAAGATGTGCGGGTTAGGTGGATTGGCCATGATAAATTGCCCTTAGTGTCCAAAATTGCCCTTAGTGTTGGGTGGAGTTACTGGGTTACGGGGATAAGGTGGAGGTGTTGACCTTGGGTAGGGTGCTCTTTCCAAGAGCCGGTGCAGACTCGATGGGCCGAATGGCCTCCTTCTGCACTGTAGATTCTATGAAATAAAATAATCGCTTATTGTCCCAAGTAGACTTCAATGAAGTTACTGTGAAAATCCTCTAGTCGGCACATTCTGGCGCCTGTTCGGAGAGGCCGGGTACGGCAATTGAACCCGCGCTGCTGGTCTTGTTCTGCAGTACAAGCCAGCTGTTTAGCCCACTGTTCTAAACCAGCCTGTGTTCAGTGCTGCACTGAAGTCTCCGAAACGGGGCTTAATTCATTACCATCCGACTCTGAGGCACAAATGTGATCATAATGCCAGATCTCCCTTTCTGCTCCTTAGCTGAGGTATGTGCCACAATATGGCAAATGGTGCAGCATATGGGTGTGGTGACAAATATGGCAAATAGTGGCAAATGGTGCAGCATATGGGTGTGGTGACAAATTATGTTCAGGCTATTCACGCACATCTAAAAAATTTATCCTGTGTAATAGCGTGAGAAACACTGCTTTCAGTGCTCTCAGACATTGCATACCGCCCTTGCCTCTGGCAATATGACTCTCAGTGTTTAGTATTGCATTCACCAAAGTACCTGTCTCTCCTGAAAATTCACAAAATAATAACTGGTCCCACAAGACATGATTTTTCTGCTTTATAATTTCATACTTAGCCCATGAGCTGTTTTTAAATATTGGCTTTTTGTCTTCCATTCTTAAACTTCACTGCTTTTCTGAGGGTGTGCAGCACTGCCAAAAACTATCTTTTGGATGGAATATTCAATCAAGGCCTCAGCTGCTATCCTGGTGTCCTGTGCCATAGTTATTCCTAAACAGACTCCGCTAAATCAGATTGTTTATCATTTATTTAGTTGCTGTTTGTAGAACACGGTAGCATAGTGGTTAGCATTGTGGCTTCACAGCACCAGAGTCCCAGGTTCGATTTCCTGCTGGGTGACTGTCTGCAGAGTCTGCACGTTCTCCCCGTATCTGCGTGGGTTTCCTCCGGGTGCTCCGGTTTCCTCCCACAGTCCAAAGACATACAGGTTAGGTGGATTGGCCATGATAAATTTCCCTTGGTGTCCAAAAAGGTTAGGAGGGTTAGGGAGATAGGGTAGAAGTGAGGGCTGAAGTGAGTCGGTGCAGACTCGATGGGCCGAATGGCCTCCTTCTGCACTGTTATGCTCTGTGTTCTAAACCTTGTGTACAAATTGGTTGTTCCTCTTCCCATCTCACAATAGTGGTTACACAAAGTACCAACTTGGCTGTGAAATGAAAAATGAAAATCACTTATTGTCACGAGTAGGCTTCAATGAAGTTACTGTGTCGCCCCTAGTCGCCACATTCCGGCGCCTGTCCGGGGAGGCTGGTCCGGGAATCGAACCGTGCTGCTGGCCTGCTTGAAAAGCCAGTGATTTAGCCGAGTGAGCTAAACCAGCCCCTATGAGCTAAACCAGCCCCTATGTGAAGCACTTTGGAGCATCCTGACTATAAAAGGTGCTCTATAATTACAAGTCCCCTTAATGTAGAACTGCACCTAATTTTAAATTAAACAGATTCTGGATTGAGTATCTACATTTCTGGCCAGCAAAATTTTTTTTTTACAAAGCCAGTGTACATTTCTTTCACTTCTGCAGCTTAACATTTGACCGTTACGTATGAACATATAAAATAGGATGCGCAGGCTATTCGGCCCCTTGAGTCGCCTCCACCAGGTCGATAAGATCATGTCTGATCTGTTCGTGTTGCAACATCTACATTCTCTTCTACTCCCAATAACCTTTGGTTCCCTTGTCGAACAGGAATCCATCCACCTCTCTCTGCCTTAAAAACATTCAATGACCCTGTTTCCACGGCCCACTGAGGCAAGAGTTCCAAACCCGGAAAACCCTCTTGAGAGAAAAGATTTCCCCAATCCTGTCTATCCAGTGGGGAACCACGTTCTCGGGGATTGAAAGTTTGAGAATGGGAGTTACATCATTAGCAGTGTCTGGCCAGCGCTGACACAAGTGGAGGAGTGGGAGCGGTGATACTGGAGTCATTAGATACACACCCTCTAATGAATTTCCATCAAATGCCACAAGTGGAGGCATGATCCTCCATTTGCGTGCACCCTGCCTTGTTTAAGAATGTACTAACCCTGTTATTACCCTGAAATTCGATTTCCACAGCAATTTTCACAGAGATAGAAGACAGCATGCTGAAACGTTGAGTGCAGCCAATCTAGGAATCAAGTCAGCATATCAAATAATCTTTATTATTGTCACAAGTAGGCTTACATTAACACTGCAATGAAGTTACTGTGAATATTCTCTCGTCACCACACTCCGGCACCTGTTTGGGTACACTGAGGGAGAATTCAGAATGTCCAATTCACCTAACAGCACGTCTTTTGGGACTGTGGGAGGAAACCGGAGCACCCGGAGGAAACCCAGACACGCGGAGAACATGCAGACTCTGCACAGACAAGTGACCCAAGCCGGGAATCGCACCTGGGACCCTGCCGCTGTGAAGCAACAGTGATAACCACTGTGCTACCGTGCCGCCCACATCCTGCCTCCTATCGGATTTTGGGGTGAAGCTGTATCAGTTCGATATCTTAAGCCATAGTGTCACCGTGATACCTGCAGGCTATCCATACCCTGTAAATCTCCAGTGACACTCCTCCTGTAGTCTGCTCGAATTCTGATTAATTTCAAAAATTATACCTGTTCGTCTTTCCTAGGTCTGTTCTCAATGCTGCTCCCTCACAAAATAAAAAATCCAAGAGAGGCTCCACTTCAAACAGTTAATTTGTAATCGTGCTCAAGATGAAATGCCTTTTAATTACACTCTTTTGAATCTGACTTCCTTTGAAATTAGGGGAATGATGAAGCACTCTGGTGTGCATTCTTAAGATTGTTTTATGTTTCATTATATGTGACCTGTTGAGCATCCATGTATTAGAAACACATTCCCAACACTGGTGTCTGGGGCTTCCACAGCAACTCACTAGACTACCAGCGGAGACTGCTCGTCCAGAATCTGCCGCACCATTAGCCAAGACTATGCAAACATAAATAACACGTTTCGACGGTACTGGCCATTTTGATGGCCTCCTTGCACGAAATTTGCTTAACGGTGAAGCTACTTGACAGGCTATTGAAAACAGCCAGCAAACTGTAAACTTGGCGTGCCCTCCTGTCCACCCAACCTTGCCGAGGACAAATTAAAGAATGCTTCATCATGCCTGACTTGCTGAACGATCATGTGGCTCTTCTTCCAAATCACTCATGCCTGTTGATCATCAAACGCTGAGCTATTCAAATTTTAAGCGGAAAGTTCTGCTTTGCAGAAGGACTCCTCTGCCCAGGATTGTGAGCTGTGTGCTGGTAAAACAAGGGCACCTCTGTCTTGCAGCATCTTTTTTGTGCTATGAATTGGCATTTGACTGTGGGAATCACAGTGCAGCCAAACATTTTTAAAGATATGTTGCACTTGGAGACAAATGGCCTTGCTCTTCTCTTTTCTCTTCCCCCCCCCCCCCCCCCCCCCCCACTGAGTTTTATCCTGTTCTCGATCAATATCCTTGCACAAGCACTTGCGCGCAGGACAGTGGGCCTTGCCATGCAGTCTGGACTGTGCAGGTATTTGGACATCAGGGTGCAGGTAAGGTTGGGGTCAGCCTTTGTGACTTCCATTGTTGAATAACCTGCCAGTGCTTAACATTTTGAATGGATGTTTAGAATGGCTTGTAGGGTGATGTCACAGCTGTAGAACTGAGGGGCAAAAAGAGTCAAAATTTAAGGAGGCATTCATTCCTTTGTAATTTTATTTTTTCCTCTGTTACAGCAAATCATGCGCACAGGGATGAAGTATAACCTGGGCCTGGATTTGAGAACAGCTGCCTATGTCAACGCTATCGAGAAAGTCTTCAAGGTGTATAATGAGGCTGGCCTGACCTTCACATAGAGTGGGCACCGTCCGTCCTTTCCAAACCCCTTCTCGCCCTTCCCCCCCAGCCTGACATATCAAACGTTTACATATAATAGCAGAATATTCTTTTCCTTTTTACTTTTTAAACCATTGGAACACTAATTCTCCAATAGAAGCTGCCAGTTAGTCAATAGGTTGAATAATTAATTAACGTAACCCACAAGTCAGAAATTAAGGCTTACAGAAAATCTTTATGATCTCGCACTGCTGGCAAGTGGGAGCCATGTTTCATGAAGGGAGGAGCCTTTCACTGTGTTGCATTCAATTTGTGGTCCCTGACTTGCGAATCCTTAGTTTAATTAAATTGACACATGTTCTCACTGAGGGAGATTCTGGAAGCCCACTTACTGTCTGGTGGTAGGAAATTCCAGCAGTGTATTTGGCCACAATCCTCAAACAGAAAGGGTTTCATCAAGGGATTGCAATGTGTCTTTACTGAGTCTGACTGTTCCAATTTGTCTGCAAGTTCTCTGTGCCACACCTGTCAAAATTGTATAATTTAGGGTACTGATGTGCACATAGCAAAAAAGAACAATATTGCTTAGGGGCAGTCAAATCTTAATAAACTGCACCGTGTTTTTTCAATTGGTATACTACAATTCGTATTTGATGGGAGTTATTTTCTTTAACATGTTGAAAGTGGGGATTCTGCAATTGGCCCAAGTGCCCCTGGGCGTCAGAGCTTTAACATCAGATAGATTCCCCTTCCAAACTGTGGTTCATTGGCCCTGCTGCCAAGTTCACCCGCGGAAAGCTGGACGGCGCTTGCTGTGGAAACTTGCATACGACAACTTGGGCTGTCGGCAGGAGTCACTAACTTCAGGAGGGGGGTAGATATGCTTGAGGCAGCAGAGCGAGACAGGAATAACAGCTGATCATGGTTGGTGTCCTGTTTACTTAAAGTGCATCCAACTTGCCACAAAGCCATATGCAAACCGGGCTACCTTGTCAGAAAAGAAAATCAGGCCAGCAAAAATATTCATGGACAACAGGGTGAGTGTGTTTGCGGACACGCACAGGAAATTAATTTCTAGAGTCAAACTTACTTTTTCCTATCTGCCATATTTTGCATTTCCTTTGTCAATCCATTTGTTTCGCAAATATGGCACTGTGGTTCATACCACTTTTACATTGTAGCACAGTAACCTCACTCTTCTGGTTTCAGAGGAACAGTGGTGCAGTGTAGTTATGTTCCTGAGTAATCTACCACATCAGTGGAGGCCGAGTACAGTTTTATACCAGGAACCTATATGTGTATCGGCCTGACATTGGAAGGGAAGGTCGGGTGCCTTGAACAGAAATAAAAACTGGCAATCATGACTTTTAAATAACTTGTGCAGCTGCATTTTTTTCACATTAATGTTAATCCACCCTCCATTGTACACAGGGCAGAACACCCAAGACAATTATAGAAGCAACTTTACTCGTAAAACCATCATTGATCTCCACATTTTTTTAAAAAAGCACTTTTCCCTCTTGGGTAGAATTTTCATTTAAAACTACAAAGTCAGAGGACGTGACTTTTTCAATTTACGTTTATTCCTAATACTCTTCTTTGTACGTTTCCTATGTACTTTGGAGGTCAAACATGACTCCCTCACTTTATGCGGCAATTAGGACAGTGAGGACATTGAATTCTGTAAGCCTTATTGGAAGCCTTCTGCTGTCTTTCCTCAAAGTTCACTTTGCCTCAAACACTTTGAATAGGTGTGTAAAAGTTGTTGATGTTTTTGAAAATAAAGTCCAATCCCTTCTTAGATGTCTTGTATGGTAAACCCTGTTTGAGTGGCTTCAAGTCTTCAGCTTGAGAACAAGCAAGTAAAGTCAAAGGGACATTGGCACCTTGTGGCTGACTTGAATTACATGGCGTATTGCAATGATTATTTTGCAGATTACAACGGCAAACCACCAGTATATCTGATCTTGTAAACTTGCCTGTTAGATTTGCGTCAATGCACTTTCCACAGTAGTAACCAAGTTGCTTTAAGCTGCTCAGATCTATTTGGACGATCGGTGGCTCAAGACTGCAGGATACTGGTTATGTCACCCATCTCCTGCGGACGTTTTGCAGCAAGTTTCTTCCCCTTCCATCCCCCCCCATCAATCTCTATCTCATGAGGCCTTGGTAAATGTTCAGAATGGAATTGCATATGACAAAGAGACAACGGAAGTATGTGTTTCATATATCTATAGGATTAAGCATGTCGGGTTTGTCAGCCTTTTGCTTTGGCCCTTCTGGGCGCAATGCCAAGCCAGATGAACCTTTTTTTAAAACCGCAGTCTTGTGTTCTTTTCTACATTCTTTGTAATTGTGTGAAGGTGAATTGACAGATTATTAAACTTTTGACATTTCCAAAGCGTCAATGCATTATCACCAAGTTCTCCTTCAGTAGCCCTCCCTTGTGCTTTGGTGATGTGCAGCACGGTAGCATTGTGGGTAGCACAATTGCTTCACAGCTCCAGGGTCCCAGGTTCGATTCCGGCTTGGGTCACTCTGCACATCCTCCTCGTGTGTGCGTGGGTTTCCTTCTGGTGCTCCGGTTTCCTCCCACAGTCCAAAGATGTGCGGGTTAGGCGGATTGGCCATGATATATTGCCCTTAGTGTCCACAATTGCCCTTGGTGTTGGGTGGGGTTACTGGGTTATGGGGATAGGGTGGAGGTGTTGACTTTGGGTAGGGTGCTCTTTCCAAGAGCCGGTGCAGACACGATGGGCCGAATGGCGGCCTCCTGCACTAAATTCTAATTCTATGGACGTTAGTCATGCTACTCACTTTCTCCATCTGTGGACCACTATGGTCACAAGTCATTGGTCGTCGAGCATTTCTGGGTCAGTCTTCACCATCCAAACATTATTTGAGCCAGGTTCAACCAAATACTCAGGTATATAATTTTAAAACTGATTAATTCAAGTAATGGGAAAAGCGCATGAAGCCTTTAGTGGCTTTTTATTATTTTTTTTTAAAAAAGCAAATTTAGTTGAAAACAAATGGAATACTTTCTAAGGGCATTCATTCTCCCACAGTCCAAATATGTACAGGTTAGGTGGATTAGCTATGCTAAATTGGCCCTCGGGGGGGGGGGGGGGGGGAGGGGGGGGTTACGAGGATAGGAATAGGGCCTTGGCCTCTTTCAGAGGGTCAGTGCAGACTCGATGGGCCGAATTGCCTCCAGCACCCTAGGAATTCTACGATTCAGTTGTGTCTGAGAGGGCTAAATATGAGACAAACCTGAGATGGACTCTGAAGACAAATAAAAAAGCAGTGAAACTCCTAACTCCAAGAATTGGGGTTGGCACAGTAGTTAGTACTGCTGCCTCACAGCGCCAGGGACCCGGGTTCAATTCTGACCTTGGTTGACTGCGTGTGGAGTCGCACTTTCTCCCTGTGCCTGCCTGGGTTTCCTCCCACAGTCATGGATTGGCCATGCTAAATTGCCCCTTCGTGTCCAAAGATGTGCAAGCCTTTGGGGGGCGGGGGGGGGGGGAAGAGTAGGTCTAGATAGGGTGCTGTTTCAGGGGTCGGTGCAGACTCGATGGGATCGAATGGCCTTCCTCTTTCTGCACTGTAGGAATTCTATGTTCCTCTCGGGAGCAAGACAAGGAAATCCTCTAGAAAGGAGACTTCCACAGCCATCAATTTTTTTCTTTAGAGGCAAGGAGAAATGGAAATGTGCACCATTGCAAATGGAACAATAAATTATTCCACCAAATTGACAAGAGAATCAAAATCTCTTAAGCACGTAAATTGGATTTAAAGGAAGAAGAAATGTTTAATATATTAAAGGGTTACTGGCTGGAAGTATTCACTAGGTGGTTTTGGAATTGTTTGGTTAGATGTTTAGGACAGACATCCTAAACCAACCAAAAGGGCTTGAAACCAGAAAATTCCCATGAACATGATGCTAAGTGGGGCTGTTTAGCACACTGGGCTAAATCGCTGGCTTTAAAAGCAGGCCAGCAGCACAGTTCGATTCCCGTACCAGCCTCCCCGGACAGGCGCCGGAACGTGGCGACTAGGGGCTTTTCACAGTAATTTAATTGAAGCCTACTCGTGACAATAAGCGATTTTCATTTCATTTTCAAGTGAGACTGTAAAGTGTAATAATCACCAGGAGTGAGTTGATGAATGCACAGGAAGTCTGTGGATTGGAAGTGAGCTAGAGTGTTAATCATTTAGAGGAAGGCAATAAAACCAATCTGCACAACAGTGGATTCCCCTGAACAATAATAATCACTTATTGTCGCAAGTAGGGTTCAATGAAGTTACTGTGAAAAGCCACTAGTCACCACATTCCGGCGCCCTTTCGGGGAGGCTGGTACGGGACGTGATCCCACACCGCTGGCCTTGTTCTGCATTACAAGCCAGCTGTTTAGCCCACTGTGCTAAACCAGCAGCTGCCCCACACTCAATCAGTTCAGTTATACTGATGCCATGATGGGCCAGTGTACTTTAGACCATGCCAATCATTCACTGCAGCCCCCAGCCAATGCGTATCACATTTGTTCGATAATCTGTCAGCCTAACCTATGTTCTCGCACTCTACTAATCCAATCTCACAGTGTTGGACCTGCTCTAGTCCAATCTCCCAGTGCTGGGGTGTTGTCGACATGCTCCTTGTGCTGCTAATGTGCTTGGATGCACTCACTCCCTTCCCCTTCTCTCAGTCTCTGTGTTGCCAGGAAATTGGGAGACCATCATTTACAGAGATAATATAGAGAGGAAAGAAAAAACAGGGCCTAAATTAATGCCAGTAATTTGATTGTATGAATACATTTGCACCAAAGTCCTCGCCAAGTTTTGCAATGACCTTGTCTAAATGGCAATAAAAGCTGGTGGATAATTGGGTTGCTTCAAAATTAAACTGGTGTTTTTCATTTTGAAAATTTAATATTAACATGGAGTCTCTCCAACCCCAGTATGTCTTTCTCTCCACATAATATACTTAAGTTTATAGAACACAAAATTAACTTTGACGGTATGTGTGTAACCGGAGCCTGTTTTTCTTTTTTTTTTAACAGCTCAATATAAATTTTACCTCAATAAAGCTTTTAAAATTTGGATTGTTTTTCCAAAATCATTTGAAAATCTGCTCGACAGAAAATGCTACAAGCTAAAGAGAGGCATTCCGTGGTGTAGCTACCTGAAGGATACGTGTCAGAAATATGAACACGTTCTATATTCCCGCTTTGCAATCCACATTTATCTGAGTCTTCGCTACAGGCTCGCTGGTGAAGTGTCAAAAGGGAAAATCTGAAGAAGTTAAGCTAGAGAGAGGAGTGTAGGAAAGAATTGAGAAATGGAGGAGAGGAATAAGATATTGAGAGTGAGAAGAAAAAAGTAGAGGGGAAAAAATATTAGTGGGATGAAGATAAAATAGAGAAGTGGAGGAGGATCAACAAGAATCCCAGACCCTACCTCCTCTAGGATAGATGGCGAAATATGGATAAACTGGTAAAGTGGTGTTCAGCCACTAACTTAATGAATGGCAGCACAGGCTCAATGGGCTTCCTACAGGCCTCTTCACTGAAGACACAAAGTCTTACAACTCTGCTGCCCCCATGTACTCGTGTAGAATGAGGTAAACACCTGAGCTCACTGGATTTGCCTACTGACCTAACTGATTTCACAGGAGATGGTAATATTTTAAAGCATTTTAAGTAGTATTTTATACAGTATAATTTAGGAGAAGTATAGAGCTCCATCCCACCAATCAATGATTACCCCCATTTCCTACACTGCTTTCAGCTCTTCACCCTCACCCCAGAACTCCCCGTGGAATATAGAACAGTACAGGCCCTTCAGCCCATGAGCTGCACGGCAGCATGGTGGTTAGCACAATTGCTTCACAGCTCCAGGGTCCCAGGTTTGATTCGCGGCTTGGGGTCACTGTCTGTGCGGAGTCTGCACGTTCTCCCCGTGTGTGCATGGTTTTCCTCCGGGTGCTCCGGTTTCCTCCCACAGTCCAAAGATGTGCAGGTTAGGTGGATTGGCCACGCTAAATTGCCCTTAGAGTCAAAAATTGTCCTTAGTGTTGGGTGGGGTTACGGGGATAGGGTGGAGGTGTGGGCTTGGGTAGGGTGCTCTTCCCAAGAGCCGGTGGAGACTCGATGGGCCAAATGGCCTCCTCCTGCACTGTAAATTCTATGAAAAAAATTCTATGATCTATGAAACTTGTTCTCTTCTGACACCTCATCAACTTCCACATTCAGCACAATATTCTCTCCACGTGCCTGGATGAGTGCAGCTCCAACAAGACTCCAGAAGCTCGGCCCCCTTTGGCGGTACGGTGGTTAGCACTGATGCCTCAAGGCAGCACGGTGGCACAGTGGGTTAGCCCTGCTGCCTCACGGTGCCGAGGTCCCAGGTTCGATCCCTGCTCTGGGTCACTGTCCATGTGGAGTTTGCACATTCTCTCCTTGGAACGTACAACAATACAGCACAGTACAGGCGCTTCAGTCCACAACGTTGTGCTGACCATTTATCCTAATCTAAGATCAACCTAACCTACACCCCTTCAATTTACTGCTGACCATGTGCCTGTGTTTGCGTGGGTTTTGCCCCCACAGCCCAAAGATGTGCAGGATAGGTGGATTAGCCATGCTAAATTGCCCCTTAATTGGAAAAATGAGTTGGGTACGCTAAATTTATATGTTTAAAAAAAAAAGCACTGATGTCTCACGGCGCCAAGGTCCCAGATTCTATCCTGGCTCTGGGTCACTATGTATGGCGTTTGCATATTCTCCTCGTGTTTGCGTGGGTTTTGCCCCCACATCCCAAAGATAGATAGATAGATAGATAGATAGAGAAATACAGCACAGAACAGGCCCTTCGGCCCACGATGTTGCGCCGAACTTTTGTCCTAGGTTAATCATAGAATTTTGGACAATTTGTCATGGCCAATCCACCCAACCTGCACATCTTTGGACTGTGGGAGGAAACCGGAGTACCCGGAGGAAACCCACGCAGTCACGGGGAGGATGTGCAGACTCCACACAGACAGTGACCCAAGTCGAAATCGAACTTGGGACCCTGGAGCTGTGAAGCAATTGTGCTATCCACAATGCTACCGTGCTGCCCTTAAGAAGTTAACCTACACTCCCTTATTCTACCCTAATCCAAGTACCTATCCAATAGCCGCTTGAAGGTCCATAAATTTTCCGACTCAACTACTACCACAGGCAGTGCATTCCATGCCCCCACTACTCTCTGGGTAAAGAACCTACCTCTGACATCCCCTCTATATCTTCCACCATTTATCTTAAATTTATGTCCCCTTGTAATGGTGTGTTCCACCCGGGGAAAAAGTCTCTGACTGTCTACTCTATCTATTCCCCTGATCATCTTATAAACCTCTATCAAGTCGCCCCTCATCCTTCTCCGTTCTAATGAGAAAAGGCCTAACACCCTCAATATTTCCTCGTATGACCTACTCTCCATTCCAGGCAACATCCTGGTAAATCTCCTTTGCACCTTTTCCAAAGCTTCCACATCCTTCCTAAAATGAGGTGACCAGAACTGCACACAGTACTCCAAATGTGGCCTGACCAAGGTTTTGTACAGCTGCATCATCACCTCACGGCTCTTAAATTCAATCCCTCTGCTAATGAACGCTAGCACACCATAGGCCTTCTTCACAGCTCTATCCACTTGAGTGGCAACTTTCAAAGAACAATGAACATAGACCCCAAGATCTCTCTGCTCCTCCACATTGCCAAGAACCCTACCATTAACCCTGTATTCCGCATTCAGATTTGTCCTTCCAAAATGGACAACCTCACACTTGTCAGGGTTAAACTCCATCTGCCACTTCTCAGCCCAGCTCTGCATTCTATCTATGTCTCTTTGAAGCCGACAACAGCCCTCCTCACTATCCACAACTCCACCAATCTTCGTATCATCTGCAAATTTACTGACCCACCCTTCAACTCCCTCATCCAAGTCGTTAATGAAAATCACAAACAGCAGAGGACCCAGAACTGATCCCTGCGGTACGCCACTGATAACTGGGCTCCAGGCTGAATATTTGCCATCCACCACAACTCTCTGTCTTCTATCGGTTAGCCAGTTTGTTATCCAACTGGCCAAATTTCCCACTATCCCATGCCTCCTTACTTTCTGCATAAGCCTACCATGGGGAACCTTATCAAATGCCTTACTAAAATCCATGTACACTACATCCACTGCTTTACCTTCATCCACATGCTTGGTCACCTCCTCAAAGAATTCAATAAGACTTGTAAGGCAAGACCTACCCCTCACAAATCCGTGCTGACTATCCCTAATCAAGCAATGCCTTTCCAGATGCTCAGAAATCCTATCCCTCAGTACCCTTTCCATTACTTTGCCTACCACCGAAGTAAGACTAACTGGCCTGTAATTCCCAGGGTTATCCCTATTCCCTTTTTTGAACAGGGGCACGACATTCGCCACTCTCCAATCCTCTGGTACCACCCCTGTTGACAGCGAGGACGAAAAGATCATTGCCAACGGCTCTGCAATTTCATTTCTTGCTTCCCAGAGAATCCTTGGATATATCCCGTCAGGCCCGGGGGACTTGTCTATCCTCAAGTTTTTCAAAACGCGCAACACATCTTCCTTCCTGACAAGTATCTCCTCAAGCTTATCAGTCTGCTTCACGCTGTCCTCTCCAACAATATGGCCCCTCTCATTTGTAAATACTGAAGAAAAATACTTGTTCAAGACCTCTCCTATCTCTTCAGACTCAATACACAATCTCCCGCTACTGTCCTTAATCGGACCTACTCTCACTCTAGTCATTCTCATATTTCTCACGTATGTGTAAAAGGCCTTGGGGTTTTCCTTGATCCTACCCGCCAAAGATTTTTCATGCCCTCTCTTAGCTCTCCTAATCCCTTTCTTCAGTTCCCTCCTGGCTATCTTGTATCCCTCCAGCGCACTGTCTGAACCTTGTTTATTCAGCCTTACATAAGTCTCCTTCTTCCTCTTAACAAGACATTCAACCTCTCTTGTCAACCATGGTTCCCTCACTCGACCATCTCTTCCCTGCCTGACGGACATACATATCAAAGACACGCAGTACCTGATCCTTGAACAAGTTCCACATTTCACTTGTGTCCTTCCCTGACAGCCTATGTTCCCAACTTCTGCACTTCAATTCTTGTCTGACAGCATTGTATTTACCCTTCCCCCAATTATAAACCTTGCCCTGTTGCTCGCACCTATCCCTCTCCATTACTAAAGTGAAAGTCAGAGAATTGTGGTCACTACCTCCAAAATGCTCCCCCACTAACAAATCTATCACCTGCCCTGGTTCATTACCAAGTACTAAATCCAATATGGCCTCCCCTCTGGTCGGACAATCTACATACTGTGTTAGAAAAGCTTCCTGGACACACTGCACAAACACTACCCCATCCAAACTATTTGATCTAAAGAGTTTCCACTCAATGTTTGGGAAGTTGAAGTCGCCCATGACTACTACCCTGTGACTTCTGCACCTTTCCAGAATCTGTTTCCCAATCTGTTCCTCCACATCTCTGCTGCTATTGGGGGGCCTATAGAACACTCCCAACAAGGTGACTGCTCCTTTCCTATTTCTAACTTCAACCCATATTACCTCAGTAGGCAGATCCCCCTCGAACTGCCTTTCTGCAGCTGTTATACTATCTCTAATTAACAATGCCACCCCCCCACCTCTTTTACCATCCTCCCTAATCTTGTTGAAACATCTATAACCAGGGACCTCCAACAAACATTTCTGCCCCTCTTCTATCCAAGTTTCCGTGATGGCCACCACGGAAAGATGTGCAGGATATGTGGATTGGCCACGCTAAATTGCACCTTAATTGGAAAAATTTAATTGGGTTTTCTAAATTTATTTTAAAAAGAAGCTCGACCCCATCCAGGACAAAGCGCCCACTAGATTGCTACGCTTTCCACAAACATTTACTCCCTCCATCACTGACGAACAGTGGCAGACATGTGTACCATCTACAAGATGCACTACAGTAACTTGCCAAGTTAAACAACACCTTCCAAACCTATGACTGCTACCATCTAGATTCTAGAAGGACAAGAGCAGCAGATACCTGGGAATCCCACCACCTGGAGGTTCCCCTCCAAGTCACTCACCACCCTGACCTGGAAATTTATCACCGTTCCTTTAGTGTCACAGGTGAAATCCTAGAACTCCCTCTCTAACAGTACCATGGGTGAACCTACACCTCAAGCACTGCAGTGGTTCAAGAAGGCAGCTCATCACCACCTTATGAAGGCAACTAGAGATGGGCAATAAATGCTGGCCTAACCAATGATGCCCACATCCTGTAAATTAATTTTTAAAATACTCTTACCGTTTTTGCCACCGGCAAACTTCTTCCCCTTTTCCCATTCGGCAGAGATCATTCCCATCGTGAGACCCTGCTTCACATTTTAATCACCCAAAGCACTTACCCTCCACATGGCAAACACAAGAGATGCTATATCTTCTCTTAAACCTCCTCCCCTCTCTGTTCAAAGCCCCAAACACACTTTGCAGCTGAAGCAGCGATTTACTTAGTTTACCAAATTGAAAGTTGTACATTTGCTGCTCACGATGAACAACGGTTTTGGTTAGCAAAGGCCAAGCTCACCTCAAATCTCAAATACATTCTTTCAATATCAAAGTGCAGCTCTAATCCAGTACGTTCTGAGCTCAAAATAGGCGGATTCAAGGTTTTATATGTGTTAAGTGTGACAACTCCATGGAAGATGAGCATTAAGAAAATAAAACAGTTAACAAAGCTGTTATCAGTGCTCCCAAACCTGTGTCTTTACTGCCTCCATCCACTCCCAAACTGACCCTCTTCCCCCACGACCCACTACGTAACCATGGCTATATTAGCCGCCCAGTAGTAGTTGCAGAAGTTCGGCAGTGCCAACACACCCTCCCCCTGACTGCGTTCCAGCAACACTTCACTCGTGGGGTTTTACCCGCCCACACAAAGCCTGAAATAACCGTATTTATCTGCTTGAAAAAGGCCCTTGAGATGAAGATGGGGAGAGACTGAAAGACAAACCAAAATCTGGGGAGGACCGTCATTTTCACAGTCTGTACCCTCCCTGCCAGTGATAGCGGGAGCCTGTCCCATCTCTTAGTCCCCTTCCATTTGTTCCAGCCGGGATAGATTTAACTTGTGCATTGCCTCCCGTTCCCGGGCCACCTGAATTCCCAGATACCGAAAGCTCTTCCCTCCCATTCTAAGCAGCAACTCTCCCAGTCTCTTCTGTTTTATGGTTGGGGTGTGTGAAGATTGGGATGGGGGTGGAAATGTTTATTATACCATGTTTATGTCATTGTTATTATTATAAAAACTTTTAAAGACCTTAATAAAATATTTTTTTAAAAAAGAGAACTGATCATGGAAAACAAAGAAATGGCAGCTGAATTGAACAGGTATTTTGCATTATTTTTCGTTGTAAAACATCCCAGAAGCTGCTATAAACCAGGAAATGGGAGGGTGGAACTCAGGCATATTATAGTCACCAGAAAAGCGAGCTGATAAGAGCTCGGATTCGGATGGATTTATCCTAGGGTCTTAAAAGGAATGTCTAGTGAGATAGTTGATGCATTAGTTTTAATTTTCCAAAACCCCCGAGGTTTGGGAAGGTCTCATTATATTGGAGGATAGCACATGTCACTCAATTATTCCAAGAAAGGGCAGCATGGTGGTTAGCATAAATGCTTCACAGCTCCAGGGTCCCAGGTTCGGTTCCCGGCTGGGTCACTGTCTGTGCGGAGTCTGCACGTCCTCCCCGTGTGTGCGTGGGTTTCCTCCGGGTGCTCCGGTTTCCTTCCACAGTCCAAAGATGTGCGGGTTAGGTGGATTGGCCATGCTAAATTGCCTGTAGTGTCCTAAAAAAGTAAGGTTAAGGGGGGGGTTGTTGGGTTACGGGTATAGGGTGGAAACGTGGGTTTGAGTGGGGTGATCATTGCTCGGCACAACATCGAGGGCTGAAGGGCCTGTTCTGTGCTGTACTGTTCTATGTTCTAAAGTGGGAAACTACAGGCCAGTTAGTGTAACATCTGTCCAAGAAAAATTGTTAGAAGCTACTATTCCAGAGGTTTTAGATGGGCACTTGTTCAAGGTAATCGGGCAAAGTCAACATGGTTATGTGATAGGATTTTATTCTATTAGCTGACACTTGCTCAGCAATAACCCAGTAACCCCACCCAAAACTAAGGGCAATTTTGGACACTAAGGGCAATTTAGCATGGCCAATCCACCTAACCTACACATCTTTGGACTGTGGGAGAAAACCGGAACACCCGGAGGAAACCCACGCAGACACGGGGAGAACGTGCAGACTCCGCACAGACAGTGATCCAAGCCAGGAATCGAACCTGGGACCCTGGAGCTGTGAAGCAATGTGCTAACCACAATGCTACCGTGCTTGACCAGAAACTGAACTGGACCTGCCATGCAAATACTGTAGCTGTAAGAGCAGATCAGATGTGAGGAATCCTGCGGCGAATAATTCACCTCCTGAGTCCCCAAAGCCTGTTCACCATCTGAAAGACACAAGTCAGGAGTGTGACGGAATACTCTCCACTTGCCTGGATGAGTGCAGCTCCAAAACACTCAAGAAGCTCAACACCATCCAGGGTAAAGCAGTCCGCTTGATTTTTATCCCTCCCACAAACACTCACTTCCACAATATTGGACCAACGCTCCTACTCGCTTCCTCCACTACAGAAGAATGGTGGCAGCTGTGTGTACCATCCACAGGATGCACTGCAGAAACTCAGATTCCTTAGGCAGCACCTTCCAAACCCATGACTGCTACCACGTAGAAGGACAAGGTCAGCAGATACCTGGGAACATCACCATCTGGAAGTTCCCCTCCCAGTCAATATCCTGACTTGGAAATATATGCCGTTCCTTCATTGTCACTGGCTCAAAATCCTGGAACACCCTCCCTAACAGCACTGCGGGTGTACCTACACTTCAGGGTTTGTAGCAGTTCAAGAAGACTGCTCACCACCACCTTGATGTGGAGATGCCGGCGTTGGAC
Organism: Scyliorhinus canicula; assembly: GCF_902713615.1. Lineage (NCBI taxonomy): Eukaryota > Metazoa > Chordata > Chondrichthyes > Carcharhiniformes > Scyliorhinidae > Scyliorhinus > Scyliorhinus canicula. Next base: position 23,458,063 of record NC_052167.1, read on the forward strand.
TGGGGTGAGCACAGTAAGAAGTCTTACAACGCCAGGTTAAAGTCCAACCGGTTTGTTTCAAACATTAGCTTTCGGAGCACTGATCCTCCCTCAGGTGAATGTTCCAGAAACATATATATAGACAAATTCAAAGATGCCAGACAATGCTTAGAATGTGAGCATTAGCAGGTAATTAAGTCTTTACAGATCCAGAGATAGGGCTAACCCCAGGTTAAAGAGGTCTGAATTGTCTCAAGCCAGGACAGTTGGTAGGATTTCGCAAGCCCAGGCCAGATAGTGGGGGGTGAATGTAATACGACATGAATCCCAGGTCCCAGTTGAGGCCGCACTCGTGTGCGGAACTTGGCTATAGGTTTCTGCTCAGCGATTCTGCGTTGTCGCGCGTCCTGAAGGCCGCCTTGGAGAACACGCTACAACGCAGAATCACTGAGCAGAAACTTATAGCCAAGTTCCGCACGCATGAGTGCGGCCTCAACCGGGACCTGGGATTCATGTCGCATTACATTCATCCCCCACCATCTGGCCTGGGCTTGCGAAATCCTACCAACTGCCCTGGCTGCATTCACACCTCTTCAACCTGGGGTTACCCCTATCTCTGCATCTGTAAAGACTTAATCACTTGCAAATGCTCGCATTCTAAGCATTGTCTGGCATCTTTGACTTTGTCTACATAAATGTTTCTGGAACATACCTCTTCATTCACCTGAGGAAGGAGCAGTGCTCCAAAAGCTCGTGTTTGAAACAAACCTGTTGGACTTTAACCTGGTGTAAGACTTCTTACTGTGCTCACCACCACCTTGCCAAGGGCAACTAGGGATGGGCAATGAATGCTGACATATCCCATTAATGATCTTTTTAAAATCATGTTTAACCAATTTATTGGAATTCTTAGAGGAAGTAACATGTGTTGTGGATAAAGAGGATCCAGTACTATACTTACATTACCAGAAGGCATTCGATTAAGTGCCACATTGAAGATTATTACGGAAAATAGAAGGTCATATTGTAAGTGATGACATTATGGCATGGATAGAAGGGATTGAAGGGATGGTATCAAACCTGCTGATGACACACGGGTAGGTAGGAAAGGTAAGTTGTGAAAAGGACAGAAGGGGCTACAAAAATATATAGATAGATTAAGTGAGTGGGTAAAAAATTGGCAAATGGAATATAATGTGGGAAAATGTGAAGTTGTCACATTTTGGCAGGAAGAATTAAAAAAGAAGCATACTATCTAAATGAGATTGCGGAGCTCTGGGGTGCCGAGGGATCTGGGTGTCCAAGTGCATGAATCACAAAAAGATATGATGTGGAGATGCCGGCGTTGGACTGGGGTGAGCACAGTAAGAAGTCTTACAACACCAGGTTAAAGTCCAACAGGTTTGTTTCAAACACTAGCTTTCGGAGCACTGCTCCTTCCTCAGGTGAATGTCTGAGGCGTCTCAGGTGAATCACCTGAGGAAGGAGCAGTGCTCCGAAAGCTCGTGTTTGAAACAAACATGTTGGACTTTAACCTGGTGCTATAAGACTTCTTACTGCACAAAAAGATAGGATGCAGATACAGCAAGTAATTAAGAAAGCTAATAGATTATTATTGTTTATTGCGAGAGGAGTCGATTACAAAAGTAGGGAAGTTATGCTTCAGTTGTATAAGGCACTGGTGAGACCACATCTGGAGTATTGGACCCCTTATTTAAGGAAAGGTGTAAATGTGTTGGATGCAGTTCAGAGAAGGTTTACCAGACTAATGCCTGGAATGGGTGGGTTGTCTTGTGAGGAAAGATTGGACAGGCCAGGCTTGTATCCACTGGAGTTTAGCGGAGTAGGAAGCCACTTGATTGAAACATACAAGATCCTGGGGGATCATGACAGGGCGGATATGGAAAGGATGTTTCCTCGAGTGGGCGAATCTAAAACCAGAAGTCACTGTTTAAAAATAAGGGGTCACTCATTTAAGACAGAGATGAGGCACAAGGTTTTCTCTTAAAGAGTCGTGAGTCCCTCATCTGAGGAGGAACTTCTTCACCCAAAGGGTTGGGAATCGATGGAATTTCTTGCCCAGTGAAGCAGTTGAGGCTCCTTCATTAAATGTTTTAAAGATAAAGATAGATAGTTTTTTGAAGAATAAAGGGATTAAGGGTGATGATGTCCGGGCCAGAAAGTGGAGCTGAGTCCACAAAAGATCAGCCATGATCTCATTGAATGGTGGAGCAGGCTCGAGGGGCCAGATGGCCTACTCCTGCTCCCAGTTCTTATGTCTCTGGAACTATCTTCCTGAAAAGACACTGGAAGCAGAGACTTTGATTATTTTTAAGAGCTGCATAGATTCTTTTTTTTTAAAACCACTTTATTAAGGCATTTGTGGTTTTATAACATTAAACGATACAGATAGAAATGTAAACATAGCTGGATAGATTCTTGGTGAGCAAGGGGGTGATAGGTCATTGGGGGTAGGCAGGATGCAGATTTGACGTTATTATCAGATCAGCCAGGATCTTATTAAATGGTGCAGCAGGTTCGAGGGGCTGAATGACCTACTTCTGCTCCTTGTTCCTGTGCATATGACTTTTCAAGTGAGGTGGAAATGTGATGGGTCTTATGCCGTTGTAAAAGGGGGGAGGGTGAGGCAGAACAAAAGAGATGGTCAGGGATACGTTAGAGGCCAGGAGGGGTTAAAGGTTAGATCTCCATCCTTGAGGATGGTAGAGGGCATTGGGGGAAATTCATGCCTTGGCCTGCCCACTTCAGGGTAAATGATTTGGGGCAGAATTCTCTGATCATGGGGCTATCTCCCCACGTCTGAAAAGTCCAGGGTGCAAATCACCCTGGACTTTTCTGGAGAAAGTCCCGTGTGATTCTCCATTTTGAAATGAGCTCGCAGGGCCCTGGAGTAGTCTGCGCAGCTCCGGCAGCCAATACGGGGACCTGCATTTCCAGCCGGGGGTCCGGTGCCGCGCAACATGGCCGACCCACACCGCGGACCGGTACCGACAATATAGCCCCCTCTCCCCCAGATCGTGAGTGCCCGCCAATCGGTGGCCCCCAATCACAAGCCTGGCCGTCCTGGAGGCCCCACCCCCCAGTGATGGATCCCCCCCCCCCCCCCCCCCCCCCCACCAGGGCGGCCGCGGACTGAGTCCGTAGCCGCCACTCCAACTGCCCGCCGGGTGGAACCATGAGTGAACTACGCCGGCGGGAACTCAGCCAGTTGCCGACAGAGAATCGCCGCCGGGGCCTCTTTCAATGGCCCCTGACCGGCGCCGGGTTGACCCTGCGCGTGCGATTGCCGGGGAGCTGCGTCGGACCCGATTGCGGGTCTGACGCCCATTGTCCGCCCCCGCGCGAAGCGTGATTGTGGCACAGAGTCTCGGAGAATCCCGGCCCAGGGTTTTCATTCCGGGGGTCCAGGGAGGCAGTCAGGCCAGCTAACCCAGGAGAATATTCGGGGGCAGTCATAGGCACCACCAGGAGTGGAGGTGCACTGTTTAAAAAGCCCCCTCCGTGTTGGGGCACCTATTCCCAATTCTAATCAAAACAAAGACCCTCCAGCCCTCACCACTCACACTCCCTCACCCCCACACACATTCCCCATACCCCATTAATGCCATCTTTAACCCTGTAATTGAACATATAGAAAGATAAGTCATTTGAAACATGGAGGTCTGGCAATAGATGATCTAAGAGTGCATAAGACAATGTAGGGGAAAATCCCACAAAGGGTTAACAGCAGCTGCAGGAGAGGGCTGTGAACTACAGATAGACCTGGTCAAACAGGCTTAGCAAACAAAACAGGCAGGTCTTTCAAGTCACAATGGAGTGAATTTTAGTACACAGCTGAAAGCAATGCTTCGCACCTTCTTGAAGTTAGCTATCTAAGTAAGCAGCTGGAAAAGAATGGATGAGGTTTTCAGTTGAATTAGGTGACACATGTATAGATGTGAAGTTCTGCTGACATCAGGTAAATTAAAGAAAGCTGGAGACAAAGTGTCTACGTGAACACACGTTAGTCCCAAACCAAAGTCAAAATTATGAGCTGGGGGACACAATTTGATAACAATAAAACTATAGAAATGACAGGAATCAAAAGTCACACCACTTTGAAGTCAAAGCATTTTTGAACATCACAAAGGATACAGTGTAATCAGAGATCTATAAGATGAGGTCATGCTCAAAATGAATACTTAGTCGTGTTAGAAAAATTCAGATTAAAGGTATCTTTTACAATCCAAGTGAAATAAAAGTTACTTTACAATAAAGTCATAAAAGCTTAATAACTGTTAGAAAGATATATAAACCCTAGGAAAGGGGACAGCCAGCAGAGCCAGCTCTCACAGCTCGGTACATGGGAAAGATAGAGCATAGTAACCGAGCTCACTAGCGAATACATGTGAGGAAGACCAAAAGTTAAAGAAGAGTGATCGTCAAGGTGGACTTGAAGGTCTCTTCAACCAACCACGAGAATCCAGAAGCAAGATCTTATTACTTTTCTGTAAAGACAGTGATTGCATCTATTAAAAGAAAAAATATAATAATAAAATAACTTAAAAGTTTTAACCTGACACAGTGGTTATTACAAAGCCTACTTTACTTACTTAGCAACGCAGGACCCAGGATATCGATGCTACTAAGTGGTAAGTCGGTAAAATTCTTCTGTGAAGGTATGGGTTATACAGGGGGATAACTTGAAAACATAGTTTGACCTGAATAGCACCCACCTAAGCCTGCATTGGAGTCAGGGAGTGAGAATCCCTGTTCACCATTTAGAATATCGACCCTTTTTGGTATAGGGGGAGTTCTATGAATAGTGGTGAGTTTTTAACTTCAGCCCCCACCCAATTCCTATGAACTCTGATGCCCTGATATCAACCTATTCCTCCGCCCAAACAACCCTTATGGTCCCTCTTCTCCAAATGCTCCCAAGCAACTCATCATGCCTCCCATGCCAAGCAGTGGTGCTTCCATATCTGTTCACAAACTATATAGACCCAATGAACACTATAGTGACAGTAGGATATGTGAAAACATGTTTTTTTTGTCAATAATTGATAACATTCCACTTTCTTTTAAAAAGCCACCTTTCTACTACAGTCCAATAAAATTGTCAGTGATCCAGACCATTCAAAGTAGAGGTAGCAGAAACAGCAAACACTTGAAAACCTTTTTATCATGTGTAAATAAGCATTTTGCAATTGACGATGTCAATCAGAAATGTTTGCTCTGGGTCTCAGATGTTTTAGTACTCTAATGGATTTCTGGACTCTGACACAAGAATACATTGGGAAGCTTGGCTGAGAAGCCAGAAATCCATTTGTCATCTGAGCTTCAGACAAATCTTTGCTTGAGTGACAGCTTTGGATCACTGATCTACACTGTCAATTTCACAATGTTTGCAGAAAATAGAGGTTTCCAGTGCTTGCAGTTTCTGCTATTGGTGGATGATTGACAATTTTATTGGTCCGTAGTAAAATAATATTTTTAAACCAAGAAGAAGTTGTCAATGATTGACTTTATAGCATTCATTAAGTCTATGCAGTGTATAGTGGGGGAATAGGAATGGGGTGGAAGTCCCATGGCTTTGCATGGAGGGTATAAGGAGCCTTCAGGGTAGGTGGGTGTCACAAGTAGGCTCATATTAACACTGCAATGAAGTTACTGTGTAAATCCCCTAGTCGCCACAGTGTGGTATCTGTCCGGGGACACTGAGGGAGAATTCAGAATGTCCAATTCACCGGAGCACTTGAACGAAACACATGCAGACATGGGGAGAACATGCAGACTCCGCACAGGCAGTGACCCAAGCTGGGAATCAAACCCAAGACCCTGGCACTGAGAAGCAACAGTGCTAACCACTGTGCCACCGTGTCACCCGTAGGGATTCATTGAAACATTGCAGCAGGCTAAGGTTTAGGTGCGATCCAATTTCTATTAATACCCCACAGCAATCCTAAAATAGGATGAACTCAGATGGATGGTTAGTTTAATTGTACACACTCAAAAATGCAGAGAGGGTATCAATAGGTATCCCCATGTAAATTCATATAAGGTGAAGACCACATAGTTTCATACGAGTTCAGAATCAAAGTCCAATGGTTTATTCTTTTAGAGAGGTCAGAGATTGTAAACTGAGGCTGGATAATTCATGTTTGCAGTAGAGATGACTTCCTCAAAGAAACAGACACATAACAATAAATTGGTCTTGTAGGTGATGGTATAGAATGACCTCCTTCGGCACGGTAAATTCTATGATTCTATGAGGTGAGACCATAGAAGAAGAGAAGCCATGGAGATTATGTGACAACAGTCAGTACAGCACATCCACTGGTTCTCCTTTATCCAAGGTGCTTGTTACTTCCTCAACGAACACCAATAAATTAGTCAACCATGAATTTCCCTTTCGCAAAACCGTCTTGTGTGCCTGGTTGCACTGGGGTTTTCCAAGTGCCCCTTCTTAACATTCTTAATAATAGATTCCAGCAAATTTCGTACCACCGATGTTAAGTTAACTGGCTTTTAGATGCATGTTGTAATCCCACAGCTATGGAAAGTCATAGCAAGCATCAATTTGTTTTGCTATTTTGTGGCTAACCAAGAATTGTCGCCTGCGTTTGGCATGCATTGGAAGGATTGATACTCAACATGTTTGGCCATGTTATGAACACACACCTTCCTTGATCCTCCCAAGGCGGGAGTTGAACCCAGTCCTGGGGCTTCTGGAACGGTACCTATTGCACCAGCAGACCCTCAAACCAGCCAATATCTGCCCAGAGATGTGTCAGCCTGGTTCAGCTGGATATTTAGAGTTTCGGAGATCATAGAATTTACATTGCAGAATGAGGCCATGAGGCCCACCGGGGCAATGCCGGCCCCTGAAAGAGCACCCTACTTAAGCCAACACTTCCACCCCATGCCCGTAACTCGGCACCTCCACCTAAGATTTGGACACTACGGGGCAATTTAGCACGGCCAATCCACCTACCCTGCAAATCTTTGGACTGTGGGAGGAAACCGGAGCACCCGGAGGAAGCCCACGCAGACACACGGGGAGAACGTGCAGACTCCGCACAGACAGTGACCTAAGCCGGGAATCGAACCCGGGTTCCTGGCGCCGTGAAGCAACAGTGCTCACCACTACGCTATCGTGTCTGTGAGATCCGTCAGGGATCTTCATCACAGGTCAGTGGTCTACGTAAACAGAAAGGCAGCTATTGTACAGCTGAAAAAGACAGCTGAGCCTAGACCACGCATCGCTGTAATGGTCCTGCCAAATAGCACGACTATTCAGGCAAAGAAAAATCCAGAGTTTAGGGGCGAGATTTGATGGCCAAGTTGCACTTAAGCGAAAGCTCAACGAGGCCGTTAGATCTCAGGGGAGGCCAAAATCGAGACCTGGGGGGGGGGGCACCAATAGGTTTCCGATCTAACCAGTCCGCTCCCGTTGGGAAATCAGGATCCCGCCGTAACATAACGAGAAACCAATAATCACCACTTAAGGCCAATCTCCATACAATTAGCGGGAATAACCCCCTTTCTAACATTGCCCTATGATCTAACGGCCTCCCCAGCAAGTGGTCACGGGGGTGCCGATCAGTGCTCCGTTTTTTGAACGTGAAGCTAGCGGAAGGGCTGCTGTGGGGACCCGTGGAGGTGATTGGCCATCTTCACTGACAAGCAGAGAGCCCGGGGGCCAATGGGATTGCTGTCCCGGTGCTCGGAGAGGGTGTGGGGGAGCCGACAGGTGCCAGCCTCTGTCAGGGTGGGTCGCCATCGGAGGGGGGTGGTTGCGAGTGGGGGGGGAGATGGGTGTCTCAATGCCAATGGGTCCACCATGCCACCCCCTGGATTGTGTGTTCCTGTTCTGGGGGTAACCCCAGCCCGTCTGCCTCACCGACCACCCATAATCCCTGCTGACCACGGAGGCCTCCGGCCGCCCGGCTGAAGGCTGTTGCTAATTGGGAATTGGCAATCGTGATTGAGTGAGAACTTCACACCTCCCAAGAGGATTCCTGTGGGTGGGCGGGACATGTAGCATGTGGGAGTTATCGTCTAGCACCCCAATCAGACCATGAGCATTGCCTGAACACCATGAACGTAATGGCCAACATCCGAGTATCCAGGGGCTGGGCCACCGCACCAGGGACATTTTGGCAACCAGAGGGCGAGCGTGGGCAGCGCCCTGCCCAGGTAATGTTATGTGCGGGTGTGTGGGGTCCAGTGAGCAGGGGCCGGAGCTACGTGGGCAGGGCGTGTTGCATGGAAGGGGTTGTGGAGGGGGGTAAGGGAGGGGGGGGGGAGCAATGGGGTGAGGGTGGAGGGGGGAGTAATCGGGCAATGGGGAGGGGAGAACAATGGCAGGATGGCGGGAGGGAAAAGCTCGAGGCCACAAGTTCATCCCTGTTTGCCCGGCCAGTGACGTGGACCAGGCCCAACAAGATGCCCGAGCAGCAGGATTCTCTGCCAACGACGGGATGCTCTATAGATGGCAGCATGTCGCCTTGTGCCCACCAGGCCATCTGAGAGTGCCCTACGTCAACAGGAAGGGGTTCCACAGGAAGATCATGCCCGTGTGTGCACGCTTCCCAGGGAATGTGCACGACGGATACATTCTGGGGCAGTTGGACATCCCCGGCCTGTTTGAGGACCACCCCAGGGTGGTCGGTTGGCTCCTGGGGGTCAAGGGATACGCGCTGAGGACCTGGCCAATGACGCCAGTACGGAGGCTGGTGACCAATGTGGAGACCCGACACAACAAGCCCCATGCGACCATCCGGGCTGTCATTGAGCAGTGCATCGGGCTGCCCAAAATGATGTTCTGATGCCTCGACCACTCTGGTGGTGCACTGTAGTATACCTCCCAGAGGATCGCCTGCTTTGTGATGGTCTGCTGTGTCCTCCACAACCTGGCACAGCAGCGGGGCGAGGTGATGGAGGTGGAGGAGGAGGAACGTGGCCACCGAGGAGGAGGAGAACGAGGACGAGCAACACCAGACCAGGAGGGGCTGGAAGACGAACCCGAGGAGGACCTGTGCGACCAACTGGTGAATGGAGGACAGATGGCAGCGGCGAGGGTCCGGAATGCCCGGAGAGCCGGGGAGACCCTCATCCTTGCCCACTTCACTTAGGAATTGACCTTGTCTGTCGTTCCACCCCTCCCCCATCCCTCAGCCTTCTCCCTCCCCACTTCCCCCTCCCCTCACCCTCCCCACCGTCTCCACCCTGTCCCACACTCACTCCAGGGTGATGGGACCGTGTTAACACTGTCATCAGGTCACTGTCGAGGGCAGTGAGGTGATGATAACACACTGGGAACAGAGCGCTGGTTCTCCTCAATCTATGCCATGGTTTAAACCCCTGCCTGTCTGCACGTGGTGTGCCGGTGGGAGGGGGGGGGGGGGTGGGGGGGGGGGGGGGGGGGGGGGGGGGGCAGGCGGTGAAGAGGCATCCGAGACCTCCATGTCCAGGGAGCTGGGTAATGGTGCCCAGTCCGCATTGCGGAGTAAAGTGCCGCAACTGTCCCCAACTGTCCTCGTCCCCGGACTCTCACAACCCCTCCCCCCACCCGTTCCCCCCCAACGCACCCTCATCCCCTTACCCTCTACCCTCTCCTGCCCCCAGTGCCCTCTCAGTGACCCTCACCCTGCTTAGCCTTCCGTGCTCTACTACTGCACTTGGGTGCGTCCCCAGGATGCACATCACTTGTGGAGGCAGCCTACTGTCTACCATGCACCTGGCGGGCATCCTCTGGGGTCCCTGGGACCACTTGCTAGCGGCGCATACCTCGCCCTGTTCCGACTCCGAGACCCGCCGCTGTCAGGAGGGTGGGTCTCAGAGTATCTGGTGGGCGCCGTCGCCACTCTGTAGGGTGGCTCCAGGTTGGCTCACTGCGGCCCCTGACCCCAGTCAGTGCCCATAGGGCCCTGGCTGGCCCTACGTCATCTGGCTCTGCCAGCTCTGGAGGCTCCGAAATGTCGGCGTTGCTTCTCAGTATATGGGACATACCCAGCAATGCCCACCTGCGACTGGGACAAGCTCCGCAGTACCTCATCAAGGTCCACCTGGTACTGGATCGCGTTCTCTGGCAACTGGACACGCTGTCGAGGAGCCCAGCTGTGGCCGTCACGGACTGAGCTAACCCTTGGACACTTCCACTCATGCTGCCGATGTCATGCACCAGGCTCTCCACTGCGGTCGCCACCCTATCAGTGTTGGCCTCGGCACCACGCATTGCTGGCACCATCTCCTGGGCCCCTGGCCCTCTGGGACTCCTCCAATCGGCAATGGAGCTGCTGGAGTGCCGTTGACATCCCCCCGCTGAATCTCCAGGCTGCATCCTAGCTTCTGACCCTCAGAGACCCTCGGGGGGGACAGGGCATCCTGCAATCTGCCCAGGTTGGTATCCCCGAATCCCGGGCTGGCCTTCTCGGTGGCGTGGTTGTGAGCGTTGTGGGTTTGGCCGTGCAGAATTGGTTGAAGTGCTGCTCTCCCTTGTTAGCGGGGGCTGGGGACGCAGTCCCAGCGAATCAGCCGGCGGCAAGCTCGTGGGGCCTCGTTAGGTGGACTAATTAACACTTTATAGCGGTGAAAGCCTCGCCAGGCCGAGAATTGGGAATCTTTTTTTAAAATAATTTTTATTGAAATTTTTACAAAATATAAACATCTTAACTCTATTAACAAACAACCGCAGTAACACCCCAAGAACAATACCCCCCCAACTTCAAGAGCAACTTCAAACAAAAGGAAAAAAGAAAAAAAACAAAAGAGCACCCAAACAACAAAAGGGAAAGAGATAGCACCCGCCACATCCCCAGACCCATGTACACAGTTCTCCCTCCCCCCAATACAAACCCCCCGGGTTGCTGCTGCTGTCGGCCTATTTCCCTACCATTCCGCCAGGAAGTCCAGGAAAGGCTGCCAACGCCTGAAAAACCCTTGTACTGATCCCCTCAGGGCAAATTTCACCCCCTCCAGTTTGATGAACCCCGCCATATCCGAGATCCAGGCCTCCACGCTTGGGGGCCTCGCATCCTTCCATTGAAGCAAGATCCTCCGCCAGGCTACTAGGGACGCAAAGGCCAGAACACCGGCCTCTATCGCCTCCTGCACTCCCGGCTCCACTGCCACCCCAAAAATTGCGAGTCCCCAGCCTGGCTCGACCCTGGATCCCACCACCCTCGACACCGTCCTTGCTACCCCCTTCCAAAACTCCCCCAACGCTGGGCACGCCCAAAACATAGAGAATTGGGAATCTTGCGGCAGTTCCCGCTCGCTACCACACTTAGAAACATTTTGGCTAAATCGCGCCTGAGTTTTTGAAAGTTTAGCTTGAAGGAATAAGAGGGAGAAGGGGCAGATTTCCTTATTGAAGTACAGTAGCCATAGCAACAAATCTTGAGAAAGGCCAATGGTGGTGTCTACCACCCCCGAAGATGAAGACCAAAAAAGGTAAATGTCAATGAAGTTAAACCATTAATGCTATTGTGTACCTGCCACAAGTAGTTATGGAATAAAGTCCTTTCCTCTAAACCCCTTTTGCATTTGAACAGACTAAGCTCGAACGAGGAGGTGGTCTCCATTCTTTTCTGACACAGCAAGATCAGCTGGATCAGTAAGATTCGAGCATGAGCAGTCGGGAGAGGACACGTCCCGAGTGAGACACAGTCAGAGTGAATCCATTTGGGAATTTGGAGCAAAGTGGGATTTGGGTGCAGAGGGGAAAGAAGTGGATAGCACAATCGCTTCACAGCTCCAGGGTCCCAGGTTCGATTCCTGCTTGGGTCACTGTCTGTGTGGAGTCTGCACATCCTCCCCGTGTGCGCGTGGGTTTCCTCCGGGTGCTCCGGTTTCCTCCCACAGTCCATAGATGTGCGGGTTAGGTGGATTGGCCGTGATAAATTGCCCTGAGTGTCCAAAATTGCCTTTAGTGCTGGGTGGGGTTACTGGGTTATGGGGATAGTGTGGTGTTGGGTAGGGTGCTCTTTCTAAGAGCCGGTGCAGACTCGATGGGCCGAATGGCCTCCTTCTGCACTGTAAATTCTATGAAATCACTGTTTCCCAGGCCTTGTTTTCAGGCTCCAGGTAGAAAAAAGCGTTAATGGAACCAGTTTGACATACTGACTACATTGCAAAGCTGCTTCACCTGCCTGTGCTTTGGGAAGTGCTTTGTTACTGGAATGAATGTATTATCGTTACTCGTTAGCCTGAGGGCCATATACAACTCAACAGGTTGTCCTCCGCTGCTTCAAACTGGGAACCAAACTATGGGGTGGAACAGCATTTAATTAGAGCGTTAAAGAATGATACAAGAAGCAACTATTTTCTCTCAGAATTCTTCTTTACATTCTTGAGAGCCCCTCCCATGTATGGCATCTATTGCTCATCCATAATTATCCTTAAGGATTATCCTTATCCCTGAACCTCTGCAGAGCTGGTGGTGAAGGATAAGCCGTTGGGTAGGGAACTTCCAAATTCTGAGCTGGCAACGGTGAAGGATTGGTGACACATAAGACATAGGAGCCGAATTAGGCCATTCGGCCCATCGAGTCTGCTCCACCATTCGATCATGGCTGATAAGCTCCTGCCTTCTCCCTATTATCTGTGATCCCTTTATTAATCAAGAACCTATCTATTTTTGTCTCAAAGGCACTCAGTGATTTGGCCTCCACAGCCTTCTCCGGCAATGAATTCCACAGATTTACCACCCTCTGGTTGAAGAAATTCCCCCCTCATCTCAGTTTTTAAGGATCGTCCCTTCAGTCTGAGGCTGTGCCCCCGGGCTCTAGTTTTTCCTACTAGCGGAAACATCCTCTCCACGTCCACTCTATCCAGGCCTCTCAGTATCCTGTAATTTTCAATAAGATTCCCCCCTCATCCTTCCGAACATAGAATCAGAGAATCCCTACAGGGCAGAAGGAGGCCATTTGGCCCATCGAGTCTGCACCGATCCTCTGAAAGAGCACTGACACTTACAGGAGAGTAGGGCACCCAGCTAGGAAACAATGGTGGGGCGCAGTGGGGTAGTTGTATTATCACTGGACTAATAATCCAGAGACCCAGGGTAATGCTCGGGAAACATGGGTTCAAATCCCACCACGGCAGATAGTGAAATTTGAATTCAATTAAAAGTTTAATGAGAACCATTGTCAATTGCCCCAATTTGGAGACAAGGGAGTGAGGAGGGAGGGCGGTGGAGGATTGACAGCATGCAGATGCCTTGGAGGTGGCCAACATGAAAACTCTGTGCCCCCCTCACCTCATTTACTTGATTGTGACCTTGCGGCTGAACGAGTTCTTGCATTGCTGGCATCGTCCTGTGCTGAGCTGGAGGCTGATCATATGTCGCAGCCAGACTGCTCTTTCTAAAGGCATTCTGTCCCTTTGAGAGGGAAACTGCACTGAATCCTGAGTTTAGAGTTTGTAAATGATGTGGTTTTTTTTAACACTGTTGCCTAATTGTTGAGCGAACCCTAACTCTGATCACAGACATGTAATCTGGATGAGTAATGTGAAATGTAGGGCGCGATTCCCCCCAAAATGTCCCAGTTAATTAACACCGGTACGGCCGCATTTGGAGTATTGCGTACAGTTCTGGTCGCCTCATTATAGGAAGGACGTGGAAGCTTTGGAACGGGTGCAGAGGAGATTTACCAGGATGTTGCCTGGTATGGAGGGAAAATCTTATGAGGAAAGGCTGATGGACTTGAGGTTGTTTTCGTTAGAGAGAAGAAGGTTAAGAGGTGACTTAATAGAGGCATACAAAATGATCAGAGGGTTAGATAGGGTGGACAGCGAGAGCCTTCTCCCGCGGATGGAGGTGGCTAGCACGAGGGGACATAGCCTTAAATTGAGGGGTAATAGATAAAGGACAGAGGTCAGAGGTAGGTTTTTTACGCAAAGAGTGGTGAGGCCGTGGAATGCCCTACCTGCAACAGTAGTGAACTCGCCAACATTGAGGGCATTTAAAAGTTTATTGGATAAGCATATGGATGATAATGGCATAGTGTAGGTTAGATGGCCTTTAGTTTTTGACTTCCCATGTCGGTGCAACATCGTGGGCCGAAGGGCCTGTACTGCGCTGTATTGTTCTATGTTCTATGAATCGTACTGTGACACAATCCCTCACGTTCTGCCCTCTCTCAGGCAGAACAAGGTGGACCTCTAGTGAAAGGAGCAGATCAGGGGGACCTCCCTCTCCTGAAATTTAGGGAGCCCATGGAATCTGGCATTACTGAGAACATGAGGTATGTTCCTGCCTTATGCCCCCTCTCAACTTTCTGCTCACCCTCAGCCTTCTGTCTGGATTCATGCTGTTGGCTTTTCACCCCCAACCCCACTTCCTTCACCCCAACCTTCCCCTTCTGATTTCCATCTCTTTGGCACTCAAGAACTGATGCCTGACCAGCCACATCCTCCCAAGGATGAGAGAGAGGCAACGCAGCTTTGATGAAGAGGTCCCGTTATTTGATTCGACACCCGCAGCCACCAGCTCGGATGTAGTCACTGAAGGTGCCGCGGAGTCGAAAAGAGAGTCGGGATTGGCATGTGATCTGTCCGGAGTGGGCTTCAGCCAGGCTAGGGGCTGGGATGGTTAATTTGCCAGATCTATGGAGGCCTCAGGTGGGATGTCGCAGAAGAGAACGTGGACGTTAGTGCCACTAGACAATCTGCCATCAACCCAGATGGACACATGCAGCCTCGACAAATATATTACTGGTCAAACCTCAGAGGATCCTGGCCTCAACCTCTCTAGGAGACAGTGGATGGAGACCAAATCCACGGATGAATATGGATCCATTCCATGGTGGAAGATGGGGGTGAACCTGAAGTATAGTTGTGGCCATAAGTCCGATACAATGGAACACATCATGTGCCCACTAAAATATGTTGCAGGAGGAACCTTGGGCGGGATTCTCCGACCCCCCCCCCCCCCCCCCCCCCCCCCCCCCGCCGGTTCGGAGAATCGCCCGGGGCCGACGTCAATCCCGCCCCCGCCGTGTCCTGAATTCTCCCCCCCCCCCCCCCCCCGAGATTCGGCGGGGGTGGGATTGCGCCGTGCCGGCCGGCGGCCCCCCCGCGGCGATTCTCCGGCCCACGATGGGCAAAAGCCCCGCCGCTTGACTAGCCTCTCCCGCCAGCGTGGATTAAACCACCTCTCTTACCGGCGGGATTGGCGACGCGGGCGGGCGCCGGGATCCTGGGGGGATGCGAGGGGCGATCTGACCCCGGGGGGGGGGGGGGGGGGGCAGTGCACCCACGGTAGTCTGGCCCGCGATCGGGGCCCACCAATTGGCAGGCGGGCCTGTGCCGTGGGGGCACACTTTTTCTTCCACCTTCGCCATGGGTCTTCACCATGGCGGA
Source organism: Scyliorhinus canicula (assembly GCF_902713615.1). Taxonomy (NCBI): domain Eukaryota; kingdom Metazoa; phylum Chordata; class Chondrichthyes; order Carcharhiniformes; family Scyliorhinidae; genus Scyliorhinus; species Scyliorhinus canicula. The sequence continues at coordinate 23,473,414 of NC_052167.1, forward strand.
GGCGGAAGAGACCCCCCCCCTGCACATGCGCCGGTATGACGTCAGCAGCCACTGACGCTCTGGCGCATGCGCGGACTTACGCCGGCCGGCGAAGTCCTTTCGTCCCCGGCTGGCGTGGCGCCAAAGGCCGTTCACGCCAGCCGGCGGAGCGGCAACCACTCCAGCGCGGGCCTAGCCCCTCAATGTGAGAATTCCGCACCTTTGGGGCGACCTGACGCCGGAGTGGTTCACGCCACTCCAACACGCCGGGACCCCCCGTCCCGCCGGAGAGGGGAGAATCCCGGCCCTTATTTCTCCACTTCTCAGGATAATGGATAATTAAACTTGACATCCCATTTAAAAACAAAATTTAGAGTATCCAATTCATTTTTTCCAATTAAGGGGCAATTTAGCGTGGCCAATCCACCTACCCTGCACATCTTTGAGTTGTGGGGGCGAAACCCGCGCAGACACAGGGAGAATGTGCAAACTCCACACGGACAGTGACCCAGAACCGGGATCGAACCTGGGAGCTCGGTGCTGTGAGGCAGCAGTGCTAACCACTGCGCCACCATGCTGCCCCTAAAACTTGACATCCCATGATATGTTTTTCCCATTAGATGAGAATAGCAGTAGCAATATCTTAAATGCTTTGGCCGTCCTTCCAGACAACATCCCATCGCAGAGAATGGAGGAGTCCAGCTTCTAAGTGGCAGAAGGTGCTGGAGACTGCTTGGCCCTTTAAGGAGCACCAGCCCAGGGCCCAGCATGCAGCTTTGCTCTTATTGTTGGCTGAGGGATTGACAAGTTTGTTGCTAGGAGCAGCGTGATCCAACATTAGGGCTGGGAGATGTCCGATTCGTATTGGTTCCCAGCTTTCTGACTCACAGAGGAGGTTGTTTCATGTTTAAGGACGGCAGTGCTTCATCAGAGAGAGGCTTTATTGAACTGATCTAAGATGGCAGCCTACAGTGAGCTTGCCTCATGGCATAGTCACATGACAATGAATGTCAAGTCAGATCGGACATATAGCATTTTAACACCCAGACAGAGATGACCCCATATGTGCCTGACCTCATGGAATACCACACTTAAAGAAGCAATAGTTTTGGTCCATTTATCTAAGGATAGACATACTGGCATTAGACGCAGTCCAGAGAAGATTCACTAGGTTGATCCCGGGTGTAGAGGGACTTTCTTATGAGGAGAGGTTGAGTAGGTTGGGCCTGTACACATTGGAGTTTAGCAGAATGAGAGGCAACCTTATTGAGACATATCGGATTCTCAGGGGGTTTGACAGGGTCGATGCTGAGAGGTTGTTTCCCCTTGTGGGAGAGTCTAGGACAGGGGTGGGAAAACTACGGCCCGCGGGCCACATGCGGCCCACCAAAGGTCTTTATGCGGCCCACCAAGTCATTAAAAAAAAAAATTTTTTTTTTTAAATTTTTATTTTTAATTTTTAATTTTTTTTAAGGTTAATGGGGGGGGCGGGCTGTTGGGTTACTTACTGGTATAGGGTGGATACGTTGACTTGAGTAGGGTGATCATTGCTCGGCACAACGTCGAGGGCCGAAGGGCCTGTTCTGTGCTGTACTGTTCTGTGTTCTATATGAGGCGCCCAGAATCATAACCGGGTGAAGTAATTATTTTACCTAATAGACGATGCGGCCCTTTAAAATTGTGAATTTCTGAATGTGCCCTTGCACGGAAAAGTTTGCCCACCCCTGATCTAGGACCAGAGGGCATCATCTCAGAGTGAGGGAGTCGCCCATTTCAGACAGAGATGAGGAGGAATTTCTTCTCTCAGAGGGGAGTGAATCTGTGGAATTCTTTACCACAGAGAGCTGTCGAGGCCGGGTCGTTAAGTATGTTCAAGGCTGAGAGAGACAGATTGTTAATCAGTGAGGGAACTGAGGATTATGGGGATAAGGCGGGAAAGTGGAATTGAGGATTTTTACACCAAATCAGTCATGATCTCATTGAATGGCAGAGCAGACTTGATGGGCTGAGTGGCCTCTTTCTGCCCCTACATCTTTTGGTCTCAAACACATTTGCACCCGAGCAAAGTAATAACAAAAGTAATCTTTATTGTCACAAGTCGGCTTACATTAACCCTGCAATGAAGTTAATGTGACAGTGGTTAGCTTTGTTGCTTCACTGCTCCAGGGGCCCAGGTTCGATTCCCGGCTTGGGTCACTCTCTGTGCAGAGTCTGCACGTTCTCCCCGTGTGTGCGTGGGTTTCCTCCGGGTACTCCGGTTTCCTCCCAGACGTCACGAAAGACGGGCTGTTAGATGAATTGGACATTCTGAATTCTCCCTCTGTGTACCCGAACAGGCGCCGGAATGTGGCGACTAGGGGGTTGTCGCAGCAACTTCATTGCAGTGTTAATGTAAGCCTGCTTAGATAGAGAAATACAGCACAGAACAGGCCCTTCGGCCCACGATGTTGCGCCGAACTTTTGTCCTAGGTTAATCATAGAATTTTGGACAATTTGTCATGGCCAATCCACCCAACCTGCACATCTTTGGACTGTGGGAGGAAACCGGAGCACCCGGAGGAAACCCACGCAGTCACGGGGAGGATGTGCAGACTCCACACAGACAGTGACCAAGTCGAAATCGAACTTGGGACCCTGGAGCTGTGAAGCAATTGTGCTATCCACAATGCTACCGTGCTGCCCTTAAGAAGTTAACCTACACTCCCTTATTCTACCCTAATCCAAGTACCTATCCAATAGCCGCTTGAAGGTCCATAAATTTTCCGACTCAACTACTACCACAGGCAGTGCATTCCATGCCCCCACTACTCTCTGGGTAAAGAACCTACCTCTGACATCCCCTCTATATCTTCCACCATTTATCTTAAATTTATGTCCCCTTGTAATGGTGTGTTCCACCCGGGGAAAAAGTCTCTGACTGTCTACTCTATCTATTCCCCTGATCATCTTATAAACCTCTATCAAGTCGACCCTCATCCTTCTCCGTTCTAATGAGAAAAGGCCTAACACCCTCAATCTTTCCTCGTATGACCTACTCTCCATTCCAGGCAACATCCTGGTAAATCTCCTTTGCACCTTTTCCAAAGCTTCCACATCCTTCCTAAAATGAGGTGACCAGAACTGCACACAGTACTCCAAATGTGGCCTGACCAAGGTTTTGTACAGCTGCATCATCACCTCACGGCTCTTAAATTCAATCCCTCTGCTAATGAACGCTAGCACACCATAGGCCTTCTTCACAGCTCTATCCACTTGAGTGGCAACTTTCAAAGAACAATGAACATAGACCCCAAGATCTCTCTGCTCCTCCACATTGCCAAGAACCCTACCATTAACCCTGTATTCCGCATTCAGATTTGTCCTTCCAAAATGGACAACCTCACACTTGTCAGGGTTAAACTCCATCTGCCACTTCTCAGCCCAGCTCTGCATTCTATCTATGTCTCTTTGAAGCCGACAACAGCCCTCCTCACTATCCACAACTCCACCAATCTTCGTATCATCTGCAAATTTACTGACCCACCCTTCAACTCCCTCATCCAAGTCGTTAATGAAAATCACAAACAGCAGAGGACCCAGAACTGATCCCTGCGGTACGCCACTGATAACTGGGCTCCAGGCTGAATATTTGCCATCCACCACAACTCTCTGTCTTCTATCGGTGAGCCAGTTTGTTATCCAACTGGCCAAATTTCCCACTATCCCATTGCTTGTTACAATAAAGATTATTAATTACTCTCGAAGTTCTAGTTTGTTTTCCAGAGCCTTCCCATCTTCATCCCCAAGGCATTTTTCGAGAAAGTGAATGCGGGGCATGCGTTTAGGGGCACGTCTAACAGTGCCTCTGCCATTCTCGCCAGCCAGGTACTCCACAAGCCCCGTGGTAGCTGCAGCCCAGAACTGGCGGCAGCACATGGGGCTGGAGGGGGCGTCGGTGTGGGGGGTTGGATGGGGTGTTCCTGGGGAGGCAGTTGGGGGGATGGATTAAAAGGGGAGGCATAAGGGCAATGTGGGGAAGGTTAGTGAGAAACTGCGATCGGGGAGTCATTGATGTTGGCTGGCTGTGTGTTGTTCATTTTGTTACTTTGTTATCTTTATAGAATCATTGACTCATAGAATTTACGATGCAGAAGAAAGCCATTCGGCCCATCGATTCTGCACCGGCTCTTGGAAAGAGCACCCTACCTAAGCCCACACCTCCTCCCTAACCCCATAACCCAGCAACCCCGCCTAACGTAAGGGCAATTTATCTCGGCCAATCCACCAAACCGGCACGTCTTTGTACTGTGGGAGGAAACCGGAGCACCCGGAGGAAACCCACGTAGACACGGGGAGAACGTGCAGACTCCGCACAGTGACCCAAGTCGGGAATCGAACCCGGGACCCTGGCGCTGTGAAGCCATAGTGTTAGCCACTGTGCTACCGTGCTGCCCCCGCCTTGTTGTCAAAATTGTTAAAATTATAATATAAATGCCTTAATATAAATATATATATTTAAAAAATGCCCTGCTCCTTTCCTCGAACATTTTCCCAAGAGCTGTTTCTCATCAGCACGGTAGCATAGTGGTTAGCATCAATGCTTTACAGCTCCAGGGTCCCAGGTTCGATTCCCGGCTGGGTCACTGTCTGTGCGGAGTCTGCACGTCCTCCCCGTGTGTGCGTGGGTTTCCTCCGGGTGCTCCGGTTTCCTCCCACAGTCCAAAGATGTGCGGGTTAGGTGGATTGGCCATGCTAAATTGCCCGTAGTGTCCTAAAAAGTAAGGTTAAGGGGGGGGGGGGGGGGTTGTTGGGTTACGGGTATAGGGTGGATACGTGGGTTTGAGTGGGGTGATCATTGCTCGGCACAACATCGAGGGCTGAAGGGCCTGTTCTGTGCTGTACTGCTCTATGTTCTATCTCTATTCCCTTCCAAACTAAAATTGGCATCCTCTGTTTTGCCCCTCCCTCGGCTTTGGGGCTTGGCACAGGTAAATTCTCTCATTTTCTGCACACCTCCTGGTGCTGACAGCTTTTGCCGCTGAATATTTTGCTCCAAGGCAATGAGGCATGTCCAATCAGAGTCGGCAGCTCCTGCAGCACAGAACACCCTGAAAGGGCGGAGCTTCCTCTTGCTCATAAATGTTCAGCCCGCAACCCTGACACAAGTAAACCCTCTTTTCAGCTGCCTCCACTCTTACTGCCAGCATCTCCGTTTGTGAGCTACAGAAATGTCTGGGTTGGCCGGTCAGTTTAAAGCATCGATGTCCGAAGCAGAAAAGGAGGCGTCAGACAAAGGTAATCAGGCTGTTTATTTTTATAAAAGAATTTCTAATTAGGGGGCAATTCAGCGTGGCCAACCCACCTGCCCTGCACATCTTTGGGTTGTGGGGGTGACACCCACGCAGACATGGGGAAAATGTGCAAAGGTCCACACGGACAGAGCAGCACGGTGGCGCAGTGGGTTAGCACTGCCGCCTCACGCCGCCAAGGTCCCAGGTTCAATCCCGGCCCCGGGTCACTGTCCGTGTGGAGTTTTCACATTCTCCCCGTGTCTGCGTGGGTTTCGCCCCCTCAACCCAAAGATGTGCAGGGTGGGTGGATTGGCCACGCTAAATTGCCCCTTTATTGGAAAAGAAATGAACTGGGTACTATAAAAAAAAAATATTTTAAATCAAACTCCACACGGACAGTGACCCGGGGCTGGGATTGACCCCGGGTCCTCAACGTGTGAGGCAGCAGGGCTAACCACTGCACTGCCGTGCCACACTTCAGGCTGCTTCGAAGTAAAAGTTTGACGGGGTGTGTGGGATATATTTGTGTGTCTTTGTGGACGGTATGGAAGGTTTCGGTGGGGGGTATGGGGTATATTCTAGTGTTTTGGGGAGGGGCATGTTGGAGTGTTTCATGAAGGGGTGAGGTATATTGGAGTGTTAGAGTGGTGGGTGCGGGTGTATATTGGAGTGTTAGAGTGGAGGGTGTGGGGTATATTGGAGTGTTAGAGTGGTGGGTATGGGGTATATTGGAGTGTTAGAGTGGAGGGTGTGGGGTATATTGGAGTGTTAGAGAGGAGGGTGTGGGTATATTGGAGTGTTAGAGTGGAGGGTGTGGGGTATATTGGAGTGTTAGAGTGGAGGGTGTGGGGTATATTGGAGTGTTAGAGTGGAGGGGGTGTGTGTATATTGGAGTGTTAGAGTGGAGGGTGTGGGGTATATTGGAGTGGAGGGTGTGGGGTATATTGGAGTGTTAGAGAGGAGGGTGTGGGGTATATTGGAGTGTTAGAGTGGAGGGTGTGCGGTATATTGGAGTGGAGGGTATGGGGTATATTGGAGTGGAGGGTGTGGGGTATATTGGAGTGTTAGAGTGGAGGGTGTGGGGTATATTGGAGTGTTAGAGTGGAGGGTGTGGGGTATATTGGAGTGTTAGAGTGGAGGGTATGGGGTATATTGGAATGTTAGAGTGGAGGGTGTGGGGTATATTGGAGTGTTAGAGTGGAGGGTGTGGGGTATATTGGAGTGGAGGGTGTGGGGTATATTGGAATGTTAGAGTGGAGGGTGTGGGGTATATTGGAGTGGAGGGTGTGGGGTATATTGGAGTGTTAGAGAGGAGGGTGTGGGGTATATTGGAATGTTAGAGTGGAGGGTGTGGGGTATATTGGAGTGTTCGAGTGGAGGGTGTGGGGTATATTGGAGTGTTAGAGTGGTGGGTATGGGGTATATTGGAGTGGAGGGTGTGGGGTATATTGGAGTGGAGGGTGTGGGGTATATTGGAGTGTTAGAGTGGTGGGTATGGGGTATATTGGAGTGGAGGGTGTGGGGTATATTGGAGTGGAGGGTGTGGGTATATTGGAGTGTTAGAGAGGAGGGTGTGGGGTATATTGGAGTGTTAGAGTGGAGGGTGTGGGGTATATTGGAGTGTTAGAGTGGAGGGTGTGGGGTATATTGGAGTGTTAGAGTGGAGGGTGTGGGGTATATTGGAGTGTTAGAGTGGAGGGTGTGGGGTATATTGGAGTGTTAGAGTGGAGGGTGTGGGGTATATTGGAGTGTTAGAGTGGAGGGTGTGGGGTATATTGGAGTATTAGAGTGGAGGGTGTGGGGTATATTGGAGTGTTAGAGATGAGGGTGTGGGGTATATTGGAGTGTTAGAGTGGAGGGTGTGGGGTATATTGGAGTGTTAGAGTGGAGGGTGTGGGGTATATTGGAGTGTTAGAGTGGAGGGTGTGGGGTATATTGGAGTGTTAGAGTGGAGGGTGTGGGGTATATTGGAGTGTTAGAGTGGAGGGTGTGGGGTATATTGGAGTGTTAGAGTGGAGGGTGTGGGGTATATTGGAGTGGAGGGTGTGGGGTATATTGGAGTGTTAGAGTGGAGGCTGTGGGGTATATTGGAGTGTTAGAGTGGAGGGTGTGGGGTATATTGGAGTGTTAGAGTGGAGGGTGTGGGGTATATTGGAGTGTTAGAGTGGAGGGTGTGGGGTATATTGGAGTGGAGGGTATGGGGTATATTGGAGTGTTAGAGTGGAGGGTGTGGGGTATATTGGAGTGTAGGGTGTGGGGTATATTGGAGTGGAGGGTGTGGGGTATATTGGAGTATTAGAGTGGAGGGTGTGGGGTATATTGGAGTGTTAGAGTGGAGGGTGTGGGGTATATTGGAGTGTTAGAGAGGAGGGTGTGGGTATATTGGAGTGTTAGAGAGGAGGGTGTGGGGTATATTGGAGTGTTAGAGTGGAGGGTGTGGGGTATATTGGAGTGTTAGAGTGGAGGGTGTGGGGTATATTGGAGTGTTAGAGTGGAGGGTGTGGGGTATATTGGAGTGTTAGAGTGGAGGGTGTGGGGTGTATTGGAGTGGAGGGTGTGGGGTATATTGGAGTGTTAGATTGGAGGGTGTGGGGTATATTGGAGTGGAGGGTGTGGGGTATATTGGACTGTTAGAGTGGAGGGTGTGGGGTATATTGGAGTGGAGGGTGTGGGGTATATTGGAGTGTTAGAGTGGAGGGTGTGGGGTATATTGGAGTGGAGGGTGTGGGTATATTGGAGTGTTAGAGTGGAGGGTGTGGGGTATATTGGAGTGTTAGAGTGGAGGGTGTGGGGTATATTGGAGTGGAGGGTGTGGGGTATATTGGAGTGTTAGAGAGGAGGGTGTGGGTATATTGGAGTGTTAGAGTGGAGGCTGTGGGGTATATTGGAGTGGAGGGTGTGGGGTATATTGGAGTGTTAGAGTGAAGGGTATGGGGTATATTGGAGTGTTAGAGTGGAGGGTGTGGGGTATATTGGAGTGTTAGAGTGGAGGGTGTGGGGTATATTGGAGTGTTAGAGTGGAGGGTGTGGGGTATATTGGAGTGGAGGGTGTGGGGTATATTGGAGTGTTAGAGTGGCGGGTATGGGGTATATTGGAGTGTTAGAGTGGAGGGTGTGGGGTATATTGGAGTGGAGGGTGTGGGGTATTGGAGTGTTAGAGTGGCGGGTATGGGGTATATTGGAGTGTTAGAGTGGAGGGTGTGGGTGTATATTGGAGTGTTAGAGTGGTGGGTATGGGGTATATTGGAGTGGAGGGTGTGGGATATATTGGAGTGTTAGAGTGGAGGGTGTGGGGTATATTGGAGTGTTAGAGTGGAGGGTGTGGGGTATATTGGAGTGTTAGAGAGGAGGGTGTGGGTATATTGGAGTGTTAGAGAGGAGGGTGTGGGGTATATTGGAGTGTTAGAGTGGAGGGTGTGGGGTATATTGGAGTGTGAGAGAGGAGGGTGTGGGGTATATTGGAGTGTTAGAGTGGAGGGTGTGGGTATATTGGAGTGTTAGAGTGGAGGGTGTGGGGTATATTGGAGTGTTAGAGTGGAGGGTGTGGGGTATATTGGAGTGTTAGAGTGGAGGGTGTGGGGTATATTGGAGTGTTAGAGTGGAGGGTGTGGGGTATATTGGAGTGTGAGAGTGGTGGGTATGGGGTATATTGGAGTGGAGGGTGTGGGGTATATTGGAGTGTTAGAGAGGAGGGTGTGGGGTATATTGGAGTGTTAGAGTGGAGGGTGTGGGGTATATTGGAGTGTTAGAGTGGAGGGTGTGGGGTATATTGGAGTGTTAGAGTGGTGGGTATGGGGTATATTGGAGTGGAGGGTGTGGGGTATATTGGAGTGTTAGAGTGGAGGGTGTGGGGTATATTGGAGTGTTAGAGTGGAGTGTGTGGGGTATATTGGAGTGTTAGAGAGGAGGGTGTGGGTGTATATTGGAGTGTTAGAGAGGAGGGTGTGGGGTATATTGGAGTGTTAGAGTGGAGGGTGTGGGGTATATTGGTGTTAGAGTGGAGGGTGTGGGGCATATTGGAGTGGAGGGTGTGGGGTATATTGGAGTGGAGGGTGTGGGGTATATTGGAGTGTTAGAGTGGAGGGTGTGGGGTATATTGGAGTGGAGGGTGTGGGGTATATTGCAGTGTTAGAGTGGAGGATGTGGGGTATATTGGAGTGGAGGGTGTGGGGTATATTGGAGTGTTAGAGTGGAGGGTGTGGGGTATATTGGAATGTTAGAGTGGAGGGTGTGGGGTATATTGGAGTGTTAGAGTGGAGGGTGTGGGTATATTGGACTGTTAGAGTGGAGGGTGTGGGTTCATTGGAGTGTTAGAGTGGAGGGTGTGGGGTATATTGGAGTGTTAGAGTGGAGGGTGTGGGGTATATTGGAGTGTTAGAGTGGAGGGTGTGGGGTATATTGGAGTGTTAGAGTGAAGGGTATGGGGTATATTGGAGTGTTAGAGAGGAGGGTGTGGGGTATATTGGAGTGTTAGAGTGAAGGGCGTGGGGTATATTGGAGTGTTAGAGTGGAGGGTGTGGGGTATATTGGAGTGTTAGAGTGGAGGGTGTGGGGTATATTGGAGTGTTAGAGTGAAGGGTATGGGGTATATTGGAGTGTTAGAGAGGAGGGTGTGGGGTATATTGGAGTGTTAGAGTGGAGGGTGTGGGGTATATTGGAGTGTTAGAGTGGAGGCGTGAGGTATATTAGAGTGTTAGAGAGGAGGGTGTGGGGTATATTGGAGTGTTAGAGTGGAGGGTGTGGGGTATATTGGAGTGTTAGAGTGGAGGGTGTGGGGTATATTGGAGTGTTAGAGTGGAGGGTGTGGGGTATATTGGAGTGTTAAAGTGGAGGGTGTGGGGTATATTGGAGTGTTAGAGTGGAGGCGTGAGGTATATTAGAGTGTTAGAGAGGAGGGTGTGGGTATATTGGAGTGTTAGAGTGGAGGGTGTGGGGTATATTGGAGTGTTAGAGTGGAGGGTGTGGGGTATATTGGAGTGTTAGAGTGGAGGGTGTGGGTGTATATTGGAGTGTTAGAGTGGAGGGTGTGGGGTATATTGGAGTGTTAGAGTGGAGGGTGTGGGGTATATTAGAGTGTTAGAGTGGAGGGTGTGGGTGTATATTGGAGTGTTAGAGTGGAGGGTGTGGGGTATATTGGAGTGTTAGAGAGTAGGGTGTGGGTATATTGGAGTGTTAGAGTGGAGGGTGTGGGGTATATTGGAGTGGAGGGTATGGGGTATATTGGAGTGTTAGAGTGGAGGGTGTGGGTATATTGGAGTGTTAGAGTGGAGGGTGTGGGTATATTGGAGTGTTAGAGTGGAGGGTGTGGGGTATATTGGAGTGGAGGGTATGGGGTATATTGGAGTGTTAGAGTGGAGGGTGTGGGGTATATTGGAGTGTTAGAGTGGAGGGTGTGGGTATATTGGAGTGTTAGAGTGGAGGGTGTGGGGTATATTGGAGTGGAGGGTGTGGGGTATATTGGAGTGTTAGAGTGGAGGGTGTGAGGTATATTAGAGTGTTAGAGTGGAGGGTGTGGGGTATATTGGAGTGTTAGAGAGGAGGGTGTGGGTATATTGGAGTGTTAGAGTGGAGGGTGTGGGTATATTGGAGTGTTAGAGTGGAGGGTGTGGGGGTATATTGGAGTGGAGGGTGTGGGTATATTGGAGTGTTAGAGTGGAGGGTGTGGGGTATATTGGAGTGTTAGAGTGGAGGGTGTGGGGTATATTGGTGTTAGAGTGGAGGGTGTGGGTGTATATTGGAGTGTTAGAGTGGAGGGTGTGGGGTATATTGGAGTGTTAGAGTGGAGGGTGTGGGGTATATTGGAGTGGAGGGTGTGGGGTATATTGGAGTGTTAGAGTGGAGGGTGTGGGGTATATTGGAGTGTTAGAGTGGAGGGTGTGGGGTATATTGGAGTGTTAGAGAGGAGGGTGTGGGGTATATTGGAGTGTTAGAGTGGAGGGTGTGGGGTATATTGGAGTGTTAGAGAGGAGGGTGTGGGGTATATTGGAGTGTTAGAGTGGAGGGTGTGGGGTATATTGGAGTGTTAGAGAGGAGGGTGTGGGGTATATTGGAGTGTTAGAGTGGAGGGTGTGGGGTATATTGGAGTGTTAGAGAGGAGGGTGTGGGGTATATTGGAGTGTTAGAGTGGAGGGTATGGGTATATTGGAATGTTAGAGTGGAGGGTGTGGGGTATATTGGAGTGTTAGAGTGGAGGGTGTGGGTGTATATTGGAGTGTTAGAGTGGAGGGTGTGGGGTATATTGGAGTGTTAGAGTGGAGGGTGTGGGGTATATTGGAGTGGAGGGTGTGGGGTATATTGGAGTGTTAGAGTGGCGGGTATGGGGTATATTGGAGTGGAGGTTGTGGGGTATATTGGAGTGTTAGAGTGGAGGGTGCGGGGTTCATTGGAGTGTTAGAGTGGAGGGTGTGGGTGTATATTGGAGTGTTAGAGTGGAGGGTGTGGGGTATATTGGAGTGGAGGGTGTGGGGTATATTGGAGTGTTAGAGTGGAGGGTGTGGGCATATTGGAGTGTTAGAGTGGAGGGTGTGGGGTATATTGGAGTGTTAGAGTGGAGGGTGTGCGGTATATTGAAGTGTTAGAGTGGAGGGTGTGGGGTATATTGGAGTGTTAGAGTGGAGGGTGTGGGTGTATATTGGAGTGTTAGAGTGGAGGGTGTGGGGTATATTGGAGTGTTAGAGTGGAGGGTGTGGGGTATATTGGAGTGGAGGGTGTGGGGTATATTGGAGTGTTAGAGTGGAGGGTGTGGGGTATATTGGAGTGTTAGAGTGGAGGGTGTGGGGTATATTGGAGTGTTAGAGAGGAGGTGTGGGGTATATTGGAGTGTTAGAGTGGAGGGTGTGGGGTATATTGGAGTGTTAGAGAGGAGGGTGTGGGGTATATTGGAATGTTAGAGAGGAGGGTGTGGGGTATATTGGAGTGTTAGAGAGGAGGGTGTGGGGTATATTGGAGTGTTAGAGTGGAGGGTATGGGTATATTGGAATGTTAGAGTGGAGGGTGTGTGGGTATATTGGAGTGTTAGAGTGGAGGGTGTGGGGTATATTGGAGTGTTAGAGTGGAGGGTGTGGGGTATATTGGAGTGGAGGGTGTGGGGTATATTGGAGTGTTAGAGTGGCGGGTATGGAGTATATTGGAGTGTTAGAGTGGACGGTGTGGGGTATATTGGAGTGTTAGAGTGGAGGGTGTGGGGTATATTGGAGTGTTAGAGTGGAGGGTGTGGGGTATATTGGAGTGGAGGGTGTGGGGTATATTGGAGTGGAGGGTGTGGGGTATATTGGAGTGTTAGAGTGGCGGGTATGGGGTATATTGGAGTGGAGGGTGTGGGGTATATTGGAGTGGAGGGTGTGGGGTATATTGGAGTGGAGGGTGTGGGGTATATTGGAGTGGAGGGTGTGGGGTATATTGGAGTGGAGGGTGTGGGGTATATTGGAGTGTTAGAGTGGCGTGTATGGGGTATATTGGAGTGGAGGGTGTGGGGTATATTGGAGTGGAGGGTGTGGGGTATATTGGAGTGGAGGGTGTGGGGTATATGGAGTGGAGGGTGTGGGGTATATTGGAGTGTTAGAGTGGCGGGTATGGGGTATATTGGAGTGGAGGGTGTGGGGTATATTGGAGTGGAGGGTGTGGGGTATATTGGAGTGGAGGGTGTGGGGTATATTGGAGTGTTAGAGTGGAGGGTGTGGGGTTCATTGGAGCATTGGAGTGGTGTGTGGGGTATATTGGAGTATTTCAATGGAGGGTGTGGTGTATCTTGGCGTATTTGGTGTAGGGTGGAGGATGTATTGGAGTATTTCGGTGTAAGGTGGAGGGTGGAGGGTGTGGGGTACATTGGAGTGTTGTGTGTGGAGTATATTGGAGTATTTCAATGAAGGGTTTGGTGTTTATTGTGTCAGAATGTGTCTCCTTCACCTGAGTTACTGACGCCATTATTCTGCCCCCAGCAAAGGACGCACAATCGAAGACTCAGCAGGGTGCAGGTCAAATACAGGTGGCCATGGAGGAAGGTATAGATTAACACTGTCTACTTGATACTTGCGTTAATAGAAATGAGGGAAAAATCCGTTCATTCTTACCCGGTCTCCTCCACGACTCACAATTTGTTACACCAGACATCATCCAAACATGGAAACATGGGAAAGACATACAGCACATTTGGTATCTGTTCTGGCTGTAAAGGACCAAACCAGCCTGATCTCACTTTCTAACTCTTAATCCCTAACCTTGCAGGTTATGGCAGTTTCAGCCCAATTGTGAATATTTTTCTAACAGCCTCGCGAGTTTCTTCCTCAACCACCTTTTCAGACCACCATCACCCTCTGGGTAAAATATATCCTCAACTTCCCCCCCTACCAATTAAAATCAAGTATGTTTCAAGCACTAGCTTTCGAAGCACTGCTCCTTCCTCAGGATTCAGGATTCACCTGAGGAAGGAGCAGTGCTCCGAAAGCTAGTGTTTGAAATGTTGGACTTTAACCTGGTGTTGTAAGACTTCTTACTGTGCTCACCCCAGCCCAACGCCGGCATCTCTACATCATAATTAAAATCAAGACCTCAGTCCCCATAAGGAAATTTATCCTTCACAGTCACTCTGTCCAGACCCTTCATAATTTTATACACCTCAATTACAGCCTCCCCTCTTTGCCCCCCCAAAAAAATCAACTCAAACCCGTTTATTTTTCCCTCATAGCTAAACTTTTTTATTCTTGGAAAATTCCTTGTAAATTTGCTTTGGATCCTCTGTCACATCACATCCTCAAACACATCCTCCCTGTATTGCAGTGAGCAGTACTCTAGATCTGACCTAACCAGCGTTCATTCAGTCTGAGCATAACCTCCCTGGTCTAATAAGATTCGGGCAAGTGACCACGAGGAAGTGATTTAGACCAAGAATAAAGAGATTTCACAGAATCATAGAATTAACAGTGCAGAAGGAGGCCATTCGGCCCATCGAGTCTGCACCGGCCCTTGGAAAGAGACTCGTACCCAAGCCCACACCTCCACCATTTCCCCGTAACCCAGTAACCCCACCCAACCCTTTTGGCCACTAAGGGCAATTTAGCACGGCCAATCCACCCAACCTGCACATCTTTGGACTGTGGGAGGAAACCGGAGCACCCGGAGGAAACGCACGCAGACACGGGGAGAACATGCAGACTCCGCACAGACAGTGACCCAGCGGGGAATCGAACCTGGGACCCTGGATCTGTGAAGCCACAGTACTATCCACTTGTGCTACCGTGCTGCCCCCATACGATCCGTACTGTCCCTCAGAATTTTTCCAATAATTTTCCCACCACTGAGGTTAGGCTGACAGGCCTGTAATGACTCGGCCTATCCTTTCCTTAGTTTATAAACAATTTTAACTCTCCTCCAACCCCCTGGCACCAGACGTGTGAGTCAGAGGGGGTTGAAAGTGATATTTGGAGTCCTCCACTATTCGCTCCCTTGCTTCTCTTGGCCCTCTGGGGTTTATGGGAGGGCTGGGCAATTTATTGACTTTCAAAGATGTGAAAATTCCTCTCGGTATCGGTGGGATTTTCCGGCCCGCTCGAGGTGGGCACAGTCACGAGTGGCAGGGGAAAGTTGGAGACTGCCAAAAGCCAATTGACAGTGCCTGACACCAAGAGGGCCCCCTGTCTTTTCGGTTTAATATTTCACACACCTCCTAAACTACCGGGCTGCATTCTCCATCGGCGGAATCCCCCGTTTCGCCGGCAGCGCCCTCACAGCAGAGGATTTCCCCGACGGCGTGGGGCTGCCCCACAATGGGAACATCCCTCCGGCGGGACGGCGAATCCAGCCCAAAGTCTCTGGTGTTTTGCATGAATCTCACATCCCGCCCACTGGGAACCCGCCACGGGAAAGGAAGGCCGGGGGGGGGGGGGGGCAATCACCTTTGGGCACGACTTGAAAATCCCGCAGACAGGAATGGCTGGAAAATCCCACCCCAAAATGATCAGTGACGAAGGCAATAATGTTCATATCGCAGGCTTCACGTTTATCAGTCTGGTTTTGTTCTTCCAGCTGTTGATGCCGGTGCTAAATTTGTGAAGAAGAAAGGGATTGAAGTGACTAATCAAGTCTCCGAGAAGCTGCCTGGTTTCACCAAATGATCTGTTATCATCAACGTGAAGCAGTTGTAAATTATCACAGTTGAACCAATCTCTCACATTTGTAAAGGCCATTTAACTGAATAAAATATTTCAATAAAATAATTGGCATTCTGCATTTTGTTCAGTTTTTTAAAAATGTTTAATTTCCCCCTCTGCATTTCAAAGCTATTTTACTCAATGTCATTGCTCACCTTTGTGAAATGAAAATCGCTTATTGCCACGAGTAGGCTCCAAATGAGAAGTTGCTGTGAAAAGCCCCCGGTCGCCACATTCTGGTGCAGCTGTTATGGGAATCGAACCGTGCTGCTGGCTTGCCTTGGTCTGCTTGCAAAGCCAGCGATTTAGCCCTGTGCTAAACAGCC
The DNA here is from genome assembly GCF_902713615.1 of Scyliorhinus canicula. Taxonomy (NCBI): domain Eukaryota; kingdom Metazoa; phylum Chordata; class Chondrichthyes; order Carcharhiniformes; family Scyliorhinidae; genus Scyliorhinus; species Scyliorhinus canicula. Next base: position 23,489,134 of record NC_052167.1, read on the forward strand.
CCTCCTTGTGATTTCTTCCTTCAACACAACCATTGTGTGTAGGTTTATATGTGTGTGGATTCCGTCTACATGTGTGAATACCAGCACATGTGTGTGTGTGTTGGTCTGCACACGGTGTGTGTATGTATGTACGTGCATGCATGTCACCAGGAATCTGTATATGTTGATAGGTGTGCATGTATGTTTGCATATATGTTTGTCTGCACATGTATTGGTGTATACGTGTGTCTATATGTGTGTTTGCATATATGTATATACATTTAGGGGTATGTGGGTGTGCATATATGTGTTATGTGGCTTTGTGGGGGTCGCCCAGGAGATCGGGGACCCCCAGGTGTAGGACCTTTGGGCACAGTGGGTGCCAGCCTGGCACTGCCAAGATACCCAGGTGCCATTGCCAGCTGGCGGGGGACTGCCAGGGAAACCAGGCTGGTGGTGCCAAGCCGGCATTTTTCCACAGTGGCGATGGGGCTGGGGTTCCTGCGCGGGTATTGAAGGGGGGGGGGGGATCTGCAGATCCTCCTATGGCATATTGGGGGGGTGGGGGTAGAGGGTCACCCCGGGGACTCGATTAGTATTGTTACTAATTTGATTAGCGCAATCGATTTGCAGCTTAAAGTCATTCACAATCACAGATGTTCCTTTATCGCATGCGTCTCTAATTTCCTGGTTAATGCTATTCCCAACATCACCACTACAGTTTGGGGGTCTATACAAATCCCGCTCATGTTTTTTGCCCCTTGGTGTTTCTCTGTTCTAGAACATTACAGCGCAGTACAGGCCCTTCGGCCCTCGATGTTGCGCCGACCTGTGAAACCCCTCTAAAGCCCATCTACACTATTCCCTTATCGTCCTTATGTCTATCCAATGACAATTTAAATGCCCTTAATGTTGGAGAGTCCACTACTGTTGCAGGCAGGGCATTCCACACCCCTACTCTCTGAGTAAAGAACCTATCTCTGACATCTGTCCTATATCTAGCTCCCATCAATTTAAAGCTATGTCCCTTCATGCTAGCCATCACCATCTGATGAAAAGGCTCTCACTGTCCACCCTATCTAATCCTCTGATCATCTTGTATTCCTCAATTAAGTCACCTCTTAACCTTCTTCTCTCTAACGTAAACAGCCTCAAGTCCCTCGGCCTTTCCTCATAAGATCTTCCCTCCATACCAGGCAACATCCTGGTAAATCTCCTCTGCACCCTTTCCAATGTTTCCACATCGTTCTTATAATGTGGTGACCAGAACTGAATGCAATACTCCAAATGCGGCCGCACCAGAGTTTTGTACAACTGCAACATGACCTCATGTCTCCGAAACTCAATCCCTCTACCAATAAAAGCTAACACACCATAGGCCTTCTTAAGAACCCTATCAACCTGGGTGGCAACTTTCAGGGATCTATGTACATGGGCACCGAGATCTCACTGCTCATCCACACTACCATGAATCTTACCATTAGCCCAGTACTCTGTATTCCTGTTACTCCTTCCACAATGAATCCCCTCACACTTTTCTGCATTAAACTCCATTTGCCACTTCTCAGTCGAGCTTTGCAGCTTATCTATGTTCCTCTGTAACCTACGACATCCTTCCGCTCTGTCCACGACTCCACCGACTTTAGTGTCATCCGCAAATTTACTCACCCATCCTTCTACGCCCTCCTCCAGGTCATTTATAAAAATAACAAACAGCAGTAGCCCCAAAACAGATCCTTGTGGTACGCCACTAGTAACTGAACTCCAGGCTGAACATTTGCCATCATCGACCACCCTCTGTCTTCTTACAGCTAGCCAATTTCTGATCCAAACCGCTAAATCACCCTCAATCCCATGCCTCCGAATTTTCTGCAATAGCCTGCCGTGGGGAACCTTATCAAACGCTTTACTGAAATCCATATACACCACATCAACTGCTTTACCCTCGTCCACCTGTTTGGTCACCTTATCAAAGAACTCAATAAGGTTTGTGAGGCACGACCTACCCTTCACAAAACCGTGCTGACTATCCCTAATCAAATTATTCCTTTCTAGATGATTATAAATCCTATCTCTTATAATCCTTTCCAAGACTTGCCCACAACAGAAGTAAGGCTCACTGGTCTATAGTTACCGGGGTTGTCTTCTTGAACAAGGGGACAACATTTGCTATCCTCCAGTCTTCTGGCACTATTCCTGTAGACAATGACAACATAAAGATCAACGCCAAAGGCTCTGCAATCTCCTCCCTAGCTTCCCAGAGAATCCTAGGATAAATTCCATCCGGCCCAGGGGACTTATCTATTTTCACACTTTCCAGAATCGCTAACACCTCCTCCTTATGAACCTCAAACCCGTCTATTCTAGTAGCCTGTATCTCAGTATTCTCCTCGACAACATTGTCTTTATCCTGTGTGAATTCTGACGAAAAATATTCGTTTAGCACCTCTCCTATCTCCTCGGACTCCACGCACAACTTCCCACTACTGTCCTTGACTGGCCCTACTCTTACCCTAGTTATTCTTTTATTCCTGACATATCTATAGAAAGCTTTAGGGTTTTCCTTGATCCTACCTGCCAAGGACTTCTCATGTCCCCTCCTGGCTCTTCCTAGCTCTCTCTTTAGGTCCTTCCTGGCTAACTTGTAACTCTCAACCGCCCTAACTGAACCTTCACGACTCATCATTACATAAGTCTCCTTCCTTTTGACAAGTGATTCAACTACTTTAATAAACCACGGTTCCCTCGCTCGACCACTTCCTCCCTGCCTGACAGGTATAAGAACATAAGAACATAAGAACATAAGAACTAGGAGCAGGAGTAGGCCATCTGGCCCCTCGAGCCTGCTCCGCCATTCAATTAGATCATGGCTGATCTTTTGTGGACTCAGCTCCACTTTCCGGCCCGAACACCATAACCCTTAATCCCTTTATTCTTCAAAAAACTATCTATCTTTACCTTAAAAACATGTAATGAAGGAGCCTCAACTGCTTCACTGGGCAAGGAATTCCATAGATTCACAGCCCTTTGGGTGAAGAAGTTCCTCCTAAACTCAGTTCTAAATCTACTTCCCCTTATTTTGAGGCTATGCCCCCTAGTTCTGCTGTCACCCGCCAGTGGAAACGACCTGCCCGCATCTATCCTATCTATTCCCTTCATAATTTTAAATGTTTCTATAAGATCCCCCCTCAGCCTTCTAAATTCCAACGAGTACAGTCCCAGTCTACTCAACCTCTCCTCATAATCCAACCCCTTCAGCTCTGGGATTAACCTAGTGAATCTCCTCTGCACACCCTCCAGCGCCAGTACGTCCTGTACTTATCAAGAACGCAGTAGCTGTTCCTTGAACAAGCTCCACATTTCAATTGTGTCCATCCCCTGCAGTTTCCTTCCCCATTCTATGCAATCTAAGTCTTGCCTAATCACATCATAATTGCCTTTCCCCCAGCTATAACTCTTGCCCTGCGGTATATACATATCCCTTTCCATTGATAAAGTAAACGTAACCAAATTGTGCTCACCTACCTCCAAATCTAACACCTGGCCTGGTTCATTACCCAGTACCAAATCCAATGTGGCCTTGCCTCTCGGTGGCCTATCTACATACTGTGTCAGGAAACCCTCCTGCACACATTGGACAAAAACTGACCCATCTAAAGTACTCGAACTATAGCGTTTGCAGTCAATATTTGGAAAGTTAAAATTCCCCATTACAACTACCCTGTTACTTTCGCTCCTTTCCAGAATCATCTTTGCAATCCTTTCCTCTACACCTCTGGAACTTTTCGGACGCCTATAGAAAACTCCCAACAGGGTGACCTCTCCTTTCCTGTTTCTAACCTCAGCCCATACTACCTCAGTAGACGAGTCCTCATCAGACGTCCTTTCTACCACCGTAATACTGTCCTTGACTAACAATGCCACACCTCCTCCTCTTTTCCCACCTTCCCTGAGCTTACTGAAACATCTAAACCCAAGAACCTGCAACAACCATTCCTATCCCTGCTCTATTCATGTCTCCGAAATGCCCACAAGATCGAAGTCCCAGGTACCAACCCATGCTACAAGTTCACCCGCCTTATTCCGGATGCTCCTGGCATTGTAGACACACTTCAAACCACCTTCCTGCCTGCCAGTACACTCCTGCGACATTGAAACCTTACACATGACCTCACGGGCCTCACGGTGGAATGGTGGTTAGCATCAATGGTGGTTAGCATCAATGCTTCACAGCTCCAGGGTCCCAGGTTCGATTCCCGGCTGGGTCACTGTCTGTGTGGAGTCTGCACGTCCTCCCCGTGTGTGCGTGGGTTTCCTCCGGGTGCTCCGGTTTCCTCCCACAGTCCAAAGATGTGCGGGTTAGGTGGATTGGCCATGCTAAATTGCCCATAGTGTAAGGTTAATGGGGGGGATTGTTGGGTTACGGGTATACGGGTTACGTGGGTTTAAGTAGGGTGATCATTGCTCGGCACAACATCGAGGGCCGAAGGGCCTGTTCTGTGCTGTACTGTTCTATTCTATGAATGACCTCCCTACTCTCAACCTGCTGCACACTGGAGCTACAGACTTCCCATACAGTTTCCACAGCATTGGAGCTAATATCCTTCCTCACTATTATTATCTATGTGGGTTGTTGTTGTATGAATCAGTCACGTGACAGACGTGACAGCATCGACTGCTTTGCGGGCTTTGCCTCCACCTAGATCAAGCTTTTGTAGTTCACAGCCATCTACTAAACCTCTGCTGATTACTGCGTTCAACCCCACGTGCTCCAGCATTCTTTTATCCTGCATGTATAATACAGAACAGTATAAAAAAAACTAGTGACGAGGAACGGATCAGAAAAATTCTTTCCAGAAGAGAAAAGAATAGAAAATCATTCAGCGGTCGACATTGAGGCAGATCAACAGTAGGTCAGCGATCACACCGGGTATCGGAAAGTAACTTTGTTGGGCACAAATTAAAAAGGAATAGCCCGTACCATAAATCGAAACCGGCGCCCTGAGGGGTGCAGGCTGCAGAGCTCGCTTTGCGCCGTAGAGTTAGACAAGGAGGTTGAGTGGAAAAGAGAGAGAATAAAATCCTGCATTGCACACTGCTACAATTAGCATATTCAACGTTATTAACTAGACCATTGATGAGACCATCAATTCACGCGACACGTGGTTAGAAGCGAACGGTGGTTTTAATCGTCTTACAACAGAGCCTGCCTGTGATGAGATGAACTCTAGATGAACTGGCAGGCAGGCTCACAACAACAACCTTTATACTTCCGGTTAGGGGAGGAGCCATGGACGGAGCCATGGGCGGAGCCAAGGGTGGGGCCCTTTACAAGCTCCTCATCTCCCCCTATGGGTAGAGCCGCGCAACTACACATGATCTAGTACAAGGTGCAAGCTCAACACATGTTGTACAATACAGTGTGGATTATTAGTGTTTATAATTCACCACAACCATGTATATGAGGCAAGCTCACGAAGAGATGTTGAGATAAAATCCCGGTATCATTGAAAATTCCCGGAATGTTTGGCACCATTAGTCAATTGAGGAAGAACCTGAAAATTGGAAGTCATACGCAGGAAGGTTTCCCGGCCATATCCTAGCAACAGGAGGATATTGTGGCCTCTGCTTTCCTTAGCACCATCGGAAATGAAACTTTTCATTTACTCACGCGTCCGGTCCAGCCCGAAAAACCCCGTAGCAAAATTGATCAAGAATGAATTAAGATGCATTGTTCACCCAAACCATGAAGAACTGCGAAGCGGTTTCAGCTTCACCGAAGGAATCAACTCGAAGGAGAGAATACGGCCCAGTTTGTATTGTGGAGTATTGTGAATTTGGTGACTTTGTGGATGACAAGATTAGAGACAGCTTGGTTTGCGAGTTGAGGAGCGAGGGTAGCCAATGCAAAAATTGTGGCAGAATTGGCCACACAGCAATAGTTTGCTGGAGTAAAACAGTTTCTTCAGAGAGGGACATTCAATGTAAAAAGCAGGGCACACCTAAAATAATAATAATATTATAACAATATAATAATAATAATAAAAGAAGAAACAAAATTAATTCCACTAACATAATCTACAATGTGGAAGAGAAAAATAACAACGAACAACGAAGACACAGCATGTCAATCTGATGACAAATTGTAGTTAAATGTACTTTCAGTTCAAGGTGAGTACCATTGATTCTGGGGAGTTCCAAAATTGAACGAGCAAACTATTTAAATGGCGATCTATACCAGGGACGCCATCTCCATAATTCCCTTGTCCACCTATGAACAAAAATTGAATCACCTACCATTAAAGTCAGCAGATGTCATCCTCAGGTCCTATTGGAGGAAATGGTGCCTCTAAGAGGATATACCAAAGTCAAAGTAGAGTTAAGTGGGCAAACTGTGGACCTGCCACTCCATGTTGCCTGAGGATGTTCCCCAGTTCTCTTTGGCTGCTCTTGCCTGGAACAGATAAAGTTGAACTGGAGTGCTGTGAAGAGTTTAGTTGATTCTGAAATAGATCTTCAGGGCATCTGAGGGGCGTACAGCAGTGCATTTGAGGACACACCCCGGTCCATACAATGAATACAAGTGTCACTAAAGATCAAGCAAAACAGCCAGCCAAAGTGTCTCAAGGCTAAAGCAGTTACCTATGCCATACGTCCAAAGGTAGAATCTGAAATAATGAGATTTGTGGATACAGATGTCTTCGCACCCATCATTACTAGCGACTGGGCAACTCCTACTGTGCCTGTAATGAAGCAAGATGGAACTACACAAATCTGTGGAGATTTCAAAACAACCACCAGCCCGGTTCTATGCGGGGATCAATACCCGCTACCATTGATTGAAGATTTGTTCTCTGGCCTAGCAAGATCAATCGATCAAGACCTATATGCAAATGAGCGTTGCAGCAGAACCTCAATACCTGCTCATCATCATAATACATAAAGGCCTAGTCTGCTGTAAGTAATTACCTTTTGGAATAACGTCAGCACCCACCTTATTTCAACAGTCCATGGAACAGATGCCTGGCCGTCCTCGGGGAACACAGTTTTACCTTGATGTTATACTGATTATTGGTACCAATGAACAGGAACACGTACGGAACTTGGAAGCCACATTGAAACCTCTTCAGATGCATGGTCTTTGTGTCAGGAAAGATAAATGTGACTCTTTCAAACATCAATACAATATTCAGCCATGTGATCGATGGCAAAGACTTGAGGCATTGGCACGGTTGACCTTGCCTGCTGGTCAGAGACCATGTAGCATTGAAAATATCCTCTGTTGGGAGCAGATAGAATACATTCCAGTGACTGCAGCCTAGGTCCAAGGACATATCAGAAATGATGCTGTGAAAGGGAAGGTAGTGGAAATGGTATTAAAAGGGAGGATGGTGGGAAAGCATCCTGTATTAAAGCCATATACTTCCAGAAAACATGAGTTTACAGTAGAGGGCAGATGCTTGTTGTGGAGGACAAGGGTAATAATTCCTCCAAAATTGCGGCAAAGAGTATTGGATCAATTTCAGCAGATTTGAGAAACCACAATAAATCGTGAGTAACAACGGTACACAATTCATCACTCAGGAGTATGAGGACGATCTAAAGATCAGCACCTTACCACCCATCTAAAAGTGGTTCAGCTGAAAGGTTTGTCTAGGCCTTGAAGCATGCACTGAAAGCTTCCAAGAACCAAGATTGCATCGCCGCTTAAACCGTTTCTTGCCGACGTATCATAACACCTCACAAACCAGCTGTCTAGCCCACTGAGCTAACCCAGCCTCCAAATATGGCAGGTCTACAAGCAAGACTGAACAAAGCCAGCCCCTCTGCAATGTTCATCCCATATTCCAGGCACTCCTTGAATTTAATCTGCAGCGCTGCAGCTGAATCCTGTGAGGGAGATGTACACTTTTTTGACTTCGTTCAAAGCGCCTTTTTTTCGGTTTCCATGCATTGTGGAATATATTGCAATCACGCTTTGAGCAGTCAAATGAAAAACGTTTGATGGTCAAAAGAATTTGTGACCGCAGGTGGGCTGCTCATGCAGATGCTGTTTTGGCTTTGAAAGTTAACTTTGTTGATATGAAGGAAATCTCAATAGACATTGCCACACCAAATTCAGGAAAAAAAAGTGTGAAAGCTGAAGCAAAATCCTTAACGGAGAAGCTTGAAAAGTACAACATTGCTGCTTTTACTGTTTTTTAGAACTTTTTACGTCAGCAAATTATTGCAAAATGTTGATACAATTTTATTGAATGCTGCATAATTGTTCGCCTCGGTTACAAATTCTTGTCATGGAAGTGTGGAACGACTGTAGCTTGGTGGGAACAGAGGCTCAAACATTATCAAAAAATACAGGTCCCTCTGATGATGGGAAGTGTACCAGGCATAGCAAGTTATTTTTCGATTAAACTAGAGACAGTGAAATTACTTTAAAAAGGAAAGAGGGGATCATCGTTAAGACTGTCAATGTTATTTGTGACAAAATAACTGTGCAATTGCAGAGTGGAAGTGAATCTCTGAAGAAAACTGTTGATTTATCTTGTGTGATTTTCAACAGAAGTTTGGATCAGAATACTAAAATCCACGGCAGTAAGAAATTAACTGAATTCTATCGGGAAGACATAGATATAATTGTTTTGAAGGTGAAGTGAAATAATTCATTCATTTTAACGATAATAATTAGCTTCGAGATCTCCAGCTGATTTGTACATGATTGCTTGCAGGCAATCTTTCCAAATGTAGAAACCATTCTGAAAACATTTTTCACAATATCTGTCACAAATGGTTCCAGTGAACTTTCTTTTTCTGTATTTTAAAAAAATAATCGGTATTGTCACAAGTAGGCTTACATTAACACTGCAATGAAGTTACTGTGAAAATCCCCTAGTCGCCACATTCCAGCACCTGTTTGGGTACACAAAATGAACCATTGCTGGTCTGATATAATGGCTGCGGATGGTCACAAACTGATGGTTGTGGCCACTATCTCTGGCCTGCTGTAAGTCTCTTCTGGACAAAGAACTGGTGCTGCCCTCTGCTGGCATCAATGGTCAAAACAGATAAATCAGTACTCAATATAAACCTATATTTTAATGCAGGCTTTATTTGACTTATTTAAACAGTTACATAAGTTTCTAGACTCACAACTTGAACTAAAAAATAGTACCCGATAGAGAGAACCTGGCCAGGCTCGCTCTGGGCGGGGTGCGCTGTGAGTTTCCAAATTCAGGGCCTTGTCTTGCGAATGTCGATCCCAGAGTTATGGTTGCTGAAATCTGGGAAGCTTTATTAGGGTTTTAGTTGTTATTTTATAATTCATTCATGTAAATAATCTTGTAGCACATAGGCCTCGTTCGTCCTTGAGAAGGTCTTGCTTTCGCTGTTCCAAAACAAAGTGTTATGAGTGCCCAGATGCAAGTAGTTGTTCTGTCTGTTCCCACAAGCTGCAGTTTTCATACACACACACACACGTCTGTTCGCCTTGTTTTATCATTATGCTTCATGGCACAATGTTAGCCATCTTTCCTACTCATGGGATCATACAGACAGAGCCACTGATATTGGACTTCGAATCACTGGGCACTCCACTCACCTGAATTTATCGCAATAACCTCTTTCATTTTGTGAGAGGAAGTAAGAAAGTTAACTTTTGAAACTGAATGAGTCTGAAATACGCTGAATGTCAGCATAGTTTGTTCCCCGGGTGGAGCAAACCATTTAAAGGAGACATAAATTTAAGGTGAATGGTGGAAGATATAGGGGGGATGTCAGAGGTAGGTTCTTTACCCAGAGAGTAGTGGGGGCATGGAATGCACTGCCTGTGGAAGTAGTTGAGTCGGAAACATTAGGGACCTTCAAGCGGCTATTGGATAGGTACATGGATTATGGTAAAATAATGGAGTGCAGATTAATTTGTTCTTAAGGGCAGCACGGTAGCATTGTGGATCGCACAATTGCTTCACAGCTCCAGGGTCCTAGGTTCGATTCCGGCTTGGGTCACTGTCTGTGTGGAGTCTGCACATCCTCCCCGTGTGTGCGTGGGTTTCCTCCGGATGCTCCGGATTCCTCCCACAGTCCAAAGATGTGCAGGTTGGGTGGATTGGCCATGCTAAATTGCCCTTAGTGTCCAAAATTCTATGATAATCTATGATTAACCTCGGACAAAAGTGTGGCACAACATCGTGGACCGAAGGGCCTGTTCTGTGCTGTATTTCTCTATGCTCTATATGCATTTTGTTGATTCGAGTATTTGTTTGTGGGCGGCATGGTAGCACAGTGGTTGCTTCACAACGCCAGGGTGTCAGGTTCGATTCCCGGCTTGGGTTACTGTCTGTGCGGAGTCTGCACATTCTCCCTGTATGTGCGTGGGTTTCCTCCGGGTGCTCCGGTTTCCTCCCACAGTCCAAAGGTGTGCAGGTTAGGTGGATTGGCCTTGCAAAATTGCCTCAGTGTCCAAAAGGGTTAGATGGGGTTACGGGGATAGGGTGGAGGTGTGGGCTCTTTCCAAGTGCTGGTGCAGACTCGATGGGCTGATTGGCCTCCTTCTGCACTGTAAATTCTACGATTTTGTACTTTTTTTCATCTCGTTGCTCATCAGCAAGTTCCATGTTTGCTCACCTCAAGGCACACATCTCAATATTGACCACCATTATCATCATTCTGACAAGAGGTAAGCTTCGAGTTCAAGTCAGAAATTGTTCATAGAGGCGAGTTTTTACAAGTTGAAAAGCACTAAAGCAGTTAAGCAGTGATCAATTTGTGTAATGTTTTGTGGCTTGCGCCTTTGCGATCTGTGGGCCGAGGGTGGGCGGGGTCGGGAGGGGATGTGACATCATGGGGAGGGGCGGAACTCCACGGGGGGAGGAGCATGACATCACTAGAGGTAGCCCCAGAAACAAAGGTGAGCACGGGGGCCCCACAAAGTGTACATCTGCCACTGTTGACTCCCCGGAACATCATCATTTTGGACTGAGATTGAATTCAATCGATTAATAAATCTGGAATTAAAATTGCGAAAGTCAGTAATGGTGACTATGAAACTATTGGATCATCACAAAAGCCCACCGGGTTCATTACTGTGCTTCAGGGGCCGAAATCTGTCATCCTTTCCAAGTCTGGCGTACATGTGACTCCAGACTGTTGCCAATTTAATGGAATGCTAACCCACGAGCGTCACCAATAATGTTGCCAAGTCTGGGGCACCTGCTTTAGTCAGATATTAATCTGACCGTTATTAATGAGGATATTGCTTTCAGAGTCGCCAGGTTTCAAATGATACCACCACAAGGTTCAACCAGATATCGATCAAAGACCCAACAACCAGTCGGTTAATTCAAGTTCAATAATAGTTTATTTGCACACAAGATTAATTCATACATGCAACATAAAAACACGACAAGCTAAATTATACCTGACACTACAACAACCTGTACTTAACTTCAGGCACCCGCCTTTGGCAGAGGAACAATGCCTTTGTTCGGATCTGGAGTGGCTGGGTCTGGAGAAATAACTTAGTTTCTGCTCGGCTCACCCATCTGGTAGCGATCGTTGATCTTGAACTTGCTTCTGGTCGTGGTGCTGCAGATGGCTTCAGGTATAGGCCGGGTGAAGAGTGCCGGTGTGCCAGGGCCAAAAGAGATGGAACACATGGCCGTGTCTCTCTTTATCCTTTGGGGGGTTCACGCTCTTTTGGATGGTCCTCAGCTTTGGACCCAATAATTCGGCAGGCTTCAATTACTGACTTCGATTTGAGCCAATAAAGGGGCGGGTGCCTTGATGGCTGGCCATGTCCTGAGCGGTCATTGACCTTGGCTGTTTGGGCTTCCTGGGTGAAGGGAGTGGCGCCGATGTGTCTGGATCTGGATCTGATACCTGAGCACAAGTCTCTTGTCCTGGGGAAATGGGCCATTAGAATGCAAATCGGCTGGGGGTTTCGATAGTGTCTGGTTCTCTAGTGGCCAATATACACTCAAGCTCTGAGTTTGTCTGGATCTTGCATTGGCCATATTTCCCTTGATTCTTTGCAAGTGGCCATATTTCCCTTTGTAAGTGGCCATCCCAGATGGCTACAAGACCTACACAACATGGTTGACTCTTAACTGCCCTCCGAAATGCCACTCAGCTGTACCACACTGTTATAGAAAAGTCAAAAATAAAACCAGATGGACCACTCAGCCTTAACCTAGGCAACAGAAACGGGAACAGTGAACCCTCCATCGGGGGGCTTGTGCCGAATTGGGAAAGTTGTCCCACAGACTTGTCAAGTAATAGCCTTACATTATGTTTCTCAACATATCATACCATACAACTCACGTCTATCACCATCCCTGGGTATGTGCCATCCAACTGGCAGGACAAACCCACCAGAGGTGGGCGGCACAGTGGTCTACAATCAGCAGGAGGTTATCCTGGGAGTCCTCAACATTGATTCCAGATCCCAGCCTGTGAGAACAAGTAAATATGGGCAGCACAGTAGCACAGTGGTTAGCTGTTTCCGGTTTCCTCCAACAGTCCAAAGATGTGCAGGTTAGGTGGATTGGCCATGCTAAATTGTCCTTTAGTGTCCAAAAGGCTGTGGGGTTACTGGGTTACGGGGATAGGGTGGTGGCGTGGACTTAAGTTGGGTGTTCTTTCCAAGGGTTGGTGCAGACTCGATGGGCCAAATGGCCTCCTTCTGCACTGTAAATTCTACGATTCTATGAAAACCTCCTGCTGATTACTAACTATCCCCCCAGCTGATGTATTGATACTCCTCCGTTTGAATAGGTGGAAGATTTCAATGCCCATCACCAAGAGTAGCTTGATAACGCCGATAGTGACTAAACTGGCCAAGTTCTGAAGGTTATAGCTGCAGGCTGTGCAGTCTATATGAATTAGTCATGCAAATTGGCCCTTAGTTTCCAAAATGTTAAGTGGGTTTACTGGGTTACGGGGACAGGGTGGGGGTTTGGGCCTAGGTAGGGTGCTTTTTCCAAGGGTCAGTGCAGACTCGATGGGCCAAATGGCCTCCTTCTGCATTGTAGGGATTCTATGATTCAGCCTGGGCCCCTGGCAGGTGGAAGGTGGCGAGGCAGTACAAAAAGCAACAAAAGCATAGCCAGCATGTTCATCTTTAATGTTCTGCCGGGTCACTGTCCGTGTGGAGTTTGTACATTCTTCCCGTGTCTGCGTGCGTTTCGCCCCCACAACCCAAAGATGTGCAGGGTAGTTGGATTGGCCACGCTAAATTGCCCCTTAATTGGAAAAATGAATTGGGTACTCTAAATTTATTTTTTTTAAATGACTAACTGAAGGGTGTTGGTCTCCCATTTACAATACCATTTGTCAGATTGACTTTGTACCTAATGACTACTTGTTTCTAACCAGTTACATATTCTACCTTGTGTTCCTATGCATTTTACATTGAGCAGAAGTCTATCATGTGGAACTTCATCAAGCGCTTTCTCAAAGCCCAAATGCAACGATGCTATATTGATATGGGATTGATTGGGATTTTCACAGTAAATTCATTGCAGCGTTAATGTACGCCTACTTGTGATACTAATAAAGGTCATGATTATTATTATATATATGTATTTTATGTGCAACATTTTTAAAGAAGTCTGATATATTTCAATCTATTTCTACTGAATTCAGGTCAGATCCATGTGAAAATACTTGACTGGCGCACAAGCAGATATAGAAGCCTTTTTATTAATATAAAGGTTTTATTCCCAAAGACAGTTCTCGGAAGGTGTTATCCTCTCTGGTTTTGAAATCTGTAAATGTCACTCGTGTTTTAACATTCATCTGAAAGGAGAAACAGGAATAGACCATACACACCCTTTTTAGACTATTCTATCTAGTATCTGAACTTAATTTACCTACCTTAAGCATGGATTTTCTCACGCGGCACATTTCTCCCGTTTACATAGAAACATACATTGAAAATAGAAGCAGGAGGCCATTTGGCCCTTCGAGCCTGCTCTGCCGTTCATTATGATCATGACTGATCATCAAGTTCAATACCCTGATCCCCCCCATATGCCTCAATCCATTTAGCCCCAAGAGCTAATTCCTTCTTGAAATTACATTTTGGCCTCAACTACTTTCTGTGACAGTGAATTCCTCAGATTCACCTCTCTCTGGGTGAAGACATTTCTCCTCACCTCAGTCCTAAAAGCTTTACCCCTTATCCTCAAACTGTGACCTCGAGTTCTGGACTCCCCCACTATCGGGAATATTCTTTCTGAATCTACCCTGTCTAATCCTGTTAGAATTTTATAAATTTCTTTGAGATCCACCCTCACTCTTCTAAACTCCACTGAATATAATCCTAACCGATTTAGTCTCTCGTCATCTGACAGTCCCGCCATCCCAGGATTCAGCCTGGTAAACCTTTGCTGCACTCCCTCCATAGCAAGAACATGGGGCAGCACGATAGCATTGTGGATAGCACAATCGCTTCACAGCTCCAGGGTCCCAGGTTCGATTCCGGCTTGGGTCACTGTCTGTGCGGAGTCTGCACGCTCTCCCCGGGTGCGCGTGGGTTTCCTCCGGGTGCTCCGGTTTCCTCCCACAGTCCAAAGATGTGCAGGTTATGTGGATTGGCCATGATAAATTATCCTTAGTGTCCAAAATTGCCCATAGTGTTGGGTGGGGTTACTGGGTTATGGGGATAGGGTGTAGGTGTTAATCTTGGGTAGGGTGCTCTTTCCAGGAGCCAGTGCAGACTCGATGGGCCGAATGGCCCCCTTCTGCACTGTAAATTCTATGTAATCTATGTAATCCTTCCTCAGATAAGGACACCAAAACTGCACACAATACTCCAGGTGTGGCCTCATCAATGCCCTACACAATTGCAGTAAAACATTTTTATTCCTATACTCAAATCCTCTCGCTATGAAGGCCAACATACCATTTGCCTTCTTTACTGCCTGCTGTACCTGCGTGTTTACTTACAGCGACTGATGCACAAGGACACCAAGGTCTCGCTGAGTATCCGCCTCTCTCAATTTACACCCATTCAAATAATAATCTGCCTTCCTATTTTTGCTACCGAAGCGGATGACCTCACATTTATCCACATTATACTGCATCTGCCATGCATGTACCCACTCACTCAGCCTGTCCAAATCCCGCTGAAGCATCTCTGCATCCTCCTCACAGCTCACCCTCCCACCCAACTTTGTGTCATCTGCAAATTTAGAGATGATACATTTAGTTCCCTCGTCCAAATCATTAATGGGTAATGTGAGCAGTTAGGGTCCTAGCACAGATCCTGCGGTACCCCACTAGTCACTGCCTGCCAATCGAAAAAAAAGCCCATTTCTTCCAACTCTTTGCTTCCTGGCTGCTAACCAGCTTTCTATCCATCTTAAGACACTACTTGTTTCTGTATCACACTGTGACCTCAGTCTCTGCCATCTATCTCTGGGCTGGCACCCGCCTCCTTCTGCCTCTCCTCTGTGATCCCAATCCCACCACCCTTCAGCCCCCACGATCCCAGAATCTAGCGACGGCCCACTTTTGACTATTTTAGTGCCTGGTGGACACTTAATTCCAGCGGACCCTCTGCAAAGGAAATGATGCCAGCCTCTCTTCAGCTCTCTCGCCAACAGGTGAGACCACTATCGCCTGCATTAATTACCATCCTTAACCTTCATCACTTTTGCATGCTTCAGTTTACTAGACATGCAGGTCAGGTATAGCACAGAACACGGGCAGCACGGTGGTGCAGTGGGTTAGCCCTGTTGCCTCACGGCGCCGAGGTCCCGGGTTCGATCCCGGCTCTGGGTCACTGTCCTTGTGGAGTTTGCACACTCTCCCCGTGCTTGCGTGGGTTTCGCCCCCAAAGATGTGCAGGGTAGGTGGATTGGCCATGCTAAATTGCCCCTTAA
The DNA here is from genome assembly GCF_902713615.1 of Scyliorhinus canicula. Taxonomy (NCBI): domain Eukaryota; kingdom Metazoa; phylum Chordata; class Chondrichthyes; order Carcharhiniformes; family Scyliorhinidae; genus Scyliorhinus; species Scyliorhinus canicula. Next base: position 23,504,994 of record NC_052167.1, read on the forward strand.
TTGGAAAAAATGAATTGGTCACTCTAAATTTATTTTTAAAAAGGTACAGCATTGAACATAGACCCGACCTACATTGCCGATCCAACATTCCTGGCACAAGGGTGGATAGAAATCTATTCTGGGGCAGCCAGCACAGTGGCACAGTGGTTAGCACTGATGCCTCACTGCTCCAGGGACCGGGTTCGATTCTGGCCTCAGGTGACTGTGTGGAGTTTGCACGTTCTCCCCGTGTCTGCGTGCTCCGGCTTTCTCCCACAGTCCAAAGATGTGCATGTTAGGTGGATTGGCCTTGCTACATTGCCCCTTATGTCTAAAAGGTTAGGTGGGATCACTGGATTACGGGGATAGGGTGGAGGCGCGGCTTCAAGTCGGGTCCTCTTTCCAAGGGCAGGTGCAGGCTCGATGGGCCGAATGGCCTCCTTCTGCACTGTATGGATTCTATTCTATCTCATCCCGCGTTTGTGCTACAAGCGTTGGATCTGCAACGTAGGGTCTTACCTCCTGAAGAGGAAGAAAAAAAAACTCCCATTCATCACCAGTAAGTTCAAAAGTTGACAAAATAAAATTGATTTGAGCGAGACTGACTGGTCGATAAATTGTCAGCCTCAAACCTCACAGGGTTGCCATTGAACAAATATAAAGAGTTGATGCAGTACTCAGTTGAATTTTATTTTAATTTGGATATTTAATAGAAAAGAACATTTAAATGCCAACACACAAAAAGCGATTTGGACAGCATGCACTGCAGTGTCACAAGTTGCAATTGTCGATGTAATTGGGCGATTGGAAGCAGACGTCAGAGACACGGAAGTGATGTAACAAAGGTGAGTGATGAAAGACAGGTGACGGACTACAGGGTGGAAGTGATGAGACAAGTAGCAGCTCAAAGTTGGTTAGATAAGGGACTCGGTGAAATTGGTGACTGGAGGGGGGGGTGGGGGTGGAGGGAACACACAGAATGAGAGTAAATGGGGAGGTGGGGGGGGGGGGTGACTGGAAATGAAAGGGCTTTGGACAATCCCCCTTCTTTATAATTAGCTATTCGGGGCTTGACACCTGTGGTCCTCGATTCTTTGTGGCAACACTGGTGTGAACGTTTTGGGGAGAGGGGGGGGAAAGTGCTCCCAGAACCTCCTGATAAATTGATGGCTCCTCATTTTCCAGTCTGTAGAAGAGAAGAAAAAGAGCTTTGTTAGAATTGACCATCTTGTGGACGGACACCCTTAATGCTGGAGTGCGTACCCGCAGAACACTCAGGGTGACTTTTCATTGATCTTCAATCCTCAGCAGCTCGGCGCATAGAGTTAATGGCTTTACTGAATGGGTTTGCCCATGACGTAGGGCTACAAGTCAATAATCTCAAGGGCGCGTGTCAACCATTGCTGGTGAGCTGCGCATGAAGTTTAAAAACGCATTCCTCAATGTTGAGCCTTGAAGAAGTCTTACAGCTCCAGGTTAAAGTCCAACAGGTTTGTTTAGAATCAATACCTGTTGGACTTTAACCTGCTGTTGTAAGACTTCTTACTGTCCCCACCCTAGTCCAATGTCGGCATCGCCACATCATTGAGGCATGAAGGCAACATTCACCAGCGACAGGAATTGACCAAGGGCATCCCATTACCGATAGCACCATACAAAGTATGATGTTGCTACAATTCATGTTGCCAAGCGCTGTCACTGCGCTCGTATTTAGATTCCAGTGAGCATTTACACACTAATATTACAACAGAGTGTTTGAATAAACCCGTGGGACAGAGATTTAAAACTGATAAGGAAATATGGCACGGAGAAGGCACCTGGGGGAAAGAAAAGCTGAGTCAAACAATGAAAGTTTCACAGCAATGAGATTTAACAACTAAAACATGAAAGTTAATTGTTCACAATTCGGTCAAAGATAAAATTAACAGATGGTGGAAAAACAAAGAGGTTATCATTGGAAGAAGGAACAGAAAATTAAAGATAGGATTACAAGATCAAAAGATGAAATGGTTTTCCAGATGTGCTGTTCAATACTGATCTCTCTTCATAAGCGGATGAAGAATTCTTAAAGGCAACAATCAGAACGCCTGTAGCTAATGTACTCTTAAGTTACATTTTCTACTCTTCCTCAAATTCTAACTTAATTTTATCTCTTTCACTTGAAAGTTATTCTGCTGTTTCTTTGATCCAGGTGGGAATAACGTTTGAACCCAGCGAAGAGACAAATAGAACCTATTGATGTTCAACCATCATTTGAAAGCTCTAATCTCTGCATTTGATAGCTCTAATCTCTGCAAGGGACAGGAATGGACATGGCTGTTTTTTCCCCTCACTTATGAGACACATCTACCATCAGCTGAACACAATATTGTGGGGAGGTATTTAACTAGGGCGTGCTAGCTGTCAATGGGAAACACCAGGTGGGTAATCTCAAGGGTACACGGAGGGAGAATTCAGAATGTCCAAATCACTTAACAAGCACGTCTTTCAGGATCTATCTTCATATCGTCAGCAAATTTGGCAACATTACATTTTGTCCCATCATCAAAGTCATTAATATAAATGGTAAATAGCTCCAGCACTGACCCTTGTGGCTCTCCACTAGTTACAGTTTGCCAACCTGAATTTGTACTGGCTGTTTCCTGCTAGTTAGCCAATCCTCTAGCTATGCTAATATATCATCTGCAATATCATGAGGATATTGTGTAGACACCTTTTATGTGTCACCTTATTGGATACCTTTTGGAAAGCCAAATACACTACATGTTTAGATTTCTCTCTCTTTGTGTTTAGAGAGAAATACACTACATCTACTGGTTCCCCTTCATCTACCCTGCTTGTTACATCTCCAAAGAACTCTAGTGAATTTCTCAAAACACAATTACCTTTTCACAAAACCAGGTTAACTCAGCCTGATTATATTACGATTTCCGAAGTGATCTGCTATTCCTCTTCCTTCAGGTACCATGCCTTAGATGGCATTGGTGACCATGGACGGCCATTGGATTGGTTCATGATTAGGCTTGGCAAAGTGCTGCAGTGGTTTGCCGTTGCCTTCTGCAGTACGGCTGACCGGGAAACTCTCCCACTCGTACCCGCCTGTCATCAGGCGTATTGGAAGGATTTACAGGCTGATAATCAACCAGTTTGGCCGCATTCGGGACACACGTTCTATGGCCATTTAGTCCCCGAAGTAGGACTTGAACTTAGAGTTTCTGGCCCAGAGGTAGGGATGCTACTGACTGTGTCACAAGACCCACTACCACCTCCTCAATAATGGATTCCAGCATTCCCCCCAGCAACGGCTAACTGGCTTATTGTTTTTCGTTTTCTGTCTCCCTCCTTCCTTGAATGCTGGTGTTACATCTGTATTTTTCCAGCCCTCTGGGACCGAGATCATAACCAGTGCATCCACTATCTCTGCAGTCACTTTCTTTAAGATCCTAGGATGCAGGACAACCGATCCAAGGGACTTGCGAACCTTTCTCCTGTAGCTCCATTCACTTTCAAAGTATCTTTAGCGATTGTGATTGTTTTAAGTTCCTCAAACCCTTTTGCCATCTGCCTTTCCTCAATTCCTGCGATGCATTTTGTGGCTTTCGCTGTGAAGGCATCTGTTCAAAGTCTTTGTCATTTCCTTATTTCCTATTGTTAATTCCTCAGCCTCACTCGCTAAGCGGCCAATGCTCAATTTATATTCTCTTTTCTGTTTAATATACTTGTGGAAGCGTTTATTGTTGGATGGGAGCCGGCTTTTGCACTATGTTTATTGTTCTTTGCACACTGTTCTGTACTGTTGCTGTGTACTATGCCACAATGCCTCAATAAAATTGTTTATTAAAAAAAAAGAAGCGTTTATTGTTTTTATATTTCTTATTAGTTTGCCATCTTACTCCAAATTCTCCCTATTTTTAGTTATTGCTGGTTTCTAAAAGCTTCCAATCTCCTATTAATATTTTCCGTACCTGTAAATCTTTCTTCCAATTGATACCATCCTTAACATCCTCAGCCAACCACAGCTGGCGAAATCCTTCTCATTGAGTCTTTCTTTCTCAATTAGCTTTAGAACTAGGGACGCGATTCTCCGCCCCCCACGACGGGTCGGAGAATAGCGGGAGGGCCTTCCCGACATTTTTCCCGACCTCCCGCTATTCTCTCCCCCCCCACGGCCGCCCACGACATGAATCGCTGCTCGCCGTTTTTTACGGCGAGCAGCGATTCTCCCCTAGCCGATGGGCCGATTTCCCAGGCCTTTACGGCCGTTTTCACGAACTCCAACACACCTGCTGTCACCGTTCGTGAAAACGGCCGCAAAGTGCCGTTCTGGAGAACCGTGCCACCGATTGGCACGGCCGCACCACGGCCGTTGGGCACCTATCGCGGGCAGCGGGTCCGAACCCCGCGCACTCTTTGTTCCTCCGCCGCCCCGCTGGATCAGTCCGCGGGGCGGCTGAGGGGCATAACGGCCTGTGCATGCGCGGGTTTCACGCATATGCGTGATGACGTCATCCGCGCATGCGCGGATTGGAGCCGTCCAATCTGCGCATGCGCGGCTGAACTCATCAGTTGCGTCAGCCGCCGTTAACCTTGGCGCGCAGGCTTAGCGAAGTTAGCTAAGCCTGCGATGCCGAGGTTCACAGGGCCCCGCTGCTAGCCCCGACCGGGGGGGGGAATCGGGTCCCGGGAGGGGGCGCGGAGGCTGCCGTGAAACACGGCCAGTTTCACGGCAGCCTTCACGACTCTCTGCATTTGCGGAGGATCGCGCCCCTAGTGTCTTTTGGGGGTTGATAACATTGAGACACTTTTGGTTTTGTTTCCATGGGATAATCCATTGCCTGAAGATTGCATTCGGCTATCACCTTTCTCGGCCTGGTCACCGCGACATGCAGCCGTTTCTACAGCACCATACTGTCCAAATCTATCAACCAAGCTAAGAAATGGAAGGGTGCACAAGTGAATGAATAAAGGGCGGGGCTGCAAAGGATGAAGGGTTGGATTCTGGAGCTGCTCAAAGGAAAATGGAATGTTTAGAAACTGAAGGGAAAAAAAGGGGGGAACGAAAAGGATGATTCAATGTCTTCTTCGCAGACCGTACTCTACCTCCTCAGTGGCCTCTGTTGCTTCCACCAGTGGCTCCTCCAATGTCTGTTGTTCTCCCCCAGCCACCTGTTCAGCGGGAATCTCTCTGCCAAATTCATCCTAGCAAAACACATCCATACGAGTTATTGTCAGCCCCTATTGCTGGGCAAGAACGCAGCTTAGCATGCACTCACCTGGGGACTTCCCAATATCATTGGATCCTGAAAGTTGCGCATACTATAAAAGCCATTGAAAGGTTAACAAGTTCAAAAATGTTAATGTCATCCTGTTGGAGCAACACATGAATCGTATTTAACAGTAAATTGGATCGCACTGCCTCATTCAATTTATAATAGAGGAGAGCTCATGAGAACAGAATGAATTGGTATCAGTGTATAACTGGAGAGGGATTGGGAGGTACAGTAGATTTGTTAATTGGTATTATTCTCTGGCAGTAGATTTGAATCAGTTTGAAGGCACCTTCGCTTTGCTAGGTGTAATGAATCCTATCAATGTTCTTCCCTTAATCAAACGCACCAAAAGTAGATGAACTGGTCACCCATCTCATTCTTGTTTGTGGGACAGTGCTATGTAAACTGGGACTGTCACATTTGAGACAAGCAATGGCAAGTGTCCTTCAAAGTAACGAATGTGATTTCTCTTTGGACCATGCTAAGAGATGTATATCACTGCAATTTCCTGATTCTTCACAAGAAATTGAGGTTCTGCATTCTTAACGCGTTCCCCACAAGGCTTGAGGCCACAATGAACAATCTCGCTCAAAGAGACCATGGAGAGATAAGCTTTTGGCTGTAACGGAGACCTCTGTTTGGGGCTAAGCAACATTGTCAATGCAGAATAGAGGGAGAGCTGCCCTCTGATCGAACTGTAGTTCTATTTGGGAATATTTGATGCTTGTTCTGGCTGGAGTAGAGGGGAAGATATTCTATCCCCAAAAATTGAATGATCTCAGTCTGATTTGCACAAAATAAGTCTGTAAATAGAATGACATTAGGAAACGATAACCCCCTTGGAAATTCCCTTTGGGTTCTCAGAGAATTCTATAGTAGGACCTGTTTGATCCATTATGTCCCTGCCGGCTCTGTGCTAGAACTTAAAAAATGAATCCCAGTTTTTCCGCTCTCCCCGTCGTCATGTGTGTTCCACTGCCTCATATGTTAAAGCTCCAACAGAGACCTGTGTCTGCGTCGACTTCCTTGCGGAAAATTAATCGTCAGCAGACGGGACGGGGTGCCGGGGTGTGGGGTGGGGGGGGGGGGGGGGGGGGGGGGGGGGGGAGGGGGGGGGGGGGGGGGGGGGTAGTTTAGGTTAGAGTAGGGGAGGTAATAAGGGTGGGACCTGTACGAAAGGTTTTGCACTATGTTTATGTTTTCATGTATCTTGTCTATTTTGTTGTTTCTATACCAAAAATACCTCAATAAAATGTTTATTAAAAAAACAGAGACCTGTGTCAATACATTTCTGTTAACTTTCCTCCTCACTCTTGTTGAGAAAATAACGTCGATAATGGTGGCTTCCCCACCAGAGATTTAGGGCAGCATTTTACGTGCCCCCATCAAACACATTTTGGTAGGGTGAGGGGGGGGGGAACACATAAAGTAGGGTGGGCGTCCAAGCCCACCCCACCACTTTCCCACACACCCCTGAGCTCACAGTCTTATTGTGATGTGGATGCTGTAATTAATGGGAGGAGCCAGGTCTGTCTGCAGGTTTGCAGTTTGCTGTAGGATTTGAGTCTGACAAATGCTGCTAGGTTGAGCAGAAATGTATTGGATCTGGTCTTGAAAGGGTCTCTCTCCCCAAAACTCTCTACTAAGCAACTAAACTGTTTGCAAAAATAAAAGAAAATTACTGCGGATGCTGGGATCTGAAACAAAAACAGAAAATACTGGACAATCTCAGCATGTCTGATGTTTGTGGAGAGAGAAGGGATCTAACATTTCAAGTCTGGATGACTCTTTGTGAGAGCCCACTCTTTATCCGTTTGCTAACTTGAAAAATGAAAATGAAATGAAAATCGCTTATTGTCACGAGTAGGCTTCAATGAAGTTACTGTGAAAAGCCCCTAGTGCCACATTCCGGCGCCTGTCCGGGGAGGCTGGTACGGGAATGAAACCGTGCTACTAGCCTGCTTGGTCTGCTTTAAAGGCCAGCGATTTAGCCTTGTGAGCTAAATCAGCCCCTAATGAAATGAAAATCGCTTATTGTCACGAGTAGGCTTCAATGAAGTTACTGTGAAAAACCCCTAGTCGCCACATTCCGGCGCCTGTCCGGGGAGGCTGGTACGGGAATTGAACCGTGCTGCTGGCCTGCTTGGTCTGCTTTAAAAGCCAGCGATTTAGCCCAGTTAGCTAAACCAGCCCCTTTATTCATAACTTTATGAATAATAACTTTATTCATAAGTGACATTTGAACTGTATTGGGCCGCTTAATTGGAGTTAGTAGCAGGTATAGATAGCCAGTTTAAGTTTTTCACTGTGCTTAAGAACTGTGTAACTGATAATTGTAAAGCCATTTGCTTTGATGTTAATGTGGTTAATTCTGTGTTTAAATTAAAGTTTGATTTAACAGAAAAGATGCATATTGGTCAGAGTTATCACTCCTGGGGTGAAGTATCCTTTCTTCACAGCTTTACAAATTTTAAAAAAATGTCGGGGGTCTGGTCCAGTATTCGAACTATGAAAACTCTCCGCTCTGTGCAAGATGGCCCACAACCCATCCTCAAATTATGACCCACAGTTGTACACCTCATCAGCCAAAAATCATACAATTTGCAGGGGTACAGAAACCAAGATTAGGTTTTTTCCACCTCTCACGTCTCTTGTAACTATAGCTTCAAAACTCTGGCATCATTCCTGCGCTGGTCTTTGGCATTAATGCGCTTTTACTATAACGGAGAACCCAAAAGAGCACACAGCGCACTGCAGCCTAACCATTGTGAAACATTATCATCACCACTTTGCTCTTGTGCCACTTTAAGAACACGCCGCTCTGTGGCCGAATGTAGGTCCACACAATCAGCCCAGAAAATCACTGGGAGATTTGATGTGTGCATCATTAGTGTGTGAAAAATGTCCATCAAACTGAGGTGACGGAAAGACACAGCCTGAGTGGCGAATGGCCCACGTTGGTCGATTGTTATGCTCTGAAATAAAGGACTGTGAGTAACCTCCATGTGAATTTCAAGAAATTGCAAAATTTGCACCATAAATATGAATTGTACGGTAGCATAGTGGTTAGCACCATTGCTTCACAGCTCCAGGGTCCCAAGTTCCCAGTTTGGGTCACTGTCTGTGCGGAGTCTGCAAATTCTCCCCGGGTCTGCGTGGGTTGGCCACGTTAAATTGCCCTTAGTGTCCAAAAAAGGTTAGGTGGGGGTTACTGGCTTGTGGGGGTAGGGTGGAGATGTGGGCTTAATGAGGGTGCCCTTTCCAGGAGCCACTGCAGACTCGATGGGCTGAATGGCCTGTTTCTGCACTGTAAATTCTCTGTACTCACTGCAGCAAGTTAAGGCTGGTGAGTAATGGCGTAAGGACAAATACAAAGGTTATCTTCCTGCAAAAAGAAGAGGCTTGGGAGCTGTGGAGTCTCTTGTCTTCAGCTAGTAGGCTGTTCCTGGAGGTCTGTAACATTTAAAAAAAAAAATTTCCCTCAGTTTTCCTTTCTCTCTCTCTTTTCTCCATCCAATATTTCTTCCCCCTTCCTTTCTCTTTCCTTCATCCAAAAGTCCCACTGAACGTTAATGGCCAGCAGGACTAGAATCGCGAGATTAAACAACAACTTATACCGCATGGGAAGAGAGTGCTGATTGGTCGGCAAGTCGCCAATCAGAGCCCACTGGCGAACCAATCAGCACTCTCTCTCCCCATGCACTATAAATTCTTGTTCGCTTTACTGTAGCTTTATCTTGTGAATCTGTCCTGATGACTCCAAGGCGAAAAGCTTCGGCAGGATGTTCCATTTGAATAAACGTGCACATTCCAGGTGGGCCACTGTGAAACATTGTGAGGCGTTTTGTAATTTTATAGATGCTATATAAATGTAAGTTGTTGTTGTAGTTGAGGCGATACCCCACCCACCCTTCCCTCCCCACCCACTCCCGCCATTCACTGGCCTGCTGCTTCAGGCAGTAACACCTCAGATCCAGGAACAGAAGCTCCTGGGTTAAAATAAGACTTCCGGCCTTCAGAACAAGGCTTATATTTGTATTGCGCTGAATATGACCTCAGGTTGTTCCAAAATGCTTCACGGCAAAGTGTAGTCATGGCTGTAATGGCATCATAGAGGCCATTGTCGTGAGTAAATGTCTCTGTAGAACAGCAGGGAGAACTCTCCTGCTATTTTTCGAATAGTGTCATGGGATTTTTTAACCCCCTACTTTAATGTTTCACCAGCAAGGTGGTACCTCTCTCTGACAGTGCAACACTCCCCCAGTACCGCGATGGAGGTGGGGGTGTCAACCTGGATCATGAGCTCATGCCCCTCGAGTGGGTCCTGCGCCTTCAACCTTCTGAATCAGAGGCCAGAGAGCTACTGACTGAGCCAGAGGTCGCCAACCCTCCAGGATTGGCCTGGAGTCTGCAAGCCCTGAAGGCCACTGTCCAGGGCGCTGCTGTGTGCCACCCTGGAGAAACCTCAGCGGGGTGGCACGGTTAGCACTGCTGCCTCACAGCTCCAGGGCCCCCGGTTCAATTCCGACCGACTTGTGTGGAGTTTCTCCCCGAGTCTGCGTGGGTTTCCTGCGGGTGCTCCGGTTTCCTCTCACAGTCCAAAGATGTGCGGGTTAGCTGTATTGGCCGTGCTAAATTGCCCCTTAGTATCCAGGGACGCGCAGGTTAGGTGGGGTTACGGGGATAGGGCGGGGGGAATGTGCCTAGATCGGGCGCTCTTTCAGCGGGTCGGCGCAGACCCGATGGGCCGAATGGCCTCCTTCTGAACTGTACAGACTCTATGATTCTATTGAAAAAGACCTCTCTTTTGCAATTTGAACATCTCTCTTTACCGGATACAAGAATATTACAAATTGGAAAGAAAAGGGCATTGGGCTGACAGTCTGCATCCAATTGGTTAATGAGTTTTAGCTTTCCAGGAAGGCTGTGCGCCACAAGGGTGGAGTGTTGGCCAAGTAATGGCTGGAGCGTAGAGGCGGGGTGGGGGCAGGTCATGTGACAAAACTTCCAGGAATGCATTTAATCACAGTTGGCAACACTGACGGAGTTACGAGCGACACACAACAGGATAATATAATAATATAGCTGAAAAATATACCTCCGGTTATCTGTAAGTAAACCCCGCTCTGTTGGGCTCTGTTGCTGTTGGAAATCTCACTGAAGTGTCCACCGGTTACGCGGGAGTGGAAAGTGGACGTTTAGCAACTTGAGGGAGCAGGCAAAAATCGAACTTGACTTATTTTAACAATATACAACGTTCTGCGTAAAGCAGCATCTCGCTCCCAGTTCAATCATTGCTGGGGGGGCGGGGTAGGGGGGGGGGTACTAATCTCTCGAGGCCCTCCTATGGGTCAGCTTTCTTATCAGTAGGGAGGCATGTTGGAGTTCCATAGAACTTTAGTGAGGCCACAGCTGGAGCAGTGTGTGCAATTCTGGTCACCACATTATAGGAAGGATGTGATTGGACTGGAGGGGGTGCAGAGGAGATTCACCAGGATGTTGCCTGGGATGGAACATTTCAGTTATGAAGAGAGGTTGGATAGGCTTGGGTGGTTTTCACTGGAGCAGAGAGGACTGAGGGGCGACCTGATCGAGGAGGACAAGATTATGAGGGGCATGGACAGGGTGGATAGGGAGCAGCTGTTCCCCTTAGTTGAAGGGTCAGTCATGAGGGGGACGCAAGTTCAAGGTGAGGGGCAGGAGGTTCGGGGGGGATTTGAGGAAAAGCTTTTTTACCCAGAGGGTGGTGACGGTCTGGAACGCGCTGCCTGGGAGGGTGGTAGAGGCGGGTTGCCTCACATCCTTTAAAACGTACCTGGATGAGCACTTGGGCACGTCACAACATTGTAGGCTGTGGGCCAAGTGCTGGTGAATGCGATTAGGTGGGCAGGTCAGGTGTTTCTCATGTGTCAGTACAGACTTGATGGGCTGAAGGGCCTCTTCTGTGCTGTATTATCCTGTGATTCTGTGAGCCCTAGATGGGTAGCCTCCGCCCCCTATCTAGGAAGCTCGGACTCCACAAGTCGCACAGGGCGATCAATGATGGTTCCCCCATGGTCTTCGTGGGGGTTAAGACATGAACCCAAGTGTTTTCCATTGCTGTGTGACGCACAGTTCCCGAGATGGCATTTAATCACTTTGCTTTGGTTGTCCCGGTATCACATAATCTGGCCTTAGAACTGTGACATTTTATGAAGGAGAAACAATAGAGATTTCAGAACCCAACCCAGAGCAGCTGCTACGAGTTCTGCATCCCAGCCTCATGTCAGCAAGCTCGATCTGGGCTATTTTAAGAACTCAGTGCGTCAGTTATTCCTGTGCACAGATTAACCCGTTCAGACAGCCGACGTCACACAACACATTTCACTTCCCCAGCCAGTCCCCAAACAAAAAAAAAAACCCTTTGAATATCAGATCTTATTTTAGCAAAGGTATGCCGATGTGGTTAACAGGATGGGGTGCGTGGGGTGGGGGGGGGGGGGGGGGGAGACAGACCAATGCACCTCTCTCACCTGACTTCCGCATCTGCATTGCAGTAAATGTTTCCAAAAAATGTCAACACCCGCAGAACGGGGAGCGTGCTAAATAATGCAGACCATGCGAGCCATTGTTAAGGGCATCTCAAGGAGAAGCAACCAGTCTGGAACGGGCGAGGGAAAGATTCCCGGCACTGAGTGAGGATGGAGGTGGCAAAACGCTTGGGTGATTTAAACAGCAACGCTCCGTCCTTAACTGCAACCACGCCCCCCCCCCTCCCCTCCCCTCCCCTCACACCCTCACCCCCCCCCCTCCCCTCCCCTCACACCCTCACCCATGCACAACCCCAACGCGCACACACACACGCACACACACACACACACAGGTACAAAGCAGGACATTGTGGGCTTTTAAAATAGTCTATACTTTTACACATTCCCGATACTAAAATAGCACTTATTCTGTCAGTAAACTACTAACGGCAGCGTTAATTACTGTCAATGTCGTGGAAGGGGTTGGACCAAGGGTAGGGTCAGGCTGCAGGGTGTGTTGGGGGTGAAGGGTAATCCTGATGTTATCAAGCAGGGTGTTGCACACTGGGGTGATGCCTTAATAATCAGTTTGAGTGCAAATGGATGGGGGTTATAGCGGGAGTAATCAGCCTCTTTTCAACGTGGCAATTGGCATCGCCGCCTTTACCACTGAGTTATATTCCTCATGCCCTCTGGAATAAATAGCTCCCTTGCCAGTCAAATACCATCGAAGCAAACCCAGGGCTGATTCGTTATTCCTTTTCAGATGGACATTTTCCCCTCGCTCCCCTCTCCTGAAGCCTCCCTCAAGTCAGTCTTCATGTCAGGGGCCTTTAGGAGGCTAGGCCCCCTTCACAACCAAACCCAATCTACTCCTGGCCTGGCATTTACCACTGCGTCACTGGGTAGCAGAGGTCAGCACCTGGCCTGATTATTCCCTCACATTCTCGATGGCGACGGTGGTAGCGCGGTAATGCCACTGGACCCATAATCCAGAGGCCCAGGCTAGTGTTCTGGAGGACTCGGGTTCAAATCCCACCATGGGAGCTGGTGGAATTTAAATTTTCAGGATGTAAAACTAAGCAGTGGGGAAACTACCGGCCATTGTTTTAAAACGGCCCATTTGTTTCGCTCACCCCTTTAGCGAAGGAAATCGGCCGTCCTTACCGAATCTAGCCTCTTAACTGGCCCTCATTCTATCGAAGAAGCTGGAACCTGGCATCGGGAACGGGAGGGCCAGCTGAGAAGCGCCATCTTACCTTTGCTGCCAACTTTGCTACCTCACCTGTGATGCCCACCCCCAAGATCCATAGGATGCAGAGCTGGGCTGAGAAGTGACAGATGGAGTTTAACCCTGAAAAGTGTGAGGTTGTCCATTTTGGAAGGACAAATATGAATGCGGAATACAGGGGGCAAAATTCTCCCAAAGGGAGACAAAGTGCCGACGCCGGACTGAAACCCGGAGTGTTTCATTCCGGTGCCGGAGGCCGCTCCTCACCCCTATTCTCTCCCCCCCCCCCCCCCCCCCCTCCCCGGGGGGCTAGGAGCGGCGGCATGTCAATCTCGCGCGCCGGGCCTTGACGCTTGCATCAAAGCGGCGTGGCCTGAATGACGCGGCCGGCGGCACCTAAATGACGTCACCCACGCATGCGTAGGTTGGCCAGCGCCAACCCGTGCATGCGTGGTTGCCGTCTTCCCCTCCGCTGCCCCGCAAGACATGGTGGATTGATCTTGCAGGGCGGGAGAGGGGAAAGAGTGCGTCTTTCAGAGACGTCGGCCCGACGATCGGTGGGCACCGATCGCGGGCCAGACCCCTCCTGAGCACCCCCCTGGAGCTCGATTCTCCCTCCGCCCCCCACAGGCCCCACACACAGCGGTCACGCGATGTTCACACCGGCAGCGACCAGGTGTGGTTGGCGCCGGCGTGAACCAGTCGGATTCGGCAGGCCGCTCGGCCCATCCGGGCCGGAGAATCGCCGGTCGCCATTAGAAACGGCGAGCGGCGATTCTCCGAGCGCCCAGTCGCAAAACGCGACACGCCGTTTTGGGGGTGGGGGAGAATCGCATGGGGGTGCCAGGGTGGCGTGGCGTGATTCGCCCGGCACTTCTGCGATTCTCCCACCCGGCATGGGGTCGGAGAATCGCGCCCAGGGTTAATGGTAGGGTTCTTGGCAATGTGGAGGAGCAGAGGGATCTTGATCTTTGAAAGTTGCCACTCAAGTGGATAGAGCTGTGAAGAAGGCCTATGGTGTTCTAGCGTTCATTAGCAGAGGGATTGAATTTAAGAGCCGTGAGGTGATGATGCAGCTGTACAAAACCTTGGTCAGGCCACATTTGGAGTACTGTGCGCAGTTCTGGTCGCCTCATTTTAGGAAGGATGTGGAAGCTTTGGAAAAGGTGCAAAGGAGATTTACCAGGATGTTGCCTGGAATGGAGAGTAGGTCTTACGAGGAAAGGTTGAGGGTGCTAGGCCTTTTCTCATTAGAATGGAGAAGGATGAGGGGCGACTTGATAGGTTTATAAGTTGATCAGGGGAATAGATAGAGTAGACAGTCAGAGACTTTTTCCCCGGGTGGAACAAACCATTACAAGGGGACATGAATTTAAGGTGAATGGTGGAAGATATAGGGGCGATGTCAGAGGTAGGTTCTTTACCCAGAGAGTAGTGGGGGCATGGAATGCACTGCCTGTGGAAGTAGTTAAGTCGTAAACATTAGGGGCCTTCAAGCGGCTATTGGATAGGTACATGGATTACGGTAGAATGATGGAGTGTAGATTAATTTGTTCTTAACGGCAGCACGGTAGCATTGTGGATAGCACAATTGCTTCACAGCTCCAGGGTCCCAGGTTCGATTCCGGCTTGGGTCACTGTCTATGCGGAGTCTGCACATCCTCCCCGTGTGTGCGTGGGTTTCCTCCGGGTGCTCCGGTTTCCTCCCATAGTCCAAAGATGTGCAGGTTAGGTGGATTGGCCATGATAAATTGCCCTCAGTGTTGGGTGGGGTTACTGGGTTATGGGGATAGGGTGGAGGTGTTGACCTTTGGGTAGGGTGCTCTTTCCAAGAGCCGGTGCAGACTCGATGGGCGAATGGCCTCCTTCTGCACTGTAAATTCTATGAAATCTATGATAATCCCTTCCTGCCATCACCCACCTGTGCCTGGTTCCCTCCGTCATACTGGATGTGGTACCAGAAGCAGCCACTGCCTCGTCACTCACCTCCAATGGGCCAGCAGCTCTTAGTGGGCGGGCCTACCGCAACTCGGGTCCTTGAACCTGGGGGAAAGCCCACCACTGGCCTGCTAACCGCCTGACTGGCACAAGGTGCGCTGGGCCCTTTGAAAGAAGCGAAGCAGGGGTTTTGCTAGCTCGGCAGCCATAAGGCAGTGGAGCAGAATTAGGCCACTCGGCCCATCGGCTGATATTTCTCTCATCCCTATTCTCCTGCGTTCTCCCTGTAACCCCTGATCCCCTTATTAATCAAGGACTTATCTATCTCTGTCTTAAAGACACTTGGCCTCTGCGGCAATGTGTTCCACAGATTCACCAGCCCCTGGCTATCAGTCATGACGCCGATTGTCTCCATGACCGTGAATTCCTTCCTGGGTTGATGATGTGGAGGAATTAAATACATTGACTGGCTTCTTAGACCCTGTGGGGTGAAGCTGGGGGCGCGATTCAGTGGCCTCACTGCACCCGACTTGGTGTCGGGATGAGGCAGTTGAATCTCGCGCGACGTCGCGGTTAGGATCTCGCTCTCACTGGACGAGATCCAGATGTGCGTAATGCCGCCATTAAATATGCATTCGTCGGATACACCCGGCCCCCGGGGTTCCCCGGCTGCCCTGGGAGACCAGGGTGATGTTTAGTGCCAGTCCACACAAACGGGGGTCTCCCAGGCCATTGGAAACCCCCGGGTGGTTGGGCATTGGGCCGGGTGGCCCCCTGGTGCTTAGCCTGGCACCTGGGCACCTTGGCATTGCCAGGCTGGCAGGGGCACTCCCATGGTGCCAGGCTGGTAGTGCCAAGATGCTGGGTGCCAGGCTGGCACTGCCAAGGGTTGTGCCTGATGGAGACCATACCCATGAAAGGGGGAGGGGTGTGTGTGAGGCGGGTATGAAGGGGGTATGAGGGGGTGTATGAAGGAGCCTCAAAGGTTGGTGGGGTGAAGGAGGGGTCGTGAAAGGGAGAGGGGGTGGGGGGCCTGAAAAAGAGGGTGCCTCAGCGACCCTATAGTGGGCGCCCTCACTTGGGGGGGGGGGGGGGGGGGGGGGGGTAATGTGGAGGGGTGACATTGCCCACGGGTGGGGATGTAGGGGACCCTCGAGCACACTTAGCGATTGGGGCACACTTTCAAAATGACGGTCCGATCTCGGAGAAGCCGGTCTCACCGGCAAATTCAGCTCACAACTGCTGAAAAGTGTGGGCAAGACCGGGGAGAAACTCCCCAAGGCTCAGAAAGATGACTAAGGGCCCGATTTAACAGAAATGCAACAGACATTGATGTTGGACGTGTTTAGCCGGGTGTTTCCCAGCGCTCGCAGCACCGAGCACGACCCCGCTATTAAACAGGACTGAGCTTCATTTCTGGGCCACATCCTGTGCTAATGAGCTCCAGGAAGAGATCGCGGCACCATTTCTAAATAGCGCCACGATCTCTGCCCCCCCCCCCCCCCCCAACACACACAGTGGCCTCCGGACCCTCCCAATGCCCCAACTTACCAATTGGGAGACCTCGAATCCCGGCATCCCATCTCATAAGGGCAGGACACCCCCAAACCCGAGCCCCGGCTGTGCCCCTGCCAGCTGGGCATTGCCAGGGTGGCACTGCCAGGGTGCAGTGGCCGCACCTCAGAGACTCTGCCGTTTAGCACTGGTTTCCGCAAAGGTGGACGAGGTGCACCGGCACTTGGCTGGGTTTCCCAGGCGAGGGTTGGGCCCTGGGCAGAGTGGTACTGTGGCACTGCCAGGGCACCTGGGTGGCAGTGCCACAGTACCACTCTGCCCAGGGCCCAACCACCCAATGGGGCCCCTGATCGCCTGGGAAACCCAGCCAAGTGCCGGTGCACCTCGTCCACCTTTGTGGAAACCAGTGCTAAACGGCAGAGTCTCTGAGGTGCGGCCGTTCGGTCCCGGGACTGGGGTAGGTCCGTGAAGCCACATTCAGGCGAGACTAACTAAAAGTACAAAAACAGGAGCAAGAATGTTCGCTTGTCCTTTTTGTTCCATTTACTGGGGAAGAAATCTGCGCTGCCTCCTTCCACCAAATAGGGCGACACTGGCACGGTGGTAATGCCAGCATCCCATCAAATAAAACATTTATAATAAAAAGAAGCTGACCACACTGCCTACCCTAGCCCAGGTTGTCTGTTTGGTTGTGTTGGGGGGGGAGGTCCTAAAAACCAAACGGGTTCATTTGGGGAACGGGATCTTGCTGCCCTTACCTGGTCTGGATTCCGATGCCAACATAGAATTCGTAGAATCCCTGCAGTGCAGAAGGAGGCCATTCAGCCCATCAAGTCGGCACTGATCCTCTGAAAGAGCACCCTACCCTATGCCCACTCCCCCACCCCATCCCCGTAACCCCAGCCACCCGACACATCTTTGGACGCTGAGGGTCAATTTTAGGGTGGCTAATCCACCTCACCTGGACATCTTTGGGCTTGTGGGAGGAAACTGGGGGACACCCGGAGGAAACCCGCGCAGACACGGGGAGAACGGGCAGACTCCACACGGTCACCCGAGGCCGGAATTGAACCCGGGGCCTTGGCACCGTGAGGCGGCAGTGCTAACCACTGGTTGATTCTTAACCGACCCAGCAAGCTACTAAATTGGCAAACTCCTCCCCGGAAATGTGGAAAGAAGGCTCAGCCACCGCCGTCACGGGGTAAGTGGAGCTTGTCAATAAATGCCAGCCTTGCCAGTGATACCCGCTCACCGGTTGCAATTTATTAAAGGATATATAAAAAGCAGCAGGGTCAAACGGGAAGGACTCAGTCGAGGGGGCATAGAGACTTCCAGAACGTTTCCAATGCTCATTCTCACCAATTTAACAACCCCACTGGCTGTCGCTACGTTCTCTACACCTTCCACCGTCTTGCTGGCTACCGTGTTGACTCCGGCGACCATTGCTCCTCCCACCATGTTCGCCTGCTCCTTGGTTTTCTCGGCCACTGCCAAAGAGACACGAAATCCATCTTAGTGACACAGCAGAAGGTTGTGAGAGAATAGTTGTTCAGTAAGGAGTTACCCGTTTACCTGTGTTGACACTTTGTACCACTCCTTCCTTTGTTTTGGTGCCTGTTTGGAGGAAAGAGAATAGTAGAGGTTATAGTGAGCAATTTGAGAAACTGTTGGGCAAGGGGCCAACGTGGGAGGGGGTCTTGCAATATTCTTAAATTATTTCAGTTTGCTCCCTGTGCTCTGGTGAAGGTGTTGCTGTCTAACTGGCTGTAACAGGGGCAGCACGGTAGCATGGTGGTTAGCATAAATGCTTCACAGCTCCAGGGTCCCAGGTTCGATTCCCGGCTGGGTCACTGTCTGTGTGGAGTCTGCACGTCCTCCCCCTGTGTGCGTGGGTTTCCTCAGGGTGCTCCGGTTTCCTCCCACAGTCCAAAGATGTGCGGGTTAGGTGGATTGGCCATGATAAATTGCCCGTAGTGTCCTAAAAAGTAAGGTTAAGGGGGGGTTGTTGGGTTACGGGTATAGGGTGGATACGTGGGTTTGAGTAGGGTGATCATGGCTCGGCACAACATTGAGGGCCGAAGGGCCTGTTCTGTGCTGTACTGTTCTATGTTCTATGTAACTCTAGTCCTGGTTGTGGTGCTCACAGACTACTTACAAAGCCCAGGATTTCATATGGAGGCAGAACGTGAAAGGTTTCAGAGAGACGGAGACAGAGAAAGAGAGACAGAGAGAGTGTGTGGTAGTCACCACTGTTGTATATCTCGCATATGAGATGTAATACGGTAAGGCCCCTATACTACCAGTAGACGGAGTATAAATGTGTGTGCTCACCGAGCTGCAGCTATTTCGGCAGCAGCTGCAGGAGGCGACACATCTCTGCGTAATAAAGCCTCGATTACTCTCTACTCTCGCCTCGTCGTAAATGATAGTGCATCAGAGAGACAGAGCGAGAGGGAAAGAGCAAGAGAGACAGAGAGGGAGAGACAGAGTGGGAGGGATAGCGAGAGACACAGAGCAAGAGAGGCACAGAGACACAGCAAGGGAGACAGAGAGAGAAAAAGCGACACAGAGTGAGAGAGGCAGGTGGACAGAGCGAGAGAGAGGGACAGACAGACAGAGAGAGAAAGAGAGAGAGACACACAGAGAGAGTCAGAGAGAAAGAGACAGTGAGAGAGACAGGAAAGAAAAAGAGAGAGACAGAGAGAGAGAGAAACATCTTGCATTCACTTGACATCCAAAATTACATTTTTCAAATAGGAGTGTATCTCTTTAACAATGAAAATGGCTTATTTTTCCCGTTGTAACTGGGCCCCCAATCTTTCGCCCTCTTCTGACAGCACATATCGACAATCAAAGCTAAAATATGGTTGTGGACATCAGCAACAGGCTGGTTTGTGATTTTATACAGAGGAGCGAAGGTGCCGTGTTATTTTCCACCACCAGATGGGGATCTAGTTGGAGTCACACTGCATAAATGCATTGATGCTCGGGTGTGTTTGATATGGACTTGATATGGTGTGATGGTTCAATAATACCATCCGCCGCTCTGGCTTCTACCGCCTGATATTCTTTGATTTATCTCGGGTGGCACAGTTATGAAAGGCCTCGAAATGCTAATAATCATTTTCTTTTCTGAGTCATGCCCAGAGCTTGGCTGGCACAGGGTAGTGCCCATTAATCCTGGGCTGCGAAAGGTTCACCCCCTCGGAGGGGCACCATCTCAATGCTTTAGGCATTATATCTTTGATGTGGCATAACTTAAACATGTCATTAGGAACCAATCCTTTGCCAATGAAACCATTTTCCTTCCTCCCATCTCAAAAATGGATGCTGGAAGCTTGAAGGGGTGGAGGTGGGGGAGGAGGCGTAAGGGGAAGTAAAAGACTTTTAAATATTTTAATCTGACGCAATTAAGAGAAATTAGATGACATTTTCTCGGGGTCGATCCAAAGGTTTTCAACTATTTGTTTTTAAAGTTGCCGGTCCTGTTGTTAACTACTTTAGACATTTTATTTTCTTGACCCCTGTGATGTTAGCTCCATGAGCTTGTTCGGAGGTCTGTAAAGATCTGAGGAATCTCAGGGTGAATGCGTGGGTTTAAATTTTAATTTGGACGAGGTGGAGCTAGGTTTAATAATAATCGCTTATTGTCACGAGTAGGCATCAATGAAGTTACTGTGAAAAGCCCCTAGTCGCCACATTCCGGCACCTGTTCGGGGGAGGCCGCTGCGGGAATCGAACCCGCGCCACTGGCCTCGTTCTGCATTACAAGCCAGCTGTTTAGCCCGCTGTGCTAAACCAGCCCCTTGCATTTAGTGGCTGGTCTGGAATTAAGTTGGATTCAAGAGCTTGCTGATTTGTGCGATCGCTATCGATCCATCTTGGGGGGGGGGGAGGTGGAGGCTGCTACTTAACACCCCCTTCCCCCCCCCCCCCCCCCTCCCCCCCCTCCCACCCCTCCACCCTCGGCCCCCAGCTTATTAGTTCGTGCTGAAGGGGGCTCCATTGCTGGGAAGGCCACTTGGACACTGTGGGTATCACAAGCCACAGACTAAACCAGTGAGTTTCCTGATCTGCGCAAAACACAAGAGCATTTCATTTCCCCCCTGTGCTTTCTCATTCACCTTCATTTGCTCCTTGTCCACTAAAAAAATTCTAATCCTTTTAATGTTCAAATCCCCTCCATGACCTCGCTCCTCTCTCTCTCTCTACAGTCACCTCCAGCCTATATATCCCTCTGAGAATTCTCTCCTCTCCCACCTCTGTCCCTGATGTCTAATGGATCAGCTTTTCTTTGATCTGCATTAGTTTTTTTTTTAAATTTAGAGTACCCAATTATTTTTTCCAATTAAGGGGCAATTTAGAGTGGCCAATCTACCTATCCTGCACATCTTTGGGTTGTGGGGGTGAAACCCACGCAGACACGGGGAGAATGTGCAAACTCCACACGGACAGTGACCCAGGGCCGGGATTCGAACCCGGGTCCTCAGCGCCATAGGCAGCAATGCTAACCACTGTGCCACCGTGCTGCCCCTGATCTGCATTAGTGATTGGCTGCGGGTTTGGAGCGGCTCCTGCAGGGTTTGATGGTGGATGACAGTCCGCAGCGACTCCCCTTGTTGCAAAGGCGTTTTTAAATTCATGTTGGATGGCCTCACTTGGTCGACATGATGTGGCCTCACTTGGTTGAGCCAGTGGTGAACAGGCACGCCCACTGTCCCCTCCCCTCACAACCCCCCTCCCCCCATCCCATCAACCCACCACCCCATCACAGGCTGATATCAACAGCTACCATTCCACTGTAACTGTAACCTTTGTTATTCACAATGTGCTAACACCATCCCCCATCTCTCTCTCCCCTCCCCCCACACCACCCCCACCTTTCTTCATTCTCCACACAAGGTGAGTTCAGGACCCACTTCCCCATCAATGGTTAAGGCATTTACTCCTGAGCTGGCAGTTCAAGGAATATCTTTCACGGAATGCGTGCATCGCTGTCTGGGCCAGTATTTATTGAACATGCCTACTTGCCCTTGAAGGGGGCATTTATTGAGTCTGACATCGATCTTCTAGATCGGACCGGGGTAAGGACGGCAGATTTCCTTCCCTAAAGGATATTAGTGACCCAGATGGGTTTTTAACCACAATTGACAACGGGCTTCATGATCAGTATTATAACCCTGACAGTGGTTTCGGAGCACGGGTCTTCCCCGTGACCTCTGCTGAGTACGAAACGGTCCCTGGTAACAGGGGTGGGGTTTCCCCTTTAACGAGGGGAGCCCGTACAGCACCAAAAAACCCCACCTGGGTGAAAGTCGAGGCGGAAGAACCCTTTGGGGAGTGGGGTTACTGAATGCTCGTGTTAATTATTTTTGCATCCCATCCTTCGTTCCTTGTGATCACCATTTGGACTTTAAAAATCCAGATTTTTTATTGAATTCCATTTTCGTCACTTGCCCTGTGCGGGGATTTGAACCTGCTACCCAGAGAGCATTATCCTGGCTCTCAGGATTACTAGCCCAATGACAATCACAATACCACTCCGCCTCAGCCTCCCCTTGAAGAGGTTTAAGGAAACTCCCTCTCGGTCAGGAAGCATCTGTAGCTCCGCATCCACCTGTAAAAATCCTTTTCAATAGCGCGGCTGAGATCAATACTGCCGGAATGTTGCCTCCAAAGTGCAAGCTTTTTGAGAAAGGCATGTCCCAATGCGATGTATTGCATCAGGTAACTCAACAAAGTGGCAGCCCCTTCTTGAACCAGAACTCACTCACCGATGATCATTCTTACTGTAGGTTTGCGAATATCTCACTGAGAAATATTCAATAACCCTCAGGTTCTCCCTGGTCCAAGATACAAATGTGCCAGGACCCTGTCGATTCAGATTTTCTGCCCCATTCCATTTTTAAAAAGCATAAAGCCCTTCTCGATACTGAATATTCAAGGCAGCCACCCCAGGTTTTTTTTCTGCTGTGTCAGTGTTCCTCTCTGCAATAAGCAGCAAAACGCTTTGATTCTCTGCAATGGGACATTAACACCCAAATCCCATTCTCCCCGTTAATTCCACTCCTTAGCCTAATTCCTCCCTCTAACAGCAAGTAAAGTTTGCAGACCTGCAACCCCCCCCCCCCCCCCCCCCCCCCCCCCCGCCCCCCACCTCCATTCCAGCTTAACCTGATTTCATAACGGAGGGAAAATTGGGGGGAAAGTCTAAAAGATTTAATCAGCCCGAAATCTCACTTCTCCTGGTCCTGACGGTGGATTTTAAACCATTTTTATGGTTACTATATTCCCTTCTGCAGCACCCCCCCCCCTCCCCTCCCCTCCTCCAACCTCTCCCACACCCACCCACTGCACCATTTCTGACTTAAGGACCAGAAATTAATAGCAGAAAACATTTGGCATCATTCCCTTGAAAGGACTGATAGTCCCAAGGGCGTCAGTAATTTTCTCGATGAGGACAAGGCACAGCAGCCTGGTGAAGTCTAAACTATTAGGGTGCGGGGACAGTCTTGCCCAAGTGATTTAAAAAAGAAACCCCCCCCCCCCCCCCCCCCCCCCCCCCCCCCCCCCCACCCCCCCCACAGACCTGCAAAGGTCAAAAAATCCCTCTCCGAGCTTCTTCGGGACAACAAGAGCAACAAATAAAAATCAACAGCAGAAAATAAAACAGAACTACGTGGGGGATGGTTTCTCCATTCTGTTTCCACCCTTCTCCCCAAGTGGCAGGGGTGATCCGCTTACCTACATACATTACCCCTTCTTTCGTCTTCTCCGCAGCATCTTGCACGCCCTGTTTGGTTTTCTCTGCAGCTGCCACCACTCCCTCCTTGGCAAATGAAAAGCCTTTCTTAAGGACATCCATAGTGCAAAGCTCGATCTGTCTGCTGGACGAGCCCTTTACAACTGAGAACTGCCTTTTAAGCTCACTCTAAGCTGCTGCAACTCCTCAGCACCTGCTTCAATAGATTTTACAAAAAGCACTGGCTCCTACGACCGGTCCCTCTCCCTGTCTGTGTCTGTAATGACTGATGCAGCTCTCTGCCTTGTCAGCCCTATTTATGATGCGCCTACCTACTGTGCTCGCTGAGTACCCGACTGCTGCTATATTAATGACATTGATCTGGGAGGGGAGGGGGGGTCGGTGGACTGAATATCTTTTCTGGGTCCCTTCCAGAGAATCAAGAGCATTGGCTAAGAATTGCTGCAGCCCAGGGCTGCAAAGGTTCCTGTAGCCATCATTCTCAAATACTGCAGCACCTTCTTTCATAGACCTGCTCTCTATGCTTTTTTTTTTAAAGCTGCCTGTGTATAACACAAGGCATATAGAAACCCGATTGCTAGGATGCAGGCATATGGCAAGTTAACCACAGCATTACATTCTGAATTCTGTGCTAAAACAATATGGAGACCGTGACTCAGCTACAGTGATAGGCTGGCTGTTTTTTTCCCAGGTGTTTAAGAAGTATAATTCAGGGGGACTTTTAGATATCCCGTTGCATTTAATTCGATTCCGGGCAAATTAATTTGTTCCCTCAGCTCCCATTTCGCTCAGGAGTGGCCAAGGAGTGTACCTGTCCCTTTGACGTTACTTCCAGGCGTTGGGAGTGTGTCTACAGCCCACTGGGAAAGATTGACCCTCCTGACCATTCCCTGTTGCTCTCCCTGGAGGGGAGCTCAAGCTAACTTATTTAATGCTGGGCAGGTACCCACCACCAGGTATCAGCTAGACACCCCCCTCCCCCGCCCCTATCTCTCCCCTCCAAGACCTGGAGAATGGTAGTAGACGTTGCCTATTTGGGCAACATGTGGCACATGGGCAGATGTGACAGTCTGCGCCTCGCATCTGTCAAATGTACACGATCCCCCGCCAACAGATGGGTTTTCAGTACTTTTCTGAATGCCAGTTTGACTTGACCAACTCAAACCAAAATCACAATCACCCGTAATGATTTTAAACAATGTTTTGAATTGAATTTGTTTGTAAGCTAACACAAACCATCCCAAGAAAACAAAAAAAAATTAAATTTGAGGGTGGCGCGCGGCGCAGTGGTTAGCACTGGGACTGCGGCGCCGAGGAGCCGGGTTCGAATCCCGGCCCTGGATCACTCTCCGTGTGGAGTTTGCACGTTCTCCCCGTGTCTGCGTGGGTTTCACCCCCACAACCCAAAGATATGCAGGGTAGGTGGATTGGCCACGCTAAATTGCAAAACTTAATTGGAGCAAAAATAATTGGGTACTCTAAATTTAAAAATAAATAAATGTGAAAATTATTACCTTTAGGGTGATTTATAATTTTATTTTTCATTATGGCCAATCAAACTGGCGTTTGCAATACATTATGGCACACATTTAGATTCAGATTTATCATCACGTGCACTGAGGTCCAGTGAAATGTATTGTACTGCTTACAGTCCAGATAGATTGTTCCATACATAAAAAGCATAGGGCATACGATAAATTTAGCTCACTCAGCTAAATCGCTGGCTTTTAAAGGCGACCAAGCAGGCCAGTAGCACGGTTCGATTCCCGTACCAGCCTCCCTGGACAGGCGCCGGAATGTGGCGACTAGGGGCTTTTCACAGTAACTTCATTGAAGCCTACTCGTGACAATAAAGCGATTTTCATTTCATTTCATTTTTCATAAATACACAATGGAAACACATACACACAGACATTGGGTGAAGCTTATGGAGTGTAGTACAGTGGGGAAGATGTGTGGAAAGATCAGTTCAGTCCATAAGAGGGTCATTTAGGAGTCTGGTAACAGCGTGGAAGAAGCTGTTTTTGAGTCTGTTCGTGCGCGTTCTCAGACTTCTGTATCTCCTGACTGATGGAAGAATTTGAAAGAGAGAATAACCCGGATGGGAGGAGTCTTTGATTAGGCTGTCTGCTTTCCCAAGGCAGTGAGAGGTGTAGACAGAGTCAATGGATGGGAGGCAGGTTCGTGTGATGGACTGGGCTGTATTCATGACTCTCTGTAGTTTCTTACGGTCCTGGGCCGAGCAGTTGCAGCCAGATTGGATGCTTTCTATGGTGCATCTGTAAAAAATGGTAAGAGTCAATGTGGACATACCACATTTCCTTAGTTTCCCAAGGAGGTATAGGCGCTGGTGTGCTTTCTTGGTCATAGCATCGATGTGGGTGGACCAGGACAGATTGTTGGTGATTTGCACACATAGGAATTTGAAGCTGTTAACCATCTCCACCTCGGCCTTGTTGATGCAGACAGGGGGGTGTACGGTATTTCGCTTCCTGAAGTCAATGACCAGCTCCTTAGTTTTGCTGACATTGAGGGAGAGATTGTTGTCGATACACCACTCCACTAGGCTCTCTATCCCTCTCCTGTACTTTGACTCACTATTGTTTGAGATCGACCCACTACGGTCATGTCATCAGCAAACCTGTAGATGGAGCTGGAGCCGAATGTTGCCACACAGTCGTGTGTGTGTAGGGAGTATAGTAGGGGGCTAAATACACAGCGTTGTGGGGTATTAAGGGCTATACTGATTGTGGTCTATGGGTCAGGAAGTTCAGGATCCAGTTGCAGAGGGAGGAGCCAAGTCCTAGGTTTTGGAGCTTTGATATGTGCTTGGCTGGGATTATGGTCAATAAATGGGAGTCTGACACAGGTGTCATTGTTGTCAAGATGCTCCAAACCAGGGAGATAGCGTCTGCTGTGGACCGTGTTGTGGTGGTATGCATTGTGCGACTATGGAGTTGATGTGTCTCATGACCAACCTCTCGCACAGTGGGCTAAACAGCTGGCTTGTAATGCAGAACAAGGCCAGCAGCGCGGGTTCAATTCCTGTACCAGCCTCCCCGAACAGGCGCCGGAATGTGGCACCTGGGGGCTTTTCACAGTAACTTAATTGAAGCCTACTTGTGACAATAAGCAATTATTATTATTATGAAGCACTAATGATTGATAGCTGTCAAGGCCACCAGACAGTAGTCGTTGAGGCTGAGGAGTGAAGAAATAATTGGGTTTCTTCAGACAACGCTGAATAACTTATGAGTTGGCAAGTCCCCCATTAATGTGCCATTTGATTTTCCCTGTAGAGTATTGGCTGAAGATTTCAAACACAGCTGGGTTAGGAATTTGAGCTTATCAAAGATTGCTTTGGACTTCATGCCTTTGTGTATTCTATCACTTTGGGATTTATGTCTTTATGCTGTGTGATGTTCCATCTGGGAGACAGTGCTGAAAGGAATTCTGTCTGGCTTTTTTATGGGTCCCTTGCTCTTGCTTTCTTCTTCTTTCAGCTTCTCCCATTTTATTTGGGGTTGCCACAATGCGGCTTGAACAGCTTTCTCCATCTCCTCCTGTCAGTCATAGAACATAGAACAGTACAGCACAGAACAGGCCCTTTAGCCCTCGATGTTGTGCCGAGCAATGATCACCCTACTCAAGCCAACGTATCCACCCTATACCGGTAACCCAACAACCCCCCCCATTAACCTTATATTTTTTTTAGGACACTAAGGGCAATTTAGCATGGCCAATCCACCTAACCCGCACATCTTTGGACGCACTTATTCTTCTTCCATTCCACGGCGTCCAAACCATTTGCCACCACAGCTTTCCATCTGGATCTTCCTCGTCTCCTTCACCCTGGCGTTCCCATTTCCAACAGTCATCTCACCACATCCCCGCTCCCTCTGCAACAAATAATGTCAATCCCTTCTTCCGTGCTCCCACAATCTTCACTGATCTCCCAATGCGCACGTTGTTGATTTTGTCCTTTCTCGTTGTGGTGATATGATTTGCATACCTGTCTGCCATTGGGGCAGAACACCGGCTTACCATTGGCCCTGGTCGGTCATGTGCCTCTCGACCGATTGGCCGAGAGGCTGAATTAACCACGCCTCCATTACCGAAGTATAAGTAGACAAACGCCCGGCGATCGTCCATTCCATTGTAGACGACCACAGGGCTATGTTCTAGTTTATTAAAGCCTGACTTTTGTAAAGCAACTCGTCTCTCGTACAATTAATGGCACATCACTCGTTACTCAGCATCTCCATCTCAGCCTCCACAACTCAACCACATCCCTTTGCTGTCCTCTCTTCTTGAACTTGCCCAAGTTTCTGCACAAATGTCTTGTACATTCTTCCTTGCAGTTCAGCGACCCTGTCCGATTACAAAAACTCTGCTACACTTCTTCCAACTTATCCAGCCGGACCAAATCTGTTGCTTCATTTTCCTTTGCACTGCACAGAATTTATAATGTTTGGAGAAAAATATTCATCGGCACGATGGCACCAGGTAACAGGATTTGGGGCCATCAGCTGTGTTCAAAATATTCAGACTGTCATAACCCCCACGAAGGACCACGGGGGACCCATTGGCGATCTCCACGTGGGGTTCGTGCAGTATGAGCTTCCCAGGTAGGGGGCAGAAGCCACCCAGCGGACGCTCGTTTGACCTACATATAAAGCCGGCCCAAAGCAGGGCCTGGAGCTGGTGGTTGTACCAAGAGGGACTGGATTGGGAGAGAGTTACTGCCGTGGGCAGAGTATTGTACAAAACTCGATAAAACCTTGCTCCATTTCCCCGGGCATGCTCAAGGTACTAAACTGGCGATGAGGACAAAGGAGACTCCGGATTCAGTTGTGGAACAGCCCAGCTTCCCTGTGCGATTAATATTGCGGAGTGTGTGGTCATAAAAGTTCAAGATGTCCATGTTCGGTAAGCTAGAGACCTCGATGCAGGTCTTGAAGACTGGGGCCAGTATGCTGATTGCATGAGGTACTTCTTCCAGGTTAATGGTATTTTGGGAGCGGACCGCCACAAAGTTATCCTCCTGACTACCTGCTTGACCCGACCTTTGGAATTATAAAGAGTCTCCCTTACCCGGCCGCAGCAGACTCAAATCGTTTGACGAGCCGATCGCATTGGTCACTGAACTTTATGACCTTCCATTATCATGCAGCAGTGTAGGTTTAACACAGCGGCGCGGTCTCCGAGTGAATCGGTCACTGACTTCTTGACCTGCCTTCGGCGAATGGCAGAGCATTGCGAGTTTAGGCCGCCCCTTTCTGAGATGTTGAGGGATCGGCTGGTTTGTGGGATAAACAACGCAGCCACTCAGAGGAAGCTGATGGTGGAGCCCATCTTAGATTTAAAATATGCCATTGGTCAGGCGAGATCACCTTCCAAAGGGCAACCCCAGAGGCAATTCCGCAGCCCGGCCAAGCACTCTGGATCCACCACTGACCTGAGGGATAGCTCTCCTGAGGATGAAGTTAGCGGCCTATACTGGTGAGCCATTGAGCATTATGGGTCCACCATAATTCCGGTAAAATATGGACAATAGTTGGTCTGACTTCCCTTGGTTGTGGCATGGGGGTTGGGGCCCAATTTGCTGGGGTGCGACTGGTTGCGAATCCTCCACTTCAACTAGCAACAGGTTTTATGGATGGGCAGCGGGAATCTGTACAACGTGCGAGGCAAATACCTCAAAGTGTTTCAGGATGGTCTGGACAGGATAAAAGGGGCCAAGGCTTGTATCTACCTGGATCCTGATACTCATCCCCAGTACTTTAGGGCAAGGCCTTCCCCCTACGCATTGCTTGCCAAGATTGACGCAGAGTCACAGTGCCGGAAGGATCTGGGGATTATACGCCCTATACAATTTGAAGAGTGGGCCACACCCGTGGTGCCGGTAATGAAGCCCAACAAATCTGTCTGACCATGCGGGGATTACAAGATCACGGTAAACAGAGCTTCACGGCTGAACCGGTACTCAATGCCTAGAGTGGAAGAATTGTACACAAAACTGGCTGGAGGGTATTCTTTTTGAAATTTGATACGAGCCTCGTCTATTTACAGGTGGAACTCAATCCAACATCCAGAAAATTTGGAACCATTAACACCCATGAATTGTTATTTGAATACACCCACCTCCCATTTGGGGTTTCACTTGTCCCGGCGATTTTCCAGCGAGTAATGGAAAGTATCCTGTAGGGTCTGTGAAGCTGGCTGAATTGTGGAGGGTAATTTTCTTTGTTCTTTATTTAAGAGGCATCTAGACAGGTATATGAAGGGGCGGGAACAGAGGGAAGTAGACCTTGGAAAATAGGAGACAGGTTTAGATAAAGGATCTGGATCGGCGCAGGCTGGGAGGGCCGAAGGGCCTGTTCCTGTGCTGTAATTTTCTTTGTTCTTTGTTCTTATTTACAGCTCTGGGCTGAGTATTATATATGGTTCAACAGATCCTTGTTCGACTACCACTGACTTCCTCAAGGTACTAAACAGACTAACAAATCAAATAAGAATGAAAGATGGATTTAATGAATCAATGTCAAGTAAAGCATTGACAAAAAGGAACTGTAGCCTTTATGGATGAGGAAGCAAATCCTAATGAGCAAAGATAGAAAAGGTAAAGGATTTGGATATGAGCTTAACTTCATTTGAGATAAGAATGTTTAAGAGGGATATTATCCTGCTGTAGAAATTCTGTGGCAAAGATCAACCTTCTCTCCTCTCTGCATCTCAACTAACAAATATACCCTCGAGGCTCAGAGTTTAATTATCTCTTTGGCAGATTATTATTAACCAAGACACCTACTTTCCATCTGTGTTTTTCAAAGCACATTTCCAAGCACCAAAATAAACATTTTGGGGGAAGTGCAGCTAGGAGACTCACAATCAAGGTCAGGGACCAAGGTTTTGATGGTTCAAAAGAACTGCCATCTCTTTTTTTTCTCGTATTCGGAATTATAATGTTTATTATTACATCCATTCCTGTTTGCAGGACAGCCTTTGTTTAATGGGAGTTCACATCAGGGATAAGCTATCAAGGTACAAATAACATGGTTCTGCCCCAATTTATGTTCGGGCGGGAAGGCTCAAGGACAGCTCTCCCATCCGGCTACCAACTGAGTCCCTTAAGAGGGCGTCGCTGGTATTCACCCAGTGGTGAGCATAGTCTCACCATGGAGGAAACCCAAAGCTTTGTCAGGGTTGCTTGCAGGCTTCCAGGGGAGGGAGGGGCGATGGGAGGTGTCCCTCAACCAGAGGCTCTCTGTACCTGATTGAGGGACCCGTCATCGGGAATGGACAGCCCTCTGTGAGACAACCCCCGTCCTGCTCCCTTGCAACTCTCACCTGCTGCCTCTCTCCCATCATCAGTCACCTGTGGCCTGGGTCCCTCAGAACACCAGCATGAGGGAGAGGACAGTGTTGGGGCAGCCACCATCTCTCCGGTGGCACGGTTGCCAGCCTCTGATGGTCTGGCATCTCTCAGGAGACCATATGGATTTCAGTAAGGCGTTTGATAAGGTTCCCCACGATAGGCTATTGCAGAAAATACGGAAGTATGGGATTGAAGGTGATTTAGCGGTTTGGATCAGTAATTGGCTAGCTGAAAGAAGACAGAGGGTGGTGGTTGATGGCAAATGTTCATCCTAGAGTTCAGTTACTAGTGGTGTACCGCAAGGATCTGTTTTGGGGCCACTGCTGTTTGTCATTTTTATAAATGACCTGGAAGAGGGTGTAGAAGGATGGGTTAGTAAATTTGCAGATGACACGAAGGTCGGTGGAGTTGTGGATAGTGCTGAAGGATGTTATAGGTTACAGAGGGACATAGATAAGCTGCAGAGCTGGGCTGAGAGGTGGCAGATGGAGTTTAATGCGGAAAAGTGTGAGGTGGCTCACTTTGGAAGGAGTAACAGGAATGCAGAGTACTGGGCTAATGGCAAGATTCTTGGTAGTGTAGATGAACAGAGATATCTCGGCATCCAGGTACATAAATCCCTGAAAGTTGCCACCCTGGTTAATAGAGCTGTTAAGAAGGCATATGGTGTGCTAGCCTTTATCAGTAGGGGGATTGAGTTTCGGAGCCACGAGGTCATGCTGCAGCTGTACATAACTCTGGTGCAGCCGCACATGGAGTACTGCGTGCAGTTCTGGTCACCACATTATAGGAAGGATGTGGAAGCTTTGGAAAGGGTTCAGAGGAGATTTACTAGGATGTTGCCTGGTATGGAGGGAAGGTCTTACGAGGAAAGGCTCGGGGACTTGAGGTTGTTTTCGTTAGAGAGGAGAAGGCTGAGAGGTGACTTAATAGAGACATATAAGATAGTCAGAGGGTTAGATAGGGTGGACAGTGAGAGTCTTTTTCCTCGGATAGTGATGTCCAACACGAGGGGACATAGCTTTAAATTGAGGGGTGATAGATATAGGACAGATGTCAGAGGCAGTTTCTTTACTCAGAGAATAGTAGGGGTGTGGAACGCCCTACCTGCAACAGTAGTAGACTCACCAACTTTAAGGGCATTTAAGTGGTCGCTGGATAGACATATGGATGAAAATGGAATAGTGTAGGTCAGATAGGCTTCAGATGGTTTTACAGGTCGGCGCAACATCGAGGGCCGAAGGGCCCGTACTGCGCTGTAATACATAGATTTACATAGAATTTACAGTGCAGAAGGAGGCCATTCGGCCCATCAAGTCTGCACCGGCTCCCGGAAAGAGCACCCTACCCAAGGTCAACACCTCCACCCTATCCCCATAACCCAGCAACCCTACCCAACACTAAGGGCAATTTTGGACACTAAGGGGAATTTATCACGGCCAATCCACCTAACCTGCACATCTTTGGACTGTGGGAGGAAACCCACGCACACACGGGGAGGATGTGCAGACTCCGCACAGACAGTGACCCAAGCCAGAATCGAACCTGGGACCCTGGAGCTGTGAAGCGATTATGCTATCCACAGTGCTACCGTGCTGCCCCAAATGTTCTATGTTCTATGAGACCTAGATTTCTGGCCCAGGGTCCTTGATTCTGGGGAAAGGACCACTCCTGCCCAGTTAAGTGCCTGATTGGCCCATAATACAGTGGGCCTTCCCAAAAGTAGGCAACATGAGTGTCCCATTGGTTCCTCAGTTGTTAGACAAGACACCCATCGCCTGGATTAAATGTCGCCCAATTCTTCGAGGGTTAGATTGTGAGGAAAGAGTATAGAAAATAGGCACATTTTCCACGAAATATAAATGGCTAAGGAATAATTTGATTGATCTTTTAGGATTTCAAACAGCATTATTTGCACTGTTGGGGAAGTCTCGGAAAAGGGGAAACCTTAAAATCAGAGCCACGTCATTCGGAAAAGAAGTTAGGAAACATTACTTCACACACAGGGGTGCAGAGATGTGGAACTCTCTACCAAATAAAACATCAGGTAGTAGCTCAATTAATCAATTCAAATCTGAAATCAACAGGTTTTTTTACTAGCCAAGATAGAAGCAGCAAAGTAGGATTGTCAATCCTTCAGGGACTGGCCTGGAGACTCCGGCAATTGAAGATCAATCTCCAGGACAGTGCGACCCTGGAGAAAAATCATCGGGACATTTAGGTGTTGTCCAATTGGTTAGTGACAATTGCTTTCCAATTTGCGTAGGTCAGTTGTGCGTCACAAGGATGGGTCTGTAGGCTGACTATTAACTGTAGAGTGGGGAGGGGGGGTGTGGGGGGTGGAAGTCGTGTGATAAAACCTCCAGGAACACTTTTAATCACAATTGAAAAACCCGGAACCAAGTTAGTTGAGTGGAATTGGTGTCCAGGTTGGCTGAAACCGGAATGAAATGAAAAATGAAAATCGCTTATTGTCACGAGTAGGCTTCAATGAAGTTACTGTGAAAAGCCCCTAGTCGCCACATTCCGGCACCTGTTCGGGGAGGCTGTTCCGGGAATCGAACCGTACTGCTGGCCTGCTTGGTCTGCTTTCAAAGCCAGCGATTTAGCCCTGTGCTAAACAGCCCCTATGGTGGAATGGGCTCGATAGCCTGTGTACCTGTCTGTGGTATTCTGCATGTACACATTCCGTGTAGGACTGTGTATTACCTTGTGTTTAACACACTGGGTGCAATTTATCAGAAATATTTCTAAGTGTCATTTTGGGCGCGATTGGTGGGGTGTTCCTCGTCGGCCGCTTGGCGAGATCGCGGCTTGCATTTAATGGCACTTAGCGCTGGAAATGAGCCCCCACAAGCTCCTCGCTATTTCTGGCTGCCTTGCCTTCTGATTGGGCCGACATGTACCTCGTTATCTCGCCGCTAACAAGAGGGAGCTGTTCTGAAACGCTCCCTCACTACTCACTCCCAGTCAGCCCACAAGCATGGCAGCGCACGCGGACCCGCTTCTCACTTTGCGGGTGTCGACCTGGTCAGGCTTCTCGATGCCATTGATGTGAGACGGGACATCCTGTTCCACAGAGGAGGTGGGAGGACCAACAACGGGGTCAGCTGGGGGGGGGGGGGGGGGCAGCGACAGTGGCTGTCAGTGCGGGCAGCATGACCAGGAGGATCGCCATCCAATGTAGGAAGACCAACAACCTCCAGCGAGCTGCAAGGGGAAGTTACCACCTCGCTCCAGGCATCAGTTCCTCCTCCCACCCCTCAAATTCCCAGACCCCCCCCCCCCCTCCACAATTCACTGGGTGACTCCTCGCACCTTCCCCACATCCGATCCACATGCTTGTTCCTCAGAACCCACTGGTACCCAGCAGCACAACCCCTGCCCACCTGTTAGAGACCCCCCTGACCGGTCAAGCCGCAGCTCACAATGCCCTCTCTTTGCCTCCACAGGAGATGATAAGTGGGAAAGGGCAAAGTGGGGGGCCAGAAATCCCAGAGGTCAGAGTCCTTACCCCCGATGAGGATAGAGCCCTCGAGATTGCGAGGTTGACCGAGGAGTAAGCAGTCACACGGGCAGCGAGGTTGGTGAGGATCCACTCTCCCTTCACCCAGGTGACCTGTCTCAAGGGAGAATATAGAATATAGAAGATAGAAAAATACAGCACAGAACAGGCCCTTCGGCCCACGATGTTGTGCCGAACCTTTTTCCTAGATTAATCATAGATTATCATAGAATTTACAGTGCAAAAGGAGGCCACTCGGCCCATCGAGTCTGCGCCGGCTCTTGGAAAGAGCATCCTACCCGAGGTCAACACCTCCACCCTATCCCCATAACCCAGTAACCCCACCCAACACTAGGGGCAATTTTGGACACTAAGAGCAATTTATCATGGCCAATCCACCTAACCTGCACATCTTTGGATTGTGGGAGGAAACCGGAGCACCCGGAGGAAACCCACGCAGACACGGTAGTTCATGTCGGACAAAAGTGTCCTTTCCTCTCAATGACCACAGGTCCATTGTCTCGCAGGATCACCTTCTGATGAAGCCAGGCTATCCGGAGCTGTACCCCCCCCCCCCCCCCCCACCCCCCCCCCCCCCCCCCCCCCACACACACACACACACACACACATACCCACCACCACCACCCAAGAGACCATGGGCCAGGCATCACAGCTTTCACCACACCTTCCACCAGAGCAGAGACGCACACCTCGGTGGGCAATATTAGTGGACAGGCTTCTGGGGCACAATCTGGTGAGCGCCACACAGTTGCTGACATATATCAGGAACATCCAGCAGAGGCAGCCGTCAGAGGTCCCAGGACCCAGCTGGGTCCCAGTCAGATGCCGAGCCTCTGGACAAGGTTCTCCTGGAGCCGATGCAGATGATTGGACACAGCAGTTACATTCAGGAGATGAAGTCAGCGACATTCCAGCGAGTGCATAGCCGATTAAAGGAGTCCCAAAGGCTACGGGCGCAGGAGATGATGCCGACAATGTGTGGCACTGAGGGCAACATTACTCGGGGAAAGCCCAGAGCACATCGTCCGCGCCTTGAGTGGTGGTGCCCAGGGCACGTTTCAGTCTGTGATGACCATGGCTGAGGGAATCGACATCATGGCCCAGTCACTGAGGGACATGTTCCAGAGGCAGATGGCCATTGCCGAGGCACTGCAGAGCATGGCCCAGTCACTGAGGGACATGTTCCAGAGGCAGATGGCCATTGCCGAGGCACTGCAGACCATGGCCCAGTCACTGAGGACCATCACTGAGGGCATCAACACCATGGTGCAGGCAATGGGGAGCCGCCAGGCCTGGCAGTGCCCGATGACACTGAGGTTTCTGGAGCTCACTCCAGCTGCCCCACCGTCCCACGGAGACACCCAGGGCCCTACAAGCACCGTCAGGGTGGGGGAAACGCTGGAGGCCAATGCTGGGCCTGCCACCAAATGACGAATCCCCCCACCTGACACTAGTGCACCTCAAGGGCAGCGGGCAGGGTAGCATGGCAATGCCAGTGACACCAGAAAGCCGGCCGGGTCCCTCCAGCTCCAGGCCCTTCAGAGATTGTCCGCCAAGGACATCAAAGGCCAGAGGGTGCGGAAAGCAGCAGGTTGCCTTCACCTCTTCTGTGCATCCTAGGGACACATCTAGACGTAGCACTAGATCACTAGGGTAAGTTGCAAATTGGTTTGTGCCCGGCGCAAATCTCGGTTTTGATTTTTCCCGCTATTTACCCGTCACGTCCAGATCCATGCCTGGGGCAACGCGGTGGTTAGATCATGTCCATTGTCACTTGGGACAGTGGTTGCTGAGGGGAGCGTCACTGCTTCACACCGTACAGCCATAGTGCTGAAGGGAGTTGTGGTGATTGTAGATCTGTGTAGATGCAATACAACTGAGCAAGCACTAGAGGGAGCACGGGAGAGCTATAAATACAGAGGGACAGGAAGTGAGGGCACACTTCACAGAAGGGAGAACTGGTAGCAAGACACAGGGAGCAAGACACAGGCAGGCAGGCAGCATTGAGGTAGCTATAAGTTAAGCTCTGAAGACCGAACGAACTCAGAATAAAGCATCTTCTCCAACTTTGAGACTACGAGCTTTATTAAGACATAAGGAACAACACAGGAGTGGTATTTTGTACAGGACTCTCTCAAGCTGTTGAATGTGTATGCTGAATATATAGAACATGGAACAGTACAGCACAGAACAGGCCCTTCGGCCCTCGATGTTGTGCCGAGCAATGATCACCCTACTCAAACCCACGTATCCACCCTATACCCATAACCCAACAACCCCCGCTTAAACAACTGTATGGAAGCGACTCAGAGTGCGGTGTGATATATGTAGAGAACCTGAATATTATTGCACTTTGGGCAATGAAATGTTTGTACTGTTTGTTCAGATATTTTAGGAATATTTTTGCAAGAAAGAGACACAAATGCAATTGTCCAGCAGCATCAACATTGAGTGGAAACTCGTTCAACATATTGAGGGAGAGCTCCATTGGTTAGCGTTCTGTCAGTATCTTGTGCAAAATCAGTTACCGTATGTTTATTAATTGCCATCTGCTCCCTTCATAGTTAGTGTCAGATGTCACGATGCTTTAGCTCTTTAACCGCATCTAAGGTTTTCAAGACAGGAGCGATTCGATGGTGTTAATGTGAATAAATAGCAGGGTGTTTTTCAAATAATCACAAGTCTCCTTAAATAATTGAAGGTATCTGCTTATTATAACTGATCTTTTACTGTATCATTAGGCTTCAGCACAGTCGGACACAGCATTGCTCCTTGTAACTGTGTGGAATACTCATGAATCTTGCACTGATGAAGCGGTGGCAGTGCTTTGACGTCACGTCAGTGTTCCACCGGCTGATGCGTGTGACTGATGTCCAATAAAAATCCTCCCCACCACCTCCCCGTTCCTCCTAAGATTAGATTGCAACATTTGCAAGGTCATACTGAGACAGCTACTGAGCAGAATTGAACACGGTGACAAATCAATGACATTACTTTCAAATGAGAGATATATTATCTGGGGTTGAAAGAAGGGTCACCGAGAATGCGAATCGCGAATGCGAATCGCGCTTACAGCAGGCACTTGCCGCCCTGCTGTCTTCTCCAACACCCCACGTCCTCCAGGCCCCACCCTCCCCGAGTAGAATTCAGATAAAGATCCCTGCTCTGTGCTGGGCTAACGGATCTCACTCGTGCCTACAGTATCTATATTAAAATTCGATCGATACAAAGAAAATTAGTATGGCCCTGCGCAAGGATGGCACGCAAATTCATAAAGCGTTCCATATTTTGTCGGGGCCGTGGCTTAGTTGGTTAAAGCGCCTGTCCAATAAACACGAGGTCTCGAGTTCAAATCTCAACGGTGCCTGAGTTGATTTGGCCAATGCATGGCGTCAAAATAAAAAAAACCTTCTAAGGAAAACGTTGGCAAGGATGTTATTTAGTTGGTGCTCTGGTTTCATTGAATCCCGACAGTGCAGAAGGAGGCCATTCAGCCCATCAAGTTTGCACTGACCCTCCGAAAGAGCACCCTGATGGAACCATCAATTCAGCGAACACGTGTAGTTGGATCTGAACAGAGGCTTTAATACACTTACAATAGAGACAGCCTA
Source organism: Scyliorhinus canicula (assembly GCF_902713615.1). NCBI lineage: Eukaryota > Metazoa > Chordata > Chondrichthyes > Carcharhiniformes > Scyliorhinidae > Scyliorhinus > Scyliorhinus canicula. The sequence goes on from NC_052167.1 coordinate 23,542,714, forward strand.
TTCGTCGTTGAACTTCAGGTGAAATGGCAGGCTGGCTCTAAGGCACTGATCTTTATACATCGGTCCCAGGGGGTGGAGTCCTGGGCGGAGCCAAGGGGGGAGCCCAGTACAACTCTCGCGTACTCCCAGAGCGACTGCCCCTGGTGGTTGGATAGTGCAACTGCACATACAATGGGTAGATAAAGAAAATATATACATGGAGTGATATTGGCAACTATATATAGTGTGAATCACATTCACCACACACCCTACCCAGGACCACTCCCCCACCCTATCCCCGTAACCCCACCTAACCTTTGGATACGAAGGGGCAATTTATCACGGCCAATCCATCTAACCTGCACATTTCTGGCCTGTGGGAGGAAACTGGAGCACCCGGAGGAAACCCATGCAGACACGGGGAGAAACTGCAGACTCCACACAGACAGTCCCCTGAGGTCAGAATCGAACCCGGGTCCCTGGCACTGTGGAGAACTTTGTGGATTTGCAGTTGGATGAAGATTAAAGTGTTACTCCACAGTGTTCACTGAATCTCAACGCGGAGTCTGCCTTTTGCCTCACCTGAACACTGATTGAAAATGAGCGTTGATTTTAACATTCTCTGCTCTCTGATATTTTTTTAAGCGTATTTTCTTTCAGTAATGTACAAAAATACCAATGTGGGAATGTGTTTTAACATCGATTCCGTGTCCAATGAAGCTGAATTAACACCGGTTGAAGTACTTTGTATTAATGATGACTCCCATGTTGAGCTGCTCCCTGCTTTGCGTTTCCGGGAACTATTCCGAGCCAGAATCCTGTATGTCAATGATTATAACTTTTGTTGATGATCCAGCTTCCCACCTTCTGTAAATTCATCCTTGGTGTGACTCCACTGATAGGAAATGTCAGCTCCTTGTCTTCTCATCTCTCCGCAGCTGCGACCTCTGGGTTCCCGCCAACCTAATCTCTCGGAGCGCCTATACGTTCTCCATTCCATCCCCCTCCAGTCAGATGTGACATTCCTATAGCTCCCCTGGAAGAAGGTGGGTTTTTTTTGGTTCAATTTCCCTCAAGGGACTCTTCATTTCGAAGATTTTGTTAAAGCTCCAATCTTCCCCTCACGGTGCCAATGACCCAGGTTCGATTCCCAGCCCCGGGTCACTGTCTGTGTGGAGTTTGCACATTCTCCCCGTGTCTGCGTGGGACTCATCCCTACAACACCAAGATGTGCAGGGAAGATGGATTGGCCACGTTAACTTGCGCTCAATTGGAATTTTAAAAAAAAAACTCCATTCTTTCAACATTTTTGAGCAGGGTCATTACATTGACTGAATAAGCCTCTTCTCCCTTTATTAGCTGTGACTTTTAATCTGCGATTTGAGCATGTCATGTGAGAGTACCTTTAATAAATGGGTGTTTAAGAAATGTACCTTTAAGAAATGGGTGTCTGTCAGTGATGTCAGAGTGTGGGTGGAGCTGGGCTGTCTGTCCGCTTTTTACTTTCGTTTTAGGGTGTTTGCTGCAGGGTGTGTTTTAGTTTCGTTTTCAGAGCTGGATAGCTGCAGTCACAGCCAGAAGGTGTATGAGTCTCTCTCTGTAATCTAAGGACTGTAAATCGATCCTTTGGTGATTTAAAACTAATAACTGCTCTCAGTCGTGCCTTTAACCTGATGTGCTTCTGTTTAAAGGGTTTTATTAAGTCTTCTGGATGTTAAAAGGACAGTTTACAGATTACTTTGTGTTGTATTCTTTGGGGGTTGTATTTGAATTGATGGTTGCTAAGATGTTCACTGTTTGTTTTAAAAAGGTTAACTTGAGGTCATAGAATAAACATTGTTTTGTTTTAAAAAATACTTTTCCATTTCTGCTGTACCACACCTGTAGAGTGGGCCGTGTGCTCCCCATACCACAATCTATTAAAAGTTGTGGGTCAGGTGAGCTCCATGATACACTTTGGGTTTCTCTAAACCCTGGCCCATAACAGGCATCACATTCTCTAATGCCTAAAAAGGCTGGATGGGGATAACAGGGCTAGAGTGGGGATTGGGCCTAGGTAGGGTGTTCTTTCGCGACTCAATGGGCCGAATGGCCTCCTTCTGCACTGTGTCCATGCCACTCTGGCACCTCCAACAAGACATCTCGGGCGGAATTCTCCGACCCCCCCGCCGTGTCGGAGAATAGCCGGGGGGTGGCGTGAATCCCGCCCTGCCACCCTGACACTGGATGCCGAATTCTCCGGCACTGGGGTTTTGGCAGGGGCGGGAATTGCGCCGTGTCGGTTGACAGCCGCAGCAGCCTCCCCGGCGATTCTCCGGCCAGCGATGGGTCGAGCGGCCGCCCGTTTTCGGCCGGTCCCGTCGGTGTAAATCAAACCAGGTCAGTACCGGTGGGATCTGGCTCTACAGGCGGCCTGCAGAGTCCTCGGGGGAGCGCGGGGGGGTGGGGGAATCTGGCCCTAGGGGGTGCCCCCACGGTGGCCTGGCCCGCGATCGGGGCCCACCGATCGGCGGGCGGCCCTGTGCCGTGGGGGCACCTTTTCCCTACGCGCCGGCTGCTGTCAACCTCCTCCATGGCCGGCGCGGAGAAGCCTTCTACGCATGCGCTGGGATGACGCCAGCACACGCTGGTACTCCTGCGCATGCGGCAACTCGCACTGGCCGGCACCAAGCCCTTCCACGCCGGCTGGCGCGGCATCAAACCTGCCGCCGCCGGCCTAGCCCCTGAAGGTGCGGAGGATTCCGCTCCTTCCGGGTGGCCTGGTGCCGGATTGGTTCACAGCAATCCTCGGCGTCGGGACCGCCCGCCCCACCGGGTAGGGGAGAATCCCGCCCCTCATTTTAATATCCTTAAAATCTTTATTAAAGTATTGATCCTTACTATACGATGTCTGTTTCCTCCTGTCCATCACTTCAATCTCCTTTCCACACACTTGAGGCACAGCCCACTGGAAGAGTAGATATATGCGTTTGCCCGCACACAATCCAAGGTATGGGAGCAACGGATTGAGAATTGGATTCCTCTCGCCAAGACTTATTGGACTGAAAGAATTTCTTCTCATTCTGTAAGCGTTTAAGATTCTGTAGTTCGGGGCAGCACGGTGGCGCAGTGGTTAGCATTATTGCTTCACGGCGCCGAGGTCCCAGGTTCGATCCCGGCTCTGGGTCACTGTCCGTGTGGAGTTTGCACATTCTCCCCGTGTCTGCGTGGGTTTCGTCCCCACAACCCAAAGACCATGGGCGGAATTCTCTGCTCTCGGGAAAAATCGGGCCGAGTTTCACGACGGCCTCGGAGGCCGCTCCTCGCCCCCATTCTCTCCTCCCGGCGGGGCTAGGAACGCCGCTCCGTAAATCTCGGCCGCAGGGGTGTCGCGCCGAGAGTGACGCGACGGCGGCGCCGATGTGACGTCAGCCGCGCATGCGCAGGTTGGCCGGCTCCAATCTGCGCATGCGCGGCTGACGTCACCACGGCTGACAGCTCAAACCCGCGCATGCGCGGTGGCCGCCTTTCTCCTCAACCGACCCGCAAAGCGTGGCGGCTTGATCTTGCGGGGCGGCGGAGGGGAAATAGTGCGTCCGATTGAGACGCCGGCCCGACGATCGGTGGGCTCCGATCGCGGGCCTGTCCCCTCCCGAGCACAGTCGTGGTGCTCTTTCCCCACCAGGCCCCCTACAAGCCCCAGAACGGGCATCTCACGGTGATTTCACGACGGCAGCGACCAGGTGTGGTTGCCGCCATCGTGCAACGGTCGTGAACGGCAGGCCGCTCGGCCCATCCGGGTCAGAGAATCGGCGGTCGCCGTGAAAAACGGCGAGCGGCGATTCTTCCGAGCGGGGGGTGGGAGAGTTGCGGGGGGCGCCGGGGGGTCGTGAAATTAGTCGGAGGGCCCTCCCGCGATTCTCCCACCCGGCGTGGGGAGCGGAGAATCGCGCCCCTTAGATATCATAGAATTTACAATGCAGAAGGAGGCCATTCGGCCCATCGAGTCTACACCGGCTCTTGGAAAGAGCACCCTACCCAAGGTCAACACCTCCACCTTATCCCCATAACCCAGTAACACCACCCAACACTAAGGGCAATTTTGGACTCTGAGGGCAATTTATCATGGCCAATCCACCTAACCTGGGAGGAAACCGGAGCACCCGGAGGAAACCCACGCAAAAAAAGATGCGCAGGGTAGGTGGATTGGCCATGCTAAATTGGCCCTTAATTGGAAAAAATTAATTGGGTACTCTAAATTTATTTTTAAAAAGATTCTGTAGTTCAATCATATTGCCTTCTGCTTGGAAATATGTTTGTGTTCTCTGAGATAATCATGACTGATCTGATGTGATAATCCTCAATTCCACTTTCCTGCCTTATCCCCATAATCCTCGATTCCCTCACTGATTAAAACTCTGCCTATCTCTGCCTTGAACATACTTAACGACCCAGCCTCTCTGTGGTAAAGAATTCCACAGATTCACAACAGACTGGGAGTAAAACAGTATCAACTATTTTGACCCATCTTTACTTAATCCCGTTCAAAGGTATTCAGTAGCATCACCTTGAGTATATAACCTTGGGTATTTGACTCCTCTGGCACCGCTGATTGGCCATGACTGTATTTACAATGTCCTTGAAAATGCATCGCACCATTTACAGATTAATATTTATAAAAAGGAGGAGGCAGACTCCAGGCATTAGTAATAAACACACTGCTCTTTATAATATATATTAATGACTCTGACTAGGGCCAAAGGCATGGGTATAGATGACCACTTCCCTGACCACATTCCAGGAAAACCTTCAACACCCCTCAGATCTCCTTGTAGGTCAAGATTGTCAAGGTCGAGCCTTCTCGAAGGGCCGAATGGCCTCCTCCTGCTCCTATTTTCGTTGTTTCTAATCGGATAGCTCCTTCAAGGAGCTGGCACAAGCACCATGGGCCGACTGGCCTCCTTCTCTGCTCTGTGCCCCCCCCCCCCCCCACATTTCAGGGAAACATGGTTTCGCATCATGGTCTGGGTTGATGAGTAAGGGCTGGGAGCGAATTCCGGATTTGAACGTGTGCAGTTAAGGAATGGGAACTCCGTTTGACGTCGGTCCGTTCAATGTAATCGATACACAGAATCACACAAACTGTAAATAACGCATTTTAGAAGCGAAACGGTACAATATCGGGGATTGGAAGGGGTTGGGTGAATCTCGCAATCAGCACATACCCTCCATGGTGAGTTAGTTCCAGAGTCCCGTTTGTATTCACTAATCTTGCTTCATTTGAGCAAGTTGTTTCACAGTACAAAATTCATCCTCTGTCACCTCCTGGAGAAATAATATGTGAGAATGTTACAAAATGTCTAAGTCAAAGACACAACTGACTCAATTTAATAAAAAAATATTTCATGAGATGTGGGCGTCACTGGCTAGGCCAGCATTTATTGCCCATCCCTAATTGCCCTGGCGACGGTGGTGGTTCACTGCCTTCTTGAAGCACTGCAGTCCCTGAGGTGTAGGTACACCCCAGCGAAGTTAGGAAGGGAGCTTCAGGATTTTGATCCAGTTGCAGCGAAAGAACAGAGGATATATTTCCAAGTCAGGATGGCGTGTGACTTGGCGGGTTCCCCATCCACCAACTGCCCTTGTGCTTCTGGGTGGTAGAGGTTGTGAGTTTCTCGAACAAGGCTTGATGAGTTGCTGGAGTGCTTCTTGCAGGCGGCACACACGGCTGCCACTGTACGCCGATGGTGCAGGGAGTGAACGAAGAAGATGTTCAATGGGTTGCCGATTAAGCGGGCTGATCTGTCTTGTATGGTGTCAAGCTTCCTTGTTGGAGCTGCGCTCATCCAGGCAAGTAGAGAGTATTCCATCACACTCCTGACTTGTGCCTTGTAGATGCTGAACAGGCTTATGGGGGGTGGGTTTCAGGAGGTGAGTTACTCTCAGCAGAGTGTAATTTAATGACACTCACGATAGTGTCCTAGGCCCAACCATCTGAGCTGCTTCATCAATGACTCATCAAGCACAATCGCTTCACAGCTCCAGGGTCCCAGGTTCGATTCCAGCTTAGGTCACTGTCTGTGCGGAGTCTGCACATCCTCCCCGTGTGTGTGTGTGGGTTTCCTCCGGGTGCTCCGGTTTCCTCCCACAGTCCAAAGATGTGCAGGTTAGGTGGATTGGCCAGGCTAAATTGCCCTTAGTGTCCAAAATTGCCCTTAGTGTTGGGTGGGGTTACTGGGTTATGGGGATAGGGTGGAGGTGTTAACCTTGTGTAGGGTGCTCTTTCCAGGAGCCGGTGCAGACTCGATGGGCCGAATGGCCTCCTTCTGCACTGTAAATTCTATGTAAAAAAATAAGGTCAGAAGTGGAGATGTTTGCAAATGGCTGCACAATGTTCAGCACCATTCATGTCTCTTCAGATACTGAAGCAGTCCATGTCCAAATGCAGCAAGACCTGGACAATATCCAGGCTTGGGGCTGACAAGTGGCAAGTTACATTCACGCCACACAAGTGCCAGGCAATGATCATCTCCAACAAGGGAGGATCTAACCATCACCCCATGACATTCAATAGCATTACTATCAGTAAATTCCCCACAATCAACATCCTGGGGGTTACCATTGATCAGAAACTGAACTGGACTTATATTAATACCATGGCTACCAGAGCAGGTCAAAGGCTAGGAATCTGCCTTCCACAAACATTCAAACCCTCCACCACTGACGAACAGCAGCAGCTGTGTGCACCATTTACAAGATGCACTGCAGGAACTCACCAAGGCTCCTTAGGCAGCACCTTCCAAACCCACTACCATCTAGTGGGACAAGAGCAGCAGGATCCCCCGCCAAGTCACTCACCACCCTGACTTGGAAATATATCGGCCGTTCCTTCACTGTCGCTGGGTCAAAATCCTGGAACTCCTTCCCTAACAGCACTGTGGGTGGACCTACACTTCAGTGACTGCAGCGGTTCAAGAAGGCATCTCAGCACCACCGTCTCCAAGAAAGAACGTGGTACTGACAAATCTAGTCCCCCCTGGTTGTCTAGAGGAATACAGGGGAAGATCAAACAGAAAAAGAAAGCATACAATAAGTACAAGAACTCAGTACTGCTGATAACCAAGATGCTTAGAGGAAGCACAGGGACGAAGTCAAAAAGGAAATAAGGAAATCAAAGAAAGGGCATGAAAAAAGATTAGCAAATAATAAAGAAAATCCAAAGATGTTTTAAAATATTAAAAAAAAAATTTAGAGCACCCAATTAATTTTTTCCAATTAAGGAGCAATTTAGCATGGCCAACCCACCTACCCTGAACATCTTTGGGTTGTGGGGGTGAGACCCACCCACACATGGAGAGAATGTGCAAACTCCACATGGACAGTGACCCAGAGCCGGGATCGAACCTGGGACCTCGACGCCGTGAGGCAGCAGGGCTAACCCACTGCGCCACCGTGCTGCCCTTGTTTTACCAATATATTAATGGTCAAAGGTTAGTTAAGAAAAAAGTGGGACTGAGCAGAGATGAAGAGGGGAACTTGTGTGTAGATGCAGAGGCTGTGGGAAGGGTATTAAATGAATATTTTGTTTCCGTGTTTACAAAGGAAATGGAAGGTGCAGCTATAGCAGTCCAGGAGGAACATTGTGAGATACTGGATGGAATAATCATAAAGAGAGAGGAATAGAGGAACTACTCGAAGCGTTGGAATCCTTGAAAGTTGATAAGTTGCCAGGGCCAGATGGATTGTTTTCGAGGCTGCTGAAGGAGGTCAGGGAGGAGATAACAGATGCTCTGAGGATGATTTTCCAATCGTTACTAGACACAGGGGAGGTACCGACAGACTGGAGAAATGTAAACGTGGTTCCATTGTTTAAAAAGGGAAATGCCAAACAATTATAGGCCAGTTAGTCTTACGCCAGTGGTGGGCAAATTAACAGAATCAATCCTGAGAGACAGGGTTAACTGTCACATAGAAAGGCTTGGACTAGCCAAGGATAGTCAGCATGGATTTGTTAAAGGAAGGTCTCGCCTCACATATTTGATTGAATTCTTTGAGGAAGTGACAAATAGAGTTGATGAAGGTAGTGCAGTGGATGTGGTGTACATGGATTTTAACAAGGTGTTTGACAAAGTCCCACATGGCAGATTGGTCAAGAAAGTAAAAGTCCATGGGATACAGGGCAATGTGGCAAACTGGATAAAAAGTTGGCTTTGTAACAGGAAACAAAAAGTAATGGTCGATGGCTACCCTTACATTTGGAAAGTTGTTTCAAATGGTGTTCCACAGGGCTCGGTGTTGGGACCCTTACTGTTTGTGTTATATATTAATGATTTAGACGTGAATGTGAGGAGCGCAATTGGGAAATTTGCAGGCGACACAAAGATTGGCTGAGTGGTGGACAGGATGTAGAGGATAGAAATCATCTCCAAAATGATATAGATGGGCTGGTTGAGTGGCCGATAAAGTGGCACGTCAACTCCATACTCCCAGGATGCCTTGATCCACTGAGATTCACATACTGCCACAGCCAGTCCTCAGCATCTCCCCGGCCCTACACTCATCCCTGGAGCATCTCAACAACCAGGACTCCAATGTCAGACTCCTATTCATGAACTACAGCTCTGTCTTCAACACCATAATCCCAGCCAAGCTCACATTAAAGCTCCAAAACCTAAGACTTGGCTCCTCCCTCTGCAACTGGATCCTCGAATTCCCGACCCACAGACCACAATCAGTGAGGATCAACAACACCACCTCCTCCACAATAGTCCTTTATACAGGGGCCCCACAAGGCTGTGCATTTAGTCCCCTACTATACTCCCTGTACACACACGACTGTTGACAAAATTCAGCTTCAACTCCATCTACAAGTTTGCTGATGATATGACCGTAGTGGGTCGGTTCTCAAACAATAATGAGTCAGAGTACAGGTGAGAGATAGAGAACCTAGTGGAGTGGTGCAGCGACAATAATCTCTCCCTCAATGTCAGCAAAACTAAGGAGTTGGCCATTGACTTCAGGAAGCAAAGTGTCGTACACCCCCCTGTCTGCATCAAAGGGGCCGAGTTGGAGATGTTTGAGAGCTTTATATGCTTGGGTGTACACATTACCAACAATCTGTCCTGGTCCACCCACGTCGATGCTACGACCAAGAAAGCACAACAGTGCCAATAATTCCTCAGGAAACTAAGGAAACATCAGCCTGTCCACATTGACTCTTACCAATTTTTATAGATGCACCATATCCCATCTGGCCGAATCACAGCCTGGTATGGCAACTGCTCGGTCCAAGACCATAAGAAACTACAGAGAATCGTGAACACAGCCCAGTCCATCACTCGAACCCACCTCCCGTCCATTCACTCTCTACACCTCCCGCTGCCTGGGGAAAGTGGGCAGCAGAATCAAAGACCCCTCAGACCTGGATTATTCTCTCTCCCAACCTCTTCCATTGGACAGCAGATACAAAAGCCTGAGATACGCACTAACAGACTCAAAAGCAGCTTCTTCCCCGCTTTTACCAGACAACTGAATGACCCTCTTATAGACTGAACTCATCTCACCATTCACCTTCTCTACTTTTGTTTGCACTAAACTCTGTATGCTTCACCGGATGTCTATGTCCATGTATTTGCATTGTGTATTTATCGTATGTCCTATGTTTTTTTATGTATGGAATGATCTGTCTGGACTGTCCGCAGAACAATACTGTTCACTGTACCTCGGTACTTGTGACAATAAATCCAAATCTAATTTCTTCTGCCTTCCTTTCACGCGCCTCTGTTTGAAGTGGGCCTTGACACCTCTGCAAGTGTGAAATTCCACATCCTCTCCAAAGTTTGTCAGTTTCATCCACAAATATATTTTCCAGAAGGGGCCAGTTTGCAGTATCTGCCAGCTTTCGATCAGTATCTTTTCTGATGTATCTGGGGTCAACGTTGTCAATGAATAAAGAAAGACGGGGGCGGTATCAAAGATCGATAACAATAATCTTTATTGTCACAAGTAGGTTTACATTAACACTGCAATGAAGTTGCTGTGAAAATCCCCTAGTCGCCTCCGGCCCCTGTTCGGGTACGCAGAGGGAGAATTCAGAATGTCCAAGTTACCTAACAAGCACGGCTGGGTCACTGTCTGTGCGGAGTCTGCACGTCCTCCCCGTGTGTGCGTGGGTTTCCTCCGGGTGCTCCGGTTTCCTCCCACAGTCCAAAGATGTGCGGGTTAGGTGGATTGGCCATGCTAAATTGCCCGTAGTGTCCTAAAAAGTAAGGTTAAGGGGGGGGGTTGTTGGGTTACGGGTATAGGGTGGATACGTGGGTTTGAGTAGGGTGATCATGGCTCGGCACAACATCGAGGGCCGAAGGGCCTGTTCTGTGCTGTACTGTTCTATGTTCTATGTTCTATGTTCTAAGCACGTCTTTCGGGAGGAAACCGGAGCATCCGGAGGAAACCCACGCAGACACGGGGAGAACGTGCAGACTCCGCACAGATAGTGACACAAGCCGGAAATCGAGCCCAAGTCCCTGGCGCTGTGAAGCAACAGTGCTAACCAATGTGCAACAGGGGGACGTTGTTAATTGGATTGTGAAGATGAGAAGGAACCGCAGTTTGATGAAATACCCATGATGTGTTGAAGTGAATGGATGGTTGCGGACTCACAATTTATCAGGTGCCGCATTGATTCTTCAAACTTAGAAAGTGCTGCCTGTGCATCTCTTGACTGTTTAATCATTCTCATTTGAAGAAACGCAATAAGTGGTAATAGCCAAGGCAGTTACAATAAGTACAGCAATTAGTGTGTAGTGTGTAATAAATGCACCCATGTTAGTTATTCCATAATCATGGATTTGTCTTAGAATTCAGTAACTTCTTGTTCAAAAAACATTTATTTGCACGCTGACTATTTAGAAAGGCAATATAACACTAACGTGCAGAAGGCCATTCGGCCCATCGAGTCTGCACCGACCCTCTGAAAGAGCACCCTATCTCAGGCCCACTCTCCCATCCTAACCCCGTTGTGGTGGACCACTGTGTACATCTGTATTAGGGGGTGTAAGGTAGGACCTGTACTACAGGCTTGCCGGCTGGCTCCGCCCACAAGGAGCCGTATAAATATGCGTGTCCTCCACTGATCTGCCATTCTGCCAGCTGCAGTAGGAGGCCACGCATCTGACTGTAATAAAGCCACAGTTGTACCAATCAGAGTCTTTTGTGCAATTGATCATGCATCAATTTATTGCAGTCAGATTTTCAACGAAACAGATATCAGAATCAAACCAGATCGCCTGCGGCTGGATCCGCACTCACCCGACACCAGAAAGGACTTTAATCACTGGCTAGCTTGCTTCGAGGCTTACATCAACGCTGCGACTCCCACGCCGATGGAGGCTCAGAAGATACAGGACTTGTACTCCAGGTTGAGCTCCAGCGTGTTCCCGTTGATCCAGGACGCCCCGAATTACGCTGAAGCGATGGCACTCCTAAAAGAAATCGATGCACAGAAAGCAAACACGATCTTCGCCAGGCACGTACTCACCGCTCGCTCTCAACTCCCTGGTGAGTCCATCGAAGACTTCTGCCGGGCCCTAATCCCACTCGTCCGGGACTGTGACTGTCAGGCCATTACGGCCACTGAACATTCTAATCTCCTCATGCACGACGCCTTCGTAACGAGGATTGCGTCGGACCCCATCCGACAATGACTGTTGGAAGGGGCCACGCTCGACCTAGCGGAGACAAAAACTTTAGCGCTCTCCATGACGGTCACATTTCGTAATGTCCAAGCCTACCCCGCTCGCCGCACGGCCCATCCGTCCTACCCCTCCTGGACCCCGCAAACGACCCCCCCCCCCCGGCTGGGGCCCTGCCTAGTCAATATGCCTACGCTGCACGCTAATCCGCACACCCCGGGGGTCCCCGCTGCTACTTCTGTGGTCAGCAGAAGCACCCCCGCCAGCGCTGCCTGGCCTGCGCTGCCACTTGCAAGTCCTGCGGTAAAAAGGGCCACTTCGCAGCTGTGTGCCAGGCCCGCGCAGTCGCCGCTATCGCGCCCGCTATCACTCCGGCTATCGACCCCTCCCCCCCCTGCCCAACGCACAATGGCGCCGCCATCTTCTCCTCCCGGAGCCACGTGCAGCCAGTGGGCACCGCCATCTTGCCCAGTGCCACCAACGTGCGCCCCATGGGCGCCGCCATCTTGTCCCACCCCCGCAATGTGCGCCCCATGGGCGCCGCCATTTTGTTCCCCACAGGGCTGGAATGCCAACTACACATCACGATCTGGGCCACCGACGCTCTCCATCCGAGACCCCTGACGACCACCTGCAGCTCGCCTCGATGACGCTGGACCAGTCCCGTCCACACAACCTGGCCCCCGCTTCGACAACGGTGAAAATCAACGGCCACGTGACCACTTGCCTGCTGGACTCCGGGAGCACCGATAGCTTCATACACTCAGATACGGTAAGGCGCTGCTCCCTCGCGGTCCACCCCGCCAATCTAAGAATCTCCCTGGCCTCCGGATCCCATTCTGTCCCGATCGGAGGGTTCTACACGGTCACTCTCACAGTCCAGGGCCTAGAATTCAGCGGTTTCTGTCTCTACATCCTCCCCAACCTCTGCGCTGCACTATTGCTGGGCCTGGATTTCCAGTGCAATCTCCAGAGCCTCACCCTCAAATTCGGCGGGCCCTTACCTCCACTCACCGTTTGCGGCCTTGCGACCCTCAAGGTTGACCCCTCCCCCTCCCTCTTTGCCAATCTAACTGCTGATTGCAAGCCCGTTGCCACCAGGAGCAGACGGTACAGCCCCCAGGACAAGACCTTCATCAGGTCCGAAGTCCAGCGGCTCCTTCGGGAGGGTATCATCAAGGCCAGCAACAGTCCCTGGAGAGCCCAAGTGGTCGTAGTAAAAACGGGGGAGAAACAGAGAATGGTCGTGGACTACAGCCAGACAATAAATCGGTACACGCAGCTCGACGCGTACCCCCTCCCTCGCATATCTGATATGGTCAGTCAGATTGCGCAGTACCGGTTCTTCTCAACAATCAACCTGAAATTCCGCCTACCACCAGCTCCCCATCCGTAAATCGGACCGTCCATACACTGCCTTCGAGGCAGACGGTCGGCTCTATCACTTTCTTAGGGTTCCCTTCGCCGTCACTAACGGGGTCTCGGTCTTCCAATGGGAGATGGACCGAATGGTCGACCGGTACGGACTGCGGGCCACGTTTCGGTACTTAGTGGCCATGATCAGCAGGACCACGATGTCAACCTCGCTCAATTCCTCCGCACCACCACTCTTCTCAACCTTACGTATAATAAAGAGAAGTGTGTGTTCAGCACGACCAGCCTGGCCATCCTCGGCTATATAGTCCAAAACAGACTTCTGGGGCCCGATCCCTACCACATGCGCCCCTCATGGAGCTTCCCTTCCCCTACTGCCCCAAGGCCCTCAAACGCTGCCTGGGGTTCTTCTCCTACTACACCCAGTGGGTCCCAAACTATGCAGACAAGGCCCGCCCACTCATACAGAGCACTCAATTCCCCCTCACGGCTGAGGCACAAAGCAATGGTCTTTGTTCAAAAAATATTTATTTGCAAGCTGACTATTTAGAAAGGCAATATAACACTAACGTGTTCACACTATTCACACATCCTCTCCCATTGAGTAACATCACTATAACCTAGCTTCTTTTGTACATGTTCAGTGTGCTCTGCTTAGAGTTCACCCTCTGCTCTATGGTTACATCTTACTTCTTCCTTAGAATCAGAGAATCCCTACAGCGCAGAAGGCCATTCAGCCCATCAGGTCTGCTCCGACCCTCTGAAAGATCACCCTACCCCAGGCCCACTCCCCCATCCTAACCCCATACCCTACCTAACCTTCGGACCGCAGTGGTTAGCGCTGCTGCATCACAGCGCTGGTTCGATTCCGACCTTGGATCACTGCCTGCATGGAGTCTGCACGTTCTCCCCGTGTGTGCGTGGCTTTCCTCCGGGTGCTCCGGTTTCCTCCCACAGTCCAAGGATGTGCAGGTTAGCTGGGATTACGGGGGATAGGGCAAAGGGATGGGCCTGGGTGGGGTGCTCCTTTGGAGGGTCAGTGCAGACTCGATGGGCTGAATGATCTCCTTCTACACTGTAAGGATTCTGTGGATCCTAAATTGAATTTGCTGAGTTATAAAAGCGAACTGCTGCTATTTCCTCTGCAGCAACATTAGGACCAGAGCCATGAACATTTTCAGATACGTATTCAGGAGGACTCACGTCTTCACAGGCTTTGAAAGAAGTGAAATTCAGTCATACTTGCTGTAGTCATTCTGATATATCTTATGTTCTGATGAGCAGAATCTAGCCTTGTCTTCTCACCTTTAGATAGAATAGGAATCCCCTTGTTGAATACTGTGGCAATCTCTCAGCCTGTGACAAACGGCCACTGACTGGCAACGCCCAAATAAATGTTAACTTCGAAGATGGTACCCTTCTCCTAACTCGCTCTTCCGACAAATGCCCCCCTCGAAATTGTCCTCTGTCAAATGCTAGCCCTTGGCAAGTACAAAGGCCTCAGTGATGTGCCCCTATTTTAATCCCCTTTTGGAAAGCAGCGTTGCAACATTTAGCCCAAGTACATGCGCCTGAATCAAACACCACTAATAACTTCTAATTTGAAACGCCTAACCACTGGGAACAGCACTCCCTGCATCTCCCCAACAATTTAAACATAATTTTTAACTGATTGATTCATTGATTTAATTTATTGTCACATGTACTGAGGTACTATGAAAAGTATTGTTCTGCGTACAGTCCAGACTGATCGTTCCATACATGAAAAAAACATAGGAATACATAAATACACATTGTAAATACATAGACATAGACATTGGGTGAAGCATACGTAGTGTAGTGCTACTCAGTAGAGAAGATGCAGGGAGAGATCAGTTCTGTCCATAAAAGGGTTATTCATAAGTCTGTTAACAGCAGGGAAGAAGCTGTTTTTGCATCTGTTAGTGCGTGTTCGTTAGTGCTTTTGTATCTCCTGCTCGATTGGAGAGGTTGGAAGAGTGAATAACCTGGGTGGGAGGGATCTTTGATGATGCTGCCCGCTTTCCCAAGGCTGCGGGAGGTGTAGACAGAGCCAATGGATGGGAGGCGGGTTCGCGTGATGGACTGGGCTGTGTTCATGATTCTCTGTAGTTTCTTACGGTCTTGGGCCGAGCAGTTGCCATACCAGGCTGTGATGCAGCCCGATAGGATGCTTTCTATGGTGCATCTGTAAAAGTTGGTAAGAGTCAATGTGGACATGCTGAATACCCTTAGTTTCCTGAGGAAGTATAGGCGCTGTTGTGCTTCCTTGGTCGTAGCGTCGATGTGGGTGGACCAGGACAGATTGTTGGTTATGTGCACCCCTAGAAATTTGAAGCTGTCAACCATCTCCACCTCGGCCCCGTTGATGCAGACAGGGGTGTGTCCGATACTTTGCTTCCTGACGTCAATGACCAGCTCTTTAATTTTGCTGACGCTGAGGGAGAGATTGGTGTCGTTCCACCATGCCACTAGATTCTCCTGTCCTTCGACCATTCTTCTGGCCAATGGGCTTGTAGCTTCAGCTTTTTCTTCTGCTGTTTAGCTAGACTTGCTGGAGCCCAAATGGGTCCTCACTGTAACTTCAGTTCACTTCACATGTTCTTTCTTAAATTTGGATGGCACGGTGGCGCGGTGGTTAGCACTGTTGCCTACGATGCTGAGGACCCGGGTTCGATCCCGGGTCACTGTCCGTGTGGAGTTTGCACATTCTCCCTGTGTCTGCGTGGGCCTCACCCCCACAGACCCAAAGATGTACAGGGTAGATAGATTGTCAACGCTGAATTGCCCCTTAATTGGGAAAAAAATGAATTGGGTACTCTAAATTTATTTTTGAAAATTCTTTCTTAAATTTGTATCGCAGTATTTGGCAGTTAAAGAGATTTTAGCTTAACTCAAAATTCATGAATCATTCCAATAGTACATTGAAATTGAGACTTTTGATCGCTAAGCTGATGTACAGTTTGATGATGTAAGCCTTATTCATTTCAGAAATGTGCCAATGGTCAGATGCTGGTTTTTGTATCAAGGTTCTGCCCAGGATGTCTTGTGCTTCCCTCTCCGTCAGAAGGCTTCTTGGCGATGGCCAGTTTCTGCATTTTTCCACCGGGAGGTTGCTTGATTTTCCTGCCAACGTTTGGGCCAGTGATACTCTGGATATTGACAAGCCTTCCAACGCATTGCTAAAGTGATCAATTTGTCTGCCTCCAATGTTGGCGCAGTCATCTATTTTGTTAAAAGCCTGTTCTCAGGATCTGGCTACGTTTTGCTTTTGATCCTGCGCCATCTGCAAATGGACATCTCCAGTTTTTCGGAAAGGTTACGGTGTGTTTGTTTCTGGAAATTAAAGAATGTTTGTACGTCGGAGGGGTTTTCTTACCCTCTTCAAAGGGCAATTATTAGCTGTAAGGGCAGCCGGGTCCCTTTGTTGAAGTGAACTTGGAATTTTCTTGGAATTTCATCTCCTATTTAACCATACAATCCCTACAGTGCAGAAGGAGGCCATTCAGCCCATCAAGTCTACACCGACCGTCTGAAAGAGCTCCCTCCTTAGGCCCACTCCCCCGCCCTATCCCCGTAACCCCACCTAACCTACACGTTTTTGGACACTAAGGGCAATTTAGCCTGGCCAATCCACCTGACTTGTACTTCTTTGGACTGTGGGAGGAAACCGGAGCACTCGGAGGAAACCCACGCACACACGGGGTGGATGTGGAAACTCCACACAGACAGTCTCCCGGGGCCGGAATTGAACCCATGGGCAGCACGGTAGCACAGTGGGTAGCACAGTTGCTTCACAGCTCCAGGGTCCCGGGTTCAATTCTCGGCTTGGGTCACTGTCTGTGAGGAGTCTGCACGTTCTCCCCGTGTCTGCGTTGGTTTCCTCCGGGTGCTCCGGTTTCCTCCCACAGTCCATAGATGTGCGGGTTAGGTGGATTGGCCATGATAAATTGCCATTAGTGTCCTGTGGTGAATGTAACATGATAATTCACACTATGTCTTTGTAAGCGCAGTAGTGTTATCCGACCACTAGGGGGAGTAACTCTGGGAATGCTCAGGAGATTGTACAGGGCTCCACCCTTGGCTCCGCCCATGACTCCTCCCCCTAGTGCTGCTGTATAAATACCCTTGTCCAGAGTCAGCCTGCAGTTCACTGAGAGTTCATCAATGGGTAACAGGCTGGCTCTGTAGTAAGTCGATTAAAGCCTATATTCATATCGGAAACACGTGTCTGGTGAATTGATGGTTCCATCATGTCCAAAAAGGTTAGGTGGGGGTTACTGGGTTACGGAGATAGGGTGGAAGTGTGGGCTTATGTGAGGTGCTTTTCCAAGGGATGGTGCAGCCTCGATGGGCTAAATGGCCTCCCTCGGCACTGGAAATTCTATGATCCATGATTGATGAACCCTAGGCCCTGATGCGGTGAGGCAGCAGGGCTAACCACTGTGCCACCCTAGGGGTTACCATGGCTCTACCACGGAAGTTGTGATGGAGCGGGAGGTCCCCTTGAGAAATTCACCACAAGACTTTGTAAAAAAAATTAATTTAGAGTAACCAATTATTTTTTTTTCCAATTAAGGGGCAATTTAGCGTGGCTAATCCGCCTAACCTGCACATCTTTGGGTTGTGGGGGTGAGACCCACGCAGACATGGGGGAGAATGTGCAAACTCCACACGGACAGTTTCCCAAGGCCGGGATTGAACCTGGAACCTCGCGCCTTGACGCAGCAGTGCTAACCACTGCACCAGCGTGCTGCCCCACCCCACCCCAAGTCTTTTAAGACATTGCTAAAGCAATGGTGCAAGTTTAGAAGCGGCATTGCCAAAATTCAACCCTTAACCAAGTTTACTGAAACAGATTATCTTGCCCTGGTGCTGTGTGAAACCTTATGGGCTGTAAATTGCCGGCAATATTTCCCTTTGTTAAAAGAGTGATGGTGCTTCAAATTGTACTGCATTGGCTGTAAAACACATTGCATTGTCCTGAGATTGTTTAAAGAGCTATGCACTGTACGTGTTATCTGGCTGGGCAATCTCCCACAAAGCGTTTCATGAAGGACTTTAATGAACAAACGGTTTTTACAACCAGCTGGCATCTTTTATGATCACGATTCTGACGCCATTTCAGCAATCACTAGCTTTATTAAATTCAGTTTTACTTGACTTGCGAGGGATTTGGACTGGCAACCTTACTGGTCAAGTCCCCGCGTATCTGGGTCAATACAAAACTCTTGCTTTATGTCACCTGTGCAGAGCTACGGGTGATCGTGACAAACGCTTCTGTTTCAGTGGCAGTCTATTCAATTTCACAATGACCTAAGTGTGAATTACAAATCTAAACCAGCAGAATGTAACACTTCGTCAAGCTGGTTGCTGCAGAAAATGTCATTGCCAGAGTTACCCCCACCAATTCTCCATCTGCAACCAGCCTGGTCTCACTCACTGCACTGATGTCTAAGTCTAAAGTTAGAAGAGGAAAAATAATAAAAATAAGTAATCTTTATTGTCACATTAGCATTAACACTGCAATGAAGTTACTGTGAAAAGCCCCGAGTCGCCACATTCCAGCGCCTGTTCAGATACACTGAGGGAGAATTTGATAAGATTTTATAGTTGAATCATGACTTCTACACCATTAGTTTTAGTCCTCTAACTAAAAAGGACAGCATTCCATTAATCGTTTCGATTTCTGTTTCTATCAGTTTATGATATTTTTCTGACATATGTACCTGGGCCTCTAGGTCTCCTTAAACCTGCTGTTTTTCACTATTTAGAAAATATACTGGATTCTTTTTAGGACCAAATTGGGTGCTGCAGATTCACCATTTGTGCCTGTTCACGTCCTCTACCACTGACCTGGGGCTGGTTTAGCACACTGGGCTAAATCGCTAGCTTTTAAAGCAGGCCAGCAGCACGGTTCGATTCCTGTACCAGCCTCCCCGGACAGGCGCCGGAATGTGGCAACTAGGGGCTTTTCACAGTAACTTCATTGAAGCCTACTCGTGACAATAAGCGATTTTCATTTCATACCTCTTTGTCATTTACACTTGCATCTACACTGCTTACAACACCACCTAGCTTTGTGCATTCCGCACATTTTAATGCGACTTTCTATTCCATCATCTAAGTCAGTCACGAATGCTGTACGGCATGTTTACATTGACAGTTCCCATTAGAAATGTGGATATAGCAATTTATAATGAACGCAAAAATGTTTCAGCAGGGTTTAGTGGATGTGGTGATATGATCTGCATACTCGTCTGCCATTGGGCCAGAACGTCGGCTTACCATTGGCCCTGGTCGGACCGATTGGCCGAGAGGCTGAGTTAACCACGCCTCTATTAACGCGTACAATCGATGGTACATCAGTGGACAGGACGTGCATGCAGATGATAGACTTTGAATGTAATATGTAGATAATCCAATGTAAAAAATGTAATGCTGAAGGAGTAATATAGCCTGTTCATCAGGAAAAGTCCTGAACCCCAACCAGCCCCTCTGGCCCCTTTATTGCTCCAAGTTTTACTTTAACCAGGAATAATCAAATAAGAGCGAAGCATTGTATAAAATGTAAATGCTCAAAGGGTTTGTGGGCACTGAGGGAATAGCATCTATACTGAAACAGCTTTTCTTTCTCGCTACTGTACCCATTGACTTGCTGATAAAATGCCACATGGGTGGCGTGCTGGCACAATTGGGTGGCACAGTGGTTAGCATTGCTAACTAGGGGCAGCATGGTAGCATAGTGGTTAGCATCAATGCTTCACAGCTCCAGGGTCCCAGGTTCGGTTCCCGGCTGGGTCACTGTCTGTGCGGAGTCTGCACGTCCTCCCCATGTGTGCGTGGGTTTCCTCCGGGTGCTCCGGTTTCCTCCCACAGTCCAAAGATGTGCGGGTTAGGTGGATTGGCCATGCTAAATTGCCCGTAGTGTCCTAAAAAGTAAGGTTAAGGGGGGAGTAGGGTGATCATTGCTCGGCACAACATCGAGGGCCGAAGGGCCTGTTCTGTGCTGTACTGTTCTAAAATCTTCTAAACTATGTGAAAATGACATATCCCATTGATGATTTATAACCCAGAGATCTCTGGGACCTTGGAGGTGTCTCAGATAAAACTGAAATCTGAGTGGTATGTTCATATTGATACACCTGGGACACTAGTAGTTACTCCGCCGTCACCCTGTCCTCCCCCACAGTTACTCTTGGTAAACTTGCTGCTCCGTGTCTTCTGCAGGCTTCCCTTTTCTGGATTATGGGATACCGACAGAATTCCGTGCTTTTTTTTAATGTTCCCGTTTTGCAATAATGAGAAAAAGGAAGTGGATTTGGAGGCAGCTGCTGCATTTAATGTGCAGGTGGAAGCGAATTATCCAGATGGAGCCCAATGAAGCTATGTGACATTTTCCTCTCTCTTCCTGTGTGGAAGTGTCTGACCGGGGCTCGGTCACTAGCTACAGTGGCAGAGTCAAAATCAGGACCACCACAGTAAATAATGTTAGCTACAGTCAAAGGCCAGCGTTTGATAAGCCGTGGCATGGTCGCACATTGGTTAGCACAGCGCCAGGGTGTCCCAGGTTCCATTCCCCGCTGGGTGACCGTATGTGTGGAGTCTGCACGTTCTCCCCGTGTCTGCGTGGGTTTCCTCCGGGTGCTCCGGTTTCCTCCCACGGTCCAAAGATATGCAGGTTGGGTGGATTGGCCGTGTTAAATTTCCCCTCAGTTTCCAAAAGGTTAGACGGGGTTACGGGGATAGGATGGGGGTGTGGGTCTAGTAAGGGTGCTCTTTCGGAGGGTTGGGATTGACTTGATGGGCCGAATGGCCTCCTTCTGCACTGTAGGGATTGTACGATTCTTCTTCGAAATGTGGATGTGCTATCAACTGTGATAAACTTCAAAAAGATATATAGACAGCTTGGTAGAATGTGTCGCCACCTGGTGGATTTAATGGTACGAAGAACAAGGTGTGGCAACATAAAATAAGGGGCATAATTTCAAAGGGGGGTGCGGAGAAATTCTGCTCCTATATCTTATGGTCTTATAGTAGGCCAGACCAGGTGAGGACGGCAGATTTACTTCCTTAAAGGGCATTAGTGAACCAGACGGGGTTTTTACAACAATCGATGATTGTTTTATGGGCACTATTACTGAGACGAGCTACATATCCCAGATTTGAATTCAAATTCCACCAGCTGCCGTGGTGGGATTTGAACCCGTGTCCTCGGCACGTTTTAGAAATTGATGCTTGGTGAAAATTTTGATGAAAGATAGCCTCTTGTTCCCGTCTCTCCTGCAGGGTAGGATATCGCAGGAATTGTATGTGTTCCTGAGTACACCTTGCCCATAACTGAATGTTTCAGGCCCATGACCTCTTGTAACCTTTAAGGATGTGTTTCGAATGGAGTCAGTATTCCGTAGTCAGCCGCCATCGCCACGTCCCCAGCAGCTCCTGGCCTGCACGCAGCTATCAGCCTCACCAGCTCTGTGATTCCGCAGTGTCTCCCTTTAGAGCATTCCCTGACATTGAGCTGCACAGCCAGCACTTTGCATGGTGCTGGCAATCGATAAGGATTCATAATCCCAGGGGTAACAGCATTAACAAAGTGTGCGCATGGAAAAAAAGAACCTCCGATCCTCCCCCATTAAACCTCCTCAATAATTCACAGGATGTCAGTGTGCAGGTCGCGTGCATCTTAATGAAACATGGGCTGCAATCGATGAGCAGCGGATCCTAGCCCTGCTTTGTGACAAAGGAGAAATGGCTGGATGATTAATGGCTACTGCATTCGGTCCAAACCCTCAGTCAGTTGCCTCGAGCACGAGAAAAAATACAGCCTTTAAAACCAAAAATACAGCCTTTAAAACTAAAAATACAGCCTTTAAAACCAAAAATACAGCCTTTAAAACCAAAATAACAGCCTTTAAAACCAAAAATGCCATATTTGTTTTCGTCTGGGGCACATTCGACATGTCCACCCTATCTGGGGCCAACTCTGAAGGCTGTAGAGCAAATAGGGGCTGGTTTAGTTCACCGGGCTAAATCGCTGGCTTTTAAAGCAGACCAAGCAGGCCAGCAGCACGGGTTCAATTCCCGTACCAGCCTCCCCGGACAGGCGCCGGAATGTGGCGACTAGGGGGCTTTTCACAGTAACTTCATTGAAGCCGACTCGTGACAATAAGCGATTTTCGTTTCAAATTGACTTGACATCAGGATGTGCATTGACTGGAATATT
Source organism: Scyliorhinus canicula (assembly GCF_902713615.1). Lineage (NCBI taxonomy): Eukaryota > Metazoa > Chordata > Chondrichthyes > Carcharhiniformes > Scyliorhinidae > Scyliorhinus > Scyliorhinus canicula. The sequence goes on from NC_052167.1 coordinate 23,564,980, forward strand.
GGCTTTCGGAATGGTAGCGCCTGGGTTGCCCAATAAATGATGTGATTTCAGTCCTTTGATGACCGTGATCAGAGAGGGGGGAGAGGGAGGAAGAGGGGGAGGGAGGGAGACAGCCCAGGATAACCTACCGGAGACCCAGGGTTGACAATTCAGCAGATTCATTCTTACCCCAGGAAATTCACCCACCTGACATGAATTAGATGCAGAAGACCCTCGATAGCCCGGTACCCTGAAAACTCTGCTGCCTTGGCCAGGGGGACCTGGCACCACATCACAGCAAGCAACCCACATTAACGTCAACACATCGCAACAACCCAATCTGCAAAATGGCCTCCTTCTGCACTGTCGGGATTCTATGGAATTTAAATTCAATTAATAAAATCTGGAGTCTCAGTCATGGTGGTAATAAATCATCGATTGTTGTAAAAATCCCAACGGGTTCACTAATGCCCCATTAGGGAAGGAGAATCTGCCCTCCTCACCGGGTCTGGCCGATATGTGACTCCAGACCCACAGCAATGTGGTTGACTCATAACAACCCTCCAAAATGGCCAAGCAAACCACTCAGTTCAAGGGCAATTAGGGATGGGCAACAAACCTATGGTGATTGTAGATCTGAGTAGATGCAATACAACTGATCCAGCACTAGAGGGAGCACGGGAGAGCTATAAAATCATGTGTTGTTCCTCGTGTCTTAATAAAGCTCGTAGTCTTAAAGCTGGAGAAGATGCTTTATTGTGAATTTGTTCTGTCTTCAGAGCTTAACTTACGGCTACCTCAAATGCTGCCTGCCTGTGTGTCTGTGTCCTGCTACGAGTTCTGCCTTCCGTGAAGTGTGTCCTCACTTCCTGTCCCTGTGATTTTATAGCTCTTCCATGCTCCCTCTAGTGCTTGCTCAGTTGTATTGCATCTACTCAGATCTACAATCACCACAAAACAAGTGACACCCACGTCCCGAAAGACGTGCTTGTGAGGTGAATTGGACATTCTGAATTCTCCCTCCGTGTACCCGAACAGACGGCGGAGTGTGGCAACGAGGGGATTTTCACAGTTACTTCATTGCAGCGTTAATGTAAGCCTACTTGGGACAATGAAGATTATTATTATTGAATGAAAGCTGGGCTGATCCTGCCGTGAACCCTGCCCTGTTGGCAAATCCAGTTAAATATTGTCTTGGATCGGGAGGATGTGGGTGAATAAAGGAAGGTGACAGGGCAGGAAGGAGGAGAAAATTGGTGGTGAGGTGGGTGAAATACATGGAAGGGCATGGTATGGCTTTGGGGACAGATTACGCCAAGGGCTTTCGTATCCTTCCTGCACAATGAGCTGAACTCCCCTGTTCAGGCCTGGGCCCCAACTCTGCCATCAGCAGGTGAAAGGTCGACAAAGCAAACTCGCTGCACTGGCCAGGTGTCTAGTTCTTGCCCATGACCTGCTGGCCTTTGACCCTGGCTAACCCACCCCTGAGCCCCCAATGACTCTCGCAGGCAGGCTTGGGCCTCATAAACATATTTAAATGAGTAATATTTACCCATCAAGTGAACCGCTTCTCAGTGACAGGATTGTCCATTTTAAATACTGGACTGTTTTGGAATCTGGGGTGGAATTCCCCCCCTCCCAAAGCACGCCGGGTGGGAGAATCGTCAGGACGCCGCGCGGTTCCCACCACGCCGCCCCGGCACCCGCACGCGATTCTCCCCCCCCCCCCCCCCCAAACCAGCACGGCGATAATCACAGCTGGCCGCTGGGAAAATTGGCGCTCACCGTTTGTAACAGGCGAGCGGCGATTCTCCAGCCCGGATGGGCCGAGCGGCCGCCCCAACAGACAGGTTCCCGTCGGCACCGTCCACACCTGCTCGCTGCTGGCGGGAACTGCGCAGGAACGTTGGGGGGGGGGGGGGGCGGCCTATCGGGGAGGGGTTCCTGCACAGGGGGGGCCTCCAAAAGGGTCTGGCCCGCGATCAGGGCTCACCGATCGGCAGGCCGGCCTCTCTAAAGGAGGACCTCCTTTCCTCCGCCGCCCCACAAGATCCATCCGCCATCTTCTTGCGGGGCGGACACGGGGAGGACGGCAACTGCGCATGCGGGGGTGACGTCATTTACACGGCGCCGCTTTTTACGCGACGCCAAGGCCCAGCGCGCGTAAATGGCGACGCCGCTCCTAGCCCCCCCCGGGAGGGGGGAGGGGGCGGTGGGAGAGAATAGGGGGCTGGGAGCAACCACCGACGCCAGAGTGAAACACTCCGGTTTTCACTCCGGCGTCGGCACTTAGGGCGCGATCTCCGCCCCCCACAACGGGTCGGAGAATAGCGGGAGGGCCTTCCCGACATTTTTCCCGACCTCCCGCTATTCTCCCCCCCCCCCACGGCCGCCCCACGACACGAATCGCTGCTCGCTGTTTTTTACGGCGAGCAGCGATTCTCCCCTATCCGATGGGCCGAGTTCCCAGGCCTTTACGGCCGTTTTCACGAACTCCAACACACCTGCTCTCACCGTTCGTGAAAACGGCCGCAAAGTGCCGTTCTGGAGAACAATGGCACCGATTGGCACGGCCGTGGTGTGGCCGTGCCAATTGGTGCCATGGTTCTCCAGAACGGGTGGTATGGGCCCGCGATCGGTGGGCACCGATCGCGGGCAGCGGGTCCGAACCCCGCGCACTCTTTGTTCCTCCGCCGCCCCGCTGGATCAGTCAGCGGGGCGGCTGAGGGGCATGACGGCCCGCGCATGCGCGGGTTTCACGCATATGTGTGATGATGTCATCTGCGCATGCGCGGGTTGGAGCCGTCCAATCCGCGCATGCGCGGCTGACGTCATCGTGCGCGTCAGCCGCAGTTACCCTTGGCGCGCGGGCTTAGCGAAGTTCGCTAAGCCTGCGATGCCGTGGTTCACGGGGCCCCGCTGCTAGCCCCGACCGGGGAGCAGAATCGGGTCCCGGGAGGGGGCGCGGTGGCTGCCGTGAAACACGGCCAGTTTCACGGCAGCCTTCACCACTCTCCGCATTTGCGGAGAATCGCGCCCCTAGGCTCCCGTTGGGAGAAGTGCACCCAGGGCTCCTTGATGCCACATTCGGTCAAATGCTGCCTTGATGTCAAGGGCGGTCACTCTCACCTCACCTCTTGAATTCAGCTTTTTTGTCCATGTTTGAATTAAGGTTGTAATGAGGTCAGGAGCTGAGTGACCCTGGTGGAACCCAAATTGAATGTCAGTGATCAGGTTATTGCTATGGACAAAGCTCGATAGCTTTGATTGACCCCTTCCATCACTTGGCTGAAGATTGAGATTAGACTGATCATTTTCTACTTGTCGGGGTTATGTGGGCATCACTGGCCAGGCCAGCTTTTATTGCCCATCCCTAGTTACCCTTCAGAAAGTGGTGGTAAACTGCCTTCTTGAACCGCTGCTGTTCCTATGATGTAGGTACACCCACCATGCTGTTAGGGAGGGAAGTCCAGGATTTTGACCCAGTGACAGTGAAGGTACGACGATATAGTTCCAAGTTAGGATTGTGAGTGGTGGAGGGGAACCTCCAGGGGGCGATGTCCCTGTGTATCTGCTGCCTTTGTCCTTCTAGGTCGTGGCCGTGGGTTTGGAAGGTGCTGCCATGGGAGCCTTAGTGAGTTGCTGCAGTGCATCTTGTAGTTAGTACAGACGGCTGCTACTCTGCATCGGTGGGTGTCGTAGAGTCAGAGAGGTCTACAAGACAGAAAAGGCCCTTCGGCCCATCGTGTTGCGCCGGTCAAAAACAACCACCTAACAATTCTAATCCCATTATCCAGCCCATAGCCTCGTAGGACTTGGCATCGCAAGTGCTCATCGAATTACTTCTTCAATGTTATGAGGGTCTCTGCCTCCACCTCCCTTTCAGGCAGCGAGTTCCAGACTCCCACCACCCTCTGGGTGAAAGGTTTCCCTCACATCCCCTCTAACCCCTTACAGTAAACCTACGTCCCCCCCGATCCCTCCACCAAGGGGAAAAGTTTCTCCCTGCTCCCTGTCTACTCTATCTATGTCCCTCACAATTTTATACATCTCAATCATGTCCCCCCCCTCAGTCTATTCTGCTGCAAGGAAAACAACCCCAGTCTACCCAACCTCTCTTCATAATTCAAACTCTCCAGCCCAGGCAACATCCTGGTAAATCGCCTCTGCACCCTTTCCAGTGCTATCACATCATGGAGGGGAGAATGTTTACGTTGATGGATGGGGTGCCAATCAAGCGGGACTGCTTTGTCCTGGATGGCGTCGAGCTTCTTGAGTGTTGTTGGAGCCGCGCTCATCCAGGCAAGTGGAGAGTTTCCATCACACTCCTGACTTGTGCCCTGTGGTCTGGGTAAGGATGGCAGATTTCCTTCCTTAAAGAGCATTAATGTCAGTTGAATCTTCCCCAAATGTTTCAAGGGGAGGTGGTGGTGTAGCGATATTGTCACTGGACTAGTAACCCAGAGACTCAGGGTAATTCTCAGGGAACCTGGGTTCGAATCACACTATGGCAGAATTCAATACAAATCTAGAATTAAAAGTCTAATGATGACCATGATTGTCGTAAACAAAACCATCTGGTTCACTAATGCTGTTTCGGGAAGGAAATCTCACATCCTTACCCGGTCTGGCCTACATGTGACTCCAGACCCACAGCAATGTGGTTGACTCTTAAGTAGGGCAGCACGGTAGCATTGTGGATAGCACAATGGCTTCACAGCTCCAGGGTCTCAGGTTCGATTCCGGCTTGGGTCACTGTCTGTGCGGAGTCTGCACATCCTCCCCGTGTGTGCGTGGGTTTCCTCCGGGTGCTCCGGTTTCCTCCCACAGTCCAAAGATGTGCAGGTTAGGTGGATTGGCCAGGATAAATTGCCCTTAGTGTCCAAAATTGCCCTTAGTGTTGGGTGGGGTTACTGGGTTATGGGGATAGGGTGGAGGTGTTGACCTTGGGTAGGGTGCTCTTTCCAAGAGCCGGTGCAGACTCGATGGGCCGAATGGCCTCCTTCTGCACTGTAAATTCTATGATCTATGATCTACCCTCTGAAATGGCCGAGCGAGACACTCAACAAATGCTGGCCTTGCCAGTGATGTCCCTGAACAGATTTTTGTTAAAAATCAAGTCACCTTTTACTCTCCTAAACTCCAGTGGATGCAAGCCAAACTTTCCTCATAACACAACCCATTCCTGGCATTAGTTGCGTGACCCTCTACCAACCTTCCTGTCAGGGGAAACAGGTCTTAACTTATTCCACCAAACCCTCCCGTAATTTCGAACGCTTTTCGCTCTGTGCTCGAAGGAAGATTGCCCCAGTTTCTATTCACAGGAACTAAAGGGCCTCATCACTGAGACAGTTTCACTCGTCTCCATCCTGTCTTTGATCTCGATGCACGTTGATTTGAAAAACGATCATTTCTACCCAGCCGACAGGGCAGCTGTCAATCAAAACATCAAAGTTATCTCAGTACTTGAGTTGAGTCCTAATCCAGGACGTCAGCACGGAATCTAGGCTGACGCTTCAGTGCAGTCTTCCAGGATTGCTGAAGAGTTATTGGTCCAGATTCTTGCCATCCGAACAGGTAGCTCGAGCCGGGATGTTTCCTCAGGAAAACAAAGGCCCACAAGTTGCACCTGGGGGTGTGGGCACGCAATTGAGTTGAGTCTGCCAATCCCCAAAACAGAATGTAGATGAATGCCAAGGGAGCAGGGGGAGGGGGTTGGTGTGGGCGAGGGCTGAGATGGGCTGATTGGGAGGCCCATCTTGGTTCTTTGGGTCTTCATCGCAATTGCGTTATAAGATTCTAGGCCCTCCAGCCCTCATCCCTCACACCCCACCTCCCATCCATGGCCCCTTATACTCTCCATGCCAACTTAAGCCCCTCCAATCACCCTTCATGGCCCTTTATATCCTCAAGCTAACTCATCCACCCACCCAGGCAGACCTCAGGAGCCATGTGAAAATGAAATAAAATAATGTTCTGAAAATCTAATACATTATTTGCCATACAGACTTGATCGTGAAAAAGAAACCTCCCATCATGAAAGCCCATTAAAAGTTTTTTTTAAAAATCCCAATTATAAAAACAAGCATCCAATCATATCTCACATCAAATACTGCTATTCCTTTAATAGCCCCTTTAATGTGTCAAACTGTGAGCTCAGAAATTCACAATGGAGATCATTGTAGCTTTTAAATTAGCCAGGTAACCATAAAGAGCCCTTGGGTAAATGTCAACAAAGAGCTATTGGAACTGCTAGAACAGCCTACCTTTTTTCATTTTTAAAGGGCTGGGGATTGAAATAACTCCAGAAAATGACAGTTAAATAGACCTTATACGGCCTTCAAGAATGTTTAAGTCTACGCCATAAATATGTGACTCCCACATTATGGATTAAGGCCCTTGCAACAGTCAAAATGATGTCTGTTTGATTTCAGTAAGGAGAAAGAAAGGGCTATGATAGGGTGGAAGACAGCCGAGGTTGAATGACGGAAGATTTGGATTTCCAGGGTTCCATAGTGATGGAGCAAGAGAATAAACAAAGGATGTTCTTTGTCTTGAACTCTACCCCAGACCTTCCTTCTGTCTTTGTCCCACCCACCCCTGGTTAAAACCTATTAAGGTTCTCAGTTTCCCACGTCATCAACATGAAATGTTAACTCTCTATATCTCCCCATCGATGTGGCCTAGCCCTCGGAGTATTTCCAGCATTATCTGGTATTATTTCAGCCCTATTTAAGGTTTTTCCTGCACATGTGCAGTGGCCCGAAACCCATAAATCTACCGTGCACCTTTCCATCCACCATTTATCGAACCGATTCTTCAATGTTAACATGCTTTGCCTCATTCACTTATTCTAATAGTACATTCCACAGGCTCACAACCTTCTGTGCACAATAGTTCCTCCTGCCCTGTGGCCTAAATCTCCTACATTTAATCTTGTTCATCCCGGTTTTGTCAAATCTTCAATTACTGGACACAGTCGATTCGGTCTGATCCTGTCACGGTTTTAAGCCTCTCTGTCAAAACACACTCTTAACTTCCTAATGACAGCAGCTTCAGCTTGCCAGGTCTATGCGTTTCCGTTCCCGTAGACCGGGCAGTATCCGAGTGAGCCTAAAATAAAAGCCGAACACCCTAAATCTGATATAAAAACAGCAAATGCTGGGAAACCGCAGGAGATCTGGGAGCACCTGTGGAGAGAGGAATCGAGCTAACCTTTCGAGTTTGTATGACTTCTTCCATCTGAAATATTGGGCGGGATATTCCGCGCAAACACTTGGCGGCCGCCATTGCCTGGTGGCGGAATCTTCTGGTCCCGTTGTCAATAATAATAATAATCTTTACTGTTGTCACAAGTAGGCTTACATTAACACGGCAATGAAGTTACTGTGAAAAGCCCCTCGTCGCCACATTCGCCTGTTCGGGGACACAGAGGGAGAATTCAGAATGTCCAATTCACCTGAGAAGCACGTCTTTCGGGACTTGTGGGAGGAAACCGGAGCACCCGGAGGAAACCCACGCAGACACGGGGAGGATGTGCAGACTCCGCACAGACAGTGACCCAAGCCGTGAATCGAGCCTGTGATCCTGGAGCTGTGAAGCGACAGTGCTAACCACTGTGCTAGCGTGCCGCCCCAACGGGGTTTCCCTTTGAATGCACCCCCACTGCTGGCAAACCCACGGCAGGACCAGAATATCCCACCGGTGTGAATGGTAACTCTGTTTCTCTCTCCTCAGTTGCTGACAGTGTGTTTTTCCAGGAAGTTCGGATTGTATTTCCCACTGAATCTATTCCAGACCCTATCGAAAGCTTTGAACATCCTTCCAACAATGCGGAACTCAAAACTCCAAATCAGAAAGGCAAAGTCCAGACATCCAAAATTAAAATTCCCCTCACCGCCCGTTTCCATTGGAAACTGGTTCTGCTGTTTGTTTTTCAGTGAAGATCTCCAAAATCATTCTGAGCCTCTTCCCGTCTCTCCTGACAGCACGGCAAGGTTCAGTGAGGCTGAAGCCTCCTCCTTTAAACCTCTCTCTCTCTCTCTCGTATTGTTTTCTTAATTACACAGTGGCATAGTGGTTAGCACTGTTGTCTCACAACACCAGGGACACAGGTTTGATCCCGGATTCGGGTAACGGTGTGGAGTTTGCGCGTTCTCTCCGTGTCTGCGTGGGTTTCCTCCGGGTGCTCCGGTTTCCTCCCGCAGTCCAAAGATGGGTTAGGTGGGTTGGCCATGATCAGTGTGTAAGGGGTACGGGGATCAGGCGGGGGAGTGGGCCTGGGTAGGGTGTTCTTTCCGAGGGTCGGCGCAGACTCGTTCCCGATGGTCATCTTCTGCACTGCATCTGGTTGGTTGGTTGGTTTTGTGTATTGTCACGTGTACCGAGGTACAGTGAAAAGTATTTTTCTGGGAGCAGCTCAACAGATCATTCAGTACATGGGAAGAAAAGGGAATTAAAGAGAATTCAAGTTGGCATCTGTCCTGCCAACAACAAAAAAAACATTCAATCCATTCTTATAACACTCCTGATCGCACAACTATACCCTAACCCCCCTCCCCCAACAGCTGATGGTAATTAATTATTTGATGTATGAGGTAAATGAGATCAGCCATGATCTGATTGAATGGCGGAGCAGGCTCGGGGGGCTGAAGTGCCCACGTTTGCTCCTAATTCCTATGTTTCTGTGTAAGTTGCTGCCACCTCAGGTAGAACCCCGCCACTGATCCCCTAACGGAGAACTTCTTGACCTTTGCCAGGTGTAAAAACTCCATAAGATCACCCAATCAGGCCGAGGTACCAGGCGGAGCGGAAGCTCTCCATCCCAGGAAAAACGGCCGCTGGGTTAACAGGGAGCAGGGGAGGCAAAGGGCCTTCACCCCCGTCTGCAGCCCCAGCCAGTCCGATGCCCCAAAAATGGTCACCATCGGACAAGGCTCCTTAAAGGGCATTTTAAAAGAATATTTCACGGGATGTGGGCTCGGCCAGCAATTATTATCGATCCCCTTGAGAAGGTGGTGGTGAGCTGCCTCCTCGAACTGCTGCAGCCCCTGTGCTGCTAGGGAGCCGCATCCAAGATTCTGCCCCGGCGACAGTGAAGGAACGCCCGATATATTTCCAAGTCGGGGTGGAGAACGGCTTGGAGGGGAACCTCCAGGTGGTGGGGTTCCCATGTGTCTGCTGCTCTTGTCCTTCTAGATGGTAGAGGTCGGAGGTTTGTACGGTGCTGTTGAAGGAACCTTGGTGAGTGGCTGCAGTGCATCTTGCAGATGGTACACACTGATGCCATGTTCGTGGACTTTTATGACAATTGATGGTAGTTTCACGGTCGCCATTACTGATTAGTAATTAAATTCAAATTTCACCAGCTGCTGTGGGATTTGAACTCATGACTCATGGATTACCAGACCAGTGACAATACCGTTATGACACCGTGTCCACCACTAATGGCCGGATATTTCAGTATGGAGTTTCCCCTGATTATCATTGGCAATGATTGTTACTCCGTCTCCTTAGGAGAGTCTAACATCTCCAATAGGATTGTGTGTTTTCTTGGACAATATTTTTTTGTTGGCTGGAAATTCCTTTTGTCAAGGTCAATCCAGGATTTAGATGTTTCTGTAAGAACAGAGAAGGTGGTAAAAGAGGGGGGGGGGGGGGGGGGGGGGTGGCATTGTTAATCAAGGAAAGTATTACGGCGGTAGAAAGGACATTTGAGGACTGGTCTACTGAGGTAGTATGGGCCAAGGTTAGGAACAGGAGAGGAGAGGTCACCCTGTTGGGAGTTGTCTATAGACCTCCGAATAGTTCCAGAGATGTAGAGGAAAGGATTGCAAAGATGATTCTCGACAGGAGCGAGAGTAACAGGGTAGTTGTTATGGGGGACTTTAACTTTCCAAATATTGACTGGAAATACTATAGTTCGAGTACTATAGATGGGTCAGTTTTTGTGCAGTGTGTGCAGGAGGGTTTTCTGACACAGTATGTAGACAGGCCAACAAGGGGCGAGGCCACATTGGATTTGGTACTGGGTAATGAACCCGGCCAGGTGTTAGATTTAGATGTAGGTGAGCACTTTGGTGATAGTGATTACAATTCGGTTATGTTTACTTTAGCAATGGGCAAGGATAGGTAAATACCGCAAGGCAAGAATTATAGCTGGGGGAAAGGCAATTATGATGCTATTCGGCAAGATTTAGGATGTATAGGATGGGGAAGGAAACTGCAGGGGATGGGTACAATCGAAATGTGGAGCTTTTTCAAGGAACAGCTACTGCGTGTCCTTGAGAAGTATGTACCTGTCAGGCAGGGAGGAAGTTGTCGAGCAAGGGAACCGTGGTTTACTAAGGAAGTTGAAGCACTTGTCAAGAGGAAGAAGGCTTATGTTAGGATGAGGCATTAAGGCTCAGTTAGGGCACTTGAGTTACAGGTGTACACTCTGTACATGCTGCAGCTGTACAGGGCCGGCTCAAGGTACCGGCAACTCGGGCAGTCGCCCGGGGCTCCATGTACTAGGGGGCGCCATCCGAGACCCGGCGCCACGTAAAAGACTCGGGTCCCGTGCATGCGCAGTTGGGCCGGTGCCAACCAGCGCATGCGCAGTGGCCGCCCTCCCCCAGGCCGCCCCGCACAAACATGGCGGATGGCCACATGGCCACAGGCATAGAAGCTACAATTTCAGAGGCTTGAATTCGTCCGTGCTCCTTTAGCGAAAAATATTAGACAGGTAATGTTAATGTTAATATATATCCAGGGCGTAGATACAGCAACTAAAATTCATGTACCCACTACCAGACAGGTCGCAGCAGCTCAGGATCAATGTCAACCCGACCCGACCCCCCCCCCCCCCCACCCGACCTGACCCGACACCGACCCCCCCCGACCCGACCCCGACCCCCCCCCGACCTGACCCCGACCCGACCCCCCCCACCCGACCCGCCCCCCCCCCCCCCCCCCGACCCCCCCTCCCCCCCTCCCCCCTCCACCGACCCCCCCCTCCCCCCCGAAGGGCGCCGAAGTTCAGCTTGCCTGGGGCGCCAGCAACCCTAGGGCCGGCGCTGCAGCTGTACATAACTCTGGTGTGGCCGCTCCTGGAGTACTGCGTGCAGTTCTGGTCACCACATTAGGAAGGATGTGGAAGCTTTGGAAAGGGTTCAGAGGAGATTTACTAGGATGTTGCCTGGTATGGAGGGAAGGTCTTACGAGGAAAGGCTCAGGGACTTGAGGTTGTTTTCGTTAGAGAGGAGAAGGCTGAGAGGTGACTTAATAGAGACATATAAGATAGTCAGAGGATTAGATAGGGTGGTCAGTGAGAGTCTTTTTCCTCGGATGGTGATGACCAACACGAGGGGACATAGCTTTAAATTGAGGGGTGGTAGATATAATGAAATGAAAAAGAAAATCGCTTATTGTCACGAGTAGGCTTCAATTAAGTTACTGTTAAAAGCCCCTAGTCGCCACATTCCGGCGCCTGTCCGGGGAGGCTGATACGGGAATCGAACCGTGCTGCTGGCCTGCTTGGTCTGCTTTAAAACCCAGCAATTTAGCCCAGTGAGCTAAATCAGCCCCTAATATAATATAATATAATATAATGTAAGACAGATGTCAGATGCAGTTTCTTTACTCAGAGAGTAGTAGGGGTGTGGAACGCCCTGCCTGCAACAGTAGTAGACTCGCCAACTTTAAGGGCATTTAAGTGGTCACTGGATAGACACATGAATGAAAATGGAATAGTGTAGGTCAGATAGGCTTCAGACGGTTTCACAGGTCGGCGCAACATCGAGGGCCGAAGGGCCCGTACTGCGCTGTAGTGTTCTATGTTCTAAACCAGAAAGTGGCAGAAACTGCAGAGTAATTGCTGCATCAATGAATCTCAGGACTTGCCGTAATAAATCTGGTGGGTTTTTGGGTTGTTGCCAGAAAATAATAAATTGCCAGAATGTTTCAAAAGCCAATTAGTTTACTGACTGGTCCATAAGACCAGAAGGCATGTGGGCAGAAGTAGGCCATTCGGCCCATTGAGTCTGCTCTGCCATTCAATGAGATTATGATTGATCTGATTTGGAATCCTTAAAGTGCAGAAAGTGACCATTTGGCCCATTGTGCCGGCACTGACTCTCTGAAAGACCACCCTATCTGGTTCTCCTCCCCGCCCTCTTCCCATACTCCACCTAATCTGCACATCATTGGATACTAAGAGGCAATATTAGCGTGGCCAATCCACCTAACCTGCTCGTCTTTGGACTGTGGGAGGAAACCAGAGCACCCGATGGAAACCCACGCGGACAAGGGATGCGCAAACTCCAATGCAGACAGTCACCCAAGGCCGAAATTGAACCCGGGCCCCTGGCTCAGTGGGCCAGCAGTGCTGAGAATTCTCCACTTTGACAAAGGGTCATCTGGACTCGAAACGTTAGCTCTTTTCTCTCCCTACAGATGCTGCCAGACCTGCTGGGATTTTCCAGTATTTTCTCTTTGGTCTCAACTTCACTCTCCCGCCTTATCCCCCTAACCCTCGATTCCCTCACTGAATAACAATCTGTCTCTCTCAGCTTTGAACATTTTGTTTTTCAAATTTAGAGGACCCAATTATTTATTTATTTTTTCCCAATGAAGGGGCAATTTAGCGTGGCCAATCCACCTCACCTGCACATCTTTGGGTTGTGGGGGTGAAACCCACGCAGACATGGGGAGAATGTGCAAACTCCACACGGACAGTGACCCAGGGCCGGGAATGAACCCGCGTCCTCAGCGCCGCAGCCCCAGTGCTAACCACTGTGCCACACGCCACCCTAGCCTTGAACATACTTAACGACCCCTACAGCTCTCTGCGGTAAAGAATTCCACAGATTCACTCCCCTCTGAGAGAAGAAATTCCTCCTCATCTCTGTCTTAAATGGGCGACGACTCCCTCACTCTGAGATGATGCCGTCTGGTCCTAGACTCTCCCACAACCTCTCAGCATCGACCCTGTCAAACCCCCTGAGAATCCGATATGTCTCAATAAGGTCGCCTCTCATTCTCTCATGCGGGGAGCCTGCTGACGCAGTCTGGATTACACGTCACTTCAGTCCCACCATTAAAGGGGTCAGATTCTCAAAGCATTTAAATGCAGCTGAGCAATGTCAGTCAGGCAGAACCACTTGAACACTGCTGAGGAGGACCATCATCGCCTGGCCAAGCCAACCAGGAGTGGACAAGTCATTATGGCCGCGACAGTGGACAGCCAGATTCTGAGAACAATTATTTTTTTAGTGGGCGGGGAGAGGGTTAAAAATAATCCAAAGGAACCTGAATCTGAGCTTTGTTTTCAGTGGAGACGAGGAGACGTTGAAAGTCGGTCGTGTTTAAAGTTGATTGTGCACAAGTTTTCTTGCCTGTGTATTCGAGCTACGTCACATCTTAGAAATAATTCTTCTATTTATTAGCTTTTCTCGATTGGCAGCTTCCTTTTCCTGCACTGAGAGTGCTGATAAGCCCCTTCCACCCTTGTTCCGGTCCTTTAGTAACATTAGGAATTGGGCGAGTGAGCCACTTCCTTGGGATCCATTGTACAATCTCAGTGCCAACTCCAAACCTGCACAGGAACGTGGGGGTGGCGGTGTCTCTCGCCTCTTGACATTTCCCACGTAGACCGGGAGGGCCGAGAACTTTCTTTTTCTTCCCCTCTCTTTGTCTGAGGATTTCACACAGTAACAAGAGCCCACTCACTCCACACGGCGGGGAGGGAATCGGTCTGTTCGAGGGCAAGGCGCGGGCTGGGGCAGGGCGGGGGAAGAAGAAAATGACTCTCCGGTTTCTTGTCGTTTTCCTGTGCCTGCGATTGGTCTGGCTGAAGAAGCGCTCGGAGATTCCGGGCGGTGCGGGGAGCAGCCGCAAGGATTTCTTCCGAGACGAGGTGGAATCGGGCAGGCTGCGAGGGACTGCGCACCTTGGAGGCGTGGAGAGCGTTGAGGGCCGCGCTGACTCTAAGCTGGGCGGATGGGGCTACGAGGTGGTCCAGGGAACCAACACACCATTCTCCTATCGCCGAATGACCACCTCCGATTCTTCAAGGAAGCTCATGAAGACAACAGTTACGAGGGCGCGAGAACCTTTCAAATCGACACCAGGAAGGCAAGTGAAACAGCAATTGATATCCTTCACTCCTGTCCAGTTCCTAAAAATGTTTGTCACAGATTATTCTGGAAAAGAATTGTGTTTAACAAAATGCCCTCCAGATTGAACACCTGATTGCCAATCCTCTTCAGGAAGGGTGCAACGTTCACGGCTTTACCTGTGCTACATTAGATCTTGGATGGTGTGTGCTTGTGTGTGTCCACCGGTGAGAGTGTATTTGCATGTGTGTAGGTTTGTATATACGTGTGTTTGTGTACATATATAAATTTGTGTGTGACTGCCCATGTGTTTATATACATGTAGTGTACATGTATGTGTGCCTGTGCATATGTGTGCTTGTGTGTATGTATGTGTGTATATGTGCATGCGCATATGTGTGTGTACGTGTGCGCATATGCGTGTGCATGTGTGCACGTGCGTGTATATGTGTGCATGTGTGTGTGTGCGTGTATGTACATGTGCGCATGTGTGTGTTTGGAAGTATGTATGTGTGTGTGTATGTGTGCACATGTGCGTGTTTGTGTATGTATGTATGTGTGGGAGTGTGCATGTGTGTGAGAGTTTTGTGAATGTGTGTGTGTCAGTGTGTGTGAGCCTGAGGATTGAGCAAAGTTATGGAACCCATCAATACTGTGACTCACTAAGACTCTTATAGAAAGAATTAGCATTAGTGTGACACTGGCTTCTGTTAGTGGGGGAGGGGGTCGTGCTGACTCATCACTCAGAGTGTATTAAAGGGGCAGTGCACGTGTCTCAGAACGGTGTCATTCACAGCTATGGAATCTAGATATTTCCACGAGATCTCAGGTACAGGCAGTGGCTCCAGCCACTCCTGACTTTTTCTATGGTTAGGCGTCAGTGAATCAGTTCCCGGACTGGTCTGGGCCACCAGCTCCCATTAACACGGAAGGAGAGACACCCTCAGTTGGCAGATTGTTCCTGTGCCAGCCTTTGGAGGAGGCAGTGGCAGGATATAGCAGTGGCCATCTTGACAGCCAATGCCTACGATGCCAATTGGCCGCAAGTAAGATTGCAGCAGATGGCAGAGCTCTGTAACTGGCTCCAATCTGATCTCGAGCTTGCAAAGCTGTTTCCCCTCAGCAGAGTCAACACTTCCCCGTGGAATAGTGATGAATGTACAGGATCTGGAATGTACTGCCTGACAACGTGGTGGAGGCAGATACCCCCCGCAGCTTTTCAATTGGAACTGGATAAGTTCCTGAGAGTGTCAAATAATTGCAACACTACTGGGACCAAGGGCAGTGGAGCGGAACAGGGGGTGTCGCCTTGCAGAGACCAGCACAGACCCGGTGGGCTGAATGGCCTATTCTGCGCTGTAACCATTCTCTGGCTAAAAGAACTTTTAACAGAAGCACATCTGGTTAAAGTCACTACTGAGAGCAGTTATTAGTTTCCAATCACCAGAATCGATTAACAGTCTTTAGAATACAGAGAGAGATTCATACACCTTCTGGCTGTGACTGCAGCTATCCAGCTCTGAAAACGAAAGTAAAACACACCCTGCAGTAAACAGCCTAAAACGAAAGTAAAAAGCTGACAGACAGCCCAGCTCCACCCACACTCTGACATCACTGAAGTAGTAAACACCCATTTCTTAAAGGTACTCTCACTACAGATATTTATATACACACCCATTTATAAACGCCCATTTCTTAAAGGTACTCTCACATGGCAATTTTACTGTTTAAACTTCACATATTTTAGGCTCCTGCGTAAGAGGTAAGATAAGTTCCCTTTTTCGCAGCACGAGCTGCAGTAAAGTAGGTTTAAGGCCCAGTTGCTTTGAGGAGCAATGTAGGATTGGAGGGATCAAGATGGGTTGGGTGGTCGGTGGGGTCAGGTGGTCGGTTGGGAGGGGGTTTCGGTTGGTCAATGGGGTTTGGTCAGTGGAGGGGGTTGGGCGTGTCAAGTGGGCAGGGCAATGGTCAGCGGGGGGGGGGAAATGGGGAGGCTAGTCGGAGGGAGGTAGAGTCGGAGAGAGGAAGGGTGGTTAGAGAGAGAGAGGGAGGGAAGGAGGGAGGGGAGGGTTAGTTAGGGGGAAAGGGTGAGGGTTCATCAGTGGGGCTGTAGCTGTGGGGTGGGGAAGGATAGTCGGGGGTGGCGTGAGGGGGTTGGGGTGGTGGTGAGGGCTTAGGGAAGGTTCCAGGACTCCAGTGTGTGTGTGTGGGGGGGAGGGGAGGGGGGCGATTGTCCCAGGGCTCCCATGGGGGGGGGGGGGGGGGGGGGGGAGGGTCAGGGAATCAGTCAAAAATACCCAGAAGTTAAAAGTGGTTTTAATTCTTCTTTTCCTGGGTAACTATTGGGAGTCGGAACCATCTGAAGTTTGTCCAATGGAAACTTGACCTTCCCGGGCAATTGTCATCAAATCCTTACATGGGGACTTTCGGATGGGGGAGAGGGCAGGGGGAGGTGCTCGTGCCCCTAGTGCATGTCAGAGGTGACTCAGTCCTGCTGCCCAATTATCAGGCCCTCACCTCCCTTTCTGCAGCTGTGCGACAAATCGCGACCATGAGGTGAGGGAGCGACGGACAATATATGAAAACGGAAATGAACCCACCAAAGCTTTGGAAACGGGAGTAGAGAGAGGTCCAGAAAAAAAAGAAAAATCGCCTCACGGCGTCGAGGTCCCAGGTTCGATCCCGGCTCTGGGTCCATGTGGAGTTTGCACATTCTCCCCGTGTCTGCGTGGGTTTCACCCCCACAACACAAAGATGTGCAGGGTAGGTGGATTGGCCACACTAAATTGCCCCTTCATTGGAAAAAATGAATTGGGTATTCTAAATTAAAAAAAAATAGAAAATCAATGTAAAGTCCACGGGGTCAAATAATGAGAGGAGGCAGGAAGTCATCGTCATGGGAACAGTAATTTTACGAGTGTCAGGATGGAGCTGAGGCCTGTGAACAGGCATGCAGTCACCGGGAGGATGTGAAAGACAGAGGAGGGGGGAGGGGGGGGGGGGGGGGATGCCAGGTTCAATATTGTGAACACAATTGCTGCGCACTGTTGCTGCAGCCAGTCTGTGTAAACTGTTCAGAGGGTTTCCCGAACACATAGTCCAGGAAGTGCAAAAAAAATGTCTCACACACACCTACAAAATGTCTGTCGCTACACTGCACTCCACACTAACTGCAACTCTCTCTCTATCTCCTGCAACCTCACATCGCCCCTCTCACACCCTGTCCTGCTAGACATTCCAGCTAAGCTGTTGAAACGAGCTGCGTTGGTAGTTCTGGTGCAAGTGTCAGACCCCACCACAAGGAAAATCACTCGCGGGTCATAAAAGTCTGACCAGCCCGGGTTCCTCCACAGGGAGCTGGCATTGACTCAGCGGGCTGAATGGCCTCTTTCTGTGCTGCAATGCCTGGAAGATACAACCCCTGCCTCAGCGTTAAGGGCAACCCTTTTCTCCTTCCCAGGACCTTCCCAGGGCAGCACAGTAGCATTGTGGATAGCACAATTGCTTCACAGCTCCAGGGTCCCAGGTTCGATTCCGGCTTGGGTCACTGTCTGTGCGGAGTCTGCGCATCCTCCCCGTGTGTGCGTGGGTTTCCTCCGGGTGCTCCGGTTTCCTCCCACAGTCCAAAGATGTGCAGGTTAGGTGGATTGGCCATGCTAAATTGCCCTTAGTGTCCAAAATTGCCCTTAGTGTTGGGTGGGGCTACTGGGTTATGGGGATAGGGTGGAGGTGTTGACCTTGGGTAGGTGCAGACTCGATGGGCTGAATGGCCTCCTTCTGTACTGTAAATTCTATGTTAAAATCTATGTTAAATTTGGATTCAGTGGCCGGAATTTTCCGCTCGTTCTTGCCAACAGCGCCCCCCCCCCCCCAGCCTTGGGTTTTCAGGCAGCAAAGGGGTGCATTCAGCCCTATGGCAATGGCAGGACCAGTAGATCCCACCGCTGACCAATGGCGGGCTGTGTCTGTGAAACATGCGGCGGATTGCTCGATACATCCCGCCCAGAGTGAGGAAACCCCTTTATAATTGCTACATCAGTGTGACAAACCCATTTCGCACTCCGGCTTCCCTCAGTGAAATGGCAATGGCGGAAGCTGTTACCACCTCTGCCCTGTCTATACCAATTCTCCCCGCCCTTACACTCTTGGGTAGTCTCACAGGGTTTTCTCCGAGTGTCGAAACGTCCTCAATCTTGTGCGCACATACGGTGGAACTTCACCTCCGTCTTCACGGATCCGGTGTCGTGCATTGAAAGGACAGGATTCTCCATTCCGAGCTTTATCCGGAAAATAGTTCCTCCACTCCATTTCACCAGGAGGAAAATCGGCAAGCTCGGATGTCAAGGGTTTTGGGGGGGGGGGGGGCGTTCGAGGAACACAGCACGAGATCGTGAGTAAATTAAATCGGATCAATTTCTAGATGAGATTTCTTTGAACTTGACCTGATTTGTATATGTTGGGAGACACCTCACGTCATTAGTTGCGAGAAATCTCTGTCCACTCGACCGAGGGAAACAGTTTAGTTGCTTGGACCCCGCAGATGGTGCCGATGGGAACATATTTCACCTCTTTTGCCGCAAAAGGGTAAGAGGGATCCATAAGCAATCAGCTTCCCTGTATATTGTGCCTTATAACTAGCATCTTAGATATATTGTCATCTTAGTCATCAACACTGAACCAGACCCAAAGTGAGCCGTTGTGGCGATCGTCCCTTTCGGTGCAACACAGCAGAGTAAGGATCTCCTGGCCTGGGTGGCCAATCAGGACTCAGAGTGGGGAATCACCCCAGGGGGTGGAGCTCTCCTAGGCAGAGGCGTTTTAGAATTAGCTGCAAACATGAAGATCACTAAACAAATCCCTTTTTGTTCACAAGCGAATTCTCTGAAAATGCATTGTTTTACCCTATTCCTCATTCATAAACCGGAAATCACCTCACAATAGACTCGGCTCCAGTATTGATTTTACTGTGAATAAACAGAATTCTAGAGGTCATTCATGACTTCTCAACCTCGCCCCTCGCCTGAGGTGTGGTGATCCTCAGGTTAAATCACCACCAGTCAGCTCTACCCCCTCAAAGGGCAAAGCAGCCCGTGGTTATCTGAGACGATGGCGACTTGATCTTACCGACAGTAAATGAGAAATGTATTCTTTTTAACACTGCTGTGATTTCCGTCTGGGGTTTCTCACCACAGTGCCCTAAAGTTTCATCATACTTTCCTGGGGGCTGCAGGACTGTCCCGGAATGTTGTCCACGCTGACTCCACAATTTGGTTGCACAGTTTAACATTCCATCACATTGATGGAGTCTTCCTGTGCTGTGGAACCGGACATATTAAACGTTTAGTCTCCGAACACTCCTCCGTGTCTTTCCAACTCATCCTTAACATTCAGCTACATTCACTTATTGCCCAATCTCCCTTCCCTATGATCACTATTTAACACTTGCCCATTTTACATTTTAACTTGATATCTGCACGCACCTTCCCCCCCAACCCGTTTTCCCTCACAGTCTTTCCTCACTTCGTATCGACTTAAAACTTTGCTTGGGTTTCTGAATCCAGGCCACTGGTGTAAATCTAGAACAGTAACGCTCTCAAAACCAAACCCCCCCCCACCCCGGGGCAACCCGCCCAGCATACCCGCCATATTGTGACATAACCCAATCAACATTTGTCCCCAGAATCACTTTTGTCTCCCTTCCCAAGATTTATCCTAAATTCCCACAATTTCGGGCTTAACCTTCACGCAGAATACGGATGAATACTTTTGGAAATTCGACGACACGAGGGCTTTCCATATTTCATACAAGAGGCCCATTTCTCAATAAAAACGTTCAAGGACGTTGGCTGGTCAGGAAGTGGTCTTTTGGTCCGTTGAGCCTGCTCCGCCATTCAATAGGATCGTGGCTGATTCGATTGTGGCCTCAATGCCACACACCCCCTGATAATCTTCGACTCCCTTAAGTCTACTCTTGGCAACCCGTTCCTCTATTTTCAGGGATGCAAAGGAAAACCAATGAGCTGTGCCTTCTGGGCTCCACCCACTTTGAAAACAACTCTCTTTCACTCTCATACCACAGTATTCACCACTAATTATTACGCACCTCACATTCATGTCTCCTTTTGCTTTGGAGATTTATAATCATTTTAAATTAAGTCATTAATTCTCCTTAGTTCAACACCCCTTAGTCATCCCTTGTTAACACTTGGAGGAATCAACCATCGCTCCATTTGCACCCCTCCTCCGTTCTGCAGAAGAGCCGTATCGACTCAAAACATTAACTTTGTTTCTCGCTCCACAGATGCGACAAGACCTGCTGAGTTTATCCAGTATTTTCTGTGTTTATATCGAAAAGATTGCTTATTTTATGCCGACCTTCTGTTCAGTAGTTTTTGGAATCTCAGCTGTTGAAGTAGTGAAAGAAACTTTAATTGTGTTTTACTGATTTAAGAATCATTATTACATTTTAGAACCGTCGCTTCTGTCAATATATCCCAGAGTTGGTACCTTGAAAATTCTTTTTGTCCCCTTGTTTTAGGAATTGGTGCGCCTTTGTGAAATCCAGATTGTCCACTGCTGTGGTTTCATGTGGAGTCGAACAGTTTGTCCAAAGGATTATGGAGCCGTGTGTGAACGGGATGGTTAATTGCCAAAACGGGTTGTAAGTACCAATGGAGATATCAGACTGTGTACACAGCGACTCTATTACTAGCCAATGCAGTGTGAAGGGCTCTACTGAGGTGGCCTGGCTTCTCCAGAGGTGGAGGTCAAGGCAATGTTGAGCATATTGATCAGGATGTGCAGGCAGGTAGAGGGCTAACAGTTGGCGGTTTTGGAGGATGCTGTTGACAGAATTGAAGATTTTTCCCAAGTGGATGTGGAGAAAGAGAACGGGGTGTGTTTGATAAAACAGCCCCGAAATCAGTTCTCTCCACCAAATGTGAACCCTGCGGCCATTGATCAATCTCAAGTCATTCACCTCTTCTGGCATCTTGGCTAATCTCAACACAAAGCTTATTAAACTTTGAAGACAATCTCCAAGCAGAGGTGTTGGAGCCTCCAAAATGATCTCCAGATTTTGCGAGTCTCGTGTCTTCCGCAACCCTGTTCTCTCCGAGTAAGCGTGCTCAGTAGCATACCTTTAGAAATATTTCATTAAAGAGCACCAGATAGGTATGGAGTGATCTTCTTAGCAATGTTTATAGGAGTAACAATATATTTCAGAAGAGTTCAATCACATTTATATCACACTCCATCTTCTTCACTATCGATATTCGCTCATGTTTTCCTCATCCTCTCATGTACCCACGATCTTTCCTTTCGAGGAATAGTGGAGGAGCTTTCCTCCCATCAACCATCCCACATGAACTTGAGTTTATCCAAAATGTTGTCTCTGCTCCAACTCGTACCAAATCCCATTCATCCATCACTTGCGCTCACTGACACATGTTGGCTCCTCGTCAGGCAACTCCGCCATATTAACTTTCTCGTCCTTGTTTTCAAATCCTTCCATGTGTTACAATCAGGTGAGGTGGGTCAATGGGCTCCCTTCTGCTCCCTCTCCTTGTTTGACTGCAACATGTTTTATTTAAAGATATGGATCTCAGCCCATATTTTTGCCGATCTGTCGACTGGTGGTCTTTGATTCTTCTTCTATCGGTGCACCTTGGTGTCCTTTTATCCTCTTTACTGGTGGTCTGCCCAGTTAGGGCACATCCCAATCTCACTGACATGATTGGCTTATTCTGGTGTCATACTATCCGTCCACAGACCCTCACATGTTCTCCCTGTTCTTCTTAACAGTCCTTGCAAAATATTCTGACGGTCGCAATTATGTAAAGCATTTCATACATGGAAACACATTGAAAATAGGAGCAGGAGGAGGCCATTCGGCCCTTCGAGCCTGCTCTGTCATTCATTCTGATCATGGCCCATCATCAAGTTCTATACCCATATCCCCCCCCCCAGATCCATTTAGCCCCAAGAGGTATATCTAATTCCTTCTTGAAATTACACAACGTTTTTGCCTCAACTACTTTCTGTGGTAGCAAATTCCACAGATTCACCACTCTCTCTGGGTGAAGACATTTCTCCTCACCTCAGTCCTAAAAGGTTTATCCCTTATCCTCAAACTATGACCCCTAGTTCTAGATTTGCCCACCATCAGGAACAACTACCCTGTCTAATCCTGTTAGAATTTTCTAGGAGATCCCCTCTCACTCTTCTAAACTCCAATGAATATAATCCTAACCGACTTACTCCCTCCACATATGACAGTCCCGCCATCCCAGAATTCAGCCTGGTAAACCTTCTCTGCCCTCCCTCCATAGCAAGAACATCCTTCCTCAGATAAGGACATCAAAACCGCACACAATACCCCAGGTGTGGCCTCACCAATGCCCTATACAATTGCAAAAACATCCCTATTCCTATACTCAAATCCTCTCACTATGAAGTCCAACATACCATTTGCCTTTACCGCCTGCTGCACCTGCACGCTTACTTTCAGCGACTGATACACGAGGACACCAAGGTCTCGTTGAGCAATCACCTCTCAATTTACCCATTCAAATAATAATCTGCCTTCCTATTTTTACTACCGAAGTGAATAACTTCACATTTATCTACATTATACTGCATCTGTCATGTTTATGCCCACTCAGACTGTCCAAATCCCGCTGAAGTATCTCTGCGTCCTCCTCACAGCTCACCCTCCCAACCAACTTTGTTTTCACGGCAAAGGTGGTTTAAAGGTGTGGCTGGAGACACCGCTGTGAGGATGAATTCTTTCTTTAAGGAATCTCCACTGCTGAATGGAGACAAAATCAAATTAGATTTAATCCACTATGGCTTCAATGGGCAGCACGGTAGCACATTGGTTAGCACTGTTGCTTCACAGCGTTTGGTACCCGGATTTGATTCTTGGCTTGGGTCACTGTCTGTGCGGAATCTCCACGTTCTCCCCGTGTCTGCGTGGGTTTCCTCCGGGTGCTCCGGTTTCCTCCCACAAGTCCCGAAAGACGTGCTTGTTAGGTAAATTGGACATTCTGAATTCTCCCTCTGTGTCCCCAAACAGGCGCCGGAATGTGGCGACTAGGGGCTTTTCACAGTAACTTCATTGCAGTGTTAATGTAAGCCTACTTGTAACACTAATAAAGATTATTATTATTATAAGAGCGAGAGAAGCAGGAGCTCCACTTAGCACAGCCCATGTGCTGACAAACCCATGTGCGTAAAACCACACAAAAGACTTGGGCCGGTTAAGTGATTGTCTACTCCCGCCGCTCATCAATGGGATTTCCCATCCCATGCTGCCGGGAAATCCACGGGCGGGGGCGCACTGCCGGGGGAAGTAGAGAATCCCATCGCCCGCAACGGCCAGAGAATCTCGCCCAATGTCTTTTGTCCAATCAATTAACCTTTGAATGGGTCATCTTCGGCTGTTGAAATCTGTAGGTGACCTGCACAGATATCTTGTCAATAGGGAGGGGGTGGGGCAGGGGGTGGGTGAAGTGTTACGGTCTTTGGTAAATTTTGCAGACTTGCCATCTCCTTTTCATAGGGTTGGAAAGTGAAAAATATAGAAATGCAAATTAGTGTCGGCCATCTTGTTGTAGGTTGAGATCACTTTAGTCTGTTCGAAATACTGAATCTGTCTTTTGAAAATCCAATTCCTGGTTCCAGCCGATGAATCACAAACCAAAGTTTGATACAAGCACATCTTCATGATAAATGTTCTTGCCTCTCCCCATCTCTGTAACCTTCTCCAGCATTTTAGAGATATCGGTGTTTTTCTAATTCTGGGCTCTCGTGCATCTTTGATTTCAATTACTCCCCCCCCCCCCCCCCCCCCCCCCCCCACACTGTCAGTCGGCGTTCAGTTGCCCGAATCCCGAATTTTCCAGCCCTTTCCACTGGTGCGATCTTCCGTTACCGCCGATGGTGACTCCTCGCAGTAGGGTCCCCTGGTGGGGGAAGGTGTGGGCCATGCAAACCCCGTCGTCACTACCGCTGGTGGCCAATGATGGGCCGCCTCTGCCAGCGGGGAACACATGGGGTGGGGGCACAAACCCCCCCCCCCAAAGCTTTGGAATTCCCTCCCTACACCTTTCTGCCTTTCCATCTTTATTCCTTTTATTACCTTGCTTTTGTGGTATTATCATAACTATCAGCATTGCAAGGGTTAATGAAGTGTCAAGAGTAGCCACTAGAGGGAGCTGCAGATACAACTATATAAGGCAGTGATGCTAGACCTTAGGGGAGGAGTGTATGCAGGAGATAGCTAGTGAAGGTCAGAAGAGAAGATAGTGCGAGTAAGGTTAGATTATAGTTTATACCAGTAGTGAGATTAGCAATAGATGAGTGTAGTTAGATGTTATTGATCAATTGTGCATTTTTAAAAAAATTTAGATTATTTTTTTCCAATTAAGGGTCAATTGAGTGTGGCCAAGCCACCTACCCCGCACATCTTTGGGTTATGGGGTGAAACCCACACAGACACGGGGAGAATATGCAAACTCCACACGGACAGTGACCCAGGGCCGGGATTCGAACCCGGGTCCTTAGTGCCGTAGCCCCAGTGCTAACCATTGTGCCACATGCCGTCCTAATTGTGTATTCTGAATGACTAAGTGTTGAATCCCAGTTTAGTAGTGTAAATAATATCATAGCTTTGTTTAAGCTCAAGCTATTTTGTGGTCTTTGTGAACACCAAGACAACCAACCATAGGGGCTGGTTTAGCTCACCAGGCTAAATCGCTGGCTTTTCAAGCAGGCCAGCAGCACGGTTTGATTCCCGTACCAGCCTCCCCGGACAGGCGCCGGAATGTGGCGACTGGGGGCTTTTCACAGTAACTTCATTGAAGCCTACTCGTGACAATAAGCGATTTTCATTTCATTTCATTTTCATTTTCATCCTGAAGTCAGCAACACAAACAATACCACAAAAAAACAATACCTTATAAACTATCCCTTTGAGCAAACATTTGCCCCAATATCCCCCTCTGCGGCTCCGTGTCAAATAGTTTTTGATCACATTTTTGACAAGTACATTTTGGGGGTGTAAAACGAGGTTGAAGAAAGAAGCTACATACGCTCGAATTGTTGCTGCTCTCCAGGTACCAGCTCGCTGTCAGGCCGCTGTACAAGGTGAAGCAGAAGATCGTGACCTCCTTGGAGTGGAAATGCTGTCCTGGATACACAGGATCCAAGTGCGAAGACCCAGGTAAAAAGGGCAGAATTGGGATTCCCAAACACGGAGCAAATGGAACTTAGCAAACGGCCTCCGCACCCAGGGTAATGCGGGGCCGGTCAAAATGAACTATTTCTGGCCCCGCTGTGACAGTTGGGAGGTGCGATGGGTGTAATACTCAGGGAGTGTGAAGAGGAGTGAAAAGGCTGTGGAACACCAGTGCGGTGTTTATAGACGACACTGCAGTACAAGGGTCTTTGGGTTAATAATCAGAATCTTTATTACTGCCACAAGTAGGCTTACATTAACACTGCAATGAAGTTACTGTGAAAAGCCCCGAGTCGCCACATTCCGGCGCCCGTTCGGGAACACAGAGGGAGAATTCAGAATGTCCAATTCACCTAACAAGCACGTCTTTCAGGACTTGTGGGAGGAAACCGGAGCACCCGGAGGAAACCCACGCAGATACGGGGAGAACGTGCAGACTCCGCACAGACAGTGACCCAAGCCGGGAATCGAACCTGGGTCCTTGGCGCTGTGAAGCAACAGTGCTAACCCCATTCTGTGAGTTAGTAAGGGCCCATGTGCGACAGAGGAAACAGTGCAGCCCACATTATGATGCAGAGAGGCTCGTGATGTTAGACTGTGCGCAGAGACAGCCCGACAGAACGCAGTATGTAGGTAGTAGCGATGTGTGTTAACGATAAACGTTTTACATTCAACTATACAAGACTCCAGATCTCTTTTTTTAAAAATAATTTTTATTGGAATTTTTTACAGAAAATATAAAAATATAACAAGTATAGCAACAAGCAGTAATATGCAACTAACAGCCCCATAACACCCACAATTCCCCCCATACCGTAACATCACATGTATCACACTCCCCCCCCAACAAGAGAACTTAACCATAAATTAAAATTAAATAAATCAAATTTAAATAAAATAAGCAAACATAATCAACGTCGTCTCCCCCCCCCCCCCCCCCCCCCCCCCCCCCCCCCACCACCCCACCCCCGGGTTGCTGCTGCCACTGTCCCAGTACCCTATCGTTGAGCCAGAAAGTCGAGGAAAGGTTGCCACCGTTTAAAGAACCCTTGCACCGATCCTCTCAGGGCGAATTTAACCTTCTCAAGCTTAATGAAGCGCGCCATGTCATTGATCCAGGTCTCCACGCTTGGGGGCCTCGCGTCCTTCCACTGTAGCAAAATCCTTCGCCGGGCTACTAGGGACACTGTAGCAAAATCCTTCGCCGGGCTACTAGGGACACTGTAGCAAAATCCTTCGCCGGGCTACTAGGGACACTGTAGCAAAATCCTTCGCCGGGCTACTAGGGAGACTCCAGACCTCTTAAGTGAGACACCAAACAACTTTACGCCAGGCAGCATGGAGGCAATTAGGATGTGATAAAATCAGGCATCAGAAAGCTTAAGTCATGAGAAAGGATAAATGTACAGCCGGCATTTTACAAACTTGGCCAATGCCTTAAGTAGTGCTAGATGCAAAGCAAAGAGCTGGCTAGATTAAAAAGAACATGATCAAAGGCAAGAAATCTG
Organism: Scyliorhinus canicula; assembly: GCF_902713615.1. Classification (NCBI taxonomy): domain Eukaryota; kingdom Metazoa; phylum Chordata; class Chondrichthyes; order Carcharhiniformes; family Scyliorhinidae; genus Scyliorhinus; species Scyliorhinus canicula. Next base: position 23,591,802 of record NC_052167.1, read on the forward strand.
GGAATGAGTCGATTTCTTTGAAGTGGAAACTTTGTCTTGGTCGAAATGCTATAATCTTTTCTCAGTGCAATACACAACCAGCAGATGGAGTGAACGTTGCAGAGGGTAATCTCTGTGAAGAGAGTGGAGGAGGAGGAGGGGGGCTTGGCACAGAAGTCTCTAATCAGAAAAACACTTCCTAACTCCGTCTCACCCGGAGCAAGGCCTGAGGCAACTCTGACTTAATGAGGACATGGCCAATGAACTCCAGCTCCTTCAAGCAGACCCAGGGTGAGGACATTGTAGTGAGTGGCTCTAAAGGACACGGTGCCTTTGAACGTCTATCCACCAGGATATTTTCCAGCAGGAGACAGAGAACATACAGTGCAGAAGGAGGCCAATCGGCCCATCGAGTCTGCACCAACAAAGTTAAGCCTCCCTTCCACTCCATCCCTGTAACCCAATAACCCCATCCAACCTTTTTTTTTGGTCAGTTTAGCGTGGCCAATCCACCTAACCTGCATGTCTTTGGACTGTGGGAGGAAACCGGAGCACCCGGAGGAAACCCATGCAGACACGGGGAGAACGTGCAGACTCCACACAGACAGTGACCCAGCGGGGAATCGAACCTGGGACCCTGGTGCTGTGAAGCCACAGCGCTAGCCACTTGTGCTACCGTGCTGCCCTACTCCCAGTACACTGTTCATCCAGAAGCTGGAAACCCCCTCCACCAGGACAGCAGAATACATTTGATTCCCGTACCAGCCACCCTGAACAGGCGCCGGAATGTGGCGACTAGGGGCTTTTCACAGTAACTTCACTTGAAGCCTACTTGTGACAATAAGCGATTTTCTATTTCTATTTCTATTTCTAGAGTATCCAATTCTTTTTTTCCCACTTAAGGGACAATTTAGCTTAGCCAATTCACCTACCCTGCACATCTTTTTGGGTTGTGGGGGCGAGACTCACGCAAACACGGGGAGAATGTGCAAACTCCACGCGGACAGTGACCCAGAGCCGGGATTGAACCTGGTTCCTCTGCGCCGTGAAGCAGCAGTGCTAACCACTGCGCCATCGTGCTGCCTTACCCTTTCCATTTTTAATGCTTCCCTCTTTATGCTCCTTTCCAAACGCCAATTGAGCTTTTTGCCACTGTAACCGACTCCGTGCTTCGATTGCCTCTGTCCATCGATGTGCCAATTTCTAAATGCGTGCTCACTGGCACATTGGGAATACATGGGGAAACCCCCACGTCCATGGAGCATTGGAGGCAAACAGCACACTTCTCTTTGAAACTGTCCATCGCCCATCACTGAATATAAAGAGCACGCACGCAGAGGAGGAAAAAAACAATCTGAACCTCGCTCGAGTGCTCCTGACTTAAGGAATGGTTTGAGGTGGGACACACTGTCGAACGGAAAGAATTGGAATGGTTTTAACTATTCTGTTTCCTCCCTAGCTCCTGAAGCACTGACTGCACCAGCCTCCCTAAAAGGGGCACTGGGAGGAGAGCAAGTCTTGGGAGAAATCATCAACCCGAGTAAGTTACATTTCAATTGAGGAAAAAAGTCTGCAACTGAGCTTTTATTAATTCTTGTTAACGTGCGATGTTCCTCATACACAACCTCCCCCACCTCACACCCAACTTGAAATGAGCAGGATTGGACTGAAAACGATGATCTGATCTGTGCTGCAGTTGGATATGGACCCTGCTTGATGTTAACACTAGGTCGGTAAGACAGCTAGAGAAGTGTCCCATTCCACATTGCAAACTTCCTTCATCTCTGTGAAAGAAAATTCCCAAAAAATCCCACTTCCTGACCAGATTAAATAACGATGGACAAGCTTTCTTTAAAAAAAAAAATCATTCACGGGATGTGGCCGTCACTGGCTAGGCCAGTGTTTATTGCCCATCCCTAGCTGCCCTGTTTGAGAATCAACCACATTCAGAATAGTCACTATTGCTCGCGTTTGTAGATACTCTGCAAGGATTTCAGCTGGGCAGGCCAGTGGCGTGACTGTACAGCAACTTTGATTATTACAAGTTATACATTTACTGTCCTTGAAAGGGTCAAATTTTGGACTCCAGTCAACAGCGATCTCTGCGCCCACTGATGTTCTCCGGTTTCATTGAGATCTTGCTCTCGTTTGCACCCTTGCCACATCACTATGCTGGAGTTGGCCTGAAGCGTTGTCCCATTTTGGAGCCCGTGTCTCTTACCCACCCGCAGATCATAGGGCTTGACTTCAAAGGCTGGTTGTGGACCAAGAGTGCTTGTTGGTGCCGAGGCCCGAACGATATTTAATGCACGAAGGTTGGCACTGCTGCCTCACAGCGCCAGGGACCCGGGTTCAACTCTGGCGTTGGGTGACTGTCTGTGTGGAGTCTGCACGTTCTCCCCGTGTCTGCATGGGTTTCCTCCAGGTGCTCCGGTTTCCTCCCACAGCTCAAAGATGTGCAGGTTCGGGTGGGGGAGTGGGCCGAGGTAGGGTGCTCTTCCAGAGGATCGGTGTAGACTCGCTGGACTAAATGGCCTCCTTCTGCACTGTAGAGATTGTATGGGCACTTGGGCAAATTCATTGCGAGGTTGGTGCTCGAGAGGAAGAACGTGACAACAGGAAGCCAGAGAACGAGGCTCTGAAATTAAACTCACTCTTTTGTCCGTTCTCCATTGTCTTCCAAGTTTGTTCTTTTAAAGGTTTGATCTAATTCCCCATTGAAAGTTACTGCTCAACCGGCTTCTACCACCATCTTAGACCCTGCATTGTCTTCCACCACCATTACAGACCCTGCATTGTCTTCCACCATTACAGACCCTGCGTTGTCTTCCACCCCCATTACATACCCTGCATTATCTTCCACCGCCATTACAGACCCTGCATTGTCTTCCACCACCATTACAGACCCTGCATTGTCTTCCACCACCATCTTAGACCCTGCATTGTCTTCCACCACCATTACAGACCCTACATTGTCTTCCGCCACCATTACAGACCCTACATTGTCTTCCACCACCATTACAGACCCTGCATTGTCTTCCACCACCATCTTAGACCCTGCATTGTCTTTCACCACCATTACATACCCTACATTGTCTTCCACCACCATTACAGACCCTGCATTGTCTTCCACCACCATCTTAGACCCTGCATTGTCTTCCACCACCATTACAGACCCTACATTGTCTTCCGCCACCATTACAGACCCTACATTGTCTTCCGCCACCATTACAGACCCTACATTGTCTTCCACCGCCATTACAGACCCTGCATTGTCTTCCACTGCCATTACAGACCCTGCATTGTCTTCCACCGCCATTACAGACCCTGCATTGTCTTCCACCGCCATTACAGACCCTCCATTGTCTTCCACCACCATTACAGACCCTCCATTGTCTTCCACCACCATTACAGACCCTACATTGTCTTCCACCACCATTACAGACCCTGCATTGTCTTCCACCGCCATTACAGACCCTGCATTGTCTTCCACCACCATTACAGACCCTGCATTGTCTTCCACCACCATTACAGACCCTGCATTGTCTTCCACCGCCATTACAGACCCTACATTGTCTTCCACCGCCATTACAGACCCTACATTGTCTTCCACCGCCATTACAGACCCTACATTGTCATCCACCATTACAGACCCTGCATTGTCTTCCACCACCATTACAGACCCTCCATCGTCTTCCACCGCCATTACAGACCCTGCATTGTCTTCCACCGCCATTACAGACCCTGCATTGTCTTCCACCACCATTACAGACCCTGCATTGTCTTCCACCGCCATTACAGACCCTGCATTGTCTTCCACCACCATTACAGACCCTGCATTCCAGATCACATAACACTGCATTTTAAAGAAAAATCTAATCTAAAATGCTGCACTTTCTTTAATCCTCTACTCTCAAGGCCCGAATATCAAATAATATTTGATTATATTCACCAAGGGCCCGAAGCCAATTGAAGTTGATACATTATTATAGACTCTGCCCCACGTTGCTCCAGTTCACTTGCCAGGAACCCGGTCCTGAAGGCAGACTGAGTGACTCCACTCTCGAAACGCGGTGTGACTCGGCTGGAGTGAGGTTTGGGAATTGGGGAAGGAGGTTGGTGCGAATTTCCAGGGATCCCAGGAGCTCATCTTAATGATTCGGGAGCACCGGGAGCAGCGCAAGCTGGCCTTGGGATCCATTGCACACTCCCCATCGATGGGAGTATAGCACCACCCCCCTCACCTCCAATTTGGTGAGTTAACAGATAGGGAGGAGATTTAGGACCTTTAGGACTCCTAAACTACCCTGTTATGGACTGACCTCATTAACACTACACCCTGTATGCTTCACCCGATGCCGGTGATTATGTATACGTTGTGTTGCCCTATTATGTATTTTCTTTTCTTCCCTTTTCTTCCCATGTACTTAATGATATGTTGAGCTGCGTACAGAAAAATACTTTTCACTGTCCCTCGGTACAAGTGACAATAAACAAATCCAAATCCAATCCAAGGAACAGGAATAGACCATTCAGCCCCTCGAGTCGACTGATGGCCGATCTGTAACCCTGAATTCATATTTCGGCGTTTGCTTCGGAACGCTCGCTAAAGCGAAACAAAAATCCATGATTGCCGTCTTTGAAAATTAAAATTGGCCCTCCCCCAGCATCGACAGCGTTTCTGGGAGAGAAATCTCCAGGTATCTACTATCCTGACACGAAATAAAACTGGCTCTCCGGATCAGTCCGTCTGGCCCTCTGCTGGCGATATTTGGGACGTCGGAACTGCTGGAGGGGTGGTGGGTGCTGATGCCGTGGCCTTTGCCACTCTGATTGCCCGCTGGCGAATTGTATTGGGAGTGGAGGTCAGTGGAGCCATCGAGGGTGTGGGCGTGGCTGGGGGGATTGTAGCAGAATTCCTTAAACTGGAAAAGTTTGCCCTGAGGGTCTCGGGGGCGGGGGGAGGGGGGAAAAGAGAGAGAGAGAGAGAGAGAGATTCTGGATGAGATGGAGGTTGTTCTTGTCTGTTTGTTGTGAGTGGGTGGGGGGATGGCAGGGGTGAAGGGGAGACAAGGTCAAACTGTGGGGATTGTATTGTGTCTTTGAGTGATGATGCGTTCATGTTATGCACACCCTGGTTTGTTTAAAAATATATTTAAAAGAAAAGATCAGTCTGTTACAAGCAATAGACAAACTGAAACTACTTCAAATGGATTCTAAATATAACTGGCCGGGAGTGTGGGCGGGGGTGGGGGAAGAATACGGTTGCATATTGAATTGAACGAACCTCCCTCGAACGGAGAAGCCAGCAGTGAGCAGAAAACAAGTCACATTGCCAGTTCCAGCAATGGTCCCTGGAGTAACCTTTATTGTGTCGGTTGTCCCGGGAGACAGGTGTGGCTGCACAGACTGTAGTCACAGAGCAAAATATAAATCAGCAGCCCCTAGACAGGAAGCCTGAGCCCCCCCCCCCCCCCCCCCCCCCCTATTCAGGAAGCCTCTGAATTGAATCCATGAAATCCTCTGCAATTCTCAGGAAACCTTTGCGGCTGTTAATTCTTGTACTTGTCGGTGACTTGGGAACTGCTCAAACAATTCAAGCCCCCCCCAGATGTCCTGGTTTAACTGGATGTGGAGCAGCTAGAACCAGGCGGCTCCTGGAGGGTTGCAAACACTTGGCCTTTTGCCCTCGACTTTGATTGAATAGCCCAGGAACACAAGACAAAGGGATTCTGCAGTCCTCCCTTTATGCCACTATTAGTACCTTCTTTAGTCTTTTAACACTATCATTAACAGTCCCTTTGTCGAAGAGAAACAGTTAATGTTTTGGGTCCGTACTGTCAATATTGGTTTAGCTCAGCGCGCTAGACAGCTGGTTTGTGATGCAGAACAAGGCCGGCAGAGCGGGTTCAATTCTCCTACCAGCTTACCCGAACAGGCATCGGAATGTGGGAACTAGGGGCTTTTCACAGTAACTTCGTACTTGCGACAATAAAAGATTATATTATGATGATTATTCTTCAGACATTCTTAGTGTTGGGTGGGGTTACTGGGTTATGGGGATAGGGTGGAGGTGCTCTTTCCAAGAGCTGGTGCGGACTCGATGGGCCGAATGGCCTCCTTCTGCACTGTAAATTCTATGATCATTCGCTTTGTCATGTGTCCGTGACATCTTTGACAATCTGTTCATCACATCATTCTCCCCGAACCTTTGGCAGCCGGGTTTTAACGATGCCAGCTGCGAGCGGCCTTCAAAAAGGCTGCGACCATATAAAAAGCGATGAGCAGGCACGCATGCGCAGTGCGGCCGCATTTTGTTTTGAAGACCGCTCGCAGCCAGCAGATAAAAGCCGGCTGCTGCACAATCGGGGGCGTCGCGACGGACTGCTCCGCGACCCTTCTGATCCATGCCCGTGGGTCGCGCCCCGACTTTGAAACTGCCTGCTCCAGATTCTTGTCAGGTACACATCTGTGGAGATTTGCCCCAGTGTTCGTCCTCCTGTCCAACAGGTCACCCTCAGGCTTGAGTCTAGGGAAGCTATTTGACTGTGGAGCGCGTCGTATTCAAATCAGATCCCGCCAGACACCCGCTCGCACACATTCTTGGAATTGAGAACTGGGATGGAGCTCTGGCTGACATCCCCGTAATAATCCTAATAGACCCGGGAGCAGTGGGACCACACAAGCGGTAGGGTTGCGGGGTAAGATCAGTTAACTCAGTCCAACTCTTTGGGGCCTCTTGCTCCATTTTGGCCTATTCCTCAAGATCGTTGATTTCCCAACTATTCTGTGGCAATAATATTCCAGTTGAGTGATCAAGAAATAGAATGCCTCCCTGCAGAGATAGTGGAAGCAGGTAGCACAGACTCATTCAGCTGGAAATTCGGTAGATTTTTAAGAAAATAACATTTTGGTGTAGCGTCTATCAGCAATTTGACACAATGCAAATGTGCTTGGGTGGGAAAGGGCCATTCTGGGCCAGTGGTTCTCAAAACCCTCCATCAGTAGTGGTTAACTGCCTTCATTATGGACTTGCTGTGGACTCATTAATGGAGGTGGTGCTGTGATTAGTCAACAACTCAATGCAACTCCCAGGCTGGTGGAAGGTGAACACAGCGGACCAGGAAATTTCTGAATTTCATTTACTCTAGTCTTAACAGAGTGTAGACAGGGCATGCAGAAGATAGTCAGCAGGTCATGGAGTATCTGGAGAGAGGAACGGAAACAGTGGCAAGAATGGGCGGCGACGTAGAGTTTTACAGCACAGAAAGAGGCCCTTCGGCCCATCGATGCGCGGGTTAGGTGGATTGGTGATGATAAATTGTCCCTTAGTTTCCAGGGGTGTGCAGATTAGGTTATGGTGTTACGGGGATAGGATGGAGGACATGGACACGGGTAGGGTGCTCTTTCAAAGGGTCGCAGCAGATTCGATGGGCTGAATGGCCTCCTTCTGCACTGTAGTGATTCTATCATCGTGCCATCAAGCACCTGTCTATTTTATTTTTCCCCAATTAAGAGTACCCAATTCATTTTTTCCAATGAAGGGGCAATTTAGCATGGCCAATCCACATACCCTTCACATCTTTGGATTATTGGGGGCGAAACCCACGCAGATACGGGGAAAATGTGCAAACTCCACACGGGCAGTGACCCAGAGCCGGGATCGAACCTGGGACCTCGGCGCCGTGAGGCAGCAGGGCTAACTACTGTGGCGGCCCTAAGCACCTATCTATTCTAAACCCATTTTCCAGCATCTTCAGTAGTTGGCCTTTTCAGGCTTTAGTGGAGGCTCAGCAGTGAGTGGCTACGCTGTGTTCTCCCGGCATTGTTGCATTTTCTCATTGATGCCACTTTCTCCTTCTAATGCAGCAGAACCTGCGACATCAACTGAGGACCGGCAGGATCTGGATTGGGAGCTGCATCACGTACAGGACGACGTTTCCGCCACTACCGCCTCCACACAGGCCTTTCAAGAGCTGTTGAATAACCTGACGAAAGTTAACCCCTCAGCGGGAAACAAGGAGAACGGAACAGGTACAGTGCGGCCCGAGTCGCGGCGTATGTGTGTGTGTGTGCGCTCGAAGTGGCTGCGGCAGCGAGCCCTCCTTCATCTGCAGCTGCGGCTGGATCTCTCTACCTCTCTGTTGCGCAACGGGCGGTGGGCAGATCTGGGCGTCACGGCAACGCCGGCAGTGGCAGGTTTAGCACAGTGGGCTAAATCGCTGGCTTGTAATGCGGAACAAGGCCAGCAGCTCCAGTTCAATTCCCGTACCGGCCTCCCCGGACAGGCGCCGGAATGTGGCGGCTAGGGGCTTTTCACAGTAACTTCATTGAAGCCTACTCGTGACAATAAGCGATTATTTTATATTATTTATTTATTTATTGGGCCGCCTTCTTGACGGCTGCTTGCAGTGGGGTTTTAAGTCAGTTTAACTGAATGGTTTGCCTGCCTACGCGGCTCAGGGTCAGCGTGGGTCTAGAGTCACATACAGGCCGGGGGAGAGGGGCGTGTAAGGAGAGCTGATCTCCACCCCAAATGGAAATAATTGGGATTTCAACCAGAATCCAACAGCTTTGTGGTCACTTTTACTGGCGCTAAATAGTGGAAGCAGTGCAGTGGGGGTGGGGGGGGGGGGGGGGGGGGGGGGGGGGAGAGGATGGGAGGTGTTTTGCGGGGAGGTTGGGCTCAGTGAGCAAAATTAGTTCCATTTTGACCCCCTCGAGGTAGTAATAGAGACCTAGTAACGGTTCAGACACAGACATGAGATGGTTAGAGATTGGACATCTTTTCAAAGAGGAGACGCAGCAGCCCCACGGTCTCCCCCCTGTGCCATAAGATTGTGTGTTGTTGGCACATTCATAGAATCATAGAGTTTACAGTGCAGGAGGAGGCCATTCAGCCCATCGAGTCTGCACCAGCCCTTGGAAAGAGCACCCCACCCAAGCTCATACCTCCACCCTTTGCCCACAACTCCGCCCTATCCCCGTAACCCCACCTCACCTTTTTTGGACACTAGGGGGCAATTTAGCATGGCCAATCCACCTAACCTGCACATCTTTGGACTGTGGGAGGAAACCGGAGCACCCGGAGGAAATCCACGCAGAGGGTGCGAATTCATTGCAAACATTCAAAGATGTGGCTATGTTCTGTAGTGTAGACAATAGCGTCAGCTTTGACCACTAGATTTTGCCCTTGAGAACAGTGACACCTAAAGACACTCCATGGATACTGCAAGTATTTAAATTAATTAAAAACCAGGATGAGGCGGGGGGGGAACCACCAACCAGCATTGCCCACTTCCACCCTCTAGTGGCTGTTTTCAGAACACCAAGAGAGACCCATTGATCAAATCAGCTAACTTCTCCTCATGCTCGAGCTGGTGTACCGGACAGGACAAAGGGGATGAGAGTTGTATCTGATGGCAGTGCAGCAACTTCAAAACTGAATGGAGATGATGTGCTTGCATTGAAGGCGGACGATACAGTGAATATTCACCAAATATGAGCCAGCCCCAAGCAGGCTGGGCCGCCGGCCTCGCGCTGGACTACCCACCACCAAGGGAGTGGATGGATATCCTAACTCAAGGACGCCATCAAGCTGAAAATGATGGCAGCTGTGAAGGCGGCGGTCGCCGACGCCTGGCTCCATTCAAAGTGGCGCTAGAAAAAGCAGATCAACCGTTGGAGGCACAAGAGGCGGCATTCAGCGACTTGGAGAAAGCGGCGACAGGCCAGAGGTGACCGAATCGCCTCCTTGGAGTCAGAAATAGCAAGGAGGGTGCTGACGCAAGGGACACTAAAGGGGAAGATCGAGAACCAGGACAACCGTCGGCAAAACCACTGCGTCGTAGGTCTGCTGGAGGGTATCGCGGGCAGGAACCTCACCCAATATGTGGGCCTGATGCTGGGTAAGCTGGTTGGGAGGGAGAGCTTTCCCAAACCCCCGGAGTTAGACAGAGACCCAAGAGGGGGGAATGCTGGCCACAACAGGTCGCACCAAAAACGTCAGGAATGACCATGATGGCGGACCCCCCCCAACTAAGGGGAACCCTGGAGTGTAGGGGTGCATCCAAAGGGTAGCCGGGGAAGATAATTGAGACGTTCACGGGGCATTATAAGGAGCTGTACAGGGCGGATTTGGGGGCTGGGGTGGTGGTGGTGAAGAACGGGACATGGGATGGCTCTGAGATGAACTGGAGTTTCCTCAGCTGGATTCCTCCTGAACAGAGAAGAGGCGGCCCTGGGGCTGAGGGAGATATTGACAGTATAAGGGGCATGAAGTCAGGGAAGGCTCCGGGCCCGATGGCTATCCGGCAGAATTTTATAAGGAGTTTGCGACAGACCTGGCGCCACATCTCTTGGGGGCGTATAATGAGGTATTGGAGAAGGGGGAGCTGCCGGAGACAATGACGCAGGCAACTATCAAGTTAATACCAAAAAAAGGGGAAGGAGGTTTTGGAATGTGGGTCGTATAGGCCCATATCTTTGTTAAATGCAAACGTGAAAGTGCTGGCTAAGTTGGTGGCGGGAAGAATGGAAAGTGGTGTCCCGGGAGTGGATACAGAAGAACAAACAGGCTTCGTAAAGGGCAGGCAACTTCCTCGCAATATAAGGAGGCTGTTAAATGTGATTGTGATCCTGTCGGGAGTTCAGGTACAGAAGGTAGTGGTGTCCATTGATGTGGAGAAGGCATTTGACCGGGTGGAGTGGCGATACCTGGGAAGGTTTGTGGCATGGGTGCGCCTGTTATATGTGGCACCAAGGGCGAATGTGCGGACCAATGACATAGGTTCACGGAACTTTGAACTACACAGGGAAACAAGGCAGGGGTGCCTGCTGTAAATGCTGCAACAGTGAATATATTCAAGGCTGTGGGATTGATGGATTTTTGGTCTCGGAGAATCAAGGGATGTGGAGAGCGGGCAGAGAAATGGAATTGAAGCCCTAAGACCTGCGGTGACCTTACTGAATGGCGGAGCAGGCTCCGTGGGCCATGTGGTCTGATCCTGCTCCAAGTCTTTACAGTCGCATAAATGGTGATTGGATGAGTCTATGGCATTAGCAACATTGTAACCATGGGGGTGGGAGGGGAACGTTTATTTTTGCCATGAGCTGGAAAGCAAGAAAAATAAAAACACAACGGGAGTGGATTTAACCTCGTAAATAGTGTGACTATGTGTTGATAAATGTGAGTTTTATGGAGTTGGGCGAGAAATTTCAATTTTCCATCGGACTTAAGGAAGGACGTAAATGCATTGGAGGCTGTTTGGAGGTTCACTAGGCTGAAAACTGGAATGGGGTTAGCGCTGCTGGAGTGTGGAAGAGTGAGGGGTGACTTAATTGAATTCTAAGAGATCATGAATGGCCTTGACAAGGTGGACATGGATGAGATCAGAAGCTGGGCTTAGGAGGGGGGGGGGTTTAAAATTAGAGGTTGCCCATCCGGACAGAGGCGAGGGAGAATTATTATCTCGCAGAGGGTTGTGCGAATTTGAAACTTTCTGCCTCAGAAGGTGGTGGAGGCTGGGGGGGGGGGGGGGGGGTTCACTGAAACAGTTTAAAGGCGGGGACAGATAGATTCTTGTCAGCCAAAAGAACCAAACGTCATCGGGAGTAGATAGAACGTGGAATTCGAGACGGAAACGGATCAGCCATGATCTCATTGAATAGTGGAGCAGGCTCAAGGGGCCGAATGGCCTACCCCCCCGCTCCTGTTTTGTACATTTGTATAACATTTCCCATCCTTCTCCATACACTGTTGACTGCCATCTATAACTTCATCACGTTTGTTTGCTTTTCAAATGCTATCGTCACCAACTCTCTTCGTCCATCTTTCACAAACTCCACTTTTAGGAACTTGGACTCTGGAGTTCTGTTTCTCAAGAGTTCCACACTATCACCTCTATCCTCCAGAACAATGACTACAAGTCTCTTGTCTTCCATTTCAAAATCTCTCGAGCCCACCCCTGAATTTCTTAGCTGACGTTCCTTGGCATTTTGTTCCATTCTGCACCCTTTTGTGTTACTGTTCAGTCCAGCTCCCCCATCCTGGAGCTCTCCTCCTCAACCAAACCACCTTGCTGTCAACCTCAAAAGTTCCTTAAATTACTTTGCATTTGAATCTCTGCATCCATCACTCTTCCTTATGCTCCGAGCCGTTTCCCTCCATAGGTGCCTTTGTAAAAATCCAACTTGCGACTGTTGTTGAAGGTCATTGAGAATTTATTTTTTCCGTTCATGGGATGTATGCGTTGCTGGCTGGGCCAGCATTTCTTGCCCATCCCTGAAGGCATTTAAGAGTCAACCACATCGCTGTGGATCTAAAGTCACATGTAGGCCAGACCAGGTAAACATGGCAGATTTTCTTCACTAAAGGACATTCGTGAACGAGATGGGGCAATCGACAATGGTTTCATAGTCATTCCAGATTTTTCTTGAATTCACATTTCACCATCTCCAGTGGAGAGATTTGAACCTGGGTCCCCAAAGCATTACTCTGGATCTGCGGTTTACTAGTCCAGTGAAAATATCAATGTCACGCCTCCCCCAAATTGCAACAAAATGTCTTACATGAAACATTTTTTTGATTTTGCAGAATTTCCAATGCTTCAGGATATATTAAAACCTCATATTGAAAATTACTTGAGAAAGCATCTTCATTCCTTGTGGACAACCTTTAGCAAAAAAATGCAGGACATGTCTGACATGGTCCTCAATTTATCACAAGACATAGAAGTCAACAGGAAGAATATTAATGAGCTCACGAAACAGCGAATGCCACAAAGGGAACTGGAGGAAATCAGCACCAAATTACAATCAAAACTGGATGAGAACACAGAGCAGCTGCAGAAGATTGGCAACATGTTGGATGATCAACAACAGAAATTAGATTACGAATTGCATGCCCAGAAGGTTAACCTTGACCACAACCTAACCATCATTAAGGCAGAGACAGATCTAAAAGTCAAGCGCAGTCAGAAGATGATTCAGATTAAATCGCATATTTTAGATAACACAACAGCTGAGATTAAGAGCGAGCAAGACAGGCTATGGCAAGAAGTCTACATATTAAAAGATCTCGCAAAGGTCGCTGATCTCAAAGGCTCAAAACCCTGTTCACCGTGTGACTCAAAAGCTGTCAAAGGAGTGTCAGAACAGGGCTTTGACCAACTTAGGGAAACCGTCGAGGTTCATTCGAGGAATATTACACACTTAAATCGAATCTGTGAATCATGTCACCCTGCGTCGAAGGTGATTACTGATTTGCGGCAACAACTGAAGGAGCTGGAGAGAGAGATGAATCAAAAACTGACCGAGACCAGTGTAGGTTTTACAGAGAACGTTCTGAGGCTGAATGTTTCCTTTAACCATCGAAGTTCAAGTCACGAGGAACTTCTTTACAACCTTGACATCGACGTGAAAGAAATGAAACAGAGGTTATACAGAATGACTGACGACGGCCAACTTTGCGACTGTCAGAAGTTAATTGAGGATTATGGCTTGTTTGCTGACAGCCTAAGGAACGCCAGCAACTTTATGGAGAAAATGTACTTTGATCTGACTGATGTTAAGCAGCAGGAGCTGGACCTGAGAATTAATTTAAATTATTCTGTTCAAGACCTGTTCAGGTCTTCCCAACAAAGACATCAGGATGTCCAGAATCTCTTGTACTCACAAGAGGAAAAAATCAACACTCTAGCTGGGGACATCACAACACTCGAGCAGAACTCCACAATGATTATGGGAGAAATTAGGCATTTAAAAAAAATGGATGCTGCAATGAATTCACACATCAGATACCTCAATAGCTCCTTCAGTTCCCTTTTGGAAGATGCTTTGAGGCACACAATCATTCTGCAGAGTGTGACGGGGCAGGACATATTGGAGATCACATCTGATGGTGCAACAGAGCTTCAAAAGCTTTCTATTAGCACTTTATATCAGAATCTCAGTGAGGCAGAGAAAGACATTGCTACCCACAAGATAATTTTGCAAGACATCAACAGCAGAGTGCAGGTGCTTGAAGAGGGCAGCTCAAATGATGGCGTTGAGGAATTAATTGGTTCTGGTAATGAAGGAAGCCTTTTGAAGGCAAACTCTTCAGAAATGGGTGATGGAGACCGCCTTTCCCTTGAACACATGGAAGCAAACCATGAAGCGTTGGAAAAGGAACAGATGGACGATTCAAAGTATGATTCCAGTGAAATATCAAGCATTAAAAAGGACATTGAGATGTTGAATTTGAAAGTAATTAAACTGGAATCCAACTACAACAATGAAGACCCTTACTACAATCAGAGTTTGGAGCAAATAAAGGAAATGGTTACAAAGTCGGTGGAGACTGTGCAATCAGATGTGTCATCTTTAAAACAGTTCATCGACAGTCACATCTCCGTGTTTCAGAAGTTCATTGGTCACGCGAGCAACCTTTCTAATGGGACGTTCCGCATTGGGCGAGGCCACTTTGGCTCCAAGCGATTGAGAAAGCAGCACAGGCAAAGTCACCATGGCAGCAAGCAGCTGGAGATTTATGGAAATGCTTCAATGGCAGTAAATCAAAGTGGCATCCCAAATTCACAGGGTAAGTGCAAGCTTACAGCAGCTAAGAATATGACCATTGTGCACTATTCTTCTTCAACCCCTCTGCAGCCTTTGACATGATTAACCGCAGCCTCCCCCCTCTTCCGGGTGGAGCTCTGCTGTTGAAACCCTCAACCAATCTTTGGAATAGTTGAGTATGGAGCTAGCAATGTTCTCCTGACTGGCCTTCCATCTTCCACCCTCCATAAACTTCAGCTTAACACAGACTCTGCTGCCCATAATCTTATTAATTCCACCCTCATATTTAAACTTTCATGGACTTGTCTGCTCTGCTGTATTAAACTATTGTAGATCTGTCTGAACCTTGTGATTTTCCTCTCAGTGCCCACCCTATTGGCAGCTGTCAGCCACCCTCTCCTAAACCTTCCTCTCCTCCTTTAAGGCCGTTTAAAACCTACTCTTTGAATAAGGTTTTGGTCACCCCTCCCTTCTTTGTTTCAGCACATGTTGGTATCTTTTTTTCTGTTTCTGAAGTGCCTTGGGACATTTTTCCATGCAACATGTGCCAGTGATCACATTACTGAAATGGAAGTCATAATCCCAGAGTGCCAGAGGCTGATTTCCCCTTTTCGAGCTGACTGATGGCGAATCAACCCGAGGGTCACCGCACCTCAGGCGAGGGGCAAGGTTGAGAAGGCGGGGCCTTCATGGATGACCTTAGCCGACACGGGAATTGAACCCGCGCTGTTGGCCTTGCTCTGCAGCACAAACCAGCCGTCCAGCCAACTGAGCGAATTGACCCCGTTCAGTATTACGAAGCTAGTCTTGGTGGTAGACATGTAGGTCGACCATCCAAGTGCAATCTGTGCTCTTGTTTCTCTCAGAATTTCCTCCAAATGCTCAGCAGGGAGGAATTCTAATTGATCAGTTACGTGGCTCCAGGTCGATTTTAAAAATGTACCGAGTGACTTACTGGGTCATTTCAGAGGGCAGTTCAGGGTCATTGCTGGGGTCACATGTAGGCCAGATCTATTAAGGACAGATTCCCTTCTCTAAAAGACATTAGTGAACCAGATGGGTTTTTACAGCAATCGGCAATGGTTTAGTCATCAGACTTTTTAAATCCCAGGTTTTTATTGAATTCAAATTTCACCTTCTACCATGGTGAATTAGTATCTGGGTCCCCAGAACATTACTCTGAGTCTCTGGATTACTAGTCCAGTGACAATACCACTACACCACCACTTCCCCACATGGGTGGCAATCAGTAAAGGTTCCTTTAACCTTCTTTCGCCTGAAGCTATAAGATTTATGCTCTGCAGTCAATGCTGATGGTGCCTCGGGGCTCTCATACTTGACTTTCTTCCTCTGCCTCCCTGCCCACACCACCTTATGGGTCTATCCTGCTGTTCAGGCAGGAATATAGAGGGCGCAATCTACATGAATGGGGACAGATTCTTGTAGTGCATGATTAGCTGGGTGTTTCCCAGTACTCAGAGCATCGATAACACCCCACTATCTAACGCCCATCCGAGTAGATTGGGGGCTTCAGTGGGGAATTCCCCGACGAGGTCGTACTTAGCCTTGTTCCCTGCACTGAGGAGCTCCACTCACCAGAACTCCTCAGTGTAGTAAAAGATCGGGTCGCCATTTCAAAATGGCACCCCAAACTCTCGATGCTCTTACACGACCTGCCCCCCCCCCAACAAACACACTATAAGAGAGTCCTTGGGCCCCCGCACACCTCCCTGATCCAATCCCACCACAGTGTCAAGGTTCCCAGGTGACACCAGAAGTGCCAGGGTGCCACTCTGCCCAGAGGGCATGCACCTGGGGCCTTCGATCCCCTGGGAGACCCCCTAGGAGTGCCATTCTGTTTGAAATGAAAAATGAAATGAAAATCGCTTGTCACAAGTCGGCTTCAAATGAAGTTACTGTGAAAAGCCCCTAGTCGCCACATTCCAGCGCCTGCTCGGGGAGGCTGGTACGGGAAGGCTTGGTCCCCGTTTGCGGACACCAGAACTCGCCCGAGGTCAAGGCGAGGGGTTAGATTCCACACCTTGGTTAGATTTTGGGAATGTATATTACTGAGAGCAGCTGTTTCACTCTTAATATGTTGATTTGGCAGCAAGTGATCCTGCCCATAATAGACGGGATTCACATCGCGATTTCTCGCGAGATCGCATCAGATCTTGTGAGGCGTGGCGAGCCAAGTGTGATCTCACGGCAGCTACCAGCCGTTTTTCGGACGCAACGCGGGTGGTAGTTCCCGCCCAGAATGTCTGCTGATAAATACGAATATACAAGAGCGTCAGGCGATGGCTCATCCTGTCTGTGGAACAGCTTGGGTGGCAGTTCTCAGAAATTAAGAGAAGTTAGACTGAGGTATGTTTGCCGAAGTCTGATCCAAATATGATGCCCAGATTGGTGCTGATAACTGCATCCAAGTTTATTTTTCCATAGCAAACAGCCGGTGAGCCACACCTTCTTGAAGTGACACAGTCGTTACTACTGCAACTGTGCTGCTTAAAGGGCTGAGAGTTCTCCTGATGTCCAGACCAATAATTTTCCTTCAACCAAAAAAAATCAGTTGGCTAACTTTGATCTATTTTCCTTACTTTTTGTGTAGAATTCCAGGTGGCATTTTACGTGGGACTTTCCAACAATTCCGGAAGGAACATGATTTTGAAGTTTGACCAGATCTTCCTGAACCATGGCGATGGTTATTCATCGGAAAAAGGTTACTTCAAAGTGCCATTCAAAGGCGTGTATGTGTTTGTGGTGACTGTGGAGTTCAGCCATGGACCTGGTCACGGGCACCTTTTGGTTGATGGCCACCGCACGGTCACATTGCACAACAGCAGGAAAAGACATCAGCACAGCAGCCTAGTTTGGGGCTATGCCATCCTTCAGCTCAGTAAAGGTCAGCGAGTGTGGGTAGAGGTGACACAAGGGACTGTAATGCAACAAACCCTGCCGGAGACAACATTTGGTGGATTTCTGTTATTTAAAACATTTTAAGGCTTCACTACAGGTCCTGAAAATAGAAGAAACATCAGACTATTTTCACACATTCACTGTTGGAGGTTTCCATTCAGGAACTACTTTCGATGATCACCTTCCCATATGTTGCTGCACCGTGCTAATTCTCCTAGGGGTTTTCAGGCTCAAAGGCTCACTCCTGATTCCTCTTTTCCTTGTAGCTTGCGGTTATGTTTATTCAGGTTCCTGTAGATGCATTAAATTTGATTCAGAAATTACAAGACCGGGGCTATCTATTACAATAATAAACTTTGAACTCTATATTGTTCAATATTTATACCAAGTACAATATTAACACAACCATCACTGCTGCACCAACATGCTCTAATTTGTACGATTTTGGTTTACCATTGCACAAAGGGACACGAGTACAGCTAAGTTTGCATTTCCAAATCTGTCGATCAAAAAGTAGGCAAAAGGTAAGGCCTCTTGTCACTCCCATAGCTAACATTATTTTGTAATAAAGACTAAGGGCAGCACGGTAGCACAAGTGGTCAGGGTCCCAGGTTCGATTCCCCGCTGGGTCACTGTGCGGAGTCTGCATGTTCTCCCAGTGTTTGCGTGGGTTTCCTCCGGGTGCTCCGGTTTCCTCCCACAGTCCAAAGATGTGCAGGTTAGGTGGATTGGCCATGATAAATTGCCCCTAGTGTCCAAAAAGGTTAGGATGGGTTATTGGGTTACAGGGATAGGGTGAAAGTGAGGTCAGGGCAGACTCAATGGGCCGAATGGCCTCCTTCTGCACTGTATGTTCTATGTAAGCGCCGGAAGTACTCAGAGCAAACAACATCTGTGGAGAGAGAAACACAGTTAACAATGACCTTTCGGGCAGCATGGTGGCGCAGTGGGTTAGCCCTGTTGCCTCGTGGCGCCGAGGTCCCAGGTTCGATCCCGGCTCTGGGTCAGTGTCCGTGTGGAGCTTGCACATTCTCCCCGTGTCTGCGTGGGTTTCGCCCCCACAACCCAAAGATGCGTAGTCTAGGTGGATTGGCCACGCTAAAATTGCCCCTTAATTGGAAAAAATGAATTGGGTACTCTAAATTAAAAAAAACAAAGACCTTTCACTAGAACCCATTATTTTCTACTTGTGGACACTACCACTTGCAAGCCACCTCCGAATAGAGGTCATTGCAGCTACTTGTTACCCCGATTCATTTTGCAAGATATCAATTTCAGTAAAAGACTTAGCTATATATATTTTTTCAACTGAAGTGGGAAATTCTTAATATACTTCCCAACTAATTAACGTACCTATAGGCTGGTCCATCCATATTTCTCAGTTTCCTATTTGACCTAACTTCCCCTCAGGTTTATTCTTACCTCTCCCAAAAGTTTGCAAAGGTGGGCAACTTGAGTGTAGGGCGATACCATATCTGGAGGGGATGCATGAGGAGCTTGATGGACTAGATGATCTTTTTCTGCTCTTTTGCGTTGATTGGGCAACACGGTAGCATATTGGTTAGTACTGTTGCTTCACAGCTCCAGGGTCCTAGGTTCGATTCCCGGCTTGGGTCACTCTCTGTGCAGAGTCTGCACATTCTCCCTGTGTCTGCGTGGGTTTCCTCAGGGTGCTCCAGTTTCCTCCCACAAGTCCCGAAAGACATGCTGTTAGGTGAACTGGACATTCTGAATTCTCGGTGTACCCGAACAGGCGCCGGAATATGGCAACTAGGGGCTTTTCACAGTAACTTCATTGCAGTGTTAATGTAAACCTATTTGTGATTATTATTTCAAGATTATCGTTTATAGATTATTACAGCTCACTCAGGCTCACTTTCTGATGAGGAAATTAGGATGTTCCTGAGCCAGATTTAGCAAGAAGTAGTAATCTCAAGAACAGCAGCTTCTTCGTCAAATAAGAAAGGATAGTGGATTGTTAGCCAATTGGGGAATACATTGCTAGTTCTGCTTTCCGTATGGGCAAAGCACCAGGATCTACACCAATCAGTGTATTTTAAAGTCAACTTTGAGGAGTGGTCAAATACGATACGATATATAGAAAGTTCAGCGAGGAATTGAAAAGACAAAGAGAAGCAAAGAGAAAGTATGAGAATAGACAGGCAGCTAAATAAAAAGGGAATCTAAAAGAATTATTTTGGCATATAAATAGTAAAAGGGTGTGTGACCAATTATGGGTCTAAAAGGGTCATTATGCATGGAGGCAGGGTTGAAGTACTAAATGAGCATTTTGTGTCTGCTTTTGACAAGGAAGGTGATGTTGCCCAAGTCACGGTAAAAGAGGAGGTAACTGAGACACTTCATGGGGTCAAAATTGATATGGAGGAGGTATTAGATAGGCTGGCTGCATTTAAAAGTTGATTGGTCACCAGGACCAGAAGAGATGCATCCAACTATACTGAGGTACTGGCTATAATTTTCCAAACCCGATTAGATTCAGGGGTACTGCCAGAGGACTGGGGAATTGCAAATATTATACCCTTGTTCAAAAAGAATGCAGAGAAGCCCAACTATAGGCCAGTCAGTTTAACCTCGGTGGTGGTGAAAGTTTAGAAATGATAATTCAGGATAAAATAGTTGTTTGGTCAAATGGATTTATTTAGAAAAAACTGAGTTTAACTAACTTGCTGAGATTTTTTGAATAGATAACAGGGAGGATTAAGAGAGTAATGCAGTTGATGTGGTATACACGGACTTCCAAAAGTCTGCCACAGACAGACTTTAAACAAATTTAGAGCTCTTGGAATAAAATGGACAATGGCAACAGAGATGCAAAATTAGCTGTATGACAGGAACAAGAGTCATGGTGAATTGTTGTTTCTCAGACTGGCTCAAGGGTTATAGTGGAGTTCCCCAGGGATCAATGTCAGGCCCTCTGCTGCTCTTAATTTATATTACTGGCCTAAACTTGGGTGTACAGTGTGTAATTTCAAATCTTATGAATGACACAAAACTTGTAAGTACTGTGGACTGAGAGGATAGTGTCAAAACTTCCAAAGACAATGGACAGGCTGGTGCAATGGCCAGAAAAGTGTAAAGCTGTTCATTATAAATAAGCGGACAGTACCAAAGAGGTTATTGCAACCTTATATAAAATATTGGTTCCAACTTAACTGCAGTAGTGTGCCAGTACTGGGTACCACACTTTGGGAAAGATGTGAGGGCATTAGAAAGAGTGCAGAAAAGATTCAGAACAATGTTTCCAGGGATGAGGAATTTCAGATGTTTAGGTGCATAGAAGCTGAGGCTGTTTTCCTAAGAGAAGGTTGAGAAGATGTTTTACAGACATATCAAATTCAGATTGATCCAGTTTAATGTGAAGAATAATTCCGATTGACATTCAGAATGATTCCGAACTGGATTCAGACTCACATTCAGGACAAATTGGATTCCCATTCAGACTGGCTCTTATTCCTGATCGGAACGATTGAGATTCGTGTTCCGAAGGATTCGGATTCATAATGATCCGGATTCAGAAAAATGATCCTGATTCAGAATGATCCGGAATGATTCAGATTCCAATTCAGAATGAATCGGATTCAAATTCAGAACGATTCCAATTCAAATTCTGAATGATTCATGGTGACATTGAGAATGATTCTGAAACTCCGCCCCGAGTCACTGTCCGTGTGGAGTTTGCACATTCTCCCCATGTCTGCACAAACCAAAGATGTGCAGGGTAGGTGGATTGGCCATACTAAATTACCCCTTAATTGGAAAAAATAATTAGGTACTCTAAATTTATAAAAAAAGAGAATAATTCTGATCCGGATTCAGATTGAAGATGAATTGGATTCACATTCAGAGTGATTCAGATGCAAATGTATATTCCATAGCATCCCAGAGTGCAGAAGGTCTTTTGATCCATTGAGTCTGCATTGAATGATTCCGATTCAAATTTAGCACAATTGAGTTACAGATGGTGATTGATTTATATTAACATTCAGCATGATTCAGATTTGCATTGATTGATTCATATATACATTGAGAATGATTCAGGTTCATATTCCAATACAGAATTATTCTAATTCACTGTCAAAGTAATTCAGATACACGTTAAGACTGATTCAGACAGGATCCCAGGGATATACGAGAGGTGGCAAACATACGTTTGGACAAAAACACCATTTGTCCTAATTTTGCTACCCAGTGTTCAAAATGTTATTTTAATTCATGTTATTGAGTTCACCAAATGATATGTCACATTATGGGTCTGCAGCAAATCATTTGGGTCTCTGCTTATATCGACACGAACCAAGCTCAAAAAGCAAAGGAAGAAAAACAAATAAACACAGCCAACAGTGCAATTGTGTACTAAAATAATGTTATTTACTTAAGAGTCAGATACATGACATAATCTGTGTACATGATGTACCTTTTGCAAAGTAATCTGTGGTAAACTTAATAAGGCACCCTTTACCAGATGCTGTACAAAATAGGTTTATAAATCATTACACCTGTTTTAATGGCAATCATTTTGTTTTACTTGCGATGACATAAGCATTAGAGTAACTTTACTGCTTTAACTCTTTATGGTATTTCCATTTATTATGTACAAATACACTAACTAAATGATTTCATAATACTTTGATTCATACATTTTTGTCTATGCTACAATGACACATTGATAGGAAGACGCTGGCCTGGCAGATGGGATTCTCCCCTTGTTTAAATAAAAAAGGCAGGTTGACTTGAGAAAAAAAAAGGCACGATCATTAAAAACACTTGCTTTACAACAATCTCCCTGACTTGCATCGTTTCCTCTGATAGGTCAGAACATCTATTATAAATGTTAACAGGCCACTGAATTTCACCCCCTTCAATCTTTCAGATTTACACGTCCTCGTTGCATCTCCATTGCAACAACGTTGTTCCCTGTACTCGCCCCTACTCTCCTATGCACTGAACACAGCCCAGTGAGGGGCAGATGATGATTTAAGAAAGGGACAAGTTGGCAGCACGTGGCACAGTGGTTAGCACTGCTGCCTCGCGGTGCCGAGGTCCCAGGTTCGATCCCGGCTCTGGGTCACTGTCCGTGTGGAGTTTGCATATTCTCCCCTTGTTTGCGTGGGTTTCGCACCCACAGCCCAAAGATGTGCAGGTTAGTTGGATTGACCACGCTAAATTGCCCCTTAATTGGAAAAATGAATTGTGTACTCTAAATTTAAAAAAAAGAAAGGGACAAGTTAGAAGGATTACCTGTGTACTTTGTACTAAAATAATGAACGAGGGGGCAGGTGAATGCAGTGATTGGCAGCGTCAATCACCATTTTTATAGTGATTGAAAGGAAGATTCAACACTTTTGATGTGAATCCCTTGCAGCAAGTTCAAAATGATAAAAGCTGTTCCAATTCAACAAGAACGTTATTGAAAAGGAAAGCAATGATCAGGCTGCAGATTTCCAAATATCCAAGTTCCATGCTCTGATGACATTGCCTTTCACACGGGGCTTTGGCATTTGCGGGGGAAAAAAAAATCCAAAATTCTCCATCTCCAATACAGTATATCAGAATTCAAACGCTAAATAATGCAATACATAATATGTAGTAATATTGACTGGGCAGGCGTAAAAAAATCACATCTCACTGATAAACATTGAAGATTGCTTATGGGCACTGCATCTTTCAAGTTCAAAGTAAATATGGCAACCAAGTGCAGAAGGATACAACGGTATGTGGTGTACAACAAAAACAATCCTGCTCATCTGAATGGGCCAACACTATCTTCCTCATCCTTCCCTGGGGTGGGGCAGGGCGTTTTGGGGGAGGCAAGCCTCAACTCAATCCCTACTTTGGCTATCATATTTACAAGAAAAGCTGGCAAGATTTCATCAGCTGTACTACACAAGATATAAACATTATGTTACATAACATCTTACAAGACTGTGGCATCTGGCCTGGCGCACGTCAGACAGCCGTTATTAACAGGGTTAACTCATCAATTCATGAAAATGGTTGGCATTATTCTCAATAAAAAGGAGTTGGCATTGTGTCATTTTAAATAAACCCAACTTTGCATTCACCGTCACAACTCCTTGTTTTTCCCTGGAACACAGTGAAGCTGACACCCCTCTTTCACTAGTTACTGTTAGTCAAGGAGGGTGAAATAGCTTTGGGAATTGGCGAGGTTGCTTTGACTTCTTGGCAGTAATATATCACCTCCACGATCCTTTGATGGAACAGAATTTACAACAAATCGATACCGGCACTTTAAATTTAAAGAATGCGAGCAGAACACTTATTACATCAGCTGAAAGTCTCAAGAGATGCAGCATTTCACTTGTGCCTGCAGTATTCATGATTAATAAGATTTTACATTTGCGCAGGAATAATTCCCATTATACAAGGTCAATAATCCTCTCACCCCAACCCTCCTGAGAAGTTAACAGAACTGCATTTCAGTCACGTGCCACACCACTCTCATAGTACTGCTGAAGTCTCAACACTGCCTGACCTTCTGTGAGGCGTTTAGTGACCAATACTCTCACTTGCTCTATGCCCCAATAACAAATAGGCTTCCTGTGATTTCAGATGGAACTCCTTGAATACTCGAAAGCTTCGGACAGCAAATATTAAAAACCCTTAAATTAAGACAGTGCTATAACCAGAAGGACATGGTTACTACTGAGGGCAACTGGGACACATTATAAACAGAACTTTGAGAACGGTTTGTCTAGTTCTTAGGAAACGTACTGTTCTACAAACCTTGGCAGCGACATTGTCTCCAGAAGACAAGAATGATTCCCTTGATTGCAACATACAATCAGAGCAGTTGAGCAAGCTGTGAACATAAAAGTGTTGGGGTTCAAGAGAAAGTGCCAGCGCTGCATTTCATACCTGGCATGGCAGCAGAAGCTCAATCTGTGCAGCTGGTATTCACAAAGTCCTGGAAAAAGCCTAAAACCTGTCAATTTAACAAGATTTTGAGGGCAGGAGAAAAATAAATGGCGTCCTCGTGGCTCACAAAGACAGGCAAAGGCAGATTTGTTCACCTGACTCCATTTACAGATAGCAGGTGAAAAGCGACTATTAATCTCCTAGCAGTAGCTTTTCAAATTAATTCAGAATTGTGGCTTTCACAGAAAGCACCTGGCTGTAATACACCATTTCTAGAGTTCCCATGGTGCCAACTAGCATTGTTCCACTATGGGCCGCAAACATAGCATGAAAAAGACGGCGACACATAGGAAACCCAAGGAAGTTTCCGACATTTCAACAGCATTAATTTACAGTCTGGCTTTTAACATGATACTGTTGTTAAGAAGTATGACATAGAGGTTCATTATCAAATGTCTTTATCCCACACTATGCCATGCATGTAATAGTTCCAAATTCTAAATGACATTATTAGCAGCCTATCTAGTGTGGTGTGTGGAAGAGATCGGGGTGACTGGATGCCCAGCCATGTCTGCACACCAGAAGTTCCTGACCCTCTTTGGGGCAATAGTATCAGCTGTTCAGTGGCTCAATCAGATCTTGATATCTTGAGATTCCACCATTTTGGCAAGTGTTTTCTTCACTCTTAGCGCTGTCAACCGGGAGGCAGGGTTATGAGCCCAGCATTCTGACATCAGTTTCAGGACCGCTCTTAAACACTGTGGGGGTGAAAACAAGCATATCAGGGAAAGATTGCACAGGGCAGACAGAATAAATTGAAATGCTTTCCTTGCAGTTCTAACATGCAGGAAAATGTTTCCTTCACAACTTGAAAAAAAGAGGTTCTCAGTTCATTTGGAATTCCAAGTTGATTGAGGTTGACCACATTTTCCCAACTGTGCGCTCTACTCTGTTACGATTTTCCAGTGCTACAGCCTCCTCCTCGGCGTGTCTAAATCACCAGCAGGTGGTGCAAGAAAGCAACACGAGGTCACTCATCCAGCAGCCTTCGAGTGGATCTTGCTTTCACCGCTGCCAATTCTAGCCCTGCTTAACCAGTGAGCAACTCTGTCCCACATCCTGATGCAAGTAATCAGCAATCTAGTCCACATTCATAGTGCCAACCGGACTTTCTGAGCGAGGTTATCAACTTCAATAATGATAGGTACGGTGATCCCTGGGTGGCTAATCTATACATGCGGATAATTTTCCAGAATGATACCTGGACACCAAGGGTTAAAAAAGGAGGAAAAATTACACAACCTAGAATTGTATCTCATTAAATTTAGATGTGATTTGATCAAAGGTATTAAGGGGCGCAGATAGGGTAGATCGGGAGAAAACACTTGCGGTGGTACAGACGTCTAGGACTAGGGTGCATCAACTAAAAGTCTAGCGCCAAACCTTTCAGGAGTGAGATTAGTAAACACTTCTACACACTAGAGTTGGTAGACATTTGGAACTTTCTTCTCTAAACAGCAATTGATGCTGGATCAGTTGTTAATTCTGTTGACCAAAAGTATTAAGGGACATGGGGCAAGGTCAGGTATATGGAGTTAGGCCACAGGTTATCCAATGATCTGATTGAATGGAAGAACAGGCTCAATAAGGTAAATGGCCTCCTCTGGTCATATGATGGCTTTTAAGTTGCTATCAATCGTACTGCCCTTTGTTAATTAGGGTAATCTTCTTTTAACTTGTCTGCATTGTAGTTTGATCAGAGTGAAAATTAATTACTCCAATCACATTTCACAGTAAATATAGGGTTATGGGCAAAACAGCACATGGGAGTGATAGCTATTTTCTTTAAGAGCCAGCACAGCATGATAGGCCAATTTACCTCCTTCTGCACTGTGAGATTTCTCTGATCCTATAAAATCTCCCTTCTTCTGACATTGGAGCTAGTGCAACAAACTATGATGAAATAAGATCTAGATCAAGCCAGCTTGCATGCCTGATGCGAAGATCTGCTGTTCCTTTTCATAGAAAGGAAGTGTCATCAGCACACCACCCAGTAGCTGGGGTGAAGCAGCCTTCACTGTAGACTCAGAAAGAACTCATTCGGGGGCACAGTGGTTAGCACTACTGCCTTACAGCGGCAAGGATCAGGGTTCAATTCCGGCCTTGGGTGACTGACTGCCCATGTGGAGTTTGCACTTTCTCCCCGTGTCTGTGTGGGTTTCCTCCGGGTGCTCCGGTTTCCTCCCATAGTCCAAATATGTGCAGGTTAGGTGGGGTTATGGGGCTGGGCGGGGGAGAGGGCCTAGGTAGGGTGCCTTTTCAGAGGTTGCACAGACTTGATGGACCTCCTTCTGCACTACAGGAATTTTATGGTTCTATGGATATTACCTCATCCAAACATTGGTGAATAGAATGTCAGCAAGACTCAGGAGATAAAATAGTCTTCAGTTACTAACGAGCTGGATCTACCTTTTTCATTACATTTCCCCTCCAGGCATATATTCAGCTTTCAAATATAGGGATCTAACTTATGTACTAAACTTTGATAACATGGAATTCAATCCAAAGAACTGAATGATGTATTTCAGCTGTTAACAGCATCACTTGCACTGTCAGTCAAAAGAGCTGCAGTGTTCTTACAGGACACACTAAGAAGCATCCAATTCTCACCTCATCGCTGTTCCACCTGTTAGAAACTGTTGGACGGAGACATTTAACACACGTCACTTCCCTCATATCCTCATAGGAGGGGTCATTTGGTACCATATCATAATATGGCAACTGATAGTCCTCTACAATGCCTGCAGGGAAAACAAAAATCAAGTTAAAATCAGATGGGTAATTTTCCGATCACTCAATGTGTAAAATACACTAGACACCACAGGGTTCCAGGATAGATTGTTGCCCAATGCTGAATTAATTAGGTCATCAGGATAGTGGTAAGATTTGGCTCAGTGTCTCAAGGTTACTGGAGTGCAAAATAACTTGTGTTTTTGATTGTTTTCCAGTGGCCTGTATTGGAAGCTGTGATTATGCAGATAATGGTGTGCAGACAAGAGTCCTCTAGCTTGCAGACATCTTTCACTGTCAAATTGCCTACTGTGACTCACTGTGTAGACTAATATAGGAAGAATGGTTAATGCACCGAGGCAGCCAGAACCCGTGGGATTATACCCCAAGAACTAGTATCTGTAAAATAATGGTGGCATGTGGTGCAGTGGTTAGCACTGGGACTGCTGCGCTGAGGACCTGGGTTTGAATACTGGCTCTGGGTCACTGTCCGAGTGGAGTTTGCACATTCTCCCCATGTCTGCGTGGGTCTCACCCCCACAACCCAAAGATGTGCGAGTTAGGTGGATTGGCCACGCTAAATTGCCCCTTAATTAGAAAACAAAAATAATTGGCGACACTAAATTTATAAAAAAAAGTAATCTGTAAAACAAAAGGGAGGATTCAGAAGTTAAAAAATTGGAGGAAGAAGCAATGAGGTAACAACAGGGGGAAAAAACCCCAAGATAGTCTGACACAGCAAACTCGGGGTACAGAAAACACAAGTGGTTCAACAGAATTAAAGATGTAACTCAATGATCAAGGCTTTTCTTTAGATGTCTTTACATTAAATTGGACAAAGTGCTTTAACTAACAAAACATTTCAAGGGAAACCAATGCATCCTCCACTGTACGTTTCACCCAAGATGTGTGCCAAAATATATTAGTCACAAGACACAGATGTGGAGAGCAGTTAGAAAATCCTAACTCATTAACCTGTCTTTATCTGTGTACATCTATGTATAAATGTACAAATTAAAATGTTGCATTAGTGTACATCTCGTCAATCACGTATCAGGTAACACAAACAGCTGCAGATACATAACAATCTTAAAAAGAGAGAAACAAACCAGTCATTTAACGCCAGCTACTTCCAACCTGGAGCCTGTATTTTTCAATTTGCATAGCCTCTTGCCAAACACCAAACGGAGGCACTGTTTGACAACTAGGTTCTAGGGTGTATATCTACCTTTTTACCAGAATAATGCATTGTACAAACACAAAACAGCTTGTTATTTTCTTTGAATGGGAGTTTCAATTCATTTAAAATTCTGAATAAAATCAGTCCAACTGAGAAATGGAAGTGCTATCTGAATATCTCTCATACAGGGGCTGGTTTAGCTCACTGGGCTAAATCGCTGGCTTTTAAAGCAGACCAAGCAGGCCAGCAGCACGGTTCGATTCCCGTACCAGCCTCCCCGGACAGGCGCCAGAATGTGGCGACTAGTGGCTTTTCACAGTAACTTCATTGAAGCCTACTTGTGACAATAAGCGATTTTCATTTTTTTTTCCATGTTGAAATCTGCTGTGTAAAATACCTCCTGTAGGCAACAAGACAAAGAGTGCAGCTGGCAGACAGCCCCTTCTCCCTTCAAACCTCCAGGACGGCTAATCTGCCAGGAGGGAACCTGGGGGGGTGCCAACATGGACCCTCCAGACAGCTATATAAAAGCCCCCCCCCCAGGCAGCCAACTACTGGCCCCGACACGGCCCGGTGCACACATCTCCGGCCACCGCCTGGCCCAGCAAGTGCTCAATACTACCCTTTCATTCTTTTATTTTTTTCTCTGTTTATTTGTCAATTATTTCCTGAACGACAGTGGTTGGAAATTCATGTAGATACATGTTTTGATTTTGTTTTGTTGGAAAGTTTGTGTCATGAAATGCTAAAATCCTAATAAAAATATTTAAAAAAAATACCTCCTGTCAGACAGCGGCGTGACATCTCCCAGACGACTAGGCCAAAGCTGTATATATCTGCCATCAAATAAGCCTGGAATTGGTTCTTGTTGAGGCTCTCATCCAGGACTTCAGGTGCCATGTACCGCTTGGTGCCCACTCGTGTATTCAGTGGGATATCAACCTCATTTGTGTCACTGCGAAGAAAAGGTGATGAACAGGAGTTAGGAAGGAGCATTCAAACCTAATGGAAACATCTTGAATTCATTAAGTTAATTTTGATGTTTGGGAAAAGAAATTCCCTATTTCTCCTCAAGATATCGATTTATTCACCTGAAGCCAATGGTCATGATTCATGTGAGAGTCTTGACCGGGGTGTCTCAAAGTGTGGGTCGAGACTCCAGATGCAATTTTGGGGTTGGAAATTTGAAGGCAGTAAAGGCTGTTGTGGAGCTTGGACTGAGTGCTAACAGCTGAGAGGTCCCTTCAAATCTTAGTGTTTTTTTCCACCCAAGACCAGGCATGTCTTAACGAACTGACCTTTGACGTCTGATTCCTGCTCCAAAAGGCAGGTGATTTCAATTCTTTAAAAATCACAAATCCAAAATACCCCCCCCCCGGGGACCCCCTCAGTTCTTGCCACCACCACCTCCCCATCCTGCTCTCTCAGCTCTAACTTCCTACCTGTCTCACACACCTACTATATTCCTTATACACTTATGACTGTGTGGCCAAATTCCCCTCCGACTCGATTTTCAAATTTGCTGATGACACCACCGTAGTGGGCCGGATCTCAAACAATGACGAGACAGAGTATAGGAATGAGATAGAGAATGTGGTGAACTGATGCAACGACAATAATCTCTCCCTCAATGTCAACAAAACGAAGGAGATCATCATCGACTTCAGGAAGCGTAGTGGAGAACATGCCCCTGTCTACATCAATGGGAACAAAGTAGAAAGGGTTGAGAGCTTCACGTTTTTTAGGTGTACAGATCACCAACAGCCTGTCTTGGTCGACACTATAGTTAAGAAAGCCCACCAACGACTCTACTTTCTCAGAATACTAAGGAAATTTGGCATGCCAGCTACGACCCTCACCAACTTCTACAGATGCACCAGAAAGCATTCTTTCTGGTTGTATCACAGCTTGGTATGGAGCCTGCTCTACCCAAGACCATAGGAAGCTATAAAAGGTCGTGAATGTAGCCCAGTCCATCACGCAAATCAGCCTCCCATCCTTTGACTCTATCTATAATTCCTGCTGCCTCAGAAAGGCAGCCAGCATAATTAAGGACCCCACGCACCCCTCTTCCACCTCCTTCCATCAGGAAAAAGATACCAAAGTTTGAGGTCACGTACCAACCAACTCAAGAACAGCTTCTTCCCTACTGCCATCAGACTTTTGAATGGACCTACCTCATATTAAGTTGATCTTTTCTCTACACCTTGCTATAACTGTAACATTATATTCTGCAGTCTCTCCCTCCTTCCTTATGTACGGTATGCATTGTTTGTACAGCATGCATGAAACAATACTTTTCACTGTACACTAATACATGTGACAATAATAAATCAAAATCAAAATCAAATCACTTGGGTCACGGCAATTTTCAAGCTTCAAAATGGGGTTTCAGTGGGAAAATATTTGGGAAGTCCTGATCTAGACAGAATTAGTCCACTCCAGGCATGTGTGTGTGTATATACTACAGAGGTAAATAAACTCAACTTCCTCTTCATTCAGGCAATCATCACACCTGCACACATGCCAAGTAAAAAGAAATGAGGAGACTCTAGCTAAAGACCTCCAACCCCCTTGTTGTCAAAATAGCTCTGCGAGCCCAATGTGTTAAAAAAGAAATTTAAACAAAATTGTTTGGCAAATCTATAAAATTGTTTCACAAATTTGTGAATTGAAACCCAAGAAATGACTGCCCATTCAATGACATGATTCAGAACCTGACTTCAGGAACTTAGATGGCAGCATCCCACCAGCAGCTATCCATTATCTGGTTATGGAATTGCCTAAGTTGGAATGTAGGATGAAATCAACTATCCTAACTGCCAGAGTTCCTGGATAATTAGGCTTGGCAGCCTCAGTAAGCATCCACACATTGACACCTCATGTTTGGGTGGCACGGTAGCACAGTGATTAGCACTGTTGCTTCACAGTGCCAGGGTCTCAGGTTCGATTCCCGGCCTGGGTCACTGCTTGTGCGGAGTCTGCACGTTCACCCTGTGTCTGCGTGGGATTCCTCCGGGCGCTCCGGTTTCCTCCCACAAGTCCTGAAAGATATGCTGTTAGGTAATTTGGACACACTGAATTCTCCCTCCGTGAACCCGAACAGGCACCAGGATGTGGTGACAAGGGGATTTTCACAGTAACTTCATTGCAGTGTTAATGTAAGCCTAATTGTGACAATAAATTTTTTTTATAAAAAATTGCAGCGTCATATAAAATAAATGAAACTTTTCTGGATTCAAATAAAACTGTGAAATGAATATAGGAACAGGAGTCAGCCATTCAGAACTCGGAGCCAGTCAATTATATCATGGCTGCTCTGTATTTCAACTCAGTTTACCCACCTTCTTTTCATAACACTTAACGTGCTTGCCTCCATAGACCTATTGATCTCACGTTTGAAATTTTAAATTGTCCTCTAGTGTAATAACTTTTTGAATGAAGGGAGTTGCTGGTTTGCACTACATTTCAAGTGAGAAGGGGCTTTCTGATATCACATCCCAACAGCCTAGATCCAAATTCAAACATTACGCCCGTTTGTTCCGGACTCTTGCAATTTAGGACGAAACCTAAGGAGCTCAGGAATCTTTTGTAGCTACATGCCCAAATCAAATAGGGCTGATCGAGAATGGAGGCTTGCATTTCAATGACTGTGAAACAAAAGCGCCAACAAAAATATGGACTTGTTTCTGAGAAATTTTGAAGGATGGGCTTAACTTAAGAATTAGGCATTGGCCCACGAGGTGTCGCTCGGAGCAGTTCTCAGGTGACTTGTAAGAACGAAGATTCCAAAGGGATCCTCCGATAGCTTGTAGGATCAATAACTATTACAGCAACTACATATATATGAAATAAACTGATTAAACTTGGAGCTAATTCCAATTCAACCAAAAACACAAAAATAAGACTATTACAGGATGCTGACCATCCAAAAATAATTTGTAATTTTAATGTGCCAATGAAGAACTAACAGAAAGTCAAAAGCCATGGTTGGTGCAGCCAGTCATGTTGACTTTTGACTCTCTTATGTAAATGTTTTATAGCGTCCAGAGATAAGGGCTTGAGTAGGGTGCTCTTTGTAAGGGCCGCTGCAGACTCAATGGGCCAAATGGCCTCCTTCTGCACTGTAAATTCTATGATTCTAAGGGAAAATGGTGGAAAATGTGTACAGAAATCAGCATTTTGCTGCAAACATGAGTTAAATAAGCGATAAAGAAGTACATGTTACAACAATAATGGCAAGACTTTCTGTGGGCATACTTACGGGTGTTATTCTCCCAAATGCAACTAGGCTTGGCAAAATTCTTGCATCATGTGATGAATTACTGAATGAATATGAGCAGTCATTTTTACCCATAAATGTCAGCTTGACTTTTTTGGTAACACTGTTGATCTAAGTCAGAGGACTAAGGGCTTCAAGCCCCAGCACAAACTTGACCTTTTGAGCGGACACTATATTAAAATACAGGGTGTTGCATGTTTGCCGTAGGAGGTCATTCATGTCTGCATCGTAGATGTGTCGGAGACACTGCACTCTGGTTCAATGGGTACAGTCCAAATTAATTTAAGTTGCTCTTAGCGGGAAATTCAATATTTTCAGAGTTTTAATTGGAGTGGAGTAGGAGGATCATGCAGAGTTTGGAAAGGATGCTGTTTCCCATTAATTTTATTTTTTTAAACCATTGCTTTATCAGTTACAAAGCCAGAGGTCAGAGTATGGACAGGGGCTAACCCCTAATCCAGTTCCTTGCCTGCTCCAAAAACCAATTCAAATTGAATCCAATTCATGGTCCCCACACGAGAGACATACCAGATCCAGGCATTACACCTGATTCACAACAAAAGAGGTGGGTGGGAAAGATTTTATAATTCCTTATATGCTGTAAGGTGTTGTGTATGGGCTGTGCATCTTGATTTCATATAAAATAACACCTGTATTATTTCAACCCAGACCCCAAGGTTACGATCATAACTGGCAATAGATCTGCTTTCCGATTAAGGAGGTCATGCATTACCTGTTGAATTTCACGGTTAGGCCCAAGTCAGCAATGCTACAGGTTCCATTCTTTTTCACCAGAATGTTTTTGCTTTTCAGATCACGATGTGCAATAGCAGGCTTGCCTTGCGTGCCGTAAATTTCCGTGTGGAGGTGACAGAGGCCGCTAGCAGCAGAGTAGGCCAACTTCAGCAGGGCTTTAGTGTCAAGCACTGTGCACTTCAGGTAGTCATACAGCGAGCCATTCTCATGGTAATCCGTAATCAGATACAACCATGTCGACGAACCTTTACCTTCAATGTCTGCAGCAATAAATCCTGTTAAAAACATAATGGAAAGAGACAAGGTTTAGCACTTGACACCATATTTAAGTTGAAGAGTAAGTACAAGCTGCTGTAGATTGATAGCAAAGAAGGGAAAGGATGTTTAATTAGAAACGGGGAGAAAAAGGATAGCTCAGTAAATGTACTGCTTTTAAGCTAAAACAGCAAACCATCTGGAATGGAAAAAGTTACTTGTTTTAACAAAAATTTCACAACTGCACATGAATAGGAATATTCATATCATGAATAAAGTCTCCTCGGATCAAACTCCGCACAAGTACTCATTACCACTTATAGACATTTCAAGCACATTGATGTTGCCTTGGATCTACTCAAGTGAACTTGGCAGCAACGTGAGCTGGCCCCACCCTTTTTCCACATCTGGTTAGAGGCATTGATGTGCCTGTTGAAGCTGACAATCATAAGCTATCAAATTCCAGCAGACATCAAATCAGTTTGTGCCACCTTCTCTCTCTCTCTTTCTCCCCAGTTTATGTTTCTCTCTCCGCCGAGCATCCCCAGTTTGTGCCACCTTCTCTCTCGCGCTCCCCCCAGTTTATGCTTCTCTCTCCGCCGAGCATCCCCAGTTTGTGCCACCTTCTCTCTCTCTCTCTCTCCCCCCCCAGTTTATGCTTCTCTCTCCGCCGAGCATCCCCAGTTTGTGCCACCTTCTCTCTCTTTCTCCTCAGTTTATGCTTCTCTCTCTGCCGAGCATCCCCAGTTTGTGCCACCTTCTCTCTCTTTCTCCTCAGTTTATGCTTCTCTCTCTGCCGAGCATCCCCAGTTTGTGCCACCTTCTCTCTCTTTCTCCTCAGTTTATGCTTCTCTCTCCGCCGAGCATCACCAGTTTGTGGAGCTCTTGGTCTCTTTTTCTTCTCTCCATTTGTTCTCGTCAGGAGTTTCCAGGTGATCCTCAGGAAACTAAGGAAATCCGGCATGTTCACATTGACTCTGACTCTTA
The DNA here is from genome assembly GCF_902713615.1 of Scyliorhinus canicula. Taxonomy (NCBI): domain Eukaryota; kingdom Metazoa; phylum Chordata; class Chondrichthyes; order Carcharhiniformes; family Scyliorhinidae; genus Scyliorhinus; species Scyliorhinus canicula. The sequence goes on from NC_052167.1 coordinate 23,626,406, forward strand.
CCAAGTTTTACATATGCACCATAGAAAGCATCCAATCTGGCTGCATCACAGCCTGGTATGGCAACTGCTCGGCCCAGGACCGCAAGGAACTTCAGAGAGTCATGAACACAGCCCAGCCCATCACACGAACCCACCTCCCATCCATTGACCCATCTACACCTCCCGCTGCCTGGGGAAAGCGGGCAGCATAATCAAGGATCCCTCCCACCCGGCTTACTCACTCCTCCAACTTCTTCCATCGGGCAGGAGGTACAAAAGTCTGAGAAAACGCACGAACAGACTCAAAAACAGCTTCTTCCCCGCTGATACCAGACTCCTAAACGACCCTCTTATGGACTGACCTTATTAATACTACACCCTGTATGCTTCACTCGATGCCGGTTCTTATGTAGTTACATTGTGTACCTCGTGTTGTCCTACTATGTATTTTCATTTATTTTATTTTCATTTCATGTACTTAATGATCTGTTGAGCTGCTCGCAGATAAATGCTTTTCACTGTACCTTGGTACACGTGACAATAAACAAAATCCAAATCGACATTGGCCCCTATGCTGTCATCCTCACAACTGATACAATGTTTTCCAATAACAAGGAGACCAGTAGGGCCCCAACAACAGTTTGTTTGCAAAGCACGAAAGCTGGGGTATTGCGCATGCCAGGACCACTCCTTCAAAGCTGCCAACGCTTAGGATAACAATTGCCCATTCTGGTACACGGTGGAAGGGTTTGGAAACCGAACCATAGTTGGTACTAAGCTGCAGCAGTACCACGGTTTGTTCTGTTGAAGTAAGAAATGCAGCACAACTGATGCAAGCTCTCATCATCACCCTGTATGCCTTTTAAAATCATTACCAAAATCATGAATCCATGATTTATCTGATACAGGTACTGAGTAAGGTGTCACTGTTGTAGATTAAAGCAGTCTCTATATTGAGCACGCAAGTTACCTTCTTAAAAAAAAAATTTTTATTCTCCATTTTCACATTTTCTTCAGAATTTCCACCCCACCAACAAACAGTAAACGGTAACGAATACAATGTCAATCCCCCTACCAACAACAATCCCATCCTCCCACCAACCCCCAAACAATGACCCATCTGCCAATATAAGCATCAAATAAAACAAAACCTCCCAAGGAGAAAAAAAAAGGAATCCGGAATCGCCCCTGGTCACCGTTGACATATATAGTCCACCCCCCTAACCCGCCCCCTAATATTCAACGCCATCCAATCCCCGAAAGAGTACCGTGAATGACACCCATGAGTTGTAGACTCCCCCCGCCGCCACCCAGACTCCTCCCCATTTCCTCTTGTAAACTCCTCCCCAAACCTCGGCTCCTTCCCCCAACTTTGTACCCCGGCTAGACTCACCGAAACCTGTTCTACCGGGCTCCGATGGCCGCAGCCCCTCCCCCCACCTCACTCCCGTTCACTGGCCGGCTTATACCGGCCAGCGTGGAGGCCCCCGCCCGGGTCTCCTTCCCCCTTGCCCGGTCCCAGGAAAACCAAGAAATCCCCTTTAGCACACAACCCCCGCATACACACCCAAGCCCCAAAGAACCACCATTGCAAATGAAAGTTCCAACTCTTCCCTTGTCCAAATATATACAGCGTCGACTCATTTAGTACATACACGAACATGCAGTGAAAAAAATAAAGTTACATGAGGCTACATCGGTACACGACCAGCTCTCAGTCCCATTTCTCAATTCTGCCACAGTCCTTCTGCCTTTGCAAACTCCTCCGCCGCCCCAAAATAAAAGTCGTTGGATTTGTAGGTCACCCTCAACTTAGCTGGACATACTATGCCGCACTGCACCTTGCTGATGTACAGTGCCTTCTTCACCTGGCTGAAGGCAGCCCACCTCCTCGCCAGCTCCACCTTAAAGTCCTGGTATATGCGTATACCAGCTCCAGCCCACTGCACCACCCGCTTCTGCTTTGCCCAGCACAGGACCTTCTCCTTCATGCTAAACAGAAACACAGTTACTACTCTTGGCGGCTCACTCGCCTTTGGTATAGGCCTCCATGACCGCTGAGCCCGATCCAGTTCATATTGAGAGGGATCATCCCCCTCCCCCAAAAGCTTCACCAACATCGTGGCAAAATACTCCGTCGGCTTCGGGTCTTCCACCCCTTCGGGCAGACCCACAATCCTCAGATTCTGTCGCCTGGATCGGTTTTCCAGGTCTTCCATTTTGGCTCACAGACCCTTGTTGGTCTCTATCACCTTCCGCAATTCCTTCCCCATCGAGGTGAGTTGATCACTGTGCTGCGATAATGCCTCTTCCACTTCCTTCAGTGTCTCACCTTGCTCCCACACCTCCGCCACTGCGCTCGATACCGCCGTCCTCACCGGGGCAATTGCCTCCTCCACCAGCACTTTAATACCGTCCCCATCTCCTTCTTCATCGCTTCCATGTGCTTTGTAAACTGTTTTTCAAGGTCCACAGTGGTCATTTCTTCTGCCGTGAGCAATGTGGCCTCCCCTGGTGCCCCAGCCTCCGCTTTCCTTACAGTTCGTGCGCTGACTTTTCCACTCACTGGCGGATTTTCATTAACCCCCTTTTTCACAGCTGTTTTCCCCCCAAACTTAAGACATTTCTCCTCCCTGTGCCTTCTTAAGCTTTTTTAGCCTCAGTTGCCCCTGGGGCTAGGCGTTAAAACACCAAAATTTCAATTCCCGAGCGGGAGCCCTCCGGTGTGCGGCTGCCTCCTGCCCGCCATCACCGGAAGTCACGTCAAGTTATCTTTGATGTGATTACTAAAAAGCTGATCTCTTTCGCCTGTATCAGGAAAGTAATAAAGTAAGGAAAATCAAGCATACAAACGATGGAATTCATAATAGAAGACTCGATGGGCCCAATGGCCTCCTTCTGCACTGCGATTCTATGATTCTAAGAAGTGGGATGGAAAGGAAGAAGATGCATTGTGTAGCAACTTCCTATCTGAGCAACAAATTCCGATAACAACTCTCAGGAAAGCACGACAGTGAGAAATGCTGGCACGTAAATCAAATCTCCTCTCCAACTTTCCAATAATGTTAACCTGGATATGACATACACTAATTAAATTATTGGTATAGCTCACCTAGTATACTTTCATGTCTCATCAGCACCGTCTGGTAGATCTCAGTCTCACGGAACCAGCTGGCCTCCTCTGCAGATGGGAACACCTTTACTGCCACCTTCTCGCCACGCCATTTCCCCATCCATACCTCACCATAGCGCCCTTTACCCACTAGACGAACCATCTGAATCTGCTTTGCAATTGTACGTTGCACCTATGGAAGATTGGAGGGGTAGTGGAGAAAACAAACCGAGTTTATTATTGACAATATACTAGTAAAAAGACAAGAGAACAAAATAATCCCTGCAAAATATCACTACACTAGATATTGACAAGCAGCAGGAGCACTCAATGTACAAGCAGAGTTCAGTACACAGGAGTGTACAATCTTAGTCCCACTTGCATGCCATATTTTGTATATAAATTATTTAAAAAATCAAAATGCTAATCATTTAACAATGCTAATGAGAGCTTCATTTCATGGAAAAGGAGGAAGGGAAGCATAACGTGGTAGGTTGTAGGGGATTCAATAATTTGGGGTGGACTTTGTATCCTTTGTAAACAGGATTGAGAATCCCTGAAAGTATATTGCTTTCCTGGTGCCAGTGTGAGGGATATCATGAGTGGTCTTGAAATTATATTGCAGAGGGAGCAGGAGGATTCAGTTGTTGTGATTCATGTTGTGACCAATTAAGTAGGAAAGAGTTGTCCTGCTTGCAGAGTATCAGGAACCAGGAGCTAAATTAAAGAACAGGATCATCATCTATGGATTATTACTCGAGTCATGTACAAATTAGTCATAATGACAAGCAGATTAGGGACATTAATACATGGCTGAAGGAGTGATATGGGACACTGGCATGAGAACGAACCATGCCATGGAGAACGGCTGCATGTGAACTGATCTAGAACCAGTGTGCTAGCAGAAAAAATGAATAAGGCAGTCACAAGCACTTTAAATTTGTAATTGGGCTGGGTGGAGGGAGGGCAGGCAGGAAGGAAGAGAGTGGGAGACAAAGAGGAAAGGAAGTGGGAGAGCTTAGGTGGAAAAGGTAGAATAAATAGTACAATGTTAAAAAAAGGCAGATAGAGTAAGAATCAAAAATGTGCTTTTGGCACAATAGAGGAAAGGAAAATGAAAATGTAAAATAATTAAACTAGGAGAGAGAAATAGGAAATGTTCAAGTACAACAGTTGAGTAAAAGCACAGGTTAGGCACGATGCATGGATTTAAAGTGGCCTATGTGCAAATGTGTGGATGAAATAATTTCAATGATAAGACATAATGAGAGGTAAATAGGCATTGGAGACTTCATGGGCAGAATTAAAAAACAGAGAAAGGTTTAGGGCTGCCGTGGGAGTTGTGTACAGGCCTCCAGTAGCAGCTGTGGACTGTATAACTGCATAAAACTGCAACAAAGGCAAAAGTGGTTTTAATGGGGGACACAGACTTTCATTAAAGACTGGGGAAAGCAGATCAGATTTCTTGACTGGGTCTGGGATATTTTTCTGCAGCAATATGGTCTAGAGCCAACAAGGAGGCAATGTTATATTAGATTTAGCAATAGTAATGGGCCAGATTTAACCAGTTCCTTGGTAGTACAGAACTTAAATGTTGAGAAGAGACATGTGCAAGAATGCAATTGGTTGGCAAAACATGATGTTATTCAATTATTTAGTCAGCAGAAAGTTGCGTACAAAGTTCAGTGCTGATGTGATGTCAGGCACATAGGCTGTATATTGTAGCAACTAGCTCGAAAGGGAAAATACTGGAAAATCTCAGCAGGTCTGGCAGCATCTGTAGGGAGAGAAAAGAGCTAACGTTTCGAGTCCGATGACTCTTTGTCAAAGCTTTGATATTATCATCCTTAATATACACAGCCCCCTATCCCCCAACCCTTCCCTCCCCAACTAATGTTCGATGTTATACAGTTCTTGAAAGTGCATAATGAATAATGCCCATGACTTGTAGAACCCCTCTGAACTTCCCCTCAGTTCGAACTTAACCTTCTCAAGGGTCAAGTATTCCAACAGGTCCCCCCGCCACGCCAGGGTGGAGGCTGCTCTCCATCCCAACAGGATCCGCCTTCAGGTGATCAACGAGGCGAAGGCTATGATGTCTGCCTCCGCACCCTGGCTGGTCCGACACCCCAAATATGGCCTCCCGGGGAGCCGGGTCCAGTTTCACGCGCACCACCTTGGAAATTACCCGAAAAACCTCCTTCCAGTACTCCTCTAGCTTTGCACAGGACCAAAACATATGAGCGTGATTAGCGGGGCCCCCCCCCCCCCCCCCCGCAACGCTCACACAAATTTTCTACTCCTTCAAAAAAAATCGGCTCATCCTCGCCCTGGTGAGGTGCGCTCTATATACCACCTTCAGCTGTATCAACCCCAACCTCGCACATGAGGTGGAGGCATTCACTCTCCGGAGCACCTCACACCAGACCCCCTCCTCTATAACCTCTCCCAGCTCTTCCTCCCACTTTGCTTTGATCCCTTCCAGTGGTGCCTTATCCTCTTCCAAAATAGCTCCGTACACCGCTGGCACTGCCCCCTTCTCCAGTCCCGTTGTCTTCAGCACCTCCTCCAGCAATGTGGAGGCCGGTTCCTCCAGGAAGCTCTGTATCTCCTTCCTGGCAAAATCCCGAACCTGCATATATCTAAACACTTCTTCCTGCTCCAACCCATACTTCGCTTCCAGCTCCCTCAATCCTGCAAACCGACCCCGAAGAAACAAATCTTTTAACGTCTTAATTCCCTTCTCTTCCCATTTCTGAAAACTTCCATCCCACCTCCCTGGCTCAAATCTGTGGTTTCCCATAATCGGCATTTCCCTTGACCCTGCCCCCAACCCGAAGTGTTGGCGAAACTGCCTCCAGATTTTCAATGAAGCTATTATTGCGGCCTACATTCATAAACAGGGGCCTGTTCTCTGCAAACAAAAGGAACATGTTCTAGCTACTGGCCTTTTTTCAATTACACGGGAGCTTGGGGAGCTTATAATTCCTTGTTGATTTCTCCATGGCAACTCCTTGGCCAATAAGAGTTGACTTGCCAACCAATCTGCACCCTTTTCTCCCACAGTATAAATTGTGATCTATGAAGTTTTTGTGTTTATTCTGATGAAAGATGAAAAGCTTCAGCAATGTTTTTAAAATATGGACTTGCAATGTAATATTGCTCATTTGAACTGGGTGGCACTGTGGTTAGCTGCCTCACAGTGCCAGGGACCCGGGTTAAATTCTAGCCTTGGGTGACTGTGTGGAGTTTGCGCGTTCTCCCACTGTCTGCCGGGTGCTCCGGTTTCCTCCCAGAGTCCAAAGATGCGCAGGTTAGGCGAATTGGCCATGCTAATATTAGCTAAAGGTTAGGTGGGATTACGGGGATTGGAGTGGGGTATTGGGCCTAGGTAGGGTGCTTTATCGGAACATGAGCTGGTACAGACCCGATGGGCCAAATGACCTCCTCCTACATTGTAGGGGTTCTATGATTCTATGAAGTAATTACAGCTCTTCTTCATTCATGAATACAGGAGAAAGCATCTATTTTGTTGATCCCTGCAGGAGAAAGCATCCATTCTGTTGATCCCAATTCAACAAAACAGCACACTTGTGATACGTGCATTCCTTAAGCTGACGGTGACAGCTGGGATTGCAACTCAACAACATAAAAATGCAGACAGCTGAGAGAGATCAAATATCGCGGCTGCATTCTAGAAAGACCATGGGTCCATTTTCCACTTTGTGCCTGTAAACCATGCAGCTTCACACCTGGGATAAACCATCACAAAATGGATCATGCAGAGGCTTGCAGCGGGAAACAAACTGGTCTTTCTCCAAACAGCAGCAATTTTGCAATCAAACTGTTGTCATAATTTGGAGCAAAGTTCCACTCATTTTAACATGCTTTCTGTTTTTAAACAGGCACAGTCTCTTAGAGATGTCAAATAGGACCTTCCTGTCAGGAAAACCCATTCAAATGGTGTATTGGTGGATTTTTCTTTGGTCAGTTGCCATTAAACATAGATACTCTTGAAACTGCGAAGGAAACTACTGTATATTTTCACGATGTTGTGCGATCTAATCAAACAAAGCAGTATGATGTTAGGTTCAAGCTGTGTGTGTAAATAGTTAATTGCCGGTCGGGTGGTGGTGCTAAAATGGCTTTGGTGCTTCCAGGCCAGAAAAAGAGGAAAATAATCAAGGTTTTGCTACTTATCACTATCCTGTAGCCTGGCTCCAAAAATATAAATGGACGTGACTACACACGGCTGGCGGTTAGCAGAGAACAGAATTGAGCTCAAAACACCATTCCCATGGTTGTACAGTCCACCAATGGTCCCTATCACACATAAACAGATTGCTCGCTTTGGCAACCAGAGGCTGATGGTGTATGTGGAGCCATTCACAATCGTGAGTCACTATCTTCAGGAAACCGGAGTTATTACATAGTTAAAATGTCCTTCACATCTTAATATCAGTCACATAAGGTAGGTTTACCAGAATCAATTTAGCAAGCCTACCATAAATGGGAGTTGACATGGCAGCAAACAACATTTAAGTGTCCTGAACCTTGTATTTTGTTAACGGTGCTTTATAAACACAAATTGAGGGCAGCATGGTGACGCAGTGGTTAGCATTGCTGCATCACAGCCTTGAGGTCACAGGTTCGATCCCCGCTCTGGGTCACTGTCCGTGTGGAGTTTGCACATTCTCCCCGTGTTTGCGTGGGTTTCACCCCCACAACTCAAAGATGTGCAGGATAGGTGGATTGGCCACGCTAAATTGCCCCTTAATTGGAAAGAATTAATTGGGTACTCTAAATTTTATTAAAAAAAGATAAACGCAAATTGAGGCGGCATGGTGACGCAGTGGTTAGCACTGCTGCCTCACGGCACCGAGGACCCGGGTTTGTTCCCGGTCACGGGTCATGATCCGTGTGGAGTTTGCACATTCTTCCTGTGTCTGCCTGGGTCTCACCAACACAACCCAAAGATGTGCAGGGCAAGGGGATTGGTTACACTAAATTGCCCCTAATTGGAAAAAATACATAAACATAAATTATTGTTGTTTTACACCCAGCAACAATGTTTTCCCTTGGGCTACCATTGTCCCTTACTGATTAAAATCCATGAAAATGCCTCTACTTTCAAATCACCTCAATCTTCAAAAGACCACTTATTCCTTCAACGTTTTCAAAAAGAGCACCATGACTCCACCGCACTTTAGGATCAGAGTTTATTTGTTATAGATTCTACTTCCAATTTCAACTCTGCCACTGGAAGCTGCCCAGGCCAAGCCCTTCCACACAAGGAAAGGAAGGAAAATCAGAAATTAATTGCTCGAAGTTTAACAGAATGTGCATGGTTGGCAGAAGATTGACAATATATCTCCTGCCTGTTCGCTCAGCCACTGGAACACTGGTCATGGTGTAATGGGGGAAATGAACACTTCTCTAAAACAGAAAATATAAATAACCTAGATTGGGTAGCATGGTGGTTAGCACAGTTGCTTCACAGCTCCAGGGTCCCAGGTTCGATTGCAGGCTTGGGTCACTGTCTGTGCGGAGTCTGCATGGTCTCCCCGTGTGTGCGTGGGTTTCTTCCAGGTGCTCCGGTTTCCTCCCACAGTCTAAAGATGCGCAGGTTAGGGTGATTGGCCATTCGAAATTGCCCTTGGTGTCCAAAAAGGTTAGGTGGGGTTACTGGGCTACAGGGATAAAGGGGATAGGGTGGAGGCATGGGGCCTATGTAGGGTGTTCTTTCCAAGGGCCTGTGCAGACTCGATGGGCTGAATAGCCTCCTTCTGCACTGGATATTCTATGATGATTAATATACAGGTGAGAATTTAAATATTTTAATCTTAAGGGAAGGCCAGTTTTCACAATTAAACTCAGTTATGAGCCTTCTCCCTAATCAACTTTCTCTTCAAAAACGCATCTAATTTTTTCTCGGATCTATTCAGAGATTCGCAGTATGATCACACCACAGAAGGAGGCCATTTGGCCCATCTATTAACAATCCCGAGTTCAAGTCTAGCTTTCTAGTAGCTTAAAACCATATATCTGTTAATATTGAGGAATCTAGCTTTGTTTTCTTTTACCAGTAAAAGTTCCTTCTGAACTATTTATAGTTGGATTCTTATTCATTTCTGTTGTGAAACAACCTTGGGTTAAGCTCTGATATCTTGAAAAGTTGGCCAAATCATTATGACACCAGCTTGGTGTGAAACGAAGACAGCCCGACTGCCTGCCTACATAGTTCTTTTGGGCTTGAATTTCTGATGCCTAGAAATGCTTTCGTTGCTTAGACTTTTTGTTCTCTCAAATTTTACTCTCTAAATGTGGATCACAGGATAACACAAAAGCTGCTGCAAATGCTAATTTGTCTCAAGGGCGACACAAAAAATGCTCAAACATTTTACTGAGCAGTCAGGAGCATACAAGTTTGAACATTTTTGAGGGCAGTTGTGTAAACAAAGGCTCATTGTGCATCTGCAAGGCAAGTTGCCTTTTCTCCATATTCTTGCAATGTTACTGCGGGTATTTGGCACTAATACGTGGCAGGAAATATTTCACGTGAGCCAATGTTTTAAGAGAATTCCAATACGCTTTAACAGCAGACAAGAGCACGGAAGTGTGCTTTAATAGTGCACCATTGTGCTCCAACTGTGTACTGATTTGCTCCAATAATAGGCTACTTGAAACTCAAATTTGGAAGGACAAAATCTGTGATCTAAATTGCAATGCATTTCAAATGGAATTTCAGTGAAAGCAAAATAAGGATTGTTTGATGAATCTATAATAACATTAAGGTCCAATTTGCTTTTAAATCAAACTTTTGGCATATTGTATTGTCTGGCATGAATAACAATATGAATAATATCCATCATTCTGGAGATACTATCTCTTCGATGTGTTCCAAGCCCACATTCTCCTTTATTCTTTTGCAGTTTGCAATCAACTTAGTCCTTGAGGAGTTGACCTATTAGTTTTCCTTCATTCAATTTCAAATTATCAGATGCAAATGTGAGGATTATACAAACAATTGTCACATTTGCCTGAGTTTGTGAAACATGATATTGAAATGTAAATTCTTTTTTTCTCAGGGAAATATTCAAACATTGCTGATGCAGTTATAAAGCTGATCCCTAGTCAGAGATCCGAGGTAGGAGAAGAAAATCTGAAGCAACTTAGGTATTTTTCTATCTTGGGCAAACACGACAAGATTGTGGAGGTAAATGAAATGAAATTTATCTGCAAAAATAAAAAAGAACCATAGGTTCAAACTTGTAAAATGCTAATTTAGAACCGATATTGGGAAGCTTTTTCTTCACACACAAAGTGATCAATGCGAGAAATGTAATTTGGGGATATAGTAGTGGAGGCAAAATCCCTAGAATCATTTAAGAACTAATTTGTGCTTGATGAAATAAGAACAGTCTTCCGCATTCATTATTATGTCATAAAGTGGGCAACATGCAATTTTTGATCTCGTAACAATCCTTTGTATTTTGTGATTTCATCAGTTGGTGTATTTTCTGAAATTGAAGATCTTTAAATGTGGGTCCTTATAGTTAGAATCTATCTTTTTGATAATGACATTGTTTCGCAATGGATTGGAGTTTTAGGAGCTTTGCTCTCTGCTCCTTCAGAGATTTTTTGTGAAAACCGGTGGAAATATCTGATTGCTGGTTTGTTTCTTTGGAAAAAAATATCTTCAGATAAGGGGAGTTACTACCTCCTGTGTCGTGGGGTAGCAGGTAGGTTCTCAATTGCAGCTGACAATGAGATGTGCAGTGGGGAAATGGTAAAGAGAGCAACTAGGGAATGAGGGGTAAAAAGGGCGAGGCAGCTGAGGCAATTGCATGTGAATTCAAATGTCAGGATGGGGAACTTTAGTTACTTGGAGGGATTGGTTAAACTGGAGCTGTTCACATTGGGGAAGAGAATATTAAGAGGAGATTTGATAGAGATGTTCGATTATGAGGTTCTGGACAGAGTAGATGGGGAGAAAATGCGCCAGTTGACAGAAGGATCAAGAACCAGAGGCCACTAATGTGCAAGGTGTTTGACAAAAAGAACCAATGACAACATTTAGGGCAGCACGGTAGCACAAGTGGATAGCACTGTGGCTTCACAATGCCAGGGCCCAAGGTTCGATTCCCGGCTGGGTCACTGTCCGTGCGGAGTCTGCACGTCCTCCCCATGTCTGCGTGGGTTTCCTCCAGGTGCTCCGGTTTCCTCCCACAGTCCAAAGACATGCAGGTTAGGTGGATTAGCCATGACAAATTGCCCTTAGTGACCAAAAAAAAAGGTTAGGACGGGTTATTGGGATACGGTGGAAGGGAGGGCTTAAGTGGGTCGGTACCGACTCGATGGGCCGAATGGCCTCCTTCTGCAATGTATGTTCTATGAGAAATACTTTCTAATTCAGTGAGAGGTGAGGATCTGGAATGCGCTAAGTGTGTGGTCGAGGCAGATTCAACTGAGACCCTCAGAACAGAATGGAATCATTAAAGAGAGAGAAAGAAATGTCAGTGCTACAGGGATTAGGCAAGTTACCCTCAGAGAGCCGGTGTGAACACGATGGCCGAGTGGTCTCCGTCTGTGCTATAACCATTCTATGATTCTACAATTTTATAGGATTGAAACTATAGGATAGATGTAAACTCTAAACATTAAAAAAAAGAGTACCCAATTCAGGGGCAATTTAGCGCAGCCAATTCAACTGCCTTGCACATCTTCTTGGGTTATGGGGGCAGGACCCATACGGGCACGTGGAGAATGTGCAAACACCACGCGGTAGACAGTGACCCAGGGCCGGGATCGAACCCAGGCCCTCGGTGCCGTGAGGCAGTAGTGCTAACCACTGCGCCACCGTGCTTCCCCAGATGCAAACTTCTTTCTCTGGAAATGGTAAAAGACAAACTTGGAAAAGAGATTTATTAAACGGGGCAGAACAAAAACATGAAATATCAAATTGCCAGCTCAGCTATTCTGGATGTGATCACTGCTATTTTACGAGGGGTTGGGTTAAGGTCTGTAAGGCTGACAAGGACAATAATTTGGCATTCAGATAAACTACAAATTACCAAGAGGACCAACTCAGCTAGTGACCGTACAAGGGAATTAAAATGTGAAACTGTGTAATTAGTGCTCTTACCAAGAGAGGGAGCCCAGATCCACTACCCGAGCTCTGTGACTGGTCAATCAAGTCTTTCAGTGACTCGCCTGGTGGAATGAAGGCCACATCCTGTTCAAGATCCCGGTTGTAGCGACGTCTGTCTGCCTGCCCCTTGTACCTTAAAAAAAAGCATTAAAAAAATTGGTAATCTTTATCCTTCGCTATCTAATCACTTCAGAATGGAGAGCATGCACAATCACGGTATGCTAATCATGACTGGGTGATACTTTTTTAAAATGATTTTTGCTTGTATGACTATCCACTACACTGCTCAATCCAAGCCCTTATACAGACTATTTTTAGTTCTTTGATAAATTGGACGTCAATCAGACTTTATTTAACCATAACGGCACTGAAACAGGGGACAATGGAATTTGTATTAAACTTGAGGCCATTAAAACTCTGCTGCCTGCTTTCTAGCTCAAACAAAGTCACACAGTCAGCACAAAAGAACATTAGGGTTAGGGGCATTCAGCCCATTGAGCCTGCCCCGCCATAGCTGATCTACCTCAATACCACTTTCCTGCATTATCTCTGTACCCCTTCATGACTTGAGCTTCCACAAAACCGCCGATTTCTGCGCTTGCTGACCTACATTGACTCTTGGTCTGATAATGCTTCAACCTTAACATTTTGATCCTTGTTTTATAACCCTTCCATCACCTCTCTCCTCCCTATTTCTATAACCTACTCTAGCCCTATAATTCATTGAGGTCTCTACACTCCTCCAATTCCGGGATCTTATGTAACCACAATTTTAATCACTCCACCACAGGTAGCAGTGTTTTCAGCTGCCGAGGCCCTAATCGTTGCAATTTCCTTCCGAAACTAATTCACTTCACTTTTATTCCTCCATTAAAATGCTCCTCAAAACCTACTTCATTGGTTAAACTTTTACTTTGTCACATGATGTCAAATTTTGTTTCATAACACTCCTTTATTATGTTAAAGGTGCCATATAAATACACATGCTTGTTGTTGTTCAATCTCCAGGTACAAACAGGAAATAAGTAGCGTACAAGTTAGTAGTGGGAATCACTCTCAAGTCTTGCAACTTCTGGCCAGTTTGAAGCACTGATCTACAAGCAAAGATGATAATGCTCCAGGCAGTTGCCCCACCGATACCCTGCACTAAATGATGCAAGAAATATTCACCTCACAAGGATGGTCAGTTCTTGCCCTTTCCTTGGTGTCCCAACTTGCTACTCTCTTGATACTAGTCACTTTATCAACAGTTACATAGAACATACAGTGCAGAAGGAGGCCATTCAGCCCATCACTGACCCACTTAAGCCCTCACTTCCACCCTATCCCCGTGACCCAATAACCCTTCCTAACCTTTTTGGGCACTAAGGGCAATTTATCATGGCCAATCCACCTAACCTGCACGCCTTTGGACTGTGGGAGGAAACCGGAGCACCCGGAGGAAACCCACGCAGACATGGGGAGAACGTGCAGACTCCGCGCAGACAGTGACCCAGCAGGGACCGAACCTGGGACCCTGGCGCTGTGAAACACACAGTGCTATCCACTTGTGCTACCGTGCTGCCTCCACATCCAAATGCATCTTCCACCAATTTTGCCACCTCCAGCATGATGTTACCACCAATGGACACTCAGGTCTAGTTATCTATCACCCCCAACACGCAATCTTCTTCCCAAGACACCTTCCCAAAACCATAGGAGATTAAACATCTGACTTTTTATCTCCTCACTGTCCAAGGCCCCAAACACTCCTTCCAGGATAAACAGCAATTTATTTATACTTCTTTCAATTTACTGTATTCCCTGTTCATAATGGCTTTCTCTGCATTGGTTGGATGAATTTTTCCCAGAGGTATTAGACCAGCAGAAATCAAATTCTGACAGTTAAAGCCCTTCACCTCAACCCTATCCCCTTCATCCCTGTAGCCCAGTAACCCCACCTAACCTTTTTTGGACACTAAGGGCAATTTAGAATGGCTAATCTTCCCTAACCTGCACGTCTTTAGACTGTGGGAGGAAACCGGAGCACCCGGAGGAAACCCATGCAGACACGGGGAGAACGTGCAGACTCCACACAGACAGTGACCCAGCGGGGAATCGAACCTGGGACCCTGGCGCTGTGAAGCCACAGTGCCAGCCACTTGTGCTACCGTGCTGCCCAAAATCCTAAAAGTAAGCAACTGCCTTAACCCGTTAACTTTCTTCCAAAAACTAGGGATATTAACTACACCTCTCGAAGTTATATTAGTGTATAGAATCATAGAATTAACCAAGGGAGCATGTGCGACATTACTTCTTCTTTGAAGCATATTCGAATCAGCTCTTACCTGAAGTAAAAAGCAGTTGTGATTATGATCAGGACAAAGATGCAGACAATCAGCGAGATTAACAGGCCTAACCGGTGGACATCACCCTCAAATAGTCCACCTGTTTGCAAAAGAAACTTTATGTTATAAAAGTACCAAATATAACCCCCACAAATATTCTAACGGCAATCAGAATGGACATCACTTTAGATTTACCAGAATTAGTTTGACACAAGTTCCAAGGCGCTTGCCTCAGGTGACAAGAGCATTTAGCAAAATATTTCCACAATGGTTATGACTAGAAAACTAATCACAATTAGTGACAATTAAAATCAATGGCCAGAAAGGAATAAAAAGCATTTATTTGTAAAATCAATAGCCAGCATGATGGTCAGTTATTACTTGGAAAGGAATATACATTGACAGTTTTTCTTATACTGTGAATGTGAAATTTATAATGCATAAAGCTGACATGTAATACGTTGATATAGTGCAGATTTTATTGAAGCAATGAATGTTACGATTCTAGTATAAGTACTGTTCTACAGTACATCCCAAGAAAAATAAAAGCTATGCAGATCTCTATTGCCTTAAATACACAATCCTATCAATGGTGTAGCTGTAACATCTCAGTTTAGCATCAAAGAGGGGATGTTTCTAAGCTTGAGCCAACGCTACCTTCCCTGCTAGATCACAAGTTGCTGTTAGGTTTTACAAGTTAACTATTAATAATGATATAAAAATCAAAACTACATAATAAATGTAGAATGTGGCTTTAAATGTGAAGCTGAATTATATTCATGGACTTGATACAATCAGACCAATTCCTTGACCTGAAGGCTAATCTTGGTTTCGACTCTCCGCATGCAATGATATGAGCAGATGGTTAGTATTATCTGCATTGCTGTACAAAAATTTATTAGCAATATAATTTCAAGCTATTAAAGACAAATAAATGTTGCACTGACTGCAGACCCAACATCATCCTTCAAATAAGCATTGACCATGTGTTACCCATCACTCGTCTGCAAAGTCTCTGCCATAGTGTTTCAGAAAAATGCTGCAAGGATAGCACAGACCACACACTTTGCAATAGCCAAAACACGGAAAAGTAAATGCGATTCACAGCAGCAGAAATTAGCACAGTGCCAATCAAATTAATCTACGTAATATTTCAGTTGAATGCAGACTGTGACAGAGCGGGTATAAATCCTGGATGTCGCCGTTTTAAGGACAGATGTAAAAAAAACTGCACTAGTGCAGGCATGCCAACTTTTCAAGTAACAGGTGGTGAAATTGAAGCTGCCAAAACGCCGAACCTTAAAATTAGCTTAAGACATCAGAGACACAGTTCCAAATGCAAGGTATCAATAAAATATTCCAAGTTGGATTTGGAATTTTTACATCTTTTCCCAATTTAAATAGTATATTTTAGTCTTTTTTATTGGGAGACAGAAGTTCAGTTACAGAAAAACTGCGAGCTCCATCTTCAGCTTACCTGAATTGGAAATTGGAGTAAGTGTTGGGTACAAATCTTTGTTACAGAAGTCAGTGTTACAGCATTCAATAGTTCTCCGTTTTCTCACTTTTGTTGAATCCTAGAGGGAAAATAAAGTCCCAGATAAATTTCCAAACCTAGCTTCCTGCTTGGTAAATAGCTGAAGTTAGTTGGCATTCTGTGATAAAAACCAAGATTTTGCAACTTACATTAATTCTTACAAGAACGAAAGATTTTCAGCAAAAAAAGCTTCCCTTTTCTTCTGCAGATTAATTTCAGTATTTAATAATTTTTTTCCGGACATGGGAGCCACATTGGGTCAGTTGGTCAAAGAGAAAGGAAGAAAGAGGGATAGTGAGTTGGAGAGGTATAGAGAGGGCATTACAAAGCTGAGGGTGCAGGCAGCTGAAGGCACCAACAGTAGAATAATTAACATTGGGATGTTCAAGAGGCCAAAAGTGAATGAGTGCAGATATCTGAGATTGTGGAGTTGCAGGCGATTATAGAGATGAAGAGGGGCAATTACAGGAAGGAAATTGGAAATGAAGATAAGAGCTTTAAAATCAAGGTGTTTTGTTGATTAACTGGGAGCCAATATCAGTCGGCCAGCACAGGGGTGATAGGTGAATGGGACTTGACTTAAGTAAGGATATGGACAAACGTGCACACGGTCATCTAGTACAAAACAAGTTTCTACCTCTTGAATTAGCAAATGTTTACTTCTTCGGAGACCTATCTTGACAACTATGCATTAGTTAAACATCATCCTTCACTGGACATATCTAACTGTGTAGCTTACACATCTGATGGGAACCCAAGCAATTTTACTGCTATGTATACAAAACAAAATTGATTACTTCACTGACGAGCTGACATTGGAAGATATCCTTAACCTGCCTTCACGTGAAATTCAACCTTATAGGTAAAATATTTTGAATGCCTAAATATGGTCCTCAGCTTCATATTTCTTGATCTTTATTCCAAAGCATTCTGACAAACTATTCCTTCTTCGAAAAGAATCTAGTTCCCTGGCCTCCACATCTAGAAACTGCAGCCCACTCAAACCAGATTGCCCATTTTTTTTGAGTTCATAATAATAGTGAGGCAATGTCAAAGAATTCAACTGCTGACTGGGCAAACAGCTCAACAGCGCTTCTTTTAAAATATAATTGCAAGTAGTTAGATTAGATGTAGAAAAAGCACCTATCCTTGAGCAAACTGATTCTGATGCTGCAAGGTGACCGGATATAGGAACACTGAATGCACATGAATCCAGTGCTAAATGGAGAGAAACCCCTGGGTTACAGGAGTAAGTGTAATGATCAGCCAGCTGAAATTTGATGGCAACTGAATGGAATCTACCTCCTCTCCTAATAAAATTGAACCATATACTTTCCCCCTCAATCTTGCTAGCCTTGTTGGTTATTTAGAGAGCAGCTTGTATCATTCATAAAACAAAAACTGGGGCAGTAAAGGGGATTAAAACGATGATTGAGAATGTTCACTTTTGCTACTCATACTTGTGTAACAATGTGTTCATTTCTATAAACTTAAAAAGCATACATTTTATTGGATGATTTTTATTTCAGACAGTAGGATATATTAATTTTTGAACAAAGGTATTTACAATAAAATTATCGTTTTCAGAAATTGTCATAGAACATAAGAACAAGGAGCAGGAATAGGCCATCTGGCCCCTCGAGCCTGCTCCGCCATTCAATGAGATCATGGCTGATCTTTTGTGGATTCAGCTCCACTTTCCGGCCCGAACACCATAACCCTTAATCCCTTTTTTCTTCAAAAAACTATCTATCTTTACCTTAAAAATATTTAATGAAGGAGCCTCAACTGCTTCACTGGGCAAGGAATTCCATAGATTCACAACCCTTTGGGTGAAGAAGTTCCTCCTAAACTCAGTCCTAAATCTACTTCCCCTTATTTTGAGGCTATGTCCCCTAGTTCTGCTTTCACCCGCCAGTGGAAACAATCTGCCCGCATCTATCCTATCTATAATACCAATATAGGAACCAATTACACTTTTATTAAGACATTGTTTGAAATAAATAAGACATAGGAGCAGAATTAGGCCACTCGGCCCATCGAGTCTGTCCGCCATTCAATCATGGCTGATATTTTTCTCATCCCCATTCTCCTGCCTTCTCCCCATAACCCCTGATCCCCTTATTAATCAAGAACCTATCTATCTCTGACTTAAAGGCACTCAGTGATTTGGCCTGCACAGCCTTCTGCTGCAAAGAGTTCCACAGATTCACCACCCTCTGGTTGAAGAAATTCCTTCTCATCTCTGTTTTAAAGGATCGTCCCTTTAGTCTGAGATGGTGTCCTCTGGTTCTAGTTTTTCCTACTAGTGGAAACATCCTCCCCACGTCCACTCTATCCAGGCCTCGCAGTATCCTGTAAGTTTCAATAAGATCCCCTCTCATCCTTCTGAACTCCAACGAGTTTTACAGAGGTAATGGGCGCCTGGAACTCGCTGCCGGAGGAGGTGGTGGAAGCAGGGACGATAGTGACATTTACGGGGCATCTTGACAAATACATGAATCGGATGGGAAGAGGGATACGGACCCCGGAAGTGCAGAAGATTTTAGTTCAGATGGGCAGCATGGTCGGCACAGGCTTGGAAGGCCGAAGGGCCTGTTCCTGTGCTGTACTTTTCTTTGTTCTTTGAGTACAGACCCAGAGTCCTCAACCGTTCCTCATACGACAAGTTCTTCATTCCATGGATCATTCTTGTGAACCTCCTCTGCTTGAATACATCTCCAGCAAAAACTGAAGATATTAAAAATGATCCATGAACATGCCATATATTCTTAAAATTTTTTGTACAAACAAAAAAAAAGGTCATTCGGCCCCTCGAACCCTCTCCGCCATTCAATACAAATATGGCTGATCTGATTGCGTTTCGAATTCCACATTTCCATCTATCCACAATAACCTTTGATTCCCTTGCCTGACAAGAATCTTCCTACCACTGTCTAAAAAATATTCAGTGACCCTGCTTCCACTGCCTTCTGAGGCTGAGTTCCAAAGTCGCACAATCCTCAAGAGAAAATAATTATCTTCAGCTCTGTCCTATAAAGGTAACCCCTGATTTTAAAACAGTGCCCCATAGTTCTGGACTCACCCATATTCACCTTGTCAAGACTGTTACCTTACATACTTCAAACAAGTGAGGTCAAAGGAAACGTTGAGGATTGAGAACAAGTCGGGGTCAACAGTATGAAGCAAAGTCAAAATATGTAGACCCAAGAAAGATGCTGGCTACATCTCTACTGATCAGCAACATGGGAATAAGAACTTCTGTATTTAATGAATTGGACAATACTCCATTTTCAATGTACTATATAGGTACACTGGAACTCTGTAAAAGTGTTTTCATTCAATGACAAAAGAAAATTTGTTTAGTAGATAAAAATTCCCGATTAAAATTCAGTACATGCGCCAAAATTGCAAGACAGGTGAATGTATAGAATTTTATGGCTTTGTTACATCCTTTTAAAATCAGTGATCAAAGGCTAATTTGAACTTTGTTACATCCTAGTTATGCAACTAAGTAAACAGTCAGTAACCAATTACTTTAAAATTTCATTTATAGGATAAATGCTACCTCCTAATGATTTTTAAATTCTTACATACAAGAGTCTGTAAATATTCACACTATTGAACAAACTCATGCACTGTCTTTAATGGCTTTGCCACCGTTAGTGAGTTACACAGTGGAGACATAGGGATAACATTTCCACAAGGTTCTCATGCTCTCGACCATAACCTCAAAACAGATCAATGGGAGCTCCAAAGAATGTAAACAGCTGTTTTGGTGATAACTCTCTCCTTTTCATGGTTCTCCTTTATTTATTGTTCATCCTTTTGAGGCGAACAAGATTACGTTAATCAGTTGGGGTGTTTGATAAGGTTCTGGTGGGTACGTAGGTGATTGCTAAGTCTCAGCAGTCCAATCTATACCCAGAAGGTTTTGCTGCAAATAGGTCAAGATACTATAGTGATTGAGTTTTGGATGAATTGGACGAATGCTGGCATGGTACTTCCTCTCCTGGCATTTTCTCTCTGCCTCTAATATGTGCTTTCTTCCAAAGGAGGCTGCATCGTTTATTTGGTTGCGTTGGATGCAATGTTGCCAGAATCCATAGAATCCCTACAGTGCAGAAGGAAGTCTGCACCAACCCTCCGAAAGAGCACCCTACCTAGGCCCACTCCCGCACCGTATCCCCATAACACCCCATGCCACCTAGCCTGCACATCTTTGGACACTAAGGGGCAATTTAGCATGGCTAATCCACCTAACCTGCACATCCTTGGTGAGCTTCCCAGGACTCCTAAGCAAAGCCTTCAGAGTGTCCTTACAGTGCTTCCTTAACACAACTCAGAATCAAGCTCTCCATAGAAGATTCAATTTGGTAACCAAGTGTCAAACATTCTGGCTACACAACAAGCTCAACTCAGTTGTGACAGTCTCAATGTGGTGTGCATGCTTGGAATGTCAGTGTCTAGTATTTTGTCATGTTATATATTCTTCGCAAGTTTCTGAGCCAGCTCAAAAGAAAGTGGTTGAACTCCTTGGCATGATCCAAGTACACAGTCCAAGCCTTGCATGCGCAGAACAAGTGGGTAGGACTATTGCTATTTAGCGGTTCCGTTTTGTAGGCAGACTTACTCCTTATTATTCCCAGATTGATATTTGATAGCCGCCAAAGGTTACACCTGCTTTAGCAATTCTTGCATGAGTCTCGTCATCGATAGAGACAGCTCAAGAATGTGCTGCCTTGATCAGTGAAGGTGGTCCACTGCTGACAGGTTCTGATCATGGTCTGAAGTCTTGGGCTTGAGATAGGGCATTCCTGGAGCTGGCTAGTACATTACTTCAGTTTTTTTCATGCTAATCATTAGACAAACGTTGCATGCATTGTAAAACAAGTCCATGCTAAAATTGTAGCCACTGTATGCTAGTGTATTGACAATATGCAGCCATGATAGAGGCGATGTTTCCTCTTGTGGGGCAATCTAGAATGAGAAGTCCTTGTTTTAGGATAAGGGATAGCAGATTTTAAACAGAGATGTGGAGAGAGGAATTAGACAGATCTTTAATTAGTAATGGATTGAAGGGTAATGGCGAATGGGCAGAACAGTGATTGGAATAGATGGGCCACTTTGCATCTTGGGCGATCTTCTATTTATCAGGTGATTTCAGACTGTCATATGGAGAGTAAAGCTGATGTAAATTTGAGGCCGCTTAACGGGTCTTTGTCTACTGCGATTGGCACTGCCCAAATCAATTTCACATAGTAGGTCCTGCATGCAAAGAAGACTCATCCCACGAGTCTGACTCCCACAGATGAAAGTGTTGTATCGGACTTGCTGCTCCACATTTAAAAGAACAAAAACATATGGGTCCAACATGAGGAGAGAAAAGTGGATTATTGTTGCCTGGTTTCCAATGTAATGTGCAGGTAATGAGGAGAAGCGAATTGAGTAAAGTTATATGAAAGTATTTATTCAAAAGAACTCCATATTTTAGAAAGATGTGCTTAGCATGATGATGTTAATAAAACATACATTACAGTCTGTTATTGTTTTGACTTCCTGAAGGGTTACTTCAGGTTTTCATCCCCAATTGGCAGAAGGTTTGGGAATCAGAGGACACCTGTTTAAGGTGAATGGCAAAATAAGCTAAGACTCAATGTGGGAAATCTTTCTTTTAAACACAGGCAATAGTTAGTATCTAAAATGCACTGCCTGGGATGTGATGGAGGCAGACTCAATCATGACATTGAAAAGGGAACTGGATAGTTATCTGAAGAGAAAACTGCAGGGCTACAGGGAAAAGGTAGGGGAGTGGGACTAGCTAAACTGCACCTGCAGGGGAGCCGGGACAGGCAAGATGGCCAAATGATCTCCTCTTTTGCTGTAATCTATTGTGTTGAGAGAGCAATTCATTCAAAGTAGGTGCCTTTAAAAATGAATTGGAAAGAGATTGCACAAAAAGTGCGCACGAGTCATAAAATTTATGGTGCAGAAGGAGGCCATTTGGCCCATCGAATCTACACCGGCCCACTTAAGCCCACACTTCCATCCTATCCCAGTAACACCACCTACCCTTTTTTCGACACTAGGGGCAATTTAGCATGCCAATCCATCTAACCTGCACATCTTTGGACTGTGGGAGCAAACCGGAGCACCCGGAGGAAACCCACGCAGACACTGGGAGAACGTGCAGATTCCGCACAGACAGTGGCAGTGAATTGAACCTGGGATCCTGGAGTTGTGAAGCAGCAGTACCAACCACTGTGCTACCGTGCCGCCCTTTATCGCCAGGGTAATTGCCATTTCTCTGAATGACACAAAGTTTGAGGTTCAAACATTTATACACAACAAAAAGTCTATACAGACAGGCCCCTCCTAATTTTAACCCCAATTGGATGCAGTACCAGGTTAATGAAATATTAGAGTGTATTTCAGGTAACATGAAGCCCTACAGAAAACCAGCACTTTAAAATATATATTTCCTCTCAACATTTAAGCATTTAGACGAGCACTTGAAACATCATAGCATACAAGGTTACAGTCCATGTGCTGGAAAATGGGATTAAAATAGATAGGTGCTTGATGGCTGGCGCAGAAACGATGGACTGAATGGCCTTTTGCTGTGCTGTAAAACTCTAGGAATATAAGCAACTTCTCTTTGGCATGGTACCTGGAACTCATTACGCTCTATGAAACACAGAAACTGACAACACTTGTTTTTGAAAGTGAGTCATTAAGGTGGAAAAGTATTCCATTCCTATTAATCAGATCCCTTGATGAGGAAGAAAAATCAAAAAAATATAAACAAGAAAAAATTATTCTGCAACTTGTTCCAGGGCTGAGCTGTGGACAGGTATCACATTCTAAGTGCCTGAGGGAAATATCAATGTTTTTTAAAAAAAAGTTTATCACCAAGAGAGGTTGGCTGAAGAACAGTATGTACAGTCATGCCCTTAATTGGGGAAAAAAATAATTGGATACTCTAAATTTATTTTAAAAAAAGGTATGGACAGCAGGGATTTGGACAAGGCCAAGTCCATGGAGGATGCGAGGTGGGAAGCTAGCCAGGAGCTCACTGGAACAGTTGAATCTGGAGACAACAGAAGTACAGATGAACTGAGACGGGCAGAATCAGGTGATGTTCTAGTGGTGGAAGTAGGCAGTCATGTAGCAGAAACGGGGGTCAGAAATTCTCATCGCTGGGTCAAACAATAGTGAAGGGTCTAGGTTCAGCCTTATCACAGTTGGGAGTGGGGAAGTAATCTGGGTGGCTTTTATTTGTCCCAATAATGTTGCAATAAAATATCAGCACAGCAACTGGTTAATTGATGCTGCTTATGATTGCAAGGTTCCTGCAAACCTGATTTGAAGTAACCGAACGAACAGAAGCCTGGGATGTTAAGCATGGAAGAGGTAAAGGGGCAGGTGTTACACCTTCTGCGATTGCAGAGGAAGGTGCCATGGGTGATGGGAAAGGTGTTAGGTATGGTGGAGGAGGGGACTAGATTATCTCGGAGAGAACGGTCTCTGCGGAATGCTGACAGAGGGAGTGAAGGGAAGATGTGTTTGGTCGTGGCATCACGCTGGAGTTGGTGAAAATGGCGGAGGATTATGCTTTGCATACGGAGGCTGGTGGAGTGAAACATAAGAACAAGGGGGACTCTATCCTTGTTCTGGGAAGGAGGGGATTAGAGTCAGAAGACAGCTTACAAACTACATGTAAAAAGATAGTGTACCATTCAGCTGTACAGGGTGCAAATGAACACAGGTTTTTGAGAGTGGAAGATCCAACACAATGATGATAATATTAGAAGAGCTAGGGAGACTAGAATGGCGCTGTTGTAATACGACCATGTGAGGGAAGAGACGGTACAGTACGATGATCAAATTTATGATTTATATTAAGGCAATTAAATGTTTTGAAACGTGGTTACGGTTATTATTTAGGCAAACATAACAGATTGTGCATAGAGGGATCCTTCAAGAGCAAATGAGATAAATGATTAATCAGTCTCTTTTGGAGGCTGTTGTCTAAAAGATAGATGTTGATCACATTTGTACAAGCCTACTCTTTGTCAAATAGTAATATGGGTTATTGCATCTGAACAGGCAGACTGGAGCCTCAGTTTATCTTCGCAGAGACAGCACCTCCAACGATAAAGCACTTCCTCAGTACTACACTGAAGTTGTGCTGTTCAGTATATAGCAGTGTGGTACTCAGTGTGATGTACAACATCACAGGGAACATTATATGACTGTATAATGCACAGAATTAGACGGAAAGCAGATGGTTACGGGTGCATAAACTCGGAGCCTTGAATGATGCAAAATCCCAATGTTTAGTATATTCAAAGGACAGCTGAGTGTGTCCAATATGAAATTCCTTAGCATATAGCTGATTAGCTCAGATATTGAAAAGTGAACTTTCACGGCAAATTTCATATTGCAGGAGGACGGACAATATAACCAGATTTCCTTTTAAATAGCATTTATTTTAAAGAATGCTTAATTTATGCCAGCTGTGCGCGTAGTCTATGTGGGGTACTTTTCAGTGGGCACTGTTAATTGTAATGCTGTTTTCTTGGAGTGCAACTGGACGGAATCGCCTTTCCGAACGAGGATTACGTGGCATCTTGTTTAAAAGCAAAGTTCACAACTTTTTGAGATGAGAATGCTAAAGCCATTGCTCTGAGCATGAGCTGAGGCAAAACTTTAAAAAGCTCCATTACTGGATTATAAACTTATTACAGGTATATCAAATAGGAATGCAAGAGTCATGCAGAAAGCCATGCTACATGCTGCAAAACACAGAAAGGTTATGGCACAGCAGGACGCCATTCAGTCCATTGTACCTCTGTCAGTCAAAAACAGCTATCCAGCCTAATTCCACACTTTGACCTCTCTGCTAAGGGAAATAGTACCTTCCTTTCCTTTCTATTCTAATCAGGTTTGGACATTGCTGCCCGTCACTAACTAGTCCATTTTCATCCAAATGTGCATATTTCCTGTCCCTCAGTATCTTTTCCAAAAGCTTCCCCACCACTGATGTCAGGCTCACCGGCCTACAATTTGCTTGATTATCCCGGTTTCCTTTCTTAAACAAGGGAACAACATTGGCTATTCTCCCGTCCTCTGGAACCTCGGCAATGGTCAAAGAGGATGTGAAGATGTCTGTTAAGGCCCCAGCTATTTCTCCCCTTGCCTCCTTGCCTGGGATAGACCCGGGACTGGTCTACCTTAATGCAATTTAGGATACTCAACGCTTCCTCTTTGATTTTTTATCTTCTCAAGAGCGTTCCCTGACCTCAACATTCGTCATGTCCTTTTTCCTGGTTTATACTGATACAAGGTACTCTAAGAATTACATCCACTTCCTGTGGTTCCATGTAAAACTTCCTTCCATTGCCCTTGAGTGGGTCTACTTTTTCTCTTGCTCCTAATATATGCATTAAAAGCCTTGGGATTCTCCTTGACCATGCTTGCTAAAGACATTTCATGGCCCCTTTTAGCCCGCCCAATTCCACATTTAAGTTCCTTCCTACTTTTACTATACTCCTCAAGGGCTTTTGTCAGTTTTTAGATGCCTAGACCTGTCGTCTGCTTCCTTTGTCCTTTTGACTAAGCTTACAATGGATTGGGCTTTTTCTGTTTTTTGTGGATGGAACATGCCATGACAATTTCCATATTGTGCAGTGTTTGTGCTGCGCTGTAACAGTTTGACTAGGGATGTGGCTAGTTCTGAAGCACGTCTTCATTACTACAACTGGGATGTTAATAGGGCCCAAGGCCTTCTCTGTGTACCGTGCCTTCATGATTTCTTGCTATTGTGTGGAGTGAATCAAATTGGCTGAAAACTGCCATCTGCCAATTTCAGAAACTAAGCTAACTCAAAAGTATTAAGAAAAGTCTCCAGTATTAAATTCAAAAACCTCAATACAGTACCCAGGCAAGGAACTATTTGGCAGGCAGATAGATGTTTATTGCTCGTAGAATCATAGAATTTACAGTGCAGAAGGAGGCCATTCGGCCCATCGAGTCTGCAGCGGCCCTTACAAAGACCACCCTACTCAAGCCCACGTCTTTACTTTATCCCTGTAACCCAGTAACCCCATCTTAACCTTTTTGGACATGAAGGGCAATTTAGCATGACCAATCTACCTAGCCCGCACATCTTTGGACTGTGGTAAGAAACCGGAGCACCCGGAAGAAACCCACGCAGGCATGGGGAGAATGTGCAGACTCCGCACAGACAGTGACCCAAGCCTGGAATTGAATCTGGAGCTGTGAAGCAACCACTATGGTACCGTGCTGCCCGAACCAACTGTCCAGCCCACTGAGCTAAACCAGCATTGATAGGAAATGGCGACCAAATGAAAAAACAAGAAATCCAATAATTGGGAACGTGGTATGGTGGTTCTAAGTTTAATGGAGAGCCATCTATTTTAAAATGGTAATGGAACTAGGGTTATGAAATGCTGATTAGCCTAGCAATACTGTAACTGGATGTTTACCTAAGGCAAGTTGGTAATAATGGAGAATAGAGTGCCAAAAGTTAAAGCAAATACAATAAAGTAAAAGTTCAAAAGAGGAAACGCGGTGAATTTCATACTTACAATCTAGAAGGTAAACTCACGTAACAAAAGTAATTAAGAGTGACTTCTGAGAAGGTTAGTTCAGTAAGGGAAGATTAAAGGCAAAACCAGTACATCAGATGCAAGTTGAACCCTGTGCAAGGGAGCTGTTTTGAGACTGCAGCCCACAGCAAGAAGCTGGGTCAACCCCCAACATGCTGTGCTTGGAGAAAGCCTGTTTACAAACCAATTGTCTCCATCCTAAGCTAGAAGAAACCCCAAAAGATATAGGTGCCTAGTGTGGTAACTGTTGCTGGTTTTTGCTTATAGGTTTAAAAACTATGGGATGTTGCTTGGGGAGGTTTAACTCTTGAGGTTAGAAAAAGCGAGGGATTTGGAACTGGGAAGATTTAAAGATACTGTGTATAGCCTTTAATTTAAGGGTGTTTTTTTAAATTGATTTTCTTGTGTGTTTTACTGTTTAATGAACATTTATTTTGTTTAAAATCATCAAAACATCTGAGACATCCTTCACTGATCCTCACATTATACTCAAAGTACAGTTGAGAGCAGGCATTCCAAGTTTCCTTTCTAGGATTTCGATACCCAGTGTTTATCAGCCGTGCCCTTATCATTCAAACCTTGCATATCTATTAATGATTTCAAAATGGATAATTTCATTTGCACGTGGAACAGATTTATCTTCCTCATCTATGCCACTGAGAAATATACATTGTTCATAGTTATGAAACTCATCTGCGAAACAGCTTTCTGAAAATCGAGTTCAAAGATTTCATTCTACTTAGCAAATCAAAAACAAAAAGCTATAAATATGAAACAGAGTAAATTCAAAGTATAATTAAGCAGTAAGGAATGCTACCTGCACAGTACCTGGGAATAGAATTTTGTTTTTATTAGAGTTTGACTAAGGGCAAAGCATTTTGCTTCATCAGCACTCCCTCCACCAGCATAGTGGCAGCATGCTTATCATCCACAAGATGCATTGCAGCAACTCATCAAGATTCCTTCCACAGCATCTTATAAACCCACATCCTCTACCACCTAGAAGGACAAAGTTAGCAGGAGAACGGGAATAACACTATCAGCAAATTTCCCCAAGTTTCACACCATCATGACTTGTAAATATATCATCGGCAGTTCACTGTCGCTGGGTCAAAATCCTGGCACCTAATAAGCATTGTGGGTGTACCGATACCACGTGGAATGCAGCGGTTCAAGGTGGCAGCTTATCACCAACAAGGTATGGGAAATATTTGCTGGCCTTGCAGGTGAAGCCCACATTCCATGAACAAATAAAAGAAAGGAAGTTACACAAAAAGATTCTCCTATTCTAGTCGAAAACTTTAATTTTTCATCTGCTATTGGAATAGTTGGTTCAGAGAGCAGCATGGTAGTGTAGTGGTTAGCACTGATGCCTCATGGCGACGAGAACCTGGGTTTGATCCCGGCCCCCTGTGGAGTTTGCACATTCTCCCCATCTGCACAGGTCTCACACCTACAACCCAAAAAGATGTGTCGGGTAGGTGGATTTGGTAGGCGAAACTGCCCCTTAAATTGGAAAAAAAAATTGGGTACTAAAAAGGGAATAGTTAGTTCAGTAAATAGCAATTCATTGGGAGATACGTTCTGTACTTCTGCACAGGATTGGGATCTTAATGTGGATGAGCTTAAAATGAGTTTCCCAAAGTTGCAGAAAGGTGCTGCAAGCATCAGGTTGTAAACAATTGTGCTGTAAACGTTTAAGATAAAAGTGAGTTGCGGTCAACAATAGCTGATCAGCATGTACGACTCTTCTTCAAGAGCTCTGAAGAGTCGTCTGGACTTGAAACATTAGTTCTGTTTCTCTCTCCAACAGATGCTGCCATTCCTGAGTTTTTCCTGAATTTTCTGTTTACATTTCAGATTTCCAGCATCTGCAGTATTTTGCTTTTATTGTAACTAACCAGCAGCTCCATCTGGATGCAAGGTTAATGTAATTCACGTTGCCATTGAAAAGAGGGCAGAGGAAGCCATGTTTGAAATCAGGTTACAAGCTCTCCATAAAACAATGATTCTCACAGCAGTTCTGTATATTCCATAGAAAGAAAGATTTGGCTTTGTAAGCTACCACAGCCAGATATGGGAGGAAGACAGTCTCTAATAGAAGAGATGCACTCTGCAGCCATCCAAACATTGAGAGATTTGTCTGGACATGGCGAAAGGGAGGATTAATCATCTGAACAGGCTTAACTGCTGATGGTGGATTTATGGAATTCTCTGAAAATTGTGGAAAGCGCCAGGAGATGATCACTCAAAGTTACTAATCGACAAAATGGGGAATGGAAACTCATTGGAAGATGGGAACAACTGTGGATTGCTTTTAAAAGGACTGCGAGTCCCTGGAGAGTGAACTGGACGTTAAGTATACAAGGAGAATGTCACTTTCTGTCGGCTATAGTGACAATTTGTCTGCTAAAGTGTGTTTAGTCATAGTATTTTTAGTCATTTGTTGCAGTAAAGGTTTTTAAATGTGAACTCGTGTCATTCTTTCAGCTAATGACTGGAACTTCAAATCCCTTTTCAAAAGTTATTGGAGATCATAATGGTGGTGAATTGCCTTCTTAAGAACTGAGATCTTAGCAGGCATGGTGAAGAGTCAACCACATTGCTAAAGGTCTGCAGTCACAAAAAGGCCAGAATGGATAAGGATGGCAGATTCTCTTCCTGAAAGAACATCAGCAATCCAGATGTATTTTTACGACAATCTTGTAATTATATTCTCACCGTTACTGATATAGGCTTGCTATTTCAGATTTATTTAGCTAACTGAATTTAAATTCCCCAGCTGCCGCGGTGGGACTTGGTCTCATGTCTCCAGATCATTTTCCAGGCCTCTAGTAATGTAACTACTGTGCTACCATACTTAATCGTAAGCATCCGCCTGCATTAATGGGTTGGTAAATTTATTATACTCGCATGCCAAAATACAAAAGATTGATTATAAATTTGGGGAGAAGTTTGAGGTGACAAAAATAGATTAGTCCAATATTCTGGATGATGTGTAGACAACTGATTGAACGATAATTGGAAATAAAAACAGTAAATGCTGGAAATACTCAGCAGATTTGACAATATCTGTGGAGACAGCAGAGATAACATTTGGTGACCTTTTGATGAATAACGTCTGCTTTTCAATTAGAAATACTATGAAAGGTAAAACGTGACTTAAGCAGAATAGTAAACAATGAAAATACTAAATAATGATCTGCATCAGATTAGACCAACTCGATACAAACATGCTCGCTCTCTAAAATATGGCACAGGTGGAACACTTTCAATCTTGTATTAACTTAAAAGGCAAATTGAAAACAAATAGACCTACAAACCTATTTTCTTGCAGATATACAATTGAGTTATCAAAGAACTGTACCACATACAAACTTATGCTGATAAGTGGCAAGTAACATGATGCCACAAAAGTGCTCGGCGATGACAATTTCCTACAAGTTTGAAAACCACTTTCCCTTGATGTCCAATGGCATTATCAATGCTGAATCATCCACCATTATCATCCTGGGGTTACCACAGAAGCTCAACAGGATGAGCCACATAAATGCTGTGGCTACAATAGTAGGTCAGAGGCTGGGTATTTGGCAATGAGTGATTCACCTCTTGACTCCCCAAAGCAGCTCTGCCATCTACAAACGGGATGGAATACTCCCCATTGTCTGGATGATTCCATCTTCAACAGCATTTAAGAAGCTCAAGGCCACCAAAAACAAAGTAGTTTATTTGATTTGCACCCCATTCATCATCTTTAGCATTCACTTGCTCCACCACTGGTGTGTACCATTTGCAGCAACGTGCCAAGGATGCTTCAATCAGCACATCCCAGCCTGTGACCTCTTTTACCTAGAAGAATAAGGGCTGCAGGTGCATGGGACCACTACCACTTGTGAGTTCCCTCCAAGATTTAAAAAAATAAATTTAGAGTAGCCAATTATTTTTTTTCCCCCCAATTAAGGGGCAATTTAGCGTGGCCAATCCACCTAACCTGCACATTTTTGGGTTGTGGGGGTGAAACCCACGCAGACACGGGGAGAATGTGCAAACTCCACATGGATAGTGACCAAGGACAATTGGGGATAAAAAAAATAATTGTTGGCCTCCTCAGCAATGCCTAAATCACATGAACAAGTAAAGAAAAGCATAGCTTTCATCTTATCCAAAATTGAAGTGGAAAGGTGATTGATATTATAATAACATTAGAGATCAAGATCCTTACTTTACAATGTTGCTCTCACCTTGCACTGGAAATCTGCTCCTTCTAATCTCATGCAGCCAGAGCCATGAGTAATTTCCCCATTTTCATCCTCTTCGATGATAGCAAAACAGTTTCCATTTGTTCTGCATTATAAAATGTGAGATATTAGTCAAGATGATTAACAGAGTTAGGTTGGTAGTGCAGGCGGGGAGTATTTTAAGAGGGTCTGCGACAAGAAAACAAACATGTACAAAGATCCATAATGCAGGTCTGAAAACTTCTCCAGCATGTGGAGAGTGCGATCCACTGAAGAATTTAGGGTGGAATTTTATGGTTCCCCACTGGCATGTTTGAAGGTAGATTTGTGTGCGCACGCATGGTGTGTGTGTGGGATGAGTAAAATGTAGTGCGTGAGCTGTGTGCTGGCTACCTACCCATCTCTGACTTTTTTGGGGGGGGGGGGGGAGCTGCCAATTGATGGCCACTTAAGCGCCTTAACTCACCCCACCACTATTTTTCTTAAATTTAAAATAATAAATGTCATTTTACATTACTAAAATGAAACTCACTGCCACAGAGAAGGCACTTTCATTTAATTCTGGAAACCCTTTCTCTAAAGGGGCAAAAACTGGCTTGTGACAATAGAAATATTCAACACCACTTATCGAAGTTGAGGTAGCAGTACATTTTCAGTTCAGTAAAAGTTGTGCCAAAGAGGGGGGATGGGCGAAGACAAAAAGGAACGCGAGGTACAAGTAGGAGCCGCAACTGCTGGCCCGATGGCAAGCTAAGGCCCAAACCAAATTGCATATAAATGTATTAGGGCAGCATGGTAGCACAAGTTGATAGCACTGTGGCTTCACAGTGCCAGGGTCCCAGGTTTGATTCCCGGCTGGGTCACTGTCTGTGCGGAGTCTACACATTCTCCCAGTGTCTGCGTGGGTTTCCTCCGGGTGCTCCGGTTTCCTCCCACAGTCCAAAGACGTGCAGGTTAGGTGGATTGGCAATGATAAATTGCCCTTCGTGACAAAAAAGGTTAGGAGGGGTTATTGGGTTACGGAGATAGGGTGGAAATGAAATGAAATGAAAATCGCTTATTGTCAGGGCTTAAGTGGGTCGGTGCAGACTCGATGGGCCGAATGGCCTCCTTCTGCACTGTATGTTCTATGCTTGTATATGAGTGCCTGGGCCATATTGGGGAATGTAAAATATATATGCCGGTTAAAGTTGAGTCGTGGTCACAGTCGTTATGAAGATGCTCGCTTGTAAATATACACGTTGGTTATTGCACTTTTTTTCCTGATAATGTATAATTTGTTTGATGTAAAATATGAAAACTCAATGAAAAGCATTTTCCCCCAAAAAAATGTTGTGCCAAAGAAACCACAGACAATCCATTGAAATGTGTGGCTAAAAGGATCTGCTGAGATAAAAGCTTAATTGCTCCATTTTCCACTTGATTAACACTGCATAGCGTTTCACGATTCTTGAAGCAAGAAGTTTCAACTTATATTTCTAAATGTGTAAGTAATGGGCTTTGTGGTGGAGGACAGTAACATTTTAATGTTCCCTACCTAAACATCAATAATGATACAAAAAAGATGAAAACTCTGAAAGGAACAATGCACAATGTTCATGACAAAATCATCTTTCTTACTGTTTTGCATACAGCTTTACATGTGAAAAGTGATCGTGTGCTCTTCGCCCACAGGTAATTGCCAGTGCAGTAACTTACTTGCATGTATTATTTGCTTCATCAGTTGCACAGTGACCAGAGCAGTAACAATGAAGCCGTGGCTCTGCATCTTCAGGTGCTACTGTAGCACCATTTGCCTTCATGCCTGTTCCCATAAGCATGCTGTCGGGATTTTGACCTTTATATGGGAAAGAATCAAAATGGTTATTAGGGAAGTATAATATTGTCAAGGTTAAATCAATTAATATAGCTTATACACTTATATTTACAGAATCCCACCTCCACATCGCCATGCTTCGCCTTCATTCAAGAATGTAGCTCACAAAGTCTTCCCTGTTGCTACACATGCAAGTTGCATGAGGACATTTTCCCTCTATTAAAGGTGCCAAACAATGGATGCTGTTGTTTTTGTTCACCAAAAGGCTCAATGCTATTTACATCTTGTACAACACTACCACTTGCAACACTCAAGTACTGGTCGTCACCAACAAAGAACAAAGAAAAGTACAGCACAGGAACAGATCCTTCGGTCTTCCAAGCCTGCGCCGACCATGCTGCCCATCTAAACTAAAATCTTCTACACTTCCGGAGTCCGTATCCCTCTATTCCCATCCTATTCATGTATTTGTCAAGATATCCCTTAAACATCACTATCGTCCCTGCTTCCACCACCTCCACCAGCAGCGGGTTCCAGGCACCCACTACTCTGTGTAAAAAAACTTGCATCGTACATCGCCTCTAAACCTTGCCCCTCGCACCTTAAACCTATGCCCCTAGTAATTGACGCCTCTACCCTGGGATAAAGTCTCTGACTATCCACTCTGTCTATGCCCCTCATAGTTTTGTAGACCTCTACGAGGTCGCTGCTCAACCTCCTTCGTTCCAGTGAGAACAAACCAAGTTTATTCAACCAGTAGTGCAGTATCTTGAGGTTATGAGGTTAAGGTAGCTTACAAGAAGCATGATGGATAACATCAAACTGTACAGGTTGATGTGATATTTTCCTATAATGCATTGGTATCAATACACTAAATAAGACACTGGTAGCGACTAGACCAATAAGTGGGTGATAGTCGAGGGGTGTTTCCCTGAATGGAAACTTCTGTCCAGTGGGGTCTGCAGGGCTCAGTGTTGGGACCCTTGCGGTTCATATAAATGATTTAGAAATGAATGTTGGAGGGTTGATCAGCAATTTCGCAGATGATACGAAAATTGGTGGGGTGACAAATAGTGAGTAGGATAGCCTTAGATGACAGGAGGATGTAGGCGGGCAGGTCAGATGGGCTGATCAGTGGCAAATAGAATTCAATCCGGAGAAGTGCGAGGTGATGCACTTGGGCAGGACAAACAAGGCAAGGGAATACATGATGAACGGCAGGACCCTGGGAAGCACTGGGGATCAGAGGAACCTTGGTGTGCATGTGCACAGGTGTGCAGGTGCACTAGTCCCTGAAGGTAGCAGGATAGGTGGATACGGTGGTCAAGAAGGCATAACATACTTGCCTTTAGTAGCTGAGGCATGGAGTTTAAGAGTAGGGAGGTTATGTTGGAACTGTATAAAATGTTGATTAGGTCACAGCTAGAGTATTGTGTGCAGTTCTGGAATCCACATTATAGGAGGGATGTGATAGCACTGGAAAGTGCAGAGGAGATTTACTAGGATATTGCCTGGGCTGCAGAGTTTTGGTTGTGAAGAAACACTCTTACTCAGCTTGCAGATAACAGCTGCAGCTTTTGTGATGCGCTTGTTGATTTCAGCTTCAAGTTAGATTGCTGGTAATTGTGGTTCCTCAATATGTGAAGTTATCAAAAGCCTCAGGCGTCACTTTGTCATTGCTGATAGATGGCGGTGTGATAACATCCTGGACCATGACATTTGTCTTCCTGAGAGGTCTTCCTGGTGGCCAAACCAAACTCTTTACAGGCGTGAGAGAGTCAGTCTATTTGTTGCTGCAGATGTTCTTGGGTATGGAATGTTAGTGCAGCATCATCAGCTTAGAGCAACGCTCTGATGAGAACTTGGCACACCTTTGCCTTAGACCTTAGGTAAGCAAGGCTGAACAATTTTTTGACAGTTATGGTTTGTAAGCAGACACCCTTAGAGATGACCTGAAGGCATATGACAGCAGCAAAGAGAAGAATATGTCACAAAGTGTTCCGGTGCCAGAAAAAAGCCCCGTTTGATCTCACTGCCCTTTTTCGGCATCATAGGATTCTGATGTTACCCCGTCATCCGTCATAGCCGATCCTGCTTACCATGTTGTCACAGAAAAGAGATCACATTGAGCAGCTAATTGGAAGCCAATTTTTCTTCAGCAGCTAACACAGACTGCGTCTGCTCACATGGTTGAATGCCTTGGTGAGATCAATGAAGGCAATACATAGTGGTCTCCTTTGTTCACGGCATTTCTCTTTGAGCTGCAGGACTGTAAAGATCATATCAATCTTCCCGTTCTGAAACCACACTGGGATTCGTAGTAGATGCATTCAGTCAGGCTCTACTGTCTGACAAGGGCCATTTGGGCAAACATTTTCCCCACAATGCTCTACAGTTATTGCGATCGCTGCAGTTGCCCTTATTCTTGTACAGTGTCACAATTTTTGCATCACGCATGTACAGGGGCACTGTTCCATCCCTCCAACAGAGACAGAGAGGCTTGTGCATATGCTGGAGTGTCAGTTCCTGTGCTTGATGAATTCAGGCGGTATAGCATCAGTACCCGGCACAAGCAAATCAATAGCTTTGCTGAGCTACTCCATATGTGTTCAATATTCAGCTCTGCTATGTCAGCCAGATTTTTCATGTTGACTAGAGCACAGTGCTTTCCCTAGAATACTGAAGGTAGTGTTCCACCCATCTCTCCAGATGTTTATTGCAGCCTTTGATGATCTCTCCTGCTTTTGTTTTCAATCAAATAATTTTTTTTGCCGATTGAACTGTTGCCGTTTTGATCCCTTCATATATGCCATGAGCATTCTCAGTGTTGAAGGACCTCTGAACATTATGGCAAAGTTGTAACCAGTCATCATAGGTGCAATGCCGAGCAAGTCTGTCAGATTTTACTTCAAGCAGCCCTTCGTGTATTCAGAGACTTCTAGCTCCGATATCTCTTGTGATTAATGAGAGTGGACTGCTTAGGTTTCATGACAGGTTCATCAAAATGATATTAGCCTCGAACTAGCCAGCATTTTTCCAGTCTTGATTCCCATACTTTGAGAATATAAATGGTGCCACAAAGTGTGTTCCACTTCATAGAATTTTTATAGAATTTACAGTGCAGAAGGAGGCCATTCGGCCCATCGAGTCTGCACCAGCTCTTGGAAAGAGCACCCTACCCAAGCCCATACCTCCACCCTATCCCCATAACCCAGTAACCCCACCTAACACTAAGGGCAATTTGGACCCTAAGGGAAATTTAGCATGACCAATCCACCTAACCTGCACATCTTCGGACTGTGGGAGGAAACCGGAGC
The DNA here is from genome assembly GCF_902713615.1 of Scyliorhinus canicula. Classification (NCBI taxonomy): domain Eukaryota; kingdom Metazoa; phylum Chordata; class Chondrichthyes; order Carcharhiniformes; family Scyliorhinidae; genus Scyliorhinus; species Scyliorhinus canicula. Next base: position 23,662,517 of record NC_052167.1, read on the forward strand.
ACCCGGAGGAAACCCACGCACACACGGGGAGGATGTGCAAACTCCACACAGACAGTGACCCAAGCCGGGAATCGAACCTGGGACCCTGGAGCTGTGAAGCATTTGTGCTAACCACTATGCTACCGTGCTGCCCTCTTCTGCACTGTATGTGGGAATGTCTGCGTGGGCCTATTCAATCAGGTTGAGGGACTGTCAGTTTTTATCTCGGGAGGCAGAATATCTGATATTGAAACGAGGACGGTATTTCTGCTTTTGAATAAAAAAGCTTCAACAATTGCATCATAACCCTGGTGCACATCAGGGAGTGATCCGCATCATAGTAGCACCTGAAACCAGACTGGGATTCATAGTAGATGCATTCAGCCAGGATCTACTGTGTGACAAGGGCCATTTGGGCCAATATTTTCCCCACAATGCTTTACAGTTGTTGCGATCGCGCAGCACGGTAGTATAGTGGTTAGCACAATTACTTCACAGCTCCAGGGTCCCAGGTTCGATTCCCGGCTTCGGTCACTGTCTGTGCGGAGTCTGCACATTCTCCCCGTGTGTGCGTGGGTGTCCTCCGGGTGCTCCGGTTTCCTCCCACAGTCCACAGATGTGCAGGTTAGGTGGATTGGCCATGCTAAATTGCCCTGAGTGTCCAAAATGCCCTTGGGTTTCTGGGTTACAGGGATAGGGTGGGGGTGTGGGCTTGGGTAGGGTGTTCTTTCCAAGAGCCGGTGCAGACTCGATGGGCTGAATGGCCTCCTTCTGCACTGTAAATTCTATGATTGTCAGCACTCTGGTTAGATATTAGATTTATCACGTGTACTGAGGTAGAGTGAGAAGTATTGTTCTGTGTACAGTCCAGGCAGATCATCCCATGCATGAAAAAACATAGGACTTATGATAAATACACAAAGTAAATACATAAACATAGACATTGGGTGAAGCACACAGAGTGTGGTGTTAACAAGAGTAGAGAAGATCCGTAGAGCGAATAGTTCAGTCCATAAGAGGGTCAGGAGTCTGGTAACAGCAGGGAACAACCTGTTTTTGAATCTGTTAGTGCGTGTTCTCAAACTTTTATATCTCATGCTCGATGGAAGAGGTGGGGGAAAGAGAGAATAACCTGGGTGGGAGGGGTCTTTGATTATGCTACCCACTTTCCCAAGGCAGCAGGAGGTGAAGAGAGCCAATGGATGGTGGCGGGTTCATGTGATGGACGGGGCTGTGTTCTCAACTCTCTGTAGTTTCTTACAGTCTTTGGCTAAGCAACTGCCGTACCAAGCTGTGATGCAGCCAGATAGGATGCTTTCCATGTGCATCTGTAAAAATTGCTAAGAGTCAATATGGACATGCTGAATTTCCTTAGTTTCCTGAAAAAGTATAGGCACTGTTGTGCTTTCTTGGTCGTAGCGTCGACGTGGGTGGACCAGGACAGATTGTTGGTGATGTGCACACCTAGGAATTTGAAGCTATCAACCATCTCTACCACAGCACCATTGATGCAGACAGGGGTGTGTACAACACTTTGCTTCCTGAAGAAATGTTGTTCACAATAATGTCTGGATGATGAGCAAATCCAACTGCTGCCAATTCCCTTATCTTGGATTCTTCAGAACACTTTATGGCATGGTTTGCCATTAAAGCAGCAAAGCTGAAGAATTTTTTTTCCTGTTCCGATTTATCTTTCCCAGGCCACAATGTTGAGGCAGAAGGGCCATGCCTCATGGCTTGTGCCCACTCCCGTGCTGGAATCCCCCAGTACATAAAGATGTTCTGATTTTGGGATTCCACTGATAGCAGTGTCAAGTTACTCTCAGAGCTGGTCTCTTACCTCTGGAGTGAAGAACAGCATTAAAGTGTGAATATGCATCATGTTAACTGGCCTTGTTTGAGTTCATAAACAGATGGAGAGACCACGTTCTGAACAATTTGTGGGCTGTTCCACCATCGAAAGTAGCAAGCTCCTAACAACAATGCCTTCACTTCGCTCACACCTTTCCTCCAAAACTTTTGCCCTGCCAAATGAACATGTAAAATGTTTTCCTTTCAGTGATTTGCTCTCCACTCACCTGGTCCCTTGTACGGCAGCATTGTCAATGTTCAGTCAGTCAAGTTCCATGTCAATCACAGCTGCTTTGCATGTATTCTCAACCAGCTGAAAGTCGCTGTGAGGAATATGCACATGGTCCTGGCATTCCAGTTTGTTAATCGAGTTGGCAAAAGTTTCCTCATCATTTGCTTGTGCCCTTTAAAAAAATAAATTGATGGGATGTGCGCTTCACTGGGTGGGCCAGCATTTATTGCCCATCCCAGTTGCCCTTGAGAAGGTGGTGCTAAGCTGCCTTCTTGAACTATTGCAGTCCCTGATGTGTAGGTACATCCACAGTGCTGTTCGGGAGGGAGTTCCAGGATTTTGACCCAGCAACAGTGAAGGAACAGCGATTATATTTCTAAGTCAGGATGCCGAGTGACTTGGAAGGGAACCTCCAGATGGTTGTGTTCCCATGTATCTGCTGCCATTGTCCTTCTAGATGGCAGTGGCCACGGGTTTGGAAGGTGCTGCACTGCATCTTGTAGATGATGCACACTGCTGCCACTATTTGTTGGTGGTGGAGGGACTGAATTTTTGTGGAAGGGCTATCAATCCAGCGGGCTGCTTTGTCCTGGATGGTGTTGAGCTTCTCGAGTGTCGTTGGTGCGGCATCATTGAAGCAAGTGGAGAGTATTCCATTACACTCCTGACTTGTGCCTGGTGCAATCGCTCAATTGTTGAGCTGAGATTCTAAGATTCAAGAACCCATTGAAGTAGATGGACTGTGGCGGATCAGGATCTAACTAGTCAGCAGATGACTAACTTGAGATGGCTGGTGGCAGACCAGTGGGACAAGATGCACCCTCAACTGGAGAAGACAGGTCATTGTATCCATTTTCCTTCTCAATCAAGTTGGACTTAGCACTTGTAACTGCCTTCTCCTGTGTTGTGTTAACACTCTGCATTGAAACTGGAGCTTCCTCGCCTCGGTGCAAGCATCGGCAAAATTTAAGCAGACCCTGGCCTGTTCAAATGTGAAGGTCCCCCCTGTTTACCAACCTGGTGGAGTCCAAAGGAAAGCAAATCACATTTGGGATTGGCTTTGTTTCAGGAGTTGCTGGAAAGACACCATAATTAGACATCTTTGGGATCCACTCCAAATTTTGTCAGGGTTTATTTCCTTAGCCTTCAACTCTCCAGATGTATACACATGGCTGTATGCTATTTTGCCCATAGCTGGGAGTTCATCTCATGAATGGCAGCACATGTGCACATGCCGGTGAGTCTGCACATTCATGTCTAGAGGTCAAATCTTCTGACGTTCCTCTGAAGTTTTAGCCTGGGCTGTGAGGAAGCCAGTTTCCTTGTGTCACCATGACAGCCGAGGGAGTGCTGACGCAGGGATCTGGTATACTGGCAGGGAGAGATTTGCACATTTGGCTTCCTTTCTCGGACTGTTGCTAGGCAGACTTGCAAATTGAAAATGAGAAGCAAAGCAGCACATAAATGCGGAAAATATGCTCTCTTCACCTACACACTAGGTGCATCACATCAAGCTATTGAACAGCCCAATTAACACAGCTGCTGGATAATGGGTCTCTTAATCCCAACATCATGGCTTTAAGTCTCACCTTGAGTGATGTCATTGCTGGCTCTTTGTTCATCAATGATTTCAACAGAATCAAAACTGTCCACTCCGGTAAAAGGTACAGCAGTTCAAGTGCAAAAACAGATCTAGTTACACAAATACAACTTTCGTCTAAAGTCTGGCTCTGTGACTCAAACAAAAGTCATACAATATGAAACTCTAATTAGTACTGTTTTCTCATGGATTTTAAAACGCTGTTTAAATCCGAGGGGCTCAATATTATTAGAGAAATTAAACTGAACTGCCTTCAAATTTACCTGTTAGAAAAGCTACATGAAGCTGATGTGGTAAAACAGGTCAAGGAAAATAAATGCAAACTTTGCCACTGGTTTGACTTTGCTGCCAATTGTTTTTTCTCCACTAATACCCTCCAATTTTATAACTTTCTAAATATTATATATCTGCACCAGACACACAATATGTAAGTTTATACGGATCAATAAAATGTAGCACTGCTTTCTGAAGTTCATGAAACTAGTGCGTGAAGTTTAGAAACTGCACATGCGTGGTCACAACTCTGGGTTGAGAGGCAGGACATTGGTTAAATTAATCCTGAATTAAACACTTCCTCTCATTGTTAATTCAGAACCATCTGAGAACAATTACTTCCTGTAGGGCTCTCCGCCACTTGCAGGGATCAAGAAAGCTCATGGGCGGAATTCTCCGCTCCCCACGCGGAGTGGGAGAATTACGGGAGGGCCCCCCCGCGATTCTCCCCCCTACCGCTCGGAAAAATCACCGCTCGCCGTTTTTCAAGGCGAACGGCGATTCTCCGAACCCGATGGGCCGAGCGGCCGGCCCTTCAGGCCCGTTCGGGGCATCTAGGGGCCCGATTGAGACGGGAGCACCACGACTGTGCTCGGGAGGGGACAGGCCCGCGATCGGTGCCCACCGATTGTCGGGCCAGCGTCCAAAATGGACGCACTCTTTCCCCTCCGCCGCCTGGCAAGATCAAGCCGCCATATCTTGCCAGGCGGCTGAGGAGAAAGACGGCCACCGCGCATGCGCGGGTTCGTGCCGTCTGCGCGATGAAGTCATCCGCGCATGCACGGGTTGGAACCGGCAACCCGCGGATGATTTAATAAATGAGCCGGACGCGCGTATTCTCGGCGCGACGAGGTTGCTGCCGAGAAAGGCGGAGGCCCGCACCTAGCCCCCTGGGTGGGGGTGAATTAGGTGCGGGGAGCGGGCTCCGAGGCCGTCGTGAACCTCGGCCGAGTTCACAACGGCCTTCACGAATTCGCCCCCCTGTGGAGAATTCCGCCCCAGGTCTTTTATTTTTTTTTCCTTCCATGTGATGTCGCACGGCCAGCATTTGTTGCCATCCCTAATTGCCCTTGAAAACAGTCTAAATCTCTTAGCTTAAACATGTTTCCATTTTAAGATGGAGATGAGGCTTCTTTTTCTCTCAGAGGGCCGTTGGTCTGTGGAATTCTCTTCCTCAGAAAGCAGTGGGGGCTGGGTCGCTGAATTTATTCACAGCTGGGTTGTATAGATTTTGGCAGACACAAGGGTTATGGGGAGCAGACAGGAAAGTGGCGTTGAGAGCCCAGCCAGATCAATCATGATCTCTTCGGATGGCGGAGCAGGCGCGACGAGCCGAATGGCCTATTCCTGTTCCTCATTCCCATGTTCTTACAACATTACTAGAGGGAATGTGGTTGCATCCATCTCCATTCTGGGGCATTTTGTGAGCACTTTAAAACAGCAATTGGCTGTAACTCGTTTCAAGGACAGAAATAGGGCAACATTCACTTCCCATGTGAGGAATCACAACCCATATTGGAATGAGACAATAAAAAAATTATATATTTGCTGTTTTGATAATCTTATGCATTTCAAATTATAGTTGTTTCACCACAGGTGAAGGGCCGTGCCTTCAATTGCCTCCACGCAGAGCTCTGGAATTCCTATCCTGCCCCTCTCTGCCTCTCCACTTCACTTTCCTCCTTTAAGGCATTTAAAAAAAAAAGTACCCCTGATCTTTTTAGTCATCTGATCGAATATCTTCTTATGTGGCTTGATATCATACTTTGTTTTGATACTCGAGACTTTTCACGATGATAAAGGTGCTATTGTGCTTTTGTTGTTACCAATATCAATGTTGCTGCCATGACTGTTAAAGAGTTTAACTGCTTCCTAACAGGGAGGTAAATAACTGGAGCTTGAATCTCCTGTGGCTGAGATCAAATTGCCAAGCCATGCAGTGTGGTTCAAAAAAGCTTCCATTATCCCGATGACATAGATTTGGACCGACTGGGGTCAGATATGACATTAGTCAAACAGCTGGAATAAATGGGGAAGCTATCAAAAAAAACTGTTCAGCTGCTTTAAGCTTCAAGCCTGGTTTGACAAAGGTGGAGGCCTCAACATGCTTTCTGGCCTACCATGTGACTATATTTGTGCTGGTAAATTATTTTTATGAAGCTACAGTTGCGGTTTCTCACTCAATTCTGGTTAAGCACTGGGCTAAATCGCTGGCTTTTAAAGCAGACCAAGGCAGGCCAGCAGCACGGTTCAATTCCCATACCAGCCTCCCTGAACAGGCGCCGGAATGTGGCGACTAGGGGCTTTTCACAGTAACTTCATTTGAAGCCTACTTATGACAATAAGCGATTTTCATTTCATTTCAATTCGCATATGGTAATTTGATTTTAAATTTCTGAACATGTTGAAAATCCTCTAGAATTCCAACAAAAATATTTTAAAAATTTAAAGGCTAAACTGTTCTAAAGGTATGGTCTATTTATTTGTGAACTTACACAGGTTCGCGACTAAAATCTCACGATATGAACAATCTAATTCGAAATATGTTGTCAGTACAGATCAAAGATGTCATATTCCCGACCAAAGCCTTTTTTTTAAAATTTAGAGTACCCAATTCATTTTTCTCTAATTAAGGGCAATTTAGCGTGTTCACTTCACCTACCTTGCACATCTTTGATTGTGGGGGCGAAACCCACGCAAACACGGGGAGAATGTGCAAACTCCACATGGACAGTGACCCAGAGCCGGCATCGAACCTGGGACCACAGCGCCGTGAGACTGCAGTGCTACCATCGTGCCACTGTGCTGCCCTTTTCCCGACCAAAGCTGACAGGTTTTCACTGATGGCTCCATTTTATCGAAGGCCAGATCCACACAAAACTCAGTTTGGCTCATCACTACGTTGTTTTCCTAGTTCCTGATCAGCACCAAAGTAGAAGGTAGCCACCTTTCAATGACACACTTTATCTTTACATTGTATATCTGTATATCTGTATATGACACTTGTATGAAAGAGAGGGATTGGTCAAGTGACAGTTAAAACTAGTAAAATATTTACTGAACTGTGATTTAAATGTTTACAAATTTATGACAATGATGAATTAGGACCCTGTCAAGTTGGTGAACGGAATGCATTTTCTATTATGCAAATTGCCCTGAACATACGCAGTTGCTTTAACTGGAGGGGAAACTGAAACGAACAATCCTTTTATCCATGAAAACAAACGTTAAGAGTATTGTCTTAGTCAGTCAATCTGGCATACTTTTAGTTTGTTTGCAAAGTGATTCGAGTTTTCTGGACACATGGTTACAACTTGCCTTTATCCCAGATATTTTGCTCATACGTACCCAAAACATGGCTGCCAAAGGTAGACTCTTGTCCCATGTAAACTAAAACTTGCCCACATCATACATACAATGAATTGGTTGCCATCAGATGGGATTAAGAATTTTCAGGTCTCAAGTTACACACTGGAGAGATGTTCATCTATACTCCTGAAATCTCTGACAGTCAGAAAAACATCATGGTAAGGATCACGTTTTTCAGGCTAGGCTAAACTACAAATCAAATTTGCTGCAAGCAAAGAGAAATGAACCAAATTGGCAGCCAAAACGAATACGATATTTAACTTCCTCTGGTAATTTAAAAGCTAAAGCAATCATACAATTTCAAGAATTTTTAATCCAAATTTAGATGACCATAAGAGAGTATATGCTCCATGAAATTCCTGTTTTCATCATTGAGAAATTAACTGAAGAAGTGAACATGAGGAAAATCTATATAATTGCATAGACATTACAACAGGAAACAGTCTGTTCAGCCCAAGCATTTGCCCACTATACAAGCAGTAGAACTGATCCTAAATGCCTCCCGCTAATCCAGCACAAAGCCAAACTTTTCATGAAAGTTTGAACGGTCTCTGCTCCAATCACAATCTCCAGTCGTACACTCCACTATTTCACAATCCTCGATGTAAAATAGCTCATTGTGCTTTCTTTCGTTAAAATAAATTTAGAGTACCCAATTATTTTTTTTCCAAAAGGGGCAATTTAGTGTGGCCAATCCACCTAACGTGCATATCTTTTGGGTTGTGGGGGTGAAACCCACGCAGACATGGGGAGAATGTGCAAACTCAACACGGACAGTGACCCAGGGCCGGGATTCGAACTCAGGTCCTCAGTGCCGCAGTCTAACCACTGCGCCATGTGCCACCCCTCATTCTACTTTCTGGCATAAACCTCAAATTCAATCTTACATCAAGTCCCTTCCTTCTAGATCACTCACTCACTGGAAACAGAATGTCCAATTAATTCATAATTTTGAACAATCCAAAGGCCACAATCCTCCATATGAATGAAAACAGCAGCAATTCTTCAAATCTTTATATATGTACCCCTCATTAGAGGGAACATCCAAGTGACTCCACATTTCCTCACTTGACTTCATATGGTTTGCAGTCCAAAACTAAACACAATGTTCCAAATGTGATTTTACCATGGGTGTATATGGGAAGGCCATTAAATGCCACATTTTACCTTCATAATTAGCCATATATAAAGACCTAGACCTGATCAAGGCAATTCCCCCTCATTCAGATCAAAATGGGTTAATCCACATGAGGCAAATGCAAATACTCAAGCTATTTTTTATTAGCCTGGTAATCTATATGCTGCTTAATCAACAGCAAGATCCCGCAAAATGTGAACCATTGTCTATATCTTGGGAGCTCTCTTGGTGAAGACAGACATCACCTCCAATGCGCCAGCTCAGCTATGGCCAAGTGAGGGGAAAAGATATTTGAGGACCAGGATGTCATACCCTAGATGAGGGTCATGGTTTACTGGACAGTATTGATCCCTGCACTCCCCACGTGCTTCAAAGACTTGAACAACCTACATCAGGCATCTCAAAGCACTGAAGTAGTACCATCAGCAGTGCCTTTTGGGGAACCTACATAATGAGTTGAAAGAAGTATTTTTGCATTTATATAACAACTTTCAAGACTTCAGGGTGGCCCAAAACCTTCAATAATCAACGTCAGACTGGTGTGGTCACTCTTTAGAAAGCAAAACCAATACCGAATTTACGTGCGGAACTCAGGAATGAAATAAATATCAGATTTTTTGTTTTAGCTGTTGGATGAGAGATAGATTATGGGCAGAAAACAGATAGAACTCCCTGTGCTTCTTTAACATATACTTGGATCTATAACGGCTAACTGCGGGGAAAGGAAGGTAGGCTCTTAATTTATCTCTCCTCTCCATCATAAGTGCAGTAATCCTAGAGAAGCTAACAGTGAGACAGTGTGCTTGAGTGCCCCAGTTACCACATTCCCAATGGGAATTGATGTCTCATAGAACTAAAGAAAAACTTTCACTGAAGATGATCCTTTCTTTCCCAAGTTGTTTTGGAGTTTAGCACAAATTGTTCAAGGTGACCTATGAAGTATTTAAGTGATCTGACTGTGTAGCATGGTGCACGGTGAGCTCACTTGGGTGCAGGTTCCCACAGTACAAATTACCACATGCACATTCACTGCCATAAACGAGGGTTGCCTCCAGACAGAATTGAATACTTGCTTTAATGATAAGCTCTCAAGAAAAACAAAGGAAATCAAGGATCCCTCCCACCCGGCTTACTCACTTTTCCAACTTCTTCCATCGGGCAGGAGATTCAGAAGTCTGAGAACACGCACGAACAGACTCAAAAACAGCTTCTTCCCCACTGTCACCAGACTCCTAAATGACCCTCTTATTGACTGACCTCATTAACACTACACCCTGTATGCTTCAACCGATGCCAATGCTTATGTAGTTACATTGTATATCTTGTGTTGTCCTTTTATGTATTCTCATGTATTTTCTTGAATTTTGTTTAATTCCCTTTTCTTCCATGAATGATCTGTTGAGCTGCTCGCAGAAAAATACTTTTCACTGTACCTCGGTACACGTGACAATAAACAAATCCAATCCAATCCAATCCAATCCTAAATAGCAACCATAGCTTCAATTTAACAAAAATCCAAATGCAATGATCTACTTAGTATGGTATTCAAATCAAAAGATAGCGTAGAAATATTTTACAGCACAGGATGATGCCGAAGCCAGCATTATCCTGTCATTTGCACTCAAACTTACGCAATATGCGTTTCAATTATCACTCATCTTTACTGAGATCAAGACAAAAAGTAATAAAAATGTAAACTTACAAATGAATCTGGAATGGCAAATAGCATGCTTTTTTAAAAAAGGAAACTGAATGTAAATGCTGTGCATTGTGAAATTATGGTAATTCAGTAACAAGTTAACTGGGCTAATAAAAATGATTATATGGGGCTAGATACTAAACTTTCTGCCTACAGAATTTGCACAAGAAGCTATTAATCTTAGCATGACATACATACTGTAATAATAAATTGCGTTTCCCCCAAGAGTAACTTGGCTGAACTGTTGACATATCTCATTTTTAATTAAACTCCTTGACAGGCAGATCTAGCCCTACTAATGATACCACCTCAGTAAAGTCATTGAACCCAATCATTTGGCAAGCGCCAACTATGCAGACATCCCTGTTCAACAAGCAGAAGCACAATGTTAACAATGTACAAGGTGGTCCTTTATTACCATCACAGCCTGTCATGCTAGTACACACATGGTCAGTCAAGCACACGATCACAAACCTGATCAGGGAATTATCTTATCTTTTTGGTTGCCTGCCAGGATTTTTGACAGCCTGAAAAGCGAAGATGTATTTGGGGACAGCCCCAGTAGAACTCCAGCAGAAGCAGGCAACTAGTTACATTAATTTGTCAAATAAACGCGCCACTATTACTATCGTCATGCTCCAACTTACTTCAGAGGTACACAGATACAATTGAATTGAAAGACACCAATTCTGATCGTCTTGCCAGAATAGAAGTCCCATTTTCAGAGCTTTTTTTTCCTGGGCCATTAATTGTTCAGAGGTGTTTGTTAAGCTGGCTTTGTAACTCTGCTTCAGGTTAAAAAAACACACTCAAGCAATGCAACTGAACGCATATGGTAATTATAAGAATGTTTTATGGTAATTATTAGAATGTCTGCCACTTCTTGTGGGTGGAAGGTATACTAAACTGTCTGCTCGTGTGTGTAGAGAGAAGGAAGAGCAGGCTTTCTTGAAGTAAAAAAAATAAGGTTGGTGGGTTAGTTTCAGAATGCAAATCTTCTTGTCTGCTTCTTAGTTCTGCTTAATCTTTGCTCTGGCCCAATCCCAAATCTACTCTCTCTGGGACACTGCCTACCTAAGCTCTGACCTCTGTTTCTATTCCTATGCGTTGGATGCTACCTCAGCCAACAGCAGAACAGCCTCAGGTGCTAACATCGCCTTTGCCTTCACTTTAATTTATGGCTGCTGTGCTCAAAAAAAAATCTTGCTTTATCACTGTTTACACCTGGACACAGATTCCACTTAAGTCATCGTCGCCACTTGAATTGCTCCCACTACACTGCAGCCGCTACAAGCCAAAGCACAGAAATTAATCCAAACCACAAAAACACCAGGTAGATTGGACAAGAACATTCTTGTCTCCATTGTTAAACTACTGGAGGTTAATAATCTCAGTGATATTATGGAGCCTCCACAAAATCTTCAGGAACTGACACTGCCCATGAGCTGGAAAAAGGTTATATTCAGTGTGCATACAAATAATGAGGCCTTAGGTCAAGGAAGACTGCCTTAGGATTTCTGTCCACCAACCATCCCAGGACACTTCCCCCTACAGCATCCTCTGGATCACTGCCATCAACAGCCTGGATCATTAACTTTCAACAATCTGTCTGACAGCTGCTCAAAATCCTGCATTTCACCCACACGTCTTATTCTTCGGCGATCACTCACCAATGAGAAGGATTGTCAACCTAAGAAATTCCGGGTTACTGGTCATGGGTTCTGTGGGTTGTCACATGGCTTACGAGCCCAATCCTAGAGGCACATCTTCGACCGCACCTTTGATAGGCATTTCTGGGAGGTTGGATCGGTTCTCAGACTGGAGATCGCTGGTATTCCTTTCTCAGGTTCCTTTTCCGGGTCTCCTCTTGCCGTCAGGCGTCCTTGAAGAAATTGTCCCTCCAATCTGGAGGATCCTCCAGGTAGGTGTCTTCTGAGCAGGCGTTGACGTTGCATTTCTTGAGGTGAGCCTTCAGGGTGTCTATGGAGCCTTCAGAGTTCTATGAAGTGCTTCCTTTGTCCTCTTGTTCGGAAACCTCCCTTGAGCAGGGCAAAGAAGATGTGCTTTGGAAAGCACATGGCCAGACCAGCGGAATTGTTTTGGATGATCATGGCCTCGATGCTGGTGCTCTTGGCTCCTTCAACGACACGGATGTCAGTAAGCCTATCCTCCCAGCTGATGAGGAGAATGCATCTCAGACAGCGTTGATGGTACCTCTCCTGGTGGCGTCTATGCCTCAGTTGAAGACATGGTGAACAATGGTTTAGGGGCTAACATTGGGGGTGGTCAAGAGGCCAGTATTAGATAAGCGTAGATATCTTAAGAGTATTGTGGGGTTTGAGGCAATTTTAGAGAAAGGGAAGGATGAAGCAATGGAAGGGATTTGAAAACAAGGAGGAACATTTTAAAATCAAGACACTGCTTGATGAGGAGTGAATGTAGGTCATTAAGCACAAGGAGATAGACGAACGGGACTTGCTATTTGTCAGAGTGCAGGCAGCAGAGTTTTGAATGACTTCAATATTACAAAAGTAGAATGTGGGAGGTCATTAGCGGTACATTAGAATAATTAAGTCTAGACCACGAAAGAGCCTTTTAGCAACAGATGAGCTGTGGCAAAGACAAAGTCCAGAAATTTATGGAAGTGAAAATTAGTGGCCTTGGTGATGTGCGGACATAGGGTCAGAAATTCATATTGAGCTCAAATATGACATGGTGGTTGTGAGCAGTTTGGTTTAGTCTTAGACCTTTGCCTGGGATAGGGATGGAATCAGCAGCCAGAGGAGTTTGAAGCGAGGACCAAAAACAATTATTTCAAACTTCCCAGTATTTAACCAGAGGAAGTTTCTGCTCATCCAGTACTTGATGTCGATAAAGTTTGGATAATTGAGCAACAGTGAAGGAGTAGAGGGAGTAGTGGCAAGGTAAGAATTGCATGTCATCCGTGTACATGTGAAAACCAACGCTGCGTTTTCAGATGATGTTGCCGAGGGGCAGCATGCCTGTGGGAAATAGGAGGGGACCAAGAGGAGATTCTTAGGGGGCATCAGAGGTAACAGTTTGGGAAGGGAAGCCATTGCAAGTGATACTCTGGATACGGTTAGATAGCTAAGAATGGAACCAAGGGAGTGCAATCCTACTCAGCTAGACAACAGTAGAGGTGGAGGTGGGGTGGCCAACCGTGACCAAAACTGCAGGCAGATCAAGGAGGCGTGATAGAAAAGGCAGCACAGTGGCGCAGTGATTAGCATTTCTGCCTCACAGCACCGAGGTCCCGGGTTCGATAATGTAGGTAAGTGTGAATAGGATAGGAATGCAGGACTTGGTAGGGGATAGGATAGAGGTACGTTGAAGGTCCTGTGGAGTGGGGAATGACATGCCTGTCAGGAGACAATTGGATCAGTCGAGTTTGAAGGTCACAAGAGGCTGGTAGTTTGAGACAGAGGGTTACTGAGATTGACGTAGGTGGTGTTTGGGATGTGAGAGGATATGGAATTTTAGGCTTAGCTTGCAGTCAAATTGAACAGCATGAGGGCAGCACGGTGGCGCAGCGGTAGCACTGCAGTCTCACGGTGCCGAGGTCCCAGGTTCAATCTCGGCTCTGGGTCACTGTCCGTGTGGAGTTTGCACATTCTCCACGTGTGTGCGTGGGTTTCGGCCCCACAACTCAAAGATGTGCAAAGTAGGTGGATTGAACATGCTAAATTGCCCCTTAATTGGGGAAAATTAATTGGGTACTCTAAATTTATATTATAAAAAATTGAACAACATGGCTGTGAATAGTGGTTTAACCTGATCAAATGGCCAGCGACAGAGGTGGAATTGGTAGAAACAGTGCGAGAGCAGAAGCTGAAAATGATGGCATCTGTTTTCCCAACACTGAACATTAGAATGACGGAGATTGAGGGGTGACCTAATAGAGATCTACAAGTTTATGAGGGGCATGGATCGAGTGGATGATGAGCACTTGATTTGATTTGATTTATTGTCACATGTACCAAAGTACAGTGAAAAGTATTTTTCTGCGGCTGAGGGAACGTACGCAGTATGTATATAGTAGACAAAAAGAATCATCAACAGAGAACATTGACAAATTCACTTTTTCCCATGGTGGAGGGATCAGTCATCAGAGGGCATAGGTTTATGGTTCGTGGGCAAAGTTTAGAGGAGATGTGCGAGGCAGGTTATTTTTACAGAGGGTGGTGAGTGCCTGGAACGCGCTGCCAGGGGAGATTGTGGAAGCATTCAAAAGGCATCTTGCCAAACACATGGATAGGATGAGTATAGAGGGATACAGCACAAGGAGGTGCTGAGGGTTTTGGCCAAGGATGGTATCAGGACCGGTACAGGTTCGGAGGGACGAAGGTCAGTTCCTATACCGTATTATTCTTTGTTCTTAGAACTGGAAAAACTTGTAGCTTAGCTCAGACTGGACGTTGAACAATAATTCCACACCACATAAGCAATGGAAACTTAAAGGTGGACTGGTAAAGAAATGGAGATACTTATCATCAGCGTATATGTGGAAGCTCATCCCCACCCAAGTATATGAGGAAGAGAGGAGTCTAAGGATAAAATTCTGGGAGATTCAAAAGGTAATGACATGGGGCCAGGAAGAAAACCCTTTTCTGGAGAAGCTCTGGCTACAATCAAATGAACAACAATGAAACTAAGCCAGGGCAGTCCAACAGAAATGAATCGAGGATAGGTGTTACAGTCGACCGTGTCAAGTGATGTAAAGAGGTTGAGGAGGTATAAATTCATCAACCACAAATTACATCATATGAGACTTTGGTTGGGTTTGTTTGATAGCCTGTAGCAGGGTGGAAATCAGTGGATAAATTCAAACAGCAAATTACAGGCAAAATGAGCATAGATTTGGGTAGTATCACCACATCCCACCATTGTGTTGAGGAAAGGAAGATTACAAAGACAGGGACAATTTTTGAGGTGGGATATCATTACTGCTTTTGAAAGTCAGTATGAAATGAAAATCGCTTATTGTCACGAGTAGGCTTCAATGAAGTTACTGTGAAAAGCCCCTAGTCGCCACATTCCGGCGCCTGTCCGGGGCGGGGAGGGGGAGGGGGGGGGGGGGCTGGTACGGGAATCGAACCGTGCTGCTTGCCTGCTTTAAAAGCCAGCGATTTAGCTGAGTGAGCTAAACCAGTATGAAGAGAGGGGTCCATTTAAAGTGTCAGCGAGCGGGTAAGGTAAGAAAGAGCCAGGTGAGGAGGGGACGTTAGATGGGTCACACATAGTAGGAATGACTAAATAAAGCCAATGTCATCATGTTATATGTGTTCTGCCCAAAGGCAACTCCTTAGCTCATTGTCCACTGATTATTCATCCTGAACCATTTTCTTGATTGTTTTTCTCAGTAGTGGTTTGCCATTGCCTTCCTCTTTCAGAGGCAGGAGGGGAAAACAGGCCTCAAGTCTACTTCAGCCAGAACAGGAATCAAACCCACTCTGTTGCCACTAATCTGTAGCACATATCTAGCCAATGAGCTAACCGGCCCCAAATGGAGCAATAGGCCATTTTTATAGACAAGATAAGCTCCAGGAGAATACGAGGGAAAATAGGTTGGAAGCAAAAGGGAGCATGGTGCTATATTTGGTTTGGTGCGCAATGGGACTAATTAATGTGGCCTGACACTTATCCATCATAGCTCAGAGCATGATAAAGGATTGTTTTTTTTTAAAAATGGTGCCCTCCAAACAATCATAGGAGTACAGGTGAATAATGTTTCTCATATCCCAAGAAAAACTAGAGGGACTCACCATTTGAATTCCTATTTGTTGATGTATACATAGAATATGGATCTAAAGCAGATTTCTAATCTGTTTTGTCCAGTTCCTGAGGTGCGTTGCACCATGCTAGGTTTTAATAAGCCCGTGTAACATCGCTGCACCTACTATTGCTAACATAAAATGTTGGTTTCCTGCAAGTGATTAATGTTTGGTTCTGTTTTTTGAAATTGGTGTAATAAAACTGCTTATATTGTCTCCAGGAACTGTCGAGTATGCTGCTTTCAGGAAGTAGCAGTGTGTTGGGAGAAGTGAATTCCCCAGCAATCAGACAATGACTTCCTGTATGAGCTTCCTGTAGTTAGAAACCCAACAGTGCAGTGCATCGCTGCCAGCATTCAGCACGATCCATAGTGTTTCTTAGCTTGTTTTATTTCCACAAAAATTGAAAGACCAATGTCCACTGAACTTTGATGTTGGTTTACGCATTTAAGCAATGAGAGCTAATGGGGGTGTGACCACAAGTAGTTTTCTCTGGCACTAACAGATTCACATGTACTTAAAATCAAATATTTATATTTCCCCATGTAATTTGCAATCACCTGGACAGGTTTATTACAGATAGGCTGCTTCTCCTCATGTTTGCTTCTTTCAAGATAAAAAACTGAGCATTGAGTGTTCAGATGACAGCATACCATTCTGTGTTTCATTGGCAATAAAACTCAGGGATAAATCATTTTTAACAGAATGATACCTAACTTTGGAACTGCATTGTCAAAAATATTTGTTTGATAACTCATACAAACGTTGGCACTTTAAAAAAAACCCACAATCGTTGCATATATTCAAGGTTCAAAACAGCTACTTCTTGGTGAACAGGAGTAGGCCATTCGGCCCTTCAAGCTTGCATCAGCATTCAAAGTGATCATGGTTGACCATGCTATCTCAACAGCATGCTTCCACACTCTCCCTATATCCCTTGACCTCTAGAGTCTAGAAATCTATTTCTTTCATAAACATATTCAGTGACTTAGCCTCCACAGTCTTGTGTTGTAGAGAATTCTACAGGTTCACCACCCGCAGATAACAAGTTTCTCCTCATCTCAGTCCTAAATGACCTACTCCGTATTCTCTTGTTCTGGACTCCCCCATCCGTAGGAAACAACATCCCTGAATCTAGTCTGTCCAGCCCTGTCAGAATTTTAGAGGTTTCAATTAGATCCCCTCTCATTCTCCTAAACTGCAGTGAATTACCCAGTCAATCCAATCACACCTCGTATAACAATCCAGCCACCCCAGAAATCAGTCTGGTGATCCTTCGCTGCACTTGCTCGGTGGCAAGCATATGCTTTATTAGATAAGGAGACCAAAGCTGCATGGAATGCAGGCGTGGTCTCATCAAGGCTCTGTCGAGCTGCAGTAAGACATCCTTGCTGCTGTACGTCTGTCCTCTTGCAATAAAGGCCAACATATCATTTGTTTTCTCAATTGCTTGCTATACATACATGCTTTCCTCCAGTTACTGGTATATTCAGGTGCCCAGGTCCCTATGTCAACATTTCCCAATCTATCACAATTTAAATAATACTCTGCCATTATATTTTCCATTCAAAGTAAATAATTTCACATTTATCCAAATCATACAGCATCTGACATGTACTTTCCCACGCACTCAACTTGTCTAAATCACTTTGAAGCCTCTGAACATCCTCTTCGCCACTCACATTCTCACCAAGTTTCTGGTTGTCAACGAACTTTGAAATATTACTTTTAGTTCCCACATTCAAATCATTGATGTGTCTTGTGAATAACTGGGGCCCAAACACTGATCCTGCTAGTCACCTTCTGCCACTTTGAAAAAGACCCATTTATTCCTACTCTGTTTCCTGTCTGCTAATCAATTCTCCAATCCATGCCAACATGTTACCACTAATCCATGCATCTGAATTTTGCATACTAACATCTTTCTTAGGTGGGACTTGTTAAAAACAATACTTCCCACATACTTTGCCTTTCTTCCTGCTTTTACTGCCAATTTTCTAAATAGAAATAGGCCACTTAAAACCTGTTCCTCATTCAATTAAATCAAGACTAATAGGCTGATTCTTTTTTCTTTACTCGTTGATGAAATGTGGGCGTCACTGGCAAAGCCAACACTTGTTGCCTTGAACTGACTTACTCGGACATTCCAGAGAGAAGAGTCAACCAAATTGCTGTGGATCAGGACCTGTGGCCAAATAAGGCCGGAAGATTTCCTTCTCGGAAGGCCATTTGTGAAGATATGAGTTTTTTACGACAATTGAGTTATATGGTCACCATTGCTAACACTAGCTTTTCAATTCCAGATTTATTAATTGAATATAAATTCCACCACCTGACGTGGTAGGATTTGAACCGGTGTCTCTGAGGCATTAGTTTGGCCACCTGGATTACTAGTCCAGTGCCATTACCACTATGCTCCTCTTATCTCAGCTAAATTTACTTGCCTTGTTTTCGTATTCTTTAATCTCTTTATATAATAAAAGGGCTTTACCTAATGTCTAGTCGACAGCTTTTTTTGGGGCGGGGGGGGGGGGGGGGGGGGGGGGGGGGGGAGGAGGAGTTGCACAGCCAGCAGAGTTCTAGATTTCCTTCCAATTGTGTGTCTCTGATGAAATGCTTCCTGACATCACTCTGATATCTTATTCAAATATACATTAATTACAGTACATACATGATTGAATTTTTTAAAATCATCATTATCCTGTCTAATGGATAGTGATCAGAGCAAGAATTCAAAGTTTTCAGGATATGGGAACCAATGAAGAACCAATGGAGTTGAAGCTGAGGATCAGCTACGATTGTGTTAAATGGTAAGCATGTTTGAGGGGCCGTATGGTCTATTTCTGCTCCCATTTCTAAAGTCAAAGGGTGCTGATGCTAATTGTGCTGTTCCACCACTACCCCATCTGTTTCTTAAATAAGCCAGGAACCAACCTGGGTAGTAAGACTCAGCTACTCATTTGTTAACTGCATTCCTTCTTTGTAATTTTCAGCTTTAAGTGGATCTCTCCAGGGCTAAGCATCAATCTCGCTGAAAAGGCAGGTACTTTGCTCATAAAATTTCCATAATACATAAAGGAGTTTGGATTTATAGATTAACATTTTACAAGACATAGAAACACGAAAACTAAAAGTTATGAATAAGGTGAGACATGCAAAAATATGGACTGAGTACAACAATCATAACAGCAGCAACTGCACCATTCACAATTTGCTGTAGATTCAATAAATATCGCTGATCTTCTACCAATAACAATTTCTGATCACTCTCAATCTTTTTCCCAGGGTAGAGGGGTTAATTACTAGGGGGCATAGGTTTAAGATGCGAGGGGCAAGGTTTAGAGGAGATGTACAAGGCAAGTTTTTTTACACAAAGGCTAGTGGGCGCTTAGAACTCGCTGCCAGAGATGGTGGAAGCAGGGATGATAGTGATGTCTAAGGGGCATCTTGACATAGGATGGGAATAGAGGGATATGGACTCCAGAAGTGTAGAAGATTTTAGTTTAGACGGGCAGCATGGTCTGCGCAGGCTTGGAGGACCGAAGGGCCTGCTCCTGTACTGTACATTTCTTTGTTCTTTGCCACCAAGGTCAAGAGACAATAACATGCTCATTAGTTCATGCTTTAGATTTGTTTGTTCCTTCACTGCTGCTGGGTAATAATCCTGGAATGTCCTCCCTCAGAGCAAGATGGGTGTACCAACACAACATGCATTTAAAAAAAATAAATTTAGTGTATCCAATTGTTTTTTTCCCCAATAAAGGGGCAATTTATTGTGGCCAATCCACCCAACTTTCACATCTTTGGGTTGTGGGGGTGAGACCTACGCAGACAAGGGGAGAAATTTCAAACTCCACATCGAACCCTGGTCCTCAGCGCCTTAGGCATCAGTGCTAACCACTGCACCACCGTGCCGTCCCCTACACTACATGCATATGTACGACAAGAATTGCAGAGATGATCGAAGCAATTTTGTGATGTTTAAAAAAGGGTCAGATTTTCCCCCTCAAATTTATTCAGTTTGTCCAATGAGATTATTCTCAGAGACACTGAAGACCTTCATGAATTAGTTTCATGAAGTAATACAGTGTTTTAAAATATAAATTTAAAATACCCAATTAATTCCCCCCCAATTAAAGGGCAACTTAGCGTTGCCAATCCACCTACAATGAACATCTTTTGGGTTGTGGGGGTGAGACCCACGCAGACACGGGGAGACTGTGCAAACACCACACGGACAGTGACCCGGGGCCGGGATCAAACTCGGGTCGTGAGGTTACAACTTTAATAAGACAAGATGTGCCGAAGACAGTGATCCTATTGCCGACTCTCAAGAGAAACAAGTGGGCAGCACAGCAGAACAGTGGTTAGCTCAGTTGCTTCACAGCTCCAGGGTCCCAAGTTCGATTCCCGGCTTGGGTCACTGTCTGTGCGGAGT
This sequence comes from Scyliorhinus canicula, assembly GCF_902713615.1. Classification (NCBI taxonomy): domain Eukaryota; kingdom Metazoa; phylum Chordata; class Chondrichthyes; order Carcharhiniformes; family Scyliorhinidae; genus Scyliorhinus; species Scyliorhinus canicula. The sequence continues at coordinate 23,682,888 of NC_052167.1, forward strand.
CTGCACGTTCTCCCTGTGTCTGCATGGGTTTGCTCTGGGTGCCCCAATTTCCTCCCACAGTCCAAAGATGAGCAGGTTAGGTGGATTTGCCATGCTAAATTGCCCTTGGTGTCCAAAAAAAGATTAGGTGGGGTTACTGGATTATGGGGATAGGCTGGAGGTGTGGGCTTAAGCAGAGTGCTCTTTCAAGAGCCAGTGCAGACTCGATGGGCCAAATGGCCTCCTTCTGCACTGTAAATTCTATGATTCTATGAAATTTCAAAAGATTTGGATAAAGTATAGTGAAAGTGACAAAAAGCGGCTGAGAATAAATTGTAAGGAAACAAATTGTCCAGTGGTAACCAAAAGGAAAATAAGAGTGTAAAATGAAAAAGTTATGATCAACCTGGTCATGTAAACAGCACTCAGAATCCTGGATTGCTGCATCACATCAATTTTGACATTTGAAAACGAGTGTTGGATAATCAATGAAGCAATGCAGAGAAGAATTGAAACTGCAGAGTTGTGGTATTTTGAGGAGAATATAATGAAGGTAGATTGGACAAGTCACACTACCAATCAAGAGATGCTGGTAAAATTTTAGACCAAAGAAACTCTGCTGACCAAGATTAGGAAGAGAAAGTTGGAGTTTCTAGGCACAGAATTTTAAAAATAAATCACGATTATGAAAATTTGATGCTGAAGGAGGTCAAGGTAGACAAAGAATTATATTTTTAGAGAACCTCACAAACTGGATGAATGTACCATCAATGAAGATGACCCATGTCTCTAAAGCAATTTTGGTTGCAAACGTTCTCTTTAAGTCATGGTACCTGAAGTGTGTGTGTGTGTGTTTGTGAGAGAGAATGTGTGATCGCGAGTGTGTGCGAGCGAGAGAAAATGTGCGAGAGTGAGTGTGCGAGTGTGAGAGAGAGATTAGCGTGCAAGATTAGCGTGTAAGAGATTAGTGTGCGAGTGATTACTGTGCGAGAGTGATTACTGTGCGAGAGTGATTACTGTGCGAGAGTGATTACTGTGCGAGAGTGATTACTGTGCGAGAGTGATTACTGTGCGAGAGTGATTACTGTGCGAGAGTGTGCAAGAGAGAGATGTGCGAGAGAGAGATGTGCAAAACAGAGAGTATGAGAGAGAGAGAGAGAGAGAGAGAGTGCGTGCGTGTGAGTGTGCGCGCGAGAGAGAGTGCGCGAGAGAAAGGGGGGGGGGAAGAGAGAGAGAGAGAATGTCTACCTCAACTCCACTCCTGCTCTATTGCCATATCATTCGATTCCCTTAGTCTACAAAAATCTTTCAACTGCTGCCTCGAATATACTGTGCAATAATAGCCATTGCCTGCACAAAGGCAATTTTGGAGCCAGCGGCTGAAATCTAGCAAACCCGTAATTTCTATGTTGTGAATGCTTAGGTCAAACCTCTAAAGGCAGTTATTTACATTTTAGATCTGGGTTTGTTATAGTGAAGGTCATGCCACACACATGTAGTACATACTTATGCATCTTCCTTCTCGCCCACACAGCACTCCGACTTCCTCAGTCAACACTTAAAAATAATGCACCTTCTAAAAATGTAATTTCTTCTTGCAAAGAGGAAAAACATTTAGCTCCCCACTTTTTGCAACTCCTTATATTAACCGTAAGTTTCAAAAATCAAAATTTAAAACAATAACTTACATTTATCACACCGCTCTCATAAAATCAGAGAATCCCGACAAGGCAAGAGGCAGCCATTCGGCCCATCGAGTCTGCACCAACCTTCTAAAAGAGCACCCGACCTAGGCTCACGCCTCAAACCTATCCCCATAACCAAGCAACCCCACATTATCTTTTGGACACTAAGGGGAAATTTAACATGTCCAATCCACCTAATCTGCACATCTTTGGACTATGGGAGGAAATCCACTCAGAAATGGGGTGAAAGTGCAAACTCTACACAGTCACCCAGATCGGAATTTAAAAAAATATAACTTTTGAGTACCCTATTATTTTTTTCCAATTAAGGGGCAATTTTAGTGGGGGCAATCACCCTAACCTGCACATCTTTGGGTTGTGGGGGCGAGACACACGCTGACATGGGGAGAATGTGCAAACTCCACATGGACATTCAAGATCGGAATTGACCACGGATCCTTGGCACTGTGAGGCAGCAATGCTAACCACTGCGCCACTGTTTAAAGTAGCAAAATGTCCCACAACACTTCATACAAAATTTGACACGAACATAAGCAGATAGTAGGACAGGTAACGGAAAGCTGCTTAAGGTGGAGAGAGGTGGAGAGTATGAGAGGTTTAAGGAGGCAATTGCAGAGCTAAGAGGCCACAGTTGAAGGCATGACTGTCAATAGTGGCACATTGAAAACTAGGGTCAAGGGAAAAAGATTTGAGCTTACCTCGAATCTGCAGAATCAGTAGTAGATAGATGCCAAGAACACCTGCTCTATGAATACTCATTCCTGTTGGGTGTTCTAGCTCCCTGAGCCACTCCAATTAGTATGTGACTGGATATGTTTTGGGATTGGGGTCCAGAAGAAGAAAGGTCTACAAGATGACGACTGTGTCTATTATTTGGTCCAGTGGTTGGCTACCCTGAAAGAAAAAAGGTAGAATAAGGGGGTGTGAAGCATTTACAAATTTTAGTTTCAGAAAATGATTCAACTAGATGCTGAAATTATTCACACAGAAACAATTAATTCATTGCAACCATACATCACTCATTCTCAGTATGCTGAGATTTGCTCTGCCATTTTCTTGAAGCTCCATCAATGAATTTTTGTTTAATTAAAACTGAAATTCTGGAAATGCTCAGGTCAGGCAGGATCTGGGCAGAGAAAAACGAGTTAACGTTTTAGATCTGATGAAAGGCCACAGACCTGAAATGTTAGTGTGGTTTTTCTCTCTACAGATGCTGCCTGACCTGCTTAGTATGTGGAATCATAGAACGGTTACTGCAAGGAGGCCCTTTGACCCATTGTGTCCGTGTTGGCTCTCTGAAAGAGCAATTCATCTAGTCCTATCTATCTCAGCAGTTCTGAAAACATTTCCTTCACAGATAATGATTCAATTCCTTTTTAAATGCCACAATTGAATCTGCCTCCACCATGCTCTCATAGGCAGAGCATTCCAGGTCCTAACCACTCGCTGCCCGAAGACAGTTTTCCACATTATGTCATTGCTTCTTTTGCAAATCACATTCTACCTGTGCACTTTGGTTCTTGCTACTTCCACCAAGAGTAAGTTTCTCTGTACATCTACACTGCACTGATCGCTCGTGAGTTTTAATACCTCTGCCAATTCTCCTCTCCAAGGCAAACAGTCCCAGCTTCTCCAAACAATGCAACTAAAATTCCTCATCCTTGGACCCAACCTCGAATATTTTCTGCCCCAGTTGTGGTCGAACTAGTGTTTTATACAGGTTTATCATAACTTCCTTTATTTTGTACTATACGTCCTTATCCACACCACCCAGGATGTTGGTGCTTTATTAACTGTTTTTTCAACTTTCCCTGTCACTTTAAATGATTTGTGCACATAAAACCCCAGATCCCTCTGGTCCGCACCCCATTTAGAATTGCAGCCCTTGTATCCAGCATCTCCTGATTCTATTTCAGATCTCCAGGATCCAATATTTTGCTTTTGTATTAGTGTGGAAGAATTTAGTTCCTTGCATCTGGAGGCAATAGCAGTACAATTAATTCTATGGCTAGAAATCGACATTGCCCGTCTCAAAGATGCAGCTGAATCATCACTTACTACTTGGTAGGAGTGCAGTGTTCCACAACTAATCTGACCAAGAGCCTGTGTCCAATGGTCCTGCACAAATAATAGGAACCAACACTGAGGTCCTGTGTTGTGATTAAGAACCACAGTGTCCTGGCATTGCTACTATGTGGTTTGCTATGTGGGTTCAAAGGAGGAGAGGGCAATGCGCATATCAGGTGCAGATGTTAGCCAGTTCCTTTATCTTTATGAAAACGGAAAATTCAACCACGCATGGAGGTCGTTGTGAAAGGGAATAGCAACAAAACACTTGTTTTACTCAGCACTGGATACTCTTGGGAGATGCAACTCCAGAATGCTGACAGCCTCATGGGTTTCTGGCGTGATTTTAATGTGATATTATAGGTTAGCTACAGCAGCATAGTCTTTTAATTTAGAGTCAGCTGTAAGTTAATAACCGACTCTGGGGTCTCAACCTCAAAAGGAATTTTCACTTCTCTTCAAAATCTGAAACTTGTCTCATTTTCCAGTACCAGTTCCAATACCTAATTTTCTTGAGGTATTGTTTTGTCAATTGCACCAGCACAAATAAGGATTTGTGCTGGTGCAATTGACAAAACAATACCTCAAGAAATCATGTTTATACCGCGTAGTTTCCAGAGTTAAGTTTCTTCTTTGTAGGCTGTTAACCAGAGGACCTGGAGCTCTGAACAGAGCGAAAACAAGAGGAATTGTGCCAGATGCCCTGGCCAATATTTATCCATCGACATTACTGAAAAAAGGTTACTTGGTCATCGTTGAATTGTTATTTGTGCGGCATTGCTGTGTGTAAATTGGCTACCATGTTCCCTACAACAGAGACCACTTTCAAAAGTAAAACTGTAAAGTGCTTCAGGATGTCCCGAGGTCTTAACAGTGAGACCCTCGCTCTGCCCCGTATTTCCCAAGTTATGAATTAGTGCTGTTACAATGCTCAGAACAAATCTTAATACGTGTTAGCTCTTGCACTATCCTTCACATATGGTGCTAAGAACGAGGCAGTAGTCACGAGAGTAAAATTAAGCCAGCCAAAGGAGGAAAGATGAGGAATAAAAATGATGTTCTCAACTGTGTCAAAGGCTGAAGAGAAAAAGTAGGACTCCTACACTCACAGAGGACATTAGTTGTATCTGGCTGTATCACTGCTGTGGTAAGGATGGAAACCTGTGTGCAGAGATTCAAACATGGAGTTGCAGGAAAGGAGGTGGGTGCGGATTTCAAAGGAGACAACAAGTTCATAAAGATTGGAATATCTCGATCTCTATCGCAAAATTCAATCGCTCGTTCATATCAAGTTAACTTGGGCTTAATATTCCTAACCTTGGGGAGAGAAAATCAATATCAAGGATCCCACTTTTCATTATCATGCATCTGGAAACACGCGTGTGAGGATACTGAATGAAGGCAGCATCAAGATGTGAGGGAAAACGCTTTCACCCAGAGGGTAGTTGGAATCTAGAATGCTCTGCCTGAGAGGGTATAGAGACGGTAACCCTCAACATTTAAGTATTTAGATGAGCACTTCAAATTGGGGGAAAATGGGATAAGAGTAGATAGGTGCTTGATAACTGGGCCAGCACGACCATATGTGTCAACCTCTTGGAAATGGTCCAGCACCCTGTAGACTCAACTAGCTAATATGGGAATCTGTCACTGCCTTGATTTGAGGCACTGACTTTGTCTCTTTCCGTGCTGTAAAAGCTCTTGACGCTAAGATCAGGTTTGGTCATGATGTTATCTATAATTAAATAAACAGTTTAAGTTGACTTGTCTCAACCTATGCATGCTAAAAATGATTACTTGACAAGTAAAGGATACAGTACTGAAAACTGAACTATTTTTCCTCTCTACAGATACTGCCTAACATGCTGACGATGTCCTGATTTTATTTCACATTTTCAGCATCAGCGGTATTTTGCTTTTGAGTTGGTTTGTGGTGATTGGGCCATGCAGATGTAAAGTAAAATGCTATATACACATATTTCCAAACTCTCTTGGTAAAAGTGGTCATGATAATTGGAACGCATGACTGCCATTCTCTACTCACTCTGGCGGAATTCAGTCCAGATCATCTGCAGCTGGGTCCCAGTGGGATATTTTGTACTCACGCCTTCACCTCTGGGAAGAGTACTATGTTTATTTATCCTTGCTCTCCAAGGTATGCAGACAGTAGCCTAAAACCGCAGGTGACTGGAATCCTGATTTAAACACGAGATTTCTTGGTAAATTGACTACGTTTGAGAAGGAAATATTATCTGCAAGGTTTGTTTTTAGGATACGGAAAAGAGGAGAGAAAACACAACCAAATCAATTCGCCACTTGGCGTTCACTAAGATGATTGTGTGTATGTGATGAGACTGTCTGTAAATTGAAAGCCGGCAGACAACTGGAGTCCTAAGAACCAAACAGTAATTAACCAGATTCAAGTCTTGACACAAGGCAGTTCAGTTAATTCAGTTCCCTTCAGTGCAGTTTTGCAGCAGTTTTTAAATTGGAGCACTAGTTCACAATGTGGAACGAGAAGGCAGACTTTAAACCCACTTCATAATTTTAACTAAATCCCTACCACATGTACCCATCAGTATGGATAGCTTCCATTCTCTCAGAGGCAACAAGTATTCTAAACCATCCCATGCACGGTGGATAATCTTGCTTCACTCAAGTTTTGCAATCATGTTAACATGGACGATGGGGTTTAATTTTAAACAAAGATATGAAGGAAATATAATTGGATGCTACAAGGCTACTGAAACAATGTCTGTAATTAAACAGTTAATGCAGCACAAAGCGGATTTGTGGCAAGATGAATAGAAAACTGCAATTGCCTTTCTTTGGCCTCTTGTTTTTGTGGGCTTGACCTACTAACCCCTGTCAGCCTGGCGCTATTATTCTTGAATGGCTAAACATGTCTAAGGTATTTGTTAAAGGATGTGCAGCAATTACCATCAATGGCCATTTCCACCATTAATAACTTGATTTGTCTGCTCTTTGGGTCTTCATGTATTTTATTTTAATTGTGGCTCTGAGCAGCATTCATGAGGAGAACAAATTAGTGGCGGAGTGGGGAGGTTCATGTCACATCTTATTTTCACAAGGAGAACTAACCCATGACCTGTGGCCTAGTTTTCACACATCCATGACTCTTCGATAATTAGGAAACAAAAGGGTTTCCTTACTGCAAGGAACAACCAACAAAATCCCAAAGAGGGGGGAACAAAGTCAGTGCCTCAAATCAAGGCAGTGACAGATTCCCATGTCAGCTAGTTGAGTCTACAGGGTGCTGGACCATTTCCAAGAGGTTGACACATATGGTCGTGCTGGCCCAGTCAGATTCCTTCTATCAAGAAGCAGAGCACTCCAAATTCCTCTAACACAGGTCCATCTGTTGCCTGTTTTTGTTTCTGCATGCAAGAAACAGGCATTTGTATACACAATTATTCTCCTTATTTCCTTCAGTTTTAAATTGTAAAACAGTGCAATTGTTAAATGTATAGTTTAGCGCAGAAATGCTGTAAATGAAGTTTAACTTGGGCTTTCAATTACAATTGCAGCTCATGCGGCAATAGCACAGTGGTTAGCACTGTTGCTTCACAGCGTCAGGGTCCCAGGTTCGATTCCCGGCTTGGGTCACTGTCTGTACGGAGTCTGCACGTTCTCCCCGTGTTTGTGTGGGTTTCCTCAGGTGCTCTGGTTTCCTCCCAGTCAGGAAAGACGAGCTTGTTAGGTGAATTGGATATTCTTTTTTTATTACAAATTTAGTGTACCCAACTAATTTTTTTCAATTAAGGGGCAATTTAGCGTGTTCAATCCATCTACCCTGCACATCTTTGGGTTGTGGGGGTGAAACCCACGCAAACACGGGGAGAATGTGCAAACTCCACACGCAGTGACCCAGAACTGGGATCGAACTGGGACCTAGCGCCGTGAGACTGCAGAGCTACCACTGCATTGGATATTCTGAATTCTCCCTCAGCGTACCCGAAAAGGAGCCGGAGAGTGGCGACTAGGGGATTTTCACACTAACCTCATTGCATTGTAATGAAAGCCTACTTGTGACAATAGTAAAGATTATTGCATGGCAAATCCCTGAGTTACAGCCCTCAAAATGGAACACTTTTTGTTACAATGTACCTTAAAGCATGGCATGCTGCTCTCCCTTACTCAAAGGTGGAGAATTGGAATGCTGCAATATGCCTTTAAGTAAGGGATGGCTGCCATCACTTTAAAGGCCAGCTGGTTTGTTTCAAATCACTAGGTTTGGAGCACTGCTCCTTCCTCAGGTGAATCCTCAAATCACCTGAGGAAGGAGCAGTGCTCCGAAAGCTAGTGATTTGAAACAAACCTTTTGGACTTTAACCTGGTGTTGTAAGACTTCTTACTGTGCTCACCCCAGTCCAACACCGGCATCTCCTACATCATGATCACTTTAAAGGAAGTGTGATCTAGCCTCAGTTTCACTTCAGCCTGGAGCAGAACACAGTGATGTCCTTAAGCTTTCTATCCATGTGTATTTGTTCACATGTGCCTAGAATTAATAAATGAACCCACGACATGCTCATACAATCCTTTATGAATGATTGGTGCATTTTTATCATAACGCACACAACAGTTGTGGTTACAACTTTGTAACAAATATAAAGTTAATGTTAGTCAAATACATAACGTGACATTTCAGGTGGATCTTTTCCAAGTTGGGTACGGTTGATGCAAGCAAGAAATGTAAAAGTGGGCAGCATGGTGGTGCAGTGGTAGCACTGCGGTCTCAAGGCGCCAAGGTTCCATGTTCAATCCTGGCTCTGGGTCACTGTCCGTCTGGAGTTTGCACATTCTTTGTGTTTGCGTGGGTTTCGCCCCCACAACCCAAAGATGTGTAAGGTAGGTGGATTGAACATGTTAAATTGCCCCTTAATTGGAAAAAATGAATTGGGTACTTTAAAGGCACCAGCATTGCTATGTTTAGAATACAACATTGCAGCACGGTAGCATTGTGGATAGCACAATCGCTTCACAGCTCCAGGGTCCCAGGTTCGATTCCGGCTTAGGTCACTGTCTGTGTGGAGTCTGCACATCCTCCCCGTGTGTGCGTGGGTTTCCTCCGAGTGCTCCGGTTTCTTCCCACAGTCCAAAGATGTGCAAGTTAGGTGGATTGGACATGATAAATTGCCCTTAGTGTCCAAAATTGCCCTTAGTGTTGGGTGGAGTTACTGGGTTATGGGGATAGGGTGGAGGTGTTAACCTTGGGTAGGGTGCGCTTTCCAGGAGCCGGTGCAGTCTCGATGGGCCGAATGGCCTCCTTCTGCACTGTAAATTCTATGATCTAATTAGATTCACTTCTGCAGAATTATTGCAATATAACTATGAACAGAAAATGTTACAAATACTCAGGTCATGCAGCATCGTTGGAGAAAGACTTGACACTTCTGATCGGCTACCTTTCCTCAGAACTGGAAAAACGTGTTGCTTCTAAGTATGTACAGAGAGAGGATGGTGGGTGAAATAAAAATAAAACAAAAGGTCGGTGATAGAATGGGATTAAATGGCAAAAGGGTTGATGGTGCAAGGCAAAAAGGGACGGCGATGAGACAAGTAAATAAGCAAAAATGGATCTGGAGACATGGCAGGTGGCACTAGCATCTACTGTCTGGAGTAAAATGGAAGCAGTGATTATGATATGAAAATGTCGAACTAATGTTGAGTACAGAAGGTTGTAAAGTATCTAATTGAAAGATGAACTGCTGCGTTTGCTGCTTGCGTTGAGCTTCACTGGGACAGTACAGGGGGCAGAGGATGAAAAGGGAGTGGTAATTTGGCAAGGAACTGAAAGTTCTCGATAATGCTTATGGATCGAACTGAGCTGTTCAGCTAAGCGATAACCCAATCTGCATTTGGTCTCCCCAATGTTGAGGAGACCATGTTGTGAGAAACGAACGCTGTTCATTGGATTGAAAGGAGTACAAGTAAACAACGACTCACCTGGAAGGAGTATTTGGGACTATGGACTTGGAAAGGGAAGAAGTGAAAGGGTAGCTAAGTACATCCAGCATTTTCTGTTTATACTTCAGATTTTCAATATCCTTAATATTTTCCCATTGTCGTCTTCCTGTAATATATATGCAGTTGAAACAGCAACAGGACTTGCCAAACAATCCTGGGTGCGCTAATAGCTACAGTAACAACCAATTAAAATTAATCATTCAAGCTCATAACATTGCTCATTTAAGTTTGCTAGGAGCGACAGAGAACTGGTCCTTGCCTATGGATCTTTGTTCAAGGCTTGCGCTTTTTTAAAATGACCGAAAAGCTGGAGGAGTCTATAGTTTTCCGTTGCTTTCCCCAGGGCAATGCCCTAACCAATCAGAATCAACTTTCCAACCAATCAAGACCCATTCCACCTGTGACATAAATTGTTTTTGTCATTTGAAATTTGGCATTCTTGTGTTTGTCCTGAATGTGCCAAAATGAAAGCTTCAGCAACATGCCTCTTTTTTCAGCAGTAGGAAAAGTATTGAACACTTTAGGTGGGCATGTACTACAAAAGGAATATTAATAAGGGCCAAAACAGTTATTATGTTATCCCTTTCTTCACTGCTGCCTCACGGCGCTGAGGGTCGGGTTCAATCCCGGCCCCAGGTCACTGTCAGTGTGGCGTTTGCACATTCTCTCCCAGTCTGCGCGAGCCTCACACCCACAACCCAAAAAGATGTGCATGGTAGGTAAATTGGCCACGCTAAATTGCCCCTTAATTTTAAAAAAAGCCATTTTTTCTCCCCAAAGTAAAATATTTAAAATTAAAAAAAGGATATCCCTTTCGGTAGAATCAAAGAATAATGCACCCTTCATGGTGGCACTTTCAAAGAGATATCCAATGAATCTGTTTCTCCTTATTTATTGTACCAAAACCTTTTAGTATTTCGAACAACTCCATCAAAATTTCCCTAAATGTTCTCTGCTCGAAAGAGAACAACACCTGTTTCTTTAATGCCTCCACGAAACTAAAATATTTCATCCTGGCACAATTCTAATAAATCTCCTTTACACCCTCTCTCAGGCCTTGACATTTTTCCTGCAGTGTGGTTACCAGTATAATAGAGCTGGGCCCAGTGTTTTATTCATGTTTAAGATAACTGCCCAGCTCTTGTAATATATTCCTTTATTAATAAAGTCAAGCATGCCATATGCTTTTTAAAAACATATTTCTCTACTTGTCCTGGCATCGTTGAAGACTTGGGTCTCTCTGTTCCTCTCACCCATTTAAAATTCTTGGGTGGTTGACAGGAGATGGAAAAGGGTAATCAGCCGGCATTGTGCCAACCCAACTAAAATGGAAGAAGCTGCATTTGTATTCAAGTCCCAAAAGGAAAATGTAATAAATGTTTAAACTTTTGTGTTGCATCCTACCCTATCCAGAGTGGGGATTGCAACTTGGTAATTTGGTGCAGTGAGGTAATTCGGTGCAGAGTGTGAGGAGGTGCTTTTTCAGAGGTGCTTTTTAACCGTGGTAAGTGACTGGTAAGTAGTTTTTCTTTTCATTCTTTTCATTGTCTAATTTATTTATTTTTATTTTGAAATTGTTGTTGTATAAGTTTACCTAAGGTTTAAGACAAGACAGGAGATCCCAGACCCGTGTCATGCTCCTCGTGTGCGATGTGGGAGCTCAGGGACACGTTCACTGTCCCTGGCTCTTTCACGTGCAAGAAGTGTGTTCAGTTGCAGCTCTTGTTAGACCGCTTCACGGCTCTGGAGCTGCGGATGGACTCACTTTGGAGCATCCGCGATGCTGAGGAGGTCGTGGATAGCACGTTTAGCGAGTTGGTCACACCACCGGTGAAAATTAATGAGGGAGATAGAAAATGGGTGACCAAAAGAAAGAGCAAGAGTAGGAAGGCAGTGCAGGTGTCCCCTGCGGTCATCTCCCTGCAAAACAGATATACCGCTTTGGATACTGTTGAGGGAGATGGCTCACCAGGGGAAGGCAGCAGAGGCCAGGTTCATGGCACCGTGGCTGGCTCTGCTGCACAGCAGGGCAGGAAGAAAAATGTCATGGCTATAGTGATAGGTGACTCGATCGTAAGGGGAATAGATAGGCAGTTCTGTGGACGCAATCGAGACTCCAGGATGGTATTTTGCCTCCCTGGTGCAAGGGTCAAGGGGGAGGGGGGGGGGGGTGTGTGTGTGTGTGTGTGAGGGTGAACAGCCAGCTGTCGTGGTGCACATAGGCACCAACGATATAGGTAAAAAACGGGATGAGGTCCTACAAGCGGAATTCAGGGAGTTAGGAGTTAAACTAAAAAGCAGGACCTCAAAGGTAGCAATCTCAGGATTGCTACCAGTGCCACGAGCTAGTCAGAGTAGGAACGTCAGGATAGATAGGATGAATGCGTGGCTCGAGAAATGGTGCAAGAGGGAGGGATTCAAATTCCTGGGGCATTGGGACGGGTTCTGGGGGAGGTGGGACCAGTACAAACCGGACGGTCTGCACCTGGGCAGGACTGGAACCGATGTCCCAGGGGGGGTGTTTTCTAGAGCTGTTGGGGAGGGTTTAAACTAATGTGGCAGGGGATGGGAACCGATGCAGGAAGTTGGAAGGTAGTAAAACAGGGACAGAAGCAAAAGGAACATAGAACATAGAACAGTACAGCACAGAACAGGCCCTTCGGCCCTCAATGTTGTGCCGAGCCATGATCACCCTACTCAAACCCACGTATCCACCCCATACCCGTAACCCAACAACCCCCCCCCCCCCTTAACCTTACTTTTATTAGGACACTACGGGCAATTTAGCATGGCCAATCCACCTAACCCGCACATCTTTGGACTGTGGGAGGAAACCGGAGCACCCGGAGGAAACCCACGCACACAGGGGGAGGACGTGCAGACTCCACACAGACAGTGACCCAGCCGGGAATCGAACCTGGGACCCTGGAGCTGTGAAGCATTTATGCTAACCACCATGCTACCCTGCTGCCCCTAAAAGTAAGGGGAAAAGTGCAAGGCAGAGAAGACATAGTCAAAAATCTAAAAGGGCGACAGTACAAGGTACAGTAACTGAGGGGAGCTCAGTGAATAGGCCCAGTAATAACAAAAGGAATAAAACTGGAGATAGATAGATAGAGAAATACAGCACAGAACAGGCCCTTCGGCCCACAATGTTGCGCCGAACTTTTGTCCTAGGTTAATCAAAGAATTTTGGACAATTTTTCATGGCCAATCCACCCAACCTGCACATCTTTGGACTGTGGGAGGAAACCGGAGTACCCGGAGGAAACCCACGCAGTCACGGGGAGGATGTGCAGACTCCACACAGACAGTGACCCAAGTCAAAATCGAACTTGGGACCCTGGAGCTGTGAAGCAATTGTGCTATCTACAATGCTACCGTGCTGCCCTTAAGAAGTTAACCTTCACTCCATTATTCTACCCTAATCCACATACCTATCCAATAGCCGCTTGAAGGTCCCTAACGTTTCCGACTCAACTACTTCCACAGGCAGTGCATTCCATGCCCCCACTACTCTCTGGGTAAAGAACATACCTCTGACATCCCCTCTATATCTTCCACCATTTATCTTAAATTTATGTCCTCTTGTAATGGTGTGTTCCACCCGGGGAAAAAGTCTCTGACTGTCTACTCTATCTATTCCCCTAATCATCTTATAAACCTCTATCAAGTCGCCCCTCATCCTTCTCCGTTCTAATGAGAAAAGGCCTAGCACCCTCAACCTTTCCTCGTATGACCTACATTCCAGGCAACATCCTGGTAAATCTCCTTTGCACCTTTTCCAAAGCTTCCACATCCTTCCTAAAATGAGGCGACCAGAACTGCACACAGTGCTCCAAATGTGGCCTGACCAAGGTTTTGTACAGCTGCATCATCACATCACGGCTCTTAAATTCAATCCCTCTGCTAATGAACGCTAGCACACCATAGGCCTTCTTCACAGCTCTATCCACTTGAGTGGCAACTTTCAAAGATCTATGAACATAGACCCCAAGATCTCTTTGCTCCTCCACATTGCCAAGAACCCTACCGTTAACCCTATATTCCGCATTCATATTTGTCCTTCCAAAATGGACAACCTCACACTTGTCAGGGTTAAACTCCATCTGCCACTTCTCAGCCCAGCTCTGCATTCTATCTATGTCTCTTTGAAGCCGACAACAGCCCTCCTCACTATCCACAACTCCACCAATCTTCATATCATCTGCAAATTTACTGACCCACCCTTCAACTCCCTCATCCAAGTCGTTAATGAAAATCACAAACAGCAGAGGACCCAGAACTGATCCCTGCGGTACACCACTGATAACTGGGCTCCAGGTTGAATATTTGCCATCCACCACCACTCTTTGACTTCTATCGGTTAGCCAGTTTGTTAAGATTCAAAACAGAGGTAAAAAACCCAACATAAGTGTACTTTACCTGAATGCTCGTAGTATTCGGAATAAAGTAAATGAGTTGATGGCACAAATCATCGTAAATGACTATGATTTAGTGGCCATTACTGAAACATGGTTAAAGGATGGTCACGACTGGGAGTTAAATATCCGAGGGTATCAAACTATTCGGAAGGACAGAGTGGATGGTAAGGGAGGTGGTGTTGCTCTGTTATTTAAGGATGACATCCGGGCAATAGTAAGGGATGACATCGGTGCTATGGAGGATAAGGTTGAATCCATTTGGGTGGAAATCAGGAATAGTAAGGCGAAAAAGTCACTAATAGGAGTAGTCTATCGGCCACCAAATAGTAACGTTATGGTGGGGCAGGCAATAAACAAAGAAATAACTGATGCATGTAGAAATGGTACAGCAGTTATCATGGGGGATTTTAATCTACATGTCGATTGGTTTAACCAGGTCGGTCAAGGCAACCTTGAGGAGGAGTTTATAGAATGTATCCGCGATAGTTTCCTAGAACAGTATGTAATGGAACCTACGAGGGAACAAGCGGTCCTAGATCTTGTCCTGTGTAATGAGACAGGATTGATTCATGATCTCATAGTTAGGGATCCTCTCGGAAGGAGCGATCACAATATGGTGGAATTTAAAATACAGATGGAGGGTGATAAAGTAAAATCAAATACTAGTGTTTTGTGTTTAAACAAAGGCGATTACAAGGGGATGAGAGAAGAACTAGCTAAGGTAGACTGGGAGCTAAGACTTTATGGTGGAACAGTTGAGGAACAGTGGAGAACCTTCCAAGCGATTTTTCACAGTGCTCAGCAAAGGTTTATACCAACAAAAAGGAAGGACGGTAGAAAGAGGGAAAATCGACTGTGGATATCTAAGGAAATAAGGGAGAGTATCAAATTGAAGGAAAAAGCATACAAAGTGGCAAAGATTAGTGGGAGACTAGAGGACTGGGAAACCTTTAGGGGCCAACAGAAAGCTACTAAAAACGCTATGAAGAAGAGTAAGATGGATTATGAGAGTAAACTTGCTCAGAATATAAAAACAGATAGTAAAAGTTTCTACAAATATATAAAACAAAAAAGAGTGGCTAAGGTAAATATTGGTCCTTTAGAGGATGAGAAGGGAGTTTTAATAATGGGAAATGAGGAAATAGCTGAGCAACTGAACAGGTTTTTTGGGTCGGTCTTCACAGTGGAAGACACAAATAACATGCCAGCGACTGATAGAAATGAGGCTATGACAGGTGAGGACCTTGAGAGGATTGTTATCACTAAGGAGGTAGTGATGGGCAAGCTAATGGGGCTAAAGGTAGAAAAGTCTCCTGGCCCTGATGGAATGCATCCCAGAGTGCTAAAAGAGATGGCTAGGGAAATTGCAGATGCACTAGTGATAATTTACCAAAATCCACTAGACTCTGGGGTGGTCCCGGTGGATTGGAAATTAGCAAACGTGACACCACTGTTTAAAAAAGGAGGTAGGCAGAAAGCAGGAAATTATAGGCCAGTGAGCTTAACTTCGGTAGTAGGGAAGATGCTGGAATCTATCATCAAGGAAGAAATTGCGAGGCATCTGGATAGAAATTGTCCCATTAGGCAGACGCAGCATGGGTTCATAAAGGGCAGGTCATGCCTAACTAATTTAGTGGTGGAATTTTTTGAGGACATTACCAGTGCAGTAGATAACGGGGAGCTGATGGATGTGGTATATCTGGATTTCCAGAAAGCCTTTGACAAGGTGCCACACATAAAGTTGCTGCATAAGATAAAGATGCATGGCATTAAGGGTAAAGTAGTAGCATGGATAGAGGATTGGTTAATTAATAGAAAGCAAAGAGTGGGGATTAATGGGTGTTTCTCTGGTTGGCAATCAGTAGCTAGTGGTGTCCCTCAGGGATCCGTGTAGGGCCCACAATTGTTCACAATTTACATAGATGATTTGGAGTTGGGGACCAAGGGCAATGTGTCCAAGTTTGCAGATGACACTAAGATGAGTGGTAAAGCGAAAAGTGCAGAGGATACTGGAAGTCTGCAGAGGGATTTGGATAGGTTAAGTGAATGGGCTAGGGTCTGGCAGATAGAATACAATGTTGACAAATGTGAGGTTATCCATTTTGGTAGGAATAACAGCAAACGGGATTATTATTTAAACGATAAAATATTAAAGCATGCCGCTGTGCAGAGAGACTTGGGTGTGCTAGTGCATGAGTCACAGAAGGTTGGTTTACAGGTGATTAAGAAGGCAAATGGAATTTTGTTCTTCATTGCTAGAGGGATGGAGTTTAAGACTAGGGAGGTTATGTTGCAATTGTATAAGGTGTTAGTGAGGCCACACCTGGAATATTGTGTTCAGTTTTGGTCTCCTTACTTGAGAAAGGACGTACTGGCACCGGAGGGTGTGCAGAGGAGATTCACTAGGTTAATCCCAGAGCTGAAGGGGTTGGATTATGAGGAGAGGTTGAGTAGACTGGGACTGTACTCGTTGGAATTTAGAAGGATGAGGGGGGATCTTATAGAAACATATAAAATTATGAAGGGAATAGATAGGATAGATGCGGGCAGGTTGTTTCCACTGGCGGGTGAAAGCAGAACTAGGGGAGATAGCCTCAAAATAAGGGGAAGTAGATTTAGGACTGAGTTTAGGAGGAACTTCTTCACCCAAAGGGTTGTTTATCTATAGAATTCCTTGCCCAGTGAAGCAGTTGAGGCTCCTTCATTACATGTTTTTAAGGTAAAGATAGATAGTTTTTTGAAGAATAAAGGGATTAAGGGTTATGGTGTTCGGGCTGGAAAGTGGAGCTGAGTCCACAAAAGATCAGCCATGATCTCCTTGAATGGCGGAGCAGGCTCGAGGGGCCAGATGGCCTACTCCTGCTCCTAGTTCTTATGTTCTTTCAGAAAGCTGGTTTTCTGTAAAAAGGAGGCTGTTAACTATGCACTGAACCATAAAATCAAAGTTGCTTTGGCATATGGGGCGGAATTCTCCCCCCCACCCACACCGCGTGGGAGAATCGCCAGGGCGCCGTGCGAGTCCCGCCATGCCTCCCCGGCACACGCATGCGATTCTCCCACCCCCCCAAACTGGCGCGGCGAGATTCACGGCTGACCGCTGGGAGAATCGCTACTCGCTGTTTGTAACAGGCGAGCGACGATTCTCCAGCCCGGATGGTCCGAGCAGCATGCCCAACATGACAGGTTCCCACCGGCGCTGTCCACACCTGGTCGCTGCCGGCGGGAACAGCGCGGGAACGCTGGTGGGGTGTTCTGTGGGAGGGGGAAGGGGGTTCTTGCACCCGGGGGAGGGCCTCAAAAGGGGCCTGGCCCATGATCATTGCCCACCGATCGGCGGGCCGGCGTCTCTGAAGGAGGCCCTCCTTTCCTCCGCAAGATCCATCCGACATCTTCTGCGGGGCGGCTGCCAACCTGCGCATGCACGGGTGACGTCATTTACTCGCCGCCGCTTTTACGCGGTGCGTAAATGAAGCGGCGCCGCTCCTAGCCCCCCTGGGGTGGGAGAATAGGGGGCTAGGAGCGGCCTCCGACGCTGGATTGAAACACTCCGGTATTCACTCCGGCATCGGGACTTAGTCTCCCGATGGGATAATTGCACCCATAGAATTTTAAAAAGAGTAATTCTCCTTTCAGAATCAATGTCACAAATTTTGTGTTTTAATTTCAGTATTTTTAAGAGTGATGATAACATTGAAATGGAATGCTGGTGCAGTGTTGAAATATCCTTTTAAATGGGGTAAAAAAAAAAGCATCCTTAGTTAGTGACTGTTCACCCAAGATGCTTCAATGGTTCCCAATGATGTTGTCTTGCTAATTATGCCATCCAAGCTGTTCATGCAAACATCTTTTAATAGCCAAGTATATTAAGGTTGATCACAGTTGTCTGTAGCTGTTGCTTTTTCAAAAAGCAGTTCTACACAGGCATCCAAAACAAGTCAACTCTTCATTCATAGAAAACAACATGGAATCTTAACCCATTTAAAAATAAGTTCACTAGTTCAATCAGAAAGAGAATAATTGCCTAGTGTGGAGAAATTCAATCCTGCACAGTGTAATCTCTATCCATGGGTGGTGGTGACATATTGCCTCCTTTCTGCTTGCTCACAGACTTCATTGTGGCAGGTAATAACAACCACAGTTGGGGGACTGTTCCAAACCCTGACTCGAACTAATACATCAAGCTGCAGAACCCTATGCTGCAATGAAGCATTTTGGACATTCACAATTTTTTTTTTCTTCATAAATTTAGTGTACCCAATTCATTTTTTCCAATTAAGGGGCAATTTAACTTGGCCAATCCACCTACCCTGCACATCTTTGGGTTGTGGGGGCGAAACCCACGCAAGCACGGGGAGAACATGCAAACTCCACACAGACAGTGACCCAGAGCCAGTATAGAACCTGGGACCTCGGGGCTCTGAGACTACAGGGCTAACCCACTGTGCCACCATGCTGCCCTGACATTCACAATTTTGAACCTTTTTGAAAAATATATGGGAAACCCATATTTTAGCGTGAGCTCCTCAAGTAGCAAGCAGGTTTCCAATGATCAGATAAAGATGGGGCAAGGATGCTCCTCAGGACAGATTCCATTGTGTAACAGCAAGGAGATATGAAACTATTCACAAAGTTTTGCTTATTAAAGGGCAGCACGGTAGCACAAGTGATTAGCACTGTGGCTTCACAGCGCCAGGGTCCCAGGTTCGATTCCCTGCTGGGTCACTGTGCAGAGTCTGCACGTTCTCCCCGTGTCTGCGTGGGTTTCCTCCGGGTGCTCCAGTTTTCTCCCACAGTCCAAAGTCATGCAGGTTAGGTGGATTAGCCATGATAAATTGCCCTTAGTGACCAAAAAAGGTCAGGAGGGGTTATTGGGTTACGGGGATAGGGTGGAAGTGAGGGCTTAAGTGCGTCGGTGCAGACTCGATGGGCTGAATGGCCTCCTTCTGCACTGTATGTTCTATGTATCTATGTAAAATCCAAATATGGCCAGGTGACCCATTGATTAAATGACGGTTATGATAGCACAGGTGAAATGATGGTTACAATGTTTTGATATTAAGCTAATCACAAGATTACTCTGCACGATGTAGGTTTTTCCACTCAAACTAGTTTCCAACTACATTATTTACATTAATTCTTTCATGTCACAGCTGTGTTCTTACACTTTACTTCATTTGCAATTCTGCAGAGAGACACAATACAACTTTAAAACGTGCTCAATATTCTGCTAAAATCATGGGTTGATCAAGTGTTATTTGAAGTATAGATTATTCCTGATTTAGTCACTACAGTATCATCAACATTTTTGTGAAATGTTAAAGATCTCATTCTACCAATTCTTGGTTCACTATTTTGCTTTAATAAAAAATGTTTTAAAACTATTTTAATAATAATATTAACAATAACATCAACATGGTGTAATAACCATTTTCCCCCACCAGCCCAATCTTCACACACCCCAACCATAAAACAACAGTTCGGTCCCCCCCCCCCCCCCCCCCACCTGTTGATATTTTAATTTTCCCCATGAAAGTCGACGAACGGGGGCCATCTCCAGGTGAACCCAATCATTGACCCTCTTAAGGTGAACTTTATCTTCTCGAGACTGAGTAACCCAGCCATGTCACTAACCCAGGTATTAACCCTGCTTAGGGCATCCGCCCATAGACCCGCCCCTATCTTTCCTCCTAGCTCGTCCCCCCACTTGCCCTTAAGCTCCTCCACCCGAGTTTCCTCCACCTCCGATAGCTCCTGGTAAATACCTGAAATTTTCCCCTCTCCCATCCAAGCACTGGAGACGACTCTATCCTGTATCCCCCGTGGCAGCAGCAGTGGAAAGGCTGGAACCTGTTTTCTCAGGAAGTCTTGCACCTGCAAATACCTAATCCCATTCCCTGCTGGCAATTCGAATTTATCCTCCAAGGCTGTCAAGCTGGGACAGCTTCCATCTATCAATATATCCCCCATCCTTCTAATTCCTGCCCTTTGCCATCTCCGGAACCCACCATCCAGCCTACCCGGTACAAACCGATGATTATTATAAATCCGGGTCTAAACTGATGATCCATCCACCCTCTTATATCTCCTCCACTGCCCCCAGATTCTCAGAGCCATCACCACCACCGGATTTGTGGAGTATCGGGCCGGCGAGAACGGAAGAGGTGCTGTTATCAGTGCTCCCAAACTGGTGTCTTTGCATGACACCATCTCCATCCAATCTCACACCGACGCCTCCCCCACTACCCACTTCCTAATCATGGCTATATTAGCCGCCCAGTAGTAATTGCAGAAGTTCAGCAGCGCCAACCCACCCTCCCCCCCGACTGCCCTCCAGCAATTCTTTCTTCACTTGCGAGGTTTTACCCGCCCACACAAAGCCTGAAATAACCTTATTCACCTGCTTGTAAAATGCCTTTAGGATGAAGATGGGGAGGTACTGAAAGACAAACAGAAATCTGGGGAGGACCATCGTTTTCACGGTCAGTGATAGTGGGAGCATGTCCCATCTCTTAAAGTCCCCTTCCATTTGTTCTACCAGCCGGGATAGGTTCAACTTGTGCAGTGTCTCCCATTCCCGGATACCCAAAGTTCTTCCCTACCATTCTAAGCAGCAGCTCTCCCAGTCTCTTCTCCTGTCCTCTTGCCTGGATCGCAAACATCTCGCTTTCCCCCATGTTCAATTTATACCCGGAACAAATGTCAAATTGCCCCAGGATTCGCATTATTTCCCCCAACCCCTCCAACGGGTCTGAAATATACAGGAGCAGGTCATCTCGTAAAGCGAGAACCGGTGCTCTACCTCCCCGCAACCCCCCGAACCAGTGCTTTCCAGTTCCTAGAAGCTCTTAGCGCCATGGCCAATGGCTCTATGGCCAGAGCAAACAGTAACGGGGTAGTTTAAAATACCCCAACCTCAGCCGGTTCATAAGCACACTCGCTACTGGTGCCTGATAGAGCAAAAGCACCCAGTCAATAAAGCCTTCACCAAACCCAACCCTTCCCAGCACCTCCCACAGGTAATTCCACTCCACCCAATCAAAAGCCTTCTCCGCATCCATTGCTACCACCACCTCCACCACCCTCTTTCTGACGGCATCATAATAACATTCAAAAGCCTTCAAACATTGGCCTCAAGTTGCCTGCCCTTTACAAATCTCGTCTGGTCTTCCCCTATCACCCCCAGGACACAGTCCTCTATCCTTATGGCCAGTATCTCAGCCAGCAGTTTGGCGTCCACATTCAGGAGAGAAATTGGCCTGTATGACTGCATTGCTTCTCCCGCTTCAGGCTCAATTAAATCAAGGCCTGGACATTGTTGGGGGGAGGATTCCCTTCTCTCTTGCTTCATCAAATGTCCTCACCAGCAGTGGGCTCAATATCTCCGTGCCCGCCTCCCTTTTCCTGAGCTGGTGCGCTAATATTCTACTTGCCTTTTCCTCCCAGTACTCATCAATCACCCCCCTTGCCTTCCTCAACTGTTCCATCGCTTTCCCTGTGGTCAACAGCTCAAACTCCGCCTGTAACTTCCGCCGCTCCCTCAGTAGCCCCGTGTCTGGGGCCTCCGAGTATCTCCTGTCTACCTGGAGTATCTCCTCCACTAACCTGTCCCGTGGGTCTCTTGATTCTGCACAACTTGGATCAATGAACCCTTAATCGGGTCCAGCGTGTCCTTCTTCAGCTTGCCGAAGCAATCTTCAAAAAACTCCACCAGCTGCTCCGTCGACCACTGTGCCGTCTCCCTGCGGCCCTTGCTCTCCGCCATGCTTTCCCACATTGCCGACTCTACTCACGTCTTCCTTATAGGACTTTGTCTTCTCACACGGCCACTTCTGGTCCAATTCTACATTCATCGGAGGGTGTTTTCTCCTCACTGTGTCACTCCTTACCGATTTAAACAGAACATAGAACAGTACAGCACAATATAGGCCCTTCAGCCCACGATGCTGTGCCGACCATTTATCCGAATCCAAGATCAACCTAATCTACACCCCTTCAATTTACTGCTGTACATATGACTGTCTAAGAGTCGCTTAATGTCCCTAATGACTCTGACTCCACCACCTCCACTGGCAGTGCATTCCACACACCCACCGCTTGCTGTGTAAAGAACCTACCACTGACATCTCCCCTATACCTTCCTCCAATCACCTTAAAATTATGTCCCCTCATGACAGCCATTTCCACCCTGGCGAAAAGTCTCTGGAAAAGTCCAGTGAGAAAAGCCTTAGCTCCCTCAACCTTTCTTCATAAGACATGCCCTCCAGCCCAGGCAGCATCCTGGTAAATCTCCTCTGTACCCTCTCCAAAGCATCCACATCCTTCCGATAATGAGGTGGCCAGAACTGGACACAATATTCCAAGTGTGGTCTAACTAGAGTTTTATAAAGCTGCAGCAAAACCTCGTGGCTCTTAAACTCAATACCCCTGTTAACAAAAGCCAACACACCATACGCCTTCTTAACAACCCTATCAACCTGGGTGGCAACTTTGGGGGATGTATGTACATAGACCCCAAGATCCCCCTGTTCCTCCACACTTCCAAGAATCCTGTGTTTAACCCTGTATTCAGCATTCAAAATCGACCTTCCAAAATGAATCACTTCACATTTATCAAGGTTGAACTTCATCTGCCACTTCTCAGCCCAGCTCAGCATCCTGTCAATGTCCTGTTGTAACCTGCAACAACCCTCAACACTATATACAACTCCCCCCAACCTACGTGTCATCGGCAAACTTACTAACCCACCCTTCCACTTCCTCATCCAAGTCATTTATAGAAACCACAAAGAGCAGAGGTCCAGGAACAGATCCTTGTGGGACACCACTGGTCATCGACCTCCAGGCGGAATACTTTCCATCCACTAACACTCGCTGTCTTCTTTCGGCCAGCCAATTCTTTATCCAGACAGCCAAATGTCCCTGTATCCCTATGCCCCATAACTTTCTGAATGAGCTTACCATGAGGAATCTTACCAAATGTCTTACTGAAATCCATATATACCACATCCACTGCCCGACCTTCAACAATGTGTCTCGTCATAATCTCAAAGAATTCAATGAGGCTTGTGAAGCATGACTTGCCCCTCTCAAAGCCATGCTGACTATCTTTAATCAAACTATGTTTTTCAAAATAATCATAAATCCCATTTCTCAGAATCCTTTCCAATATTTTGCTCACCACAGATGTAAGACTGATGGGTCTGTAATTCCCAGGAATTTCCCTATTCCCTTTCTTGAACAGGGGAACAACATTCGCCTCCCTCCAATCATCCGGTACTACTCCAGTGGGGAGTGAGGATGCAAAGATCATCGCCAATGGCGCAGCAATCTCCTCCCTCGCTTCCCGTTGTAACCTTGGGTATATCCCGTCAGGCCCAGGGGATTTATCTATCCTGATGCTTTTCAAAATTTCCAGCACATCCTCCTTCTTAATATCAATCTGTTCGAGCCTATTAACCTGGTTCACACTGTTCTCATGGGCAAGAAGGTCTCGCTCTCCAGTGAATACTGAAGCAAAGTATTCATTTAGGGCCCCCCCCCATCTCCTCAGACTCTCGGCACAAGTTCCCTCCACTATCCCGGATTGGCCCGACTCTCACTCTGATCATCCTCTTATTTCTCACATAAGTAAAGAATGCGTTTTCCCAAATCCTTCCCGCCAGGACTTTTTTAGGTCCCCTTCTAGCTCTCCTCAGTTCATTTTTGAGTTCCTTCCTGGCTACCTTGTAACCTTCTACCCCCAAGTCAGATCCTTGCTTCCTCAACCTTACATAAGCTTTCTTCTTCCTCTTGACTAGAAGCTCCACTTCTCTTGTCATCCAAGGCTCCTTCACCTTACTATTCCTTCCTTGTCTCAGTGGGACAAAAATATTCAGCACACGCAGCACATGAAACAATCCCCACATTACTGTTGTGCATTTCCCCAAGAACAATTGTTCCCACTTTATGACCCTCAGCTCCTGTCTATTTGCAGTATAATTTCCCCTCCCCCAATTAAATACCTTCCCATACTGTATGTTCCTATCCCTCTCCCAAGACTATGGTAAAGGTCAAGGAGTTGTGGTCACTGTCAACGAAATGCTCTTCCACCGAGACATCTGACACCTTGTTGTGAAGCACCAAGTCCAATATGGCCTCCCCCTAGTCGGCCTATCTACATATTGAGTCAGGAGTCCTTCCTGTACGCACCTGACAAAATCTGCTCCATCCAAACCATTTGCACTAAGGAAGGTCCGTCAATATTAGGGAAGTTGAAGTCACCCATGACAACAACTCTGTTACTTCTGCACTTTTCCAAGATCTGCCGCCCAATCTGTTCCTCTATCTCTCTGCTGCTATTGGGGGGTCTATAGAAAAATCCCAATAAAGTGACTGCTCCTTTCTTGTTTCTGACTTCCACCCATACTGACCCAGTAGACAAACCCACCTCAACTACCTCCTTTTCTGCAGCTAATTAACAGTGCTGCTCCCCCTCCTCTTTTACCTCCCTCCCTATTAGAATTAGAATTAGAATTAGAACAGTACAGCACAGAACAATTCTTCTGAAAACATCTAAACCCCGAAACATCTAACAACCATTCCTACCTCTGTGAAATTCATGTCTCTGTAATGGCCACAACATCGTAATTCCAAGTACTGATCCATGCTCTAAGTTCATCTCCCTTATTCCTGACTCCTTGCATTGAAACAGACACACTTTAACCCATTCCACTGAGTGCAACTTTGCCCTATCAACTGTCTATCCTTCCTCACGGACTTACTGCATACTATTTCTGCCTGTTCAACAGCTACCCTATCCTCTGATCCACAGGTCTGGTTCCCATCCCCCTGCCAAACAAGTTTAAACTCTCCCGAAGAGTTCTAGCAAACCTTCCACCCAGGATATTGGTGCCCCTCCAGTTTAGGTGCAATCCGTCATTCATGTACAGGTCCCACCTTCCCCAGAAGGTATCCCAATGATCCAGATATCTGAAACCTTCCCTCCTGTGCCAGCCCTGTAGCCACTTGTTCAGCTGCACTTGCTCTGTTCCTTGCCTCACTTCCACATGACACCGATAGCAATCCTGAGATCACTGCTCTGCTTGTCCTGCTCTTTAGCTTCCAACCTAACTCCCTAAAATCACTTTTTAGATCCTCATCCCTTTTCTTCGCTATGTTGTTGGTGCCTATGTGCACCATAACTTCTGGTTTCTCACCCTCCCCCTTAAGAATCCTGTAGACTCGATCCGAGACACCCCTGGCCCTGCCACCCAGGAGGCAAAATACCTTTCAGGAGTTCCGATTGCGACCACAGAATCTCCTATCCATTCCCCTAACCATTGAGTCTCCTATCACTATTGCTTTTCTCTTCTCCCCCCCTTCCCTTCTGAGCCACAGAACCAGACTCAATGCCAGAGAACTGTCCGGTAGGGCCTTCCCCCGGTAGGTCATGCCCCCCAATAGGATCCAAAACAGTATACTTGTTTTGAAGGGGAACAGCCACGAAGGATCGCTGCACTGTCTGCCCATCGTTTTCCTTCCCCTTACTGTAACCCAGCTACTGTTGTTCTGTACCTTGGGTGTGGCTACCTCCCTATAACTCTTCTCTATTACCCCCTCTGCCTCCCAGATGATCCAAAGTTCATCCAGCTCCAGCTCCCTAACATGGTCTTTGAGCTGGAGTTGGGTGCACTTCATGCAGGTGTAGTCAGCGGGGACACCGGTGGTATCCCTCGCCACCCACATCCTACAGGAGGAGCATGCAACTGCCCTAGCCTCCATCCCCTGTTATCTTACAGAATGTAGCTGCCCTGTG
Source organism: Scyliorhinus canicula (assembly GCF_902713615.1). Classification (NCBI taxonomy): domain Eukaryota; kingdom Metazoa; phylum Chordata; class Chondrichthyes; order Carcharhiniformes; family Scyliorhinidae; genus Scyliorhinus; species Scyliorhinus canicula. The sequence goes on from NC_052167.1 coordinate 23,708,849, forward strand.
GATCATCTGGAACTCCGCCTTCTGAAAACTGGCCTAATACAATTAACGAATTAACAAGCTCCAGCTGCAAGTAGAACCTCTGTTTAAAGATGATTAATAATTCACCTTCTTCTAAACCAGACAGGAACTTTTAAGTTAATTAACTAAATAAAAGACTAGACTTTAAATAAAAATGAACCCTTAATATCCCTCAGTCACCAAACTCTCACTATAGCACTCAAATGCACCCAAATTTTATCCCATAAATTCCAGGGAAAAAGGTCCAAAATTCCGTCACTGGCGGGAGCTATCAAATATGCGACCTTCTCCTTCATGGTCGTCACCGGATGTCTGCTATAATAAAATTGATAGCATATGCAGACAGTTAATCTGTCATTCGAGACCTGTCATTTAATTTACCTGTTGAGCCATCTAATAAAAATCTGGGGCCACTGAGCAAAAAGGCGGAAAAATCTATTCTAGGTCTGTGCCAATTAGCCAATTTCAGATAGAGCAGGAATAGGTCATGTGCCCATGCCAGCCTGTTTAAAGGGCCACTGTGCTTTTGGGAAAATAAATTGTAAAATGGTCAAGAAAATCCCACTGCTGACTTTTGTGCACTGGCCATTGATAGGAGAGAGAACAGACTCAAGCCCACTTGGATATTTTACCTGGAGAAACAGCCTACCTCCACTCATTTTTAAAGTTCAGATGTGAATGGCAATGAGTCAAATGTCTGCGGTTGCCAGTGTCTTTCAAAACAGGTGAGTCATTTCCTCCTGGAGCATCGAAAGGGAGAAAATTGAAAGTCGGAAAAAAGTTACGCTAATTGGTTTGATTTGCTGAAGTGGAAACATGGTACCTGGGGAGGGGAAGGGTATTTTCCAACAAAATTCATTTCCTTTATCTACAAAATCATATCAGGCTCAAAATGTTACGGTAATTGTGTAATACAGTTGCCTCTAATTTGCTTACTATGAGCACGGACTTCACAATGTAAGTATCAATCCTTATTTCTGTTGAGTCATGAACTTAATCCATTTATACTGAATGTAGTTTCATGACGTCAGACAAATTGAAGATGATTGACTTCTCTCATCTCATCCCTTCTCCACTCTCATCCTTTTGTCAACTGTGGCTCAGATAGGAGCACAGTAGTCTCTGAATCATGCGATTCTGGGTTCGAGACCAGATGAACACAAAATTTAAAGCTGACACTCAAGAACAGCACTGGGGAATCACTGCATTGTCGAATACACCAGCTTTCGGATTAAATGTTAAACTGAAGCCATATCTGCCTGCTTGGGTGGATGGAGATCCCATTGCACTATTTTGTGACAATTATTAGGTATAAGAGCTGTTGTTTTGGGTCTGGGTCTTTAATTTAGGGTAAAATGAAGGGGGCAGTGAAGTTCTTTTTTTTTGGTTGTGCAAAGAGGGAATATTCAGTTTTATGATTTAAAGTTTAATTTATTTAAGCGTTTAGTCATTGGAACTTTTAGTCATTTGTTACAGTAAATGTCTTAAAAGGTGAAACCTGTTTTAACTGGAAGTTTGAATTTCCTGTTAATTATTGGCCCCTACAGGGATCGCAACACTCTAGAAGAGGAACAAGGGAATTACCCTCTTTGATCTTGCCAATATTTTACTCAGAAAATATAATGGCAAAAAACAGATCATCTGATCAATTGGATTGGCTGCCACTTTTCCTACATTGCAAGTGACTGCACTTCAAAAAGTACTTCATTGACTATAAAGTGCTGAGATGTCTTGATTATTGCAAAAACTGCTTTTTAATGCAAGTCTTTCTTTGCATCTGCCTTGCCCCGTCCTTACATATACAGTCTACATTTTTAAGTCCAACTCTTTTGAATGAAAAAAGTGAATGATCTAGTTTGGGAATTAAGCAATTTTACATGAAGCAGCATTTTTAAACAAAATCAATAAAACATCAAGACAACCATAAAAACACGTATGATAAAAACTAAAGCAGTACACAAGTTCTGCAACTCAATCTTCAATCATTTGTGCAACACTGGGATTTTAGCTTACTTCCTGTGATAGCACATCCATCCACAAAATTGGCAGTTTGTTCTATTTAGTTAAGAGAAAAGTTCCATCTAGCCAACAGCTTTAATTAGCAACCACTTCCTCAGCAATTGCATATAATTGGATGCCACGGTCATGGTGGCGGCTAGTTCCTCTGCCATCTGCTCATTGCATTCTAACATTCAGGCCTCTTTCTCATTTCCCCAGCAGCAGCATCCGCCTCTATATCACCAACAATCCGGACATCCTCTTTATGTAAAGTTCCTTCCTGATGATTCCCTTATTTCCCTTTCTTTATTTTTGCGGTCATCATTTTTGATCCATGGATGCTTAATGGACACGTACCTTTAGGTCAAGCAGCTGAGAGAATGAGGAATTCAAAAAGTTCGACAGAGTATATGATGTCGGTTTTTCAAACAGAACTCAGACATGGTGGGACTTGGTTCGAATGTTTGGTTGATGGCCAATAGAACATAGAACAGTACAGAATAGAACAGAAGAGGCCCTTCGGCCCTCGATGCTGTGCTGAGCCTTGTTCGAAACCAAGATCAAGTTATCCCACTCCCTGTCATTCTGGTGTGCTCCATGCGCCTATCCAATAACCGCTTGAAAGTTCCTAAAGTGTCCAACTCCACTATCACAGCAGGCAGTCCATTCCACACCCTTTCCAATGCTTCCACATCCTTCCTATAGTGAGGTGACCAGAACTGCACACAATATTCCAAATGTGGTCTCACCAGGGTCATGCACAGTTGCAGCATAGCCCCACGGCTCTTAAACTCAAGCCCCCGGTTAATAAACGCTAACACACTATAGGCCTTCTTCATGGCTCTGTCCACTCGAGTGGCAACCTTCAGAGACCTATGGACATGAACCCCAAGATCTCTCTGTTCCTCCACAATTCCTCAGAACCCTGCTGTTGACCCTGTAATCCGCATTGAAATTTTTCCTACCAAAATGAATCACCTCGCACTTATCAAGGTTAAACTCCATCTGCCATTTTTCGGCCCAGCTCTGCATCCTACATATTCTGCCCGATAACAAGTGGAATGATTTTTAGAGACCCAAGGAGATCAGTTTGAATCCAGGACTCTCAGGGGAAGGGCTGCTCTTCTTCTCTCTTTCTCTCTCTCCAGAAAGGCTGAGTTACTCTATTTCTGAAACTGCAGAGGCCTGAATGAGTTTACAGTGAAAACCATTACAGGCTGCAAACAGAGACTTGGATCTGAAAGCTTACTTTGAAGGAAGACAACTATCTGAAACAAAGGCTCTTTTTCCTTTTACTTACTATTTTCACCCCTCCTCTCCTCTGTGTTTGTCTGTTGTGTGCGTGTGTTTATATACACGCTGTATAGGGGCAAGTTAAAGTGGGGGGGTTAGGAATTAGATGATAGTTAACCAGTTCTATTTGCTGTATTTTTCATTGTAATTCTTGCTATTATTAAAAAAGTAATTGTGTTGAAATTTACAAACCCGGTGACTGTAATTACAGGGCAGCCAAGGGCTAAAGACTTTGTGTATTTTTCTAAGAATTACTGGTTAATTCAATTGTGTTGCGACTCCGAGTCAAGTGGGGCTGGAATTCACCACCTCCTCTAGCCCAGGGGGCCGTAACACTTAACATAGGCAATGGATTCAAAACTCAGATCTGCAAGCAGTAGCAATTGAGAACTTCGGATCTAATGCAACTATTCCTCTGTGAATGGAATACACAATGCTTGCAGTGTAATGTAAAGAGCGCAGAGAGAGAGACACAAAAATTCAGTAAAGAGTGTGGAGCAAGAGGCAAGACTTCATTAAAGAGTGCGGAGAGAGTCTCAGGGAGCAGTCTCGGACGGTGGAGTGGTGATTATAAACTAATTTATCTCAGTGAGTATCAGGGATTCCACTGAAGCTGGAAAAACAACTGAAAAAGTGGCGGGACTGTCATATGAGAAGAGATTGACTAGGTTGGGATTGTTCTCACTGGAGTTCAGAAGAATGAGGGAGATATCATAGAGACTTAAAAAATTCTATCAGGACTAGACAGGGTAAATACAGAGAAGAGGTTACCAATTATAGGTGTGTCCAGAAGCAGGGATCACAGCCTCAGGATTCAGGGTAAACCATTTCAGACAGAGATAAGTAGACACTTCTTCACACAAAGAGTGGTGAGTAGTTGATGCTAAAACTTTGAATATATTCAAGAGGCGGCTGGATATGGCACTTGGGAGAATGGGATAAAGGTTCTGGGGAGAAAGCAGGATTAGGCTATTGAGTTGGATGATCAACCATGATTGTGATGAATGGCGGAGCAGGCTCGAAGGGCCAAGGGGCCTCCTCCTGCTCCCATCTTCTATGTATCTATGACCTTATTGGCAGGAGGGAAACTGCACTAAATATGAAAAAAAATTGAAAAACTAATTAATTAATTAAGTAGAGGGGGAACTAAACCGGAGGGTGGAGATGAGTGTATTTATCATTTAATATTTAAAGTCAAAATCTAGTGATAGCGACCATGGCGTAATTGTAACTTAATTTAATAAGTATTTACTTAATTAATTAGTGCTAGAAACGTCAGTCGGCATGGTAAAGTGCTTCACTTGTGAGATATGGGTGATCCATGACACTTCTAATGTTCCGGACAATTACATCTGAAGAAGTGGATCCAATTGAAAATCCTTACAGACCGCATGGATCGGTTGGAGCAGTCATAACTAGCGGTTTTAGAGAAATGGTCACATCCAAAGTGCAGGCAGATTGTTGGGTGTCCGCTTGAAGGGGCAGGCAGTCATAGAACATACAGAGCAGAAGGAGGCCATTCGGACCATCGAGTCTGCATCGACCCACTTAAGCCCTCACTTCCACGCTATCCCCGTAACACAATAACCCCTCCTAACCCTTTTTGGACACTAAGGGCAATTTAAGAACATAGAACATAGAACAGTACAGCACAGAACAGGCTCTTCGGCCCTCGATGTTGTGCCGAGCAACGACCACCCTACTCAAACCGACGTATTCACCCTATACCCGTAACCCAACAACCCCCCCTTAACCTTACTTTTTAGGACACTACGGGTAATTTAGCATGGCCAATCCACCTAACCTGCACATCTTTGGACTGTGGGAGGAAACCGGAGCACCCGGAGGAAACCCACGCACACACGGGGAGGACGTGCAGACTCCGCACAGAAAGTGACCCAGCACAGAATCAAACCGGGGACCCTGGCGCTGAAGCCACAGTGCTATCCACTTGTGCTATCGTGCTGCAGTCAGTACAGGAATCCCCTCTATAACAGGTATACCGTTTTGGATACTGTTGGGGGGGATGGCCTAACAGGGGAAAATAACAGCAGCCAGAGTAGTGGCGCCACAATTGAACACGTTTGTACCAATGACATAGGTCGAAAGAGCTCTTGCATCAATAATTCAGGGAGTTATGTAGACTAAAAAGCAGGACCTCTTGGATTGTAATCTCTGGATTACACCCGATGCCATGTGCTAGTGAGAAAGCGCAGATGAGTGTGTGGTTTAGGATTTGGTGCAGGAACCATTTCTGGGGAGATGAAATCTATGCAAGTGGGTCGGTCCAAATCTGAACCAGGGTGGAACTAACATCCCTGCTGGTGTGTTTGCTCGTACTGTTGGGAGTACTAAAACTAATTCTAGTTTCTAATTAGACTAATTCGGGAGGGGATGCAGACTGTTAGCAGAATAGGGACACAGCACAACACAGAAAAACAATCAAGTCAGAGGGAATACAGTGGTTGTAAGTTTCAAGGGGGTGAGACAAGGCTGGATGGCCTCTACTTTAATGCTAGGAGGTAAAATGGATGAGTTAAAGGCGAGGAATGACATGTGGAATTGTGATATAGTAGCCATCAGAGAGATGTGGTTGAGGGAGGGGCAGGATTGGCAGCTCATCATCACGGGATGTAGAATCATCAGGCGAGACAGAGGAAGGGGTAAAAGAAGGAGGGATTGCTTTATTAGTTAAGGAGTCAGTTATGCGGTAAGTGGAGATGATATCTTGAAGGTGACATCAAATTAAGCTTTGTGGGTAGAGCTTAGGAACAAAAAAGGGACAGCCACATTGTTAGGTGTTATTATAGACCCCCAGATAGCCAGCTGATAATTGAGGAGCAAATATGTGTGCAATTCGCAGGGGTGTGTAAAAATAATATTAGGGTAATTATAGTAGGTGATTGCAACTTTCCCAACATTAATTGAGATAGTCACTGTGTTAAGAGCATAGCTGGAGTGGAGCTTGTAAAATGTATACAGAACTTTTTAGCTCAATATGTAGAGGGTCAACAAGGGACGGTGCAGTGCTGGATCTAATTCTGGGAATGAAGCCGGACAGGTGGTTGATGTGTTGGTGGGGGGTATTTTGGTGATAGCGATCACAACATGGTACAATTTAACTTTGTCATGGTCAAAGAAATGGACGCGTTGCAAAACAAAAAGCTTGTGGATTGGGGGGGGGGAAGAGAACGGATTTTAGTAAAATAGAGTGGAAAAAGTTAATTGAGGGGAAATCTACAGAAGAGCAGTGGGGGGGGGGGGGGGGGGTTCAAAAAGGAAATGGGGAGGAAACAGGCCCGACATGTTCCTCAAATCCCCCCTAAATCTTGTCCCTGATCATAATGAATGGTGAGCTGGCTCAAAGGGCCGAATGGCCTCCTTCTACTTCTATTTTCAATGTATGTTTCAATGTATGTTTTTATGTAAAAACATTTGGATTTCTGTTTGAATCATAAATTACCAGCAATTTCCTCCCACAAGTCATGCAAGTGCAAACTATGACATAACTCACTGCTCACTTTTTTCACTGATGAAAACTAATGCTTGGATGAATCTTGTAACCACTCTCCACATTGCATCAGGTGAGGTGCAAATCCACCTCCTTTGGCGACAAAATTTCTCCCCAATAGCGGTGATCTCACCCCTTTCTTTAAGTCATAGGGAGATGGTTGCCTTTCTGTACCACATCTTGATTCTCCAGTGGGCCACTCCACATATTTTATGACCATGCAAGATTCCTCAAATGGTAGAGGTCTGGTACTTTTGACGAGCTGCCTTTTCAAATTCTCTACCTTCACTCAACCATGTGTTACATTCAGGTAGGGGAAGGTGATGCAGCTATACCTGGGTATTTGATCACACGTTTAAATTAGAATAAAGCTGCAGGTTTTTTTGGTCAAGCCCCATTCGCAGCAGAAATCTGAATTGATAAAGAAATTTTAAAAGCGCAGAGCAACAAATTTTCAATACTTCAGTTGGGAGACATATTTTGGGATCCTGATTTAAATTAACTGCTAATGTGAATAAGGCAATTTTGAATAACAGTACAAATTAAATGGGGAATTGTTTAGCGCGTTCCCTTCGATTTTTGAAGATGCAATCCATAAAACAGAAAAGGTAGGGTAGATAAATTGGGAAGATAATCTGCAGGTTATTAAATTGCAATTATATAGTGCCATTAATAATAGGTTGGTGCTGGCAAAGGGCAGGGCCTGAAGGGAGAGGCAAGCCGGAGGACGGGGGTGGAGGGGGGGGAGATGTGCTAAGAGGGGGGCATTTGGTGAGCCCATATCGGGGTGTAGCTCACTTGTTTGGGTCTGGGGCTGCCAGCAATTTGGGGGAGGGGGGGCCCTGCAGTAGGGTCGCCCTTTAAAAAGGGCTGAGGAATGGGACTCGTCAGCGAGTTTAGACATGGCCCCTCTTAAGGCCAGCGCAAATCCTGCTCCACAAAGGTTTGAAAGAACAACACCTGATCAGTGCTGCCAGGGCCAGCAGGAATGCACAATTTTCCCGCTGGCGGCCCACTTTATTGTTTGGAGATTCATAGCCATCGTCTTTGAGATAACTGAAATTGTAGCTGCAAACCAGGTCCAGGGTGGCGGAGAGAGAAGTAGAGGGTCAAATCTGGTGTAAAGAAAGGTGCTCCAAAGCAGCATCCTCTCCTAAGCCAACACCGAGGTGCTAATCACGCAAAGCCTGCTCCACAAGACATGGCAGAGTGTGTCACTCATGTGCCTGATACTGTGTATTTGGAACTTGGCTGCGGTAGGAGATTCCCAGGAAGATAATGGAAATGTTTTCGGGATGTCCCCAAACCAACCCTGAAGAGGTCAAACATCTCCCTTGATTCGTGGAACACTCTGGCTTAAGACCGACCAAAATGGAGACGGTTCATTTGGGAAGGCACGAAATGGAGATATTTTGTCAAGAATACATAGAGCAAAGGTTGAGGCAACACAGAGTGCACAAGCCTCCAAACAACTAATTTATACAACCTTCTAAAGCAATATCTGCCCCACATGTGACTGAGTTTATGGATTGTGCAATTGACTTATCAGCCATCTCAGAATCCACTGATCCCAACAGACTGCCCAAGCAGAACGTGGAGAGCAAGGTCAAAGGGTAGAGGGAAGTGCAGCACGGTGGCACAGTGGTTAGCATTGCTGCCTCATGGCGCCGAGGTCCCAGGTTCGATCACTGCTCTGGGTCGCTGTCCGTGTGGAGTTTGCACATTCTCCCCGTGTTTGTGTGGGTTTTGTCATAATATCCACTCATAGAACATAGAACGATACAGCGCAGTACAGGCCCTTTGGCCCACGATGTTGCATCGACATCGGGAAGTCAAAAACTAAAGGCCATCTAACCTACACTATGCCATTATCATCCATATGCTTATCCAATAAACTTTTAAATGCCCTCAATGTTGGCGAGTTCACTACTGTTGCAGGTAGGGCATTCCACGGCCTCACCACTCTTTGCGTAAAAAACCTACCTCTGACCTCTGTCCTATATCTATTACCCCTCAATTTAAGGCTATGTCCCCTCGTGCTAGCCACCTCCATCCGCGGGAGAAGGCTCTCACTGTCCACCCCATCTAACCCTCTGATCATTTTGTATGCCTCTATTAAGTCACCTCTTAACCTTCTTCTCTCTAACGAAAACAACCTCAAGTCCATCAGCCTTTCCTCATAAGATTTTCCCTCCATACCAGGCAACATCCTGGTAAATCTCCTCTGCACCCGTTCCAAAGCTTCCACGTCCTTCCTATAATGAGGCGACCAGAACTGTACGCAATACTCCAAATGCGGCCGTACCAGAGTTTTGTACAGCTGTAACATGACCTCATGGCTCCGGAAGTCAATCCCTCTACCAATAAAGGCCAACACACCATAGGCCTTCTTCACAACCCTATCAACCTGGGTGGCAACTTTCAGGGATCTATGTACATGGACACCGAGATCCCTCTGCTCATCCACACTGCCAAGAATTTTACCATTAGCCAAATATTCCGCATTCCTGTTTTTCTTTCCAAAGTGAATCACCTCACACTTCTCTACATTGAACTCCATTTGCCACCTCTCAGCCCAGCTCTGCAGCTTATCTATGTCCCTCTGTAACCTGCAACATCCTTCCACACTGTCTACAACTCCACCGACTTTAGTGTCGTCTGCAAATTTACTCACCCAACCTTCTGTGCCCTCCTCTAGGTCATTTATAAAAATGACAAACAGCAACGGCCCCAGAACAGATCCTTGTGGTACGCCATTCGTAACTGAACTCCATTCTGAACATTTCCCATCAACCACCACCCTCTGTCTTCTTTCAACTAGCCAATTTCTGATCCACATCTCTAAATCACCCTCAATCCCCAGCCTACGTATTTTCTGCAATAGCCGACCGTGGGGAACCTTATCAAACGCTTTACTGAAATCCATATACACCACATCAACTGCTCTACCCTCGTCTACCTGTTCAGACACCTTCTAAAAGAACTCGATAAGATTTGTGAGGCATGACCTACCCTTCACAAAACCATGCTGACTATTCCTAATCATATTATTCCTATCTAGATGATTATGAATCGTATCTCTTATAATCCTCTCCAAGACTTTACCCACAACAGACGTGAGGCTCACCGGCCTATAGTTACCGGGGTTATCTCTACTCCCCTTCTTGAACAAAGGGACCACATTTGCTACCCTCCAGTCCTCTGGCACTATTCCTGTAGCCAATGAAGACATAAAAATCAAAGCCAAAGGCTCAGCAATCTCTTCCCTGGCTTCCCAGAGAATCGTAGGATAAATCCCATCAGGCCCCAGGGACATCTATTTTCACCTTGTCCAGAATTGCCAACACTTCTTCCCTACACACCTCAATGCCATCTATTCTAATAGCCTGGGTCTCAGCATTCTCCTCCACAACGTTATCTTTTTCCTGAGTGAATACTGACGAAAAGTATTCATTTAGTATCTCGCTTATCTCCTCAGCCTCCACACACAACTTCCCACCACTGTCCTTGACTGGCCCTACTCTTACCCTAGTCATTCTTTTATTCCTGACATACCTATATACCTTTTCCTTGATCCTACCTGCCAAAGACTTCTCATGTCCCCATCTTGCTCGTCTTAGCTCTCTCTTTAGATCCTTCCTCACTTCCTTGTAACTATCAAGCGCCCCAACTGAAACTTCAAGCCTCATCTTCACATAGGCCTCCTTCTTCCTCTTAACAAGAGATTCCACTCCTTTGGTAAACCACGGTTCCCTCGCTCTACCCCTTCCTCCCTGCCTGACTGGTACGTACTTATCAAGAACACGCAATAGCTGTTCCTTGAACAAGCTCCACATATCCAGTGTGCCCAACCCTTGCAGCCTACTTCTCCAACCTACACATCCTAAGTCATGTCTAATGGCATCATAATTGCCCTTCCCCCAGCTATAACTCTTGCCCTGCGGGGTATACTTATCCCTTTCCATCACTAACATAAAGGTCACCGAATTGTGGTCACTGTTTCCAAAGTGCTCACCTACCTCCAGATCTAACACCTGGCCTGGTTCATTACCCAAAACCAAATCCAATGTGGCCTCGCCTCTTGTTGGCCTGTCAACATATTGTGTCAGGAAACCCTCCTGCACACATTGTACAAAGAACGACCCATCTAATGTACTCGAACTATATCTTTTCCAGTCAATATTTGGAAAGTTAAAGTCTCCCATAACAACTACCCTGTTACTTTCGCTCTTTTCCAGAATCATCTTCGCCATCCTTTCCTCTACACCCCTAGAACTATTAGGTGGCCTATAGAAAACTCCCAACAGGGTGACCTCTCCTTTCCTGTTTCTAACCTCAGCCCATACTACCTCGGAAGAAGAGTCCCCATCTAGCATCCTTACCGCCACTCATGTATATAATGAGATGCAGACAGGCAGTGATTGACACATAGGATGACCTGCAAGCATACAACACAGTACAGCCAATCACCAGACAGGACACTACCACTATAAAGCCAGAGGGCACTAGGTTTCCCGCTCGATCGGGACCCAGCTACTGAGACAGTCAGAGTCGACGAGCTAGCCAGTGCAAACACCATGCGGTAGCTAGTAAGTCTGGTCAGGCTACTACAAGGCCACCAGTCAGATCAGTATAGTGTCGACCCACAGCTGAATATGTATAGCAGTTCTGTAGTTGAATAAAACAGTGTTGGATCTTCACCGGTGTTAGACATCTGTTTCTAACTTCCCTGCATCGAGTGCAGTCCACATCGAACCAACCTGCCTAACACATCAGGTTTTGCCCCCACGACCCAAAGATGTGCAGGGTAGGTGGATTGGCACGCTTAATTGCCCTTTAATTGGAACAAAAAAAGAATTGGATTCTCTAAATTGATGGGGAAAAAAGGGTAGAGAAGGAAGAAAAATTAAAAAGGCCACTAATGTCATGTGCAGACTGAAACCAGGGTGAAAGGGAATGACATAAACTAGGTCTCAATCAAGTGTGGTAGATCAATCTGCACTTCTGGAATAAGATCATTGGTGCGTAGAGTCAGAGGTCTACGTATAGAAAAGGCTCTTTGGCCCATCGCAGCTGCGCAGGTTAGAAACAGTCACTTAACTATTCTTATCCCATTTTTCAGCACTTTATAATAATCTTTATTATTGTCACAAGTAGGCTTACATTAACACTGCAATGAAGATACTGTGAAAATCCCCATGTCGCCACATTCTGCCGCCTGTTCGGGTACACAGAGGGAGAATTCAGAAAGTACAATTCACCTAACCTGCACATCTTTCGGGACTTGTGGGAGGAAACCAGAGCACCCGGAGGAAACCCACACAGACACGGGGAGAATGTGCAGACTCCGCACAGACAGCGACCCAAGCCGGAATCGAACCTGGGACCCTGGCGCTGTGAAGCAACAGTGCTTCAGGCACTTAGCTCTGTCTGTTCATGCTGTTTTCCATACAACCTGTCCTGTGTTGTAGCTTCAACAGATTGTCACCTTATTTTTAGCTATGCCTGCTGCTTCTCCTCCCACACTCTTCATTGAACAAGGTTTGACCCCTTGACTTGGTGGTAATGGTAGAGTGAGGGATATTCCAGACCATGAGGTTACAGATTGTGACTGAATACAATTCTGCTGTTGAAGGCCCATAGCATCTCATGGATGTCCAGTTTTGAACTGCTAGATCCATTCTGAATCAATTCAATTTAGCACAGTGGTAATGCCAAACAACACAATGTGATCCTCAGTGTGAAGATGAGACTTCACCTCCACAAGGGCTGTGCAGTAGTTAATCTTACCGATACCGCCACATGAATGAACCAGTAGAGTGGTGAGGGAAAGTTCTAGTTGGTTCCCGCACCAACTGTCACAGGTCCAGTCTGGCAGCTATGTCCTTCAGGACCTGGCCACTTCGGTCAGTGGCAGTGCTGTTGAGCCATTCGTGGTGTTGGACATTGAACCAATCCAGGGTACATTCTGTGCCCTTGTCACCCTCAGTTTCTCCTCAAGGACTCAGGATCAGAGCCAATATATATATATATAGGTGACTAGAAGGGAAGCAATTAGCAAATGCAGCATTAGATGTTCATGTGTATAAGAGACATGTCAATGCTGATTTTGCTTCAGCAGCACTCATATGGAGTGGTGTCAGGGCCTGCCTGAGGTATCATGTTGAGGCTTGTTTGGGAGTTGGCAGCATCTGACTCAAAATTGTCGAAGCAATTTAAAAGATTCCTATATTCATAGCCTTGATGTCATAACCAAAAGCCATTTGCTGATTGGAAAAAATACGCCGTTCATAACAAATTGAAGCCTATACCAGAGTTTCCAAATCTAGAGCAATCTCACTATTATTTCATGGCCTTAAATAATATTTAGGACTTTGAAAGATTTATCTTATATTCTGGAACATCAAGCTGTATTAATGGTGCACCTTTAACATAGTAAAGCATCCCACTGCATTTCGCAGGGGCGTTATCAGTCAAATTTCAATACAACGCCATGGGATTATAGGACAGATGACCAACGGTTTGGTCAAAGTGGCAAGTTTTAAGGAAGTATCTTAAATGGGGGAGAGAGAGATCTAGGGAGTAAATCGCAGAAATTGGAGCTTAGCTAATTGAATGCATGGGCAGCAATGGTGGAACAATTAAATCAAGTGTGCTCAAGAACCCAGAATTGACAAGCACAGAGATCTGAAAGTTGGTTACAGAGATAGGGAAGGGAGGTTATAGTGGGATTTTAATTAAACATGCCAATTTAAAAAATCAAGGTGCTGCTGGACTGGAAGCCAAAGTTGGTCAACCAATAAAGGGGTTGATGGGTGAACAGAGCTTTGTGCTGGATACAGGGCAGAGTTTTGGATCAATTAAAGTTTACAGAGAGTAGAAGTTGGTCAGGAGAGCATTGGAATAGCTGATCTAAAGGTAACAAAGACAGGGATGAGGATGGATGAGGGTTTCATCAGAACATAAGCAGAGGGATGATGTTATGGAGCTGGAACTAGATGACCATGGCGAGGATGAGATTGGAAGCTCACCTCAGTATAAAATAGATGTCCAGGTTGCAAAAGGTCTTATAGTTGCCAGGGAGAGTGATGGTTAATGGCTAGCAAACATAGGACATACAGTGTAGAAGGAGGTCATTCGGCCTATCGAGTCTGCACCGACTCACTTAAGCCCTCACTTCCACCTTATCCCCGTAACCCAATAATCCCTCCTAATCTTTTTGGACACGAAGGGCAATTTAACATGGCCAATCCACCTAACCTGCACGTCTTTGGACTGTGGGAGGAAACCGGTGGAAACCCACATAGACACGGGGAGAACGTACGTATTCCACACAGAGACCGAGCGGAGAATCGAACCTGGGACCCTGGCACTGTGGATCCACAGTGTTAGCCACTGTGGTACCGTGCTGCCTTTGGACTGTGGGAGGAAACCGGTGGAAACCCACATAGACACGGGGAGAACGTACGTATTCCACACAGAGACCGAGCGGAGAATCGAACCTGGGACCCTGGCACTGTGGATCCACAGTGTTAGCCACTGTGGTACCGTGCTGCCTTTTACAAAAAACGAGTTAAAAAACTGAGTGGCAATGACTGTTGTCATGACAGTTTCTGTCTATCCAACTTAACTGGAGGAAATTTCTGCTTATCCAAGACTAGTGACAGATCAAAGTAGTGGGTAAAACCCAAAAGCATAACTGACATATTTAATAAATGGAACAAATATCACAAGCAACAAAAAACAGTTTAAAAAAAAAACTTTTCATAATAGAGCAAAGACGGGTGCCATCCGGCTCAACCTTTGCTGGCACTCTGATGAAGCTAGTCTCACTTTCCTGTCCCTTCCCCAAGGTCCAGGACTTTTTTTTCTTTCTTTCCAGTATTTATCCAATTCCTTATTGAAAGGTATCATTGAATCTGTCTCCTCCGCCCTCACAGGCAATGTACTCAAGGTCATCAGGAATGACTGCGTGAATTTATTTTTTCACGGTCTCTGGTTTTGTCAACTACCTTCATTATGTGAACTCTGGTTCCTGCCACTGGGAACAATTTCTTGCTCTATCTAAACCATTCAGGATTTTGAGCATCTCTATGAATTCTCTGCCTAACTTCCTCTCCTTTAAGCAGAACAACCCCAAGTCTCTCTTCCCTGGTCCCATTCTAGTAAATCTTGCCTGCGTTTATAACGATTTAGCATAACTTCCTTCTTTGTACATGTTCCGGACGCCTGGTCAGCTTTCAACAGTGGCTAAGAAATTGGACCAGATGCCGTAACATTTCAAAGTTTTAATGCGGTGACAGAAAGATAATTTCGTTCCAGGAGTGATAATATATGAATTAGGGCTTGGTTATTTTATAAACAAACTTTATTAAAACAAAAGAGAAGAAAACAGTGTGTAAACTTTTACTTCTGCCCTAACACATTACATGCAATTTCTTAACCTTAACACTCTAGTCCCCATTAAAGAACACTGTACATGAGCATACAGCTCTCATTCCACTTACACACCCAGGCAAAGGCAACTCATGCATTTACAAAGCAATTTTTCTTTTGATTGAGTCATTTGTTTGGAATCCTTTTCCAAAGCCTGCCTCTGTGGCAACTTTCATGAGCTCTCCAGTCAATTGCAACAGCCTTCTGCCTGTCATTGTTCAGAACAGCATTCTTCCTATTTTTAAGCTCTGCCAAACTACTCATACAAAGGTTCTCCCGAGATGGCCAGACCTGAATCTATTATCGTTATCTTGGCTGATTGTCCACTCGCGTTTCCACAAAAATTCAGAGCTATGCCGTTCATATCCAACAAATCTTCCATTAACGGACAAATAGGTGATCAGACTCTGATGGGATAATGGCTGGTCAAACAAGGTTGTCCCGCATGACAATGGATCTTCAGTAGATCATCTTAAATGAACCGGGGTATTCCCACTCACGAGGTTCTGTCTGAATGGGACATGGTAACTCAGGTTTTGGGTATGTCCCTCGGACTCTGCTGCTAGCAGTCTTTCCCTTCAGTCTATTTAACCCTTAAATTGCCTGCTACATCTTGGACCCCATTCCTGGCCCAAGTTCCTGACATCACCCTATCATGACAGTGCACTCTACGGCTCAGTTTATAAAGTCAATGTTCTCATGTGCCTACCGGCCTGTAAACAGCCATTTCAACTTTGCCCTGCCACCTTCAAAGAATTGTGTACATACGTTTATTCCTGCACCCCTTTGAAATTGGACCATTTCGTTTATAATGCCTTTGATTTTTGCAAAAATAAATCACTTTGCTGCAAAAATGTTTTCTATTATTTATCTGTCCATTTTACCAGTTGCTTACATCCTTCTGAAATCTGCCATTATCCTCCTAATCGTGTACTATATTGCTGAGTTTTAAGTCACCTACAAACTTTGAAATCATGCTGTGCACCCAAGCACGGGTCAGTCATATTCAGTGGTACCAATGCCGATACCCTTCCCTCCAGTCTGAAAAACAAATGTTTACCACAACTCTTTTTTGTCCTTTAGTCATATTTGTATTCGCCGGCCCATTTTATCCCATGAGCTTTAATTCTGGTAACAAGACTCTTATGTGGTACTTTACCAGATTCCTTTTGAAGGTTTGCTAGATTCACATCAACAGCACTACCCTCATCAACTCTCTCTATTACTTCAAAGACTCAATCAAGTCAAACATAATTGGCCTTTAACAAACATGTGCTGGATTTCATTTATTCACCCATAATCATTTTTGTCCTGGATTAATGTGTCAATGTTTCTCCAACACAGACTTTATGCTGGTTGGTCTGTAATTGTTGGATTGATTGCCCCTTTTTAGATTGGGGATGGGTGCAGCATTAAACATTTGGAATCCTCCTGTCCTCTGGCACCATATCTAGAGTGGATTAGAAGATTGTGGCTAGAGTCGCGGCTATTTTCACCCTTGCATCCCTCAGCAACCTAGGATGCATCCTACCCTAACTGGGTGACTTTCCGAGTTTTGAATGCTGCCAACCTTTTTAGCACCTTGTGGTAACTTGAGATCACAAAGTAAGTAGCCAACTGCTTTGTTTATAAAAGAAACTTCTTTATATAAATAAATCATGAAGTTTAACAATAACAGTAACTCAGCAGGGGGCGGCACGGTGGAGCAGCGGTTCGCACTGCTGCATCACAGCGGCGAGGTTCGATCCCGGCCTGGGTCACCGTCCGTGTGGAGTTTGCACATTCACCGTGTCTTCGTGGGTCCCACCCGCGCAATCCAAAGACATGTAGGGTAGGTGAGTTGGCCATGCTAAATTGTCCCTTAAGTGGGAAACAAAAGAATTGGGCACTTAAATTTAAAAATAAACTTTGAACAGTAATAACTATGAAAACAGAGCTCTGTTAAAACAGGTCTTGCTGACAAGCACCCTCTTGCACTCTGAAAAAGCACCCAAAGCGCTCTCATACTCAGAAGCCTCAAGAGATGCCAGTAAAATATTTACATAGGAAAAAGGCTTATAAGAACACACTGTACTCAAAATGACACTGTAACACACCTCTTCATTTTATCCCGTGTAATTTCTCCATTGCCTTCTGTATGGTCATATTGACATTCTTCTTCTTTATTAAAGACAGATGTAAAATACTCATTTAGTGACTCAGTCATGCCTTCTGCCTCCGTGCAGTTCCTAAATCGCTTCATCCTTCCTTTAACAACGCTTTTACTATTTATACAATTACAAGAGGCTTTTCACTTTGACTTACGTCACCCGTTAATCTATTCTTAAACACGCTGCTTGCTTTTTTGTTTTCTTTTTCATTTCTGCCCTATATTGTGTTCAGCCTGGTTGTTAAGTTATGAATTTGGCATTTAACACAAGTTTACTTTCTCTATTTCATTTTAATCTCAAGATCTTCTAATCACCCAGGGTGCGCTAGCTTTGGATAACCTTCTCACTCTTATGATAGTATGAATAGTCTATGCCCAAAACGATTCCTCTTTAAAAGCCTCCCATGGCATATTCACGGTTTGCCTGACAATCTTTGATCCCAATCTACCTGAGCCAGATCCCTTTCTACTTACCATTCTTCCAAATGAATAAGTCGCATTTTATTTTTCCTTGACCTTTTCTGCAACTCCTTAAACCCAATGATATTGTAATCATTACTTCTCAAATGCTCTCCAACTGAAACATGTCCACTTTCATTTCCGAAAACTCGATCTAGCAATGCTGGGCCAGATGTATATTGATCCTGAAAATTCTCTTGGACACATTTGAGAAATTCTTGCCTTCTACACTGCTACTTCCCAGTCTACATTAGGATAATTGGAGTTCCTCATTATCATTCCTGATTTTTAAAAAATTCACTCATGGAATGTGGCCGTTGCTGGCTAGGCCAGCATTTATTGCCCATCCCAAATTGCTCCCGGGAAGGTGGTGGTGAGCTGCCTTCTTGAACTGCTTGCAGTCCGTGTGGTGTAGGTAACCCGAAGTGCTGTTAGGAAGGGGGTTCCCGGATTTTGACCGAGTGACAGTGAAGGAATGATGAGATAGTCCCAAGTCAGGATGGTGTGTAACTTAGCGGGAATATTGAAGGTGCTTTTATTCCCTTACATTTGCTGCCCTTGTTCTTTTAGATGGTGGAGTTTGCATCTTTGGAAAATGCTGCTGAAGGAGCCTTGGTGAGTTGCTGCTGTGGTGGAGGGAGTGAATGTTGAAAGTGGTGGATGGGGTGCCAATGAAGTGGGCTGCTTTGTCCTGGATTGTATCAACTTTCTTGAGTAGTGTTGGCGCTGCACTCATCCGTAAGTATCTGACTCCTGACTCGAGTCTTTTAGATGGTGGACAGGCTTTGGGGAGTCAGGAGGGGGAATGACTCTCAGCAGAATTCCTAGTCTCTGACCTGTGCTTGTAGCCACAGCATTTATAGAAGTAGCCACGTTCAATTTCTGGCCAATCGTAATTTCTGGCCCCCCCCCCCCCCCCCCCCCCCCCACCCACACGCACAAAAATATATTGATAGTGGGGGATTCAGTGATGGTAATGCCATTGAATACCATGGGGATATCGTTAAATGGTGTATCACTGTCTGGCACTTAATGTGGCTGGCATGTATGTTGCTACTAATCAGCCCAAACTTGAAAACTATCCACGTCTTGCTACTTATGGACAAGGTTTACTTAAGTACCTGAGAAATCGTGAATGGTGCTGAACATTGTGCAATCATCAGGGAACTGACCTAATGATAGAAGGAAGGTCATTGATGGAACAGCTGAAGATGGTTGGGCCTATGACAGTACCCTGAGGAACTCTTGCAGCGGCGTCCTGGTTCTGAAATTATTGGCCTTAAACAACCACCTTCCTTTGTGCTAGGCAGGATTCTAACCAGTGGAGAGTTTTTCCGAATGGGCTACTTGATGTCACACTCAGTTAAATGCTGCTTTAATGGTAAGGGCTGTCCTCTCGGCTCACCTCTTGAGTTTGGCTCTTTTGTCCATGTTTGGACCAAGGCTGGAATGGGGTAATGGGGTTAAGGAGCCGATGTGACCTTAGTGGAACTTAGAAGTGTCAGTGAGTAGGTTATTTCTATGCAAGTGTCATTTGATAACACTGTCAACAACACTTTCCTTCATTTTGCTGGTGGTCAAGACTGGGCTGATGGGTGCTAATTGGTTGGTTGGATTGGTCCTATTTACAGATAGGGTGGGCAGACCATAATTTTCCATATTGCTGGGTAGATGACTGTTGTAGCTGTGCTGGAACAGCTTGACCTGGGCCTTGGCTAGTGCTGGAGCACAAGTCTTCAGTATTATTGCCGGAATATTGTCAGGGCCCATAGCCTTTGCAGTATCCAGTGCCTTCAGCTATTACTTGACATCACGTTAAATTAATCAAATTGGTTGAAAACTTGCATCTGCGATGCTTGGGATCTCCGAGGAGGCTGAGATGGGTCGTTGGTTGTGGAATCACGTAGCTTGTGTGCCGAGTACTGCTTCTGTGCTATGGCATGCGAGTAGTCCTATCTTGTAGCTTCACCAGGTTGAAATTTCATTTTTATGTACGTCAGGTGCTGCCCTCATATTCTAGGAGTAAGAGATATGGCGGATCATGAGGTTACAGATTGTGGTGGAATACGATTTTGCTGGTGGCCACAGCACATATCTCATGGATGCCCAAATTTGAGCTGCTGTGTGTGTTCAAAATGGTGACCCAACCAATACCATGATAGACAAATGCATCTGCGACAGGTGGATTGGCAAGAATGAGGTTATGTAGGTTTTCCCTCTTGTTGGTTCCCTCGCTGCCTGCCACAGATCCAGTCTAATAGCTATATCCTTTTGGACTCAGCCAGCTCAGTCAGCAGTGGCTCAATGGCCACTCTTGGTGATGGGCATTGAAGTTGTTCACCCAGAGTACATTCTGTGCCCTTCCCACCCTTTGCGCTTCAGTGCTTCTTCCAATTAGTGTTCAAAACACGGAGTACTGATTGGTCAGCTGACTTTACACCACTGTGCTGCTGCCTCCTCTGGGTTTGTGCTGCAGGTGGGAAAGGACATTCCCACGGGTGGTGTCTGGGACATGGATATAATTCAGCGAGTATGACTATGTCAGGCTGTTGCTGCACTAGTCTATGAGTCAGCTCTCCGAATTTTGGCACAAGCTTCTAGATGTTAGGAAGGATTGACAGGCTGGTTTGCCATTGTCATTTCCGATGTAAGGTGATCCAGCTGGTTTAATTTGCTTTGGACTCCACAGCGATTTGATACAACTGAGTGGTTTGTCAGGCTATTGCAGAGAGCATTTAAGGATCAATCACATTGTTGTGGGCCTGGAGTCACATATAGATCAGACCAGGTAAGTAAATTTCCTTCCTTAAAGGTCACTAGTGAACCAGGTGGGCTTTTACGACAATGGCTTCATGGCTATTATAACTGAGACTAGCTTTTGATACCAGATTTATGAAATAAATTCCAAATCCACCAGCTACTGTGGTGGGATTTGAACCAGTGTCCCCCAGAGTATTAGCCTGGGCCTCTGGATCACTTGAACACATACATTACATCTATGCCACCACTTCCCTAGTTCTTGTAATGTCACTATTCAAGTGATCCAGAGGCCCAGGCTAATACTCTGGGGGACACTGGTTCAAATCCCACCACAGTAGCTGGTGGATTTGGAATTTATTTCATAAATCTGGTATCAAAAGCTAGTCTCAGTTATAATAGCCATGAAGCCATTGTCGTAAAAGCCCACCTGGTTCACTAGTGACCTTTAAGGAAGGAAATTTACTTACCTGGTCTGATCTATATGTGACTCCAGGCCCACAGCAATGTGATTGATCCTTAAATGCTCTCTGCAATGGCAATCTATGCCACCACTTCCCTAGTTCTTACACCTTTTCACTATTTGCTTGCAAATTTGTTCCTCTGTTTGTTTCCCAATATTTGGTAGCTGATAGTATACATCAAGGGTGCGATCTACCGGCCGCGATACCTCCCCACCCCAGGCGAACGGGACACGGCGCGCCGGCAGATGCCAGGAGAGGCCTCTTCCAGGAACTACCTGGCTCGCCATGCCTCATGAGGTCTAAAAGGATCGTGAGACGCTGCAGTCTGGATCCCGCCCATTGTGGCCGGCATCAGTATTTGGCAAATCTGCATATTAGAGAGTAGCTAATATGCAGATTTACCTGATCTACCAGAGGAGTTGTGATCTAACCCCTTCGCCTCAAGAGACCTTAGGTGAGTGCCGTTCAGTACTGGTTCCCACAAATGGGAACGGAGGTCCCCGGAGGGTTGGCTTCTGGGAAGGGTGGCACTCAGGCACTGCCACCTGGAAGTGCCATCTAGGTGTCATCCTAGCACTGCCAAGGTGTGCAGCTGGCATTTTGCCCATACCAGAGATCGGGCCTGGAGGTGCCCTGAAAATGTGAGGTGGGGGTGAGGTTGCCTTATAGGTGAGTTGAGGGGTCCTTAGAGTGGCGTTGGGGGGAGGGATAGAGGAGATTGGGGTGCATCCCAATCACCTCCTGCACTAAGCACAGGTCCTCAGTGCAGGAAATGGGACTAAGTGTGGTTTTGGCGGGGTATTTGCCGTTGAGGCTGCAACGTAGTGACAACGTAGTGACATTCGACAGCATGATCTTTCTCAGCACTGAGCGTGCCGGGAAACACCCGGCTAAACTTGCTCGACATAGGACGCTATTGCAATTTAGTTTTGCGCAACAGCTCCTTGTATTATGTCTTCACTCCAAGTAAATAGATTCCGATGTCAAATGCTCAAGCACATCATCACTTTCCACTGCTGTAGCAGTAACTTTAATCAGTTCTGCCACCACTACTTTCTTCCCCCTTCCTGACCTCTCGTGAAACCATTATGGACATAATTATTAAGAAACCATTACTCCCCTCGCTTCAGCTGAATCTCCAGTATTCCTATGATATCATAGCCTCATGTGGCTACTTGAGCCAGTAGTTCACAACCTTGATTACCATTATTCGGCATTTACACACACAAGCACTCTTAACCCATCGTAGTTTGCCTCGTTTCCCCCCACTTGATCCCTCCTATTTCTTAACAAGGCTATATTAATCCCTCTTGAGCGCCATATATCTCACCTCTAATGCGTCATCCTCATGCTCTTGGTTCATTTTGATGGATTCATGTATTGTATAAATAGCCTATCCTCATGGTTACCTCGTGTAGATCCTCTGAGATAGAGATATAAATAAACCAAGTCTGCTGTTATTGATAGGACAATCCCAATTTTCTCCATTTTCAAAATTACATTTCCATTGTCTTTATTCACCATTCAGCCTGTCTGCTTGTTTACTTGAAATGGAAAACTTCTTGGGATGCTAGCACAACAATTATGATTTTATCAAAATCCCACTGTATGTCCAAAAAGCTAGAGGTAAAACTTGCGGGGAGTAAGAGTTAAACGATTGTCATTTAGATCAGAATTTCCTCAAACTCCTGCCCGAGGTAGATATCAAACAGAAAATTGAAAATTAATGGCTTTTGTGGTTGAATGCAGATCATTGGGGACACCGATGATGGGGAATAGCTTATGTCATCGTCGGGTAATAATTCTAAATTCTAAACACGAATCCAAGGTGATGGTCCCAAATTATTAATCATATTTCAATAAGAAATAAACATGTTGAAGCTCCACTGCCTCATTAGTGGTTCCCGGCAAAATGCGCAAATACATGCTCTGAAAAGCAAATCCACTGTTCCCTGACATCAGTGCAGAGAAAAATCGATTTGTAAAATTGAGAAACAAGTTCATTCACTTTTTCCATTTAACTTCTCGGCTGACTCTGATTCCAGTGAGAAACAGTAACACAGCAACAACTCGAGTAGATAGCATGGCAGGGACTGACTTTCAAAACAC
Source organism: Scyliorhinus canicula (assembly GCF_902713615.1). Taxonomy (NCBI): domain Eukaryota; kingdom Metazoa; phylum Chordata; class Chondrichthyes; order Carcharhiniformes; family Scyliorhinidae; genus Scyliorhinus; species Scyliorhinus canicula. The sequence continues at coordinate 23,732,043 of NC_052167.1, forward strand.
CACTTTTTTGGTTAAGTAAAAGGCACATACCAAGAAAGATGTCTGGCAGCCAAACCAATGTTTTTAAAGCTGTAATCGGAGACTTTTTAAACAAATGGCCTTTCTAATGAAAGCATGCCTAGACTGCGTCTCTAGCCACTCTTTCATCGTGTGCAGCAAGCCTTTCAAACTGTTGGCTCTTTGCCACCTCCCATTACAGTGAAGGCTGAAGAAGTCGAGAGCAAATTCTCCCTTTCCGCAGGCCCCTCCTCTTAAGCTGCCCTAGGCGCCCAGGCTGACATGCCTTTTAAGCACTGCTAGACTGCAGCACAGACTTTCTGGCTCCAACGCTATTGTTTGCTCGGCTGCTCTGCCACACATTCAGCTCTTGATTAGCATAAGAATATTGCCATCTCCCAGCAAGCAATCTCTGCTGAGATCTTCAGTGCTTAAATACCTCCATTCCTTCACCGTTGTTCTGCACATTGAAAGCTGCATGCGGCCAATGCTGTACCGTGCTCATTTTCTGATTAAAACACAAACTCACAACAGACCAGACTCTGTTGAACTTTAGTTTACCGTCAACAGGTTTTGACAAAAGCAGTGAGGCAGAACACAGGCTAGCTTTGAGGTTTTGATTACTTAACCAATTAATTGCTGAAATTCAGTGTAGGGAAAAGCGTGTTTTATTTTGCTGTAATAAAGTTCCACAATTTTTTCCTGAACGACATTAGGTGTCTTTTCTCAACAAACCGTCTTTAAAATAGCTTTACAACTGTTTAATTCATGGCCTCGGTAAACATTCACACCCGAAGATCCTGACAAACAGCAGGTTTCTAACCTCAGCCTTGTCATTAACAGCGGCATCAAGCGAGACGGCAGGGGAAAGGTCCCTAACCTACACCTAACAGTGAAATCCGTAATGCCACTGACACCACAAAGATCAATCGAACTTTCCTCACAGATTGAGGTGATCATGAATAAGAGGTGCCATTTATTTGGTAGGGGGGTGGGGTTTGGATCATATGAACTAGACGAAATCAGATAGGGATAATTGGAACTTTTTTTAGATTAAAGTTTCTATGTAAAACAAATTATTGCTACAATTTTATCTCAAAACAATCTGCTGTATTGCTTGGCTTTAACCTCTGGAGAGCCGCCACCAACAATCACAGCTGGAACCTTTATAGGCTCCAGGACCCATCCTAAGAGTGTTTTCTGCTGGTAGCTCTGAAAGCACGAGAGGTCCCACCACAAATGTTGCTATCACTAGCCGTTAAAGTATGGATGTCAACAATAAAGCCATAATGTGCAGTTTTTAAAATGCTATTCCAGCTGCTGTGGAATCCACCCTACAATATAAATAAGATCATTCCCCCTTCAAGAGCCACAACAATTTACACGCAGACGGTCCTCTGATTTATGACACAATTGGTTCTTGAAAACCACATTGTAAATTGAAATATCGTAAGTTGGAACCGATTTTCCGATAGGAACAATAACATAAATGGAGGATTGGTTCCTGACCAAGGCTGGGAATCATCCATGGATGCCCGGCGGTGCTCAATGCTGTCAAACTCTTGCCCTGTCAAGTTGCTAAAGGGACTTCACACAAGTTCCTTGGTTAGTGTGGAGGATATAATGAAGCCATCGATCACTGTCAGTTAACCTTGAACTTCTGCAAGTTTGAGCGCATATTAAATACAACATTAAAATCACAATAGTTGCGACAAAACAATTTAACAGAATAAAACACTTGCTTCCAATCTCAAAGACAGTTGGATCTGACCAGTCATACAGATGGGCGACGCAGAATGTAAATGCACACGCATGAAAGTTATGTGGTGGTGCAGAGACCAACACTATAAAGTTAAAATGGGGTGTCAAGTGCTGTTCATCATAACTTGAACGTCGTAAAGTCAAGGACTGCGTGTAGTGCCTTTAATGTAGCAAAACATAGTCACGGTGCTTCAGAGCAGCATTATCAAACAGAATTTGACACAGAGCCATAAAAAGGAGACACAAGAGCAGTTGTCCAAAAACCTTGTCAAAGGTAGATTTGAAGGAACACTTCAAGCGAATAAGATACCCTCTAATTATTATTTTGCCGTGAACAATATTAATTTAAGTCTGCAGGCCCTTTAAATATTTTTACGCAACTGTGCATGATATCTTAAAATGGCTTGTGTGCAGCCTGCGCGGTACCTTTCAGGTTGTTGCATGGCTGTGCAGCTGGTCATAAAGGAGGAACGGTAGAGAGACTCAAGGAAGAGGTTCCAGAGCTTAGAACCGTGACAGCTGAAGGGACACCTGCTATTGGAGTGACTAAAATCAGGGATGTTCAAGAGGCCAGAATTGCAAGAGCACACATATTTCAGAAGTTGTATGACTGGAGAAGGTTATAGAGATATAGAGGCCATGGAGGGACTTTGAAACATGGATGACTTTTTAAATGGAGGTATTGCTGAACTGGGAGCCAATATGATTGAAGCACAAAACTTGATTTTAAATAATAGACATCTTTGTGGAACCATTGAATGATTACAGGACATTAAGCCCATCTTGTCTGTGCCAATTTCCCCCTCTTTGTTTTCAAAGACTTCTCTCTAATTTGTGCAAAATACCAGGCATATGACTAATCAATTTTTTATGGTGCCGTGATATAAAGAGAGCAACATCCATAAACTTACTTTTTATTTACCTGGGGAATTAAAATTGGAGGTATTGAAAGCAAGCTGATTTTTTTTTCCATTGTCCCACCCAACAAGGTCCCAGTGGCACCGAATGGCAATAAAGATCAGAAAGCAATGTTTGGGGGGTTGTAGACCTCCAGTTATGAGCGGTGCTGTTTACTCAAATGAACAATATACATCCAAACATATGAATTAGAAGCAGGAATTGGCCACTATGCCTCTTGAGCCTGCTCTACCATTCAATAAGATCATGGCTGATCTGACTATAACCTCAATCCCACATTCCCACCTACCCCCAATAACCTTTCACCCCTTGCTTATCATGAATCTATGTAGCTCGGCGTTAAAAATATTCAAAGACTTTGCTGCCACTGTCTTTTGAGAAAGGGAGTTCTAAAGACTTGCTGCCCACTGACAGAAAAAATGCTCCTAATCTCGGTCTTAAATGGGTGACCCTTATTTTAAAATAGCAACCCCTAATTCTAGATTATATTGAATTAACCTGAATGAAATTTGAATTTTGTGCATGCGGAGCTGTAACTGAGGCATGTCTGCAATATTCATAGAATCATATCATAGAATCACTACAGTGCAGAGGCCATTCGACCCATCGAGTCTGCACCGACCCTTTGAAAGAGCACCCTTCCGAGGCCCAGGCCCCCACCCTATCCCTGTAACCCAGTAACCCCACCTAACCTTTTTGGACAATTTAGCATGGCTAATCCACCTAACCTGCGAAAATGTCCCGATATAGCTTACATAGATAGAAGAAAAAAATGAAGGGACTATTGGAAGTGTTGAGCAGCACAGTACAATAAGTAGGAAAGATGACTGAAAGCTTGGTTAAATATATGAGAGTCAAATGGCAAGGAGGCTGTTGTTTATAATACATCACTGCTTTCAACGCACAGAAAACAGTTTTTGGACGAAGTGGCGAAAAAAGTTGCCTTGATGGTTGAATCGTTATTGAATACCTGTTCTTCTTCTGCTGTCTCCATCTTCCCTCTCCAAAAAGTCAACTTGTTCAAGATATTCATGCCCATATCCGGTTAGCACAGTAAGAAGTCTTACAACACCAGGTTAAAGTCCAACATGTTTGTTTCAAACACTAGCTATCGGAGCACTGCTCCTTCCTCAGGATTCACCTGAGGAAGGAGCAATGCTCCGAATAAACTCAAAAATAATAGTCACAATAAACTCAAAAATAACAACTGTAAACAAGATGGATGAGATAATGAAATTCTTATTTATTTTGCCCCAGGTACCAGCAAGCCCTACAGTACTTTGCTAACTGGCTGCTCAACATCCATGAGCTTAACTGCTTTTATATCTTATTGAGGTGCATGTTTGTGCAACGACTTTTATGTACAGGGGTAGTGAGCAACGAGCTGCAAATGTGTTGCATTTGTTAAGACCAGCCTGGTTTACTGCGTTTTCTTGGCAGCCAATCTTACAAGAATCCTACAAGTTTATAATGCAGTTAGACCAGTTGCATGAGATCTGTACTTATGACAAAAGCACTCCTCTATGGCTAATCTGAAAGCATCTTTACACTGGATATATGATACAGAAGCACGCTATTTGGCCAGACCAGTTCAATCAATGTTTATGTTCCATTCAAGCCTCCTCCCATCTTTCCTCATCTAAATCTAACATTGCAACCCTCAATTCTCTTCCCTCTGAAAAGCTTGTCCAGCTTCCTCACAAATGCATCAACACTATTTTCTTCAACCACTCCATCATAACGAATATCACATTCTCGCCATTCTACGGGTAAAATAGTTTTCTCTGAATTCCTTTAAAAAAATTAATTAATTGGATGTGAGCATTGTTAGCTCGGCCAGCTTTTATTGCCCATCCGTAACTGCCCTTGAGAAGGTGGTGCACTGCCTCCTTGGTCCGCTGCCATCCATGTGGTATAGGTACACCCACAGTGCTGTTAGGGAGGTTGTCCCAGGAGGCAAGTTACTTGTCATAGGATTCCTAGCCTCTGATCCACAGTATTTATATGGATAGTCCAGTTCAATTTCTGATCAATGTTAACCCCAGGATGTTGATAGTGGTGTTTCAATGATGGCAATGCCATTGAATGTCAAGGAGGCAATGGTTGGATTCTCTCTTATTGGAATACTGGCCATTGCCTGGTACTTGTGTGGCATGAATGTCTCTTGCCAGCCCATGCCTGAATATTTTCCAGGCCTTGCTGCATTTGGACATGGACTGCTTCAGTATTCGAGGAGTCATGAATAGTACTGAACATTGTGGAATCATTAGCGAACATCCCAATCTCTGATCTAAACCAAATGGTTTCCATCCCAAGGTGTTGAAGGAAGGAAGTGGGAACATACCCGTGTGAAAATTTTGCAAAAGTTATTTTGATTTGGGAGCCATTCCTTTGGATTAGAAAATTTCAAACATTATTCCACGTTTTAAGAATGGATAGCAAGGGAAACCAGGGAATTTTAGGTGAGTTAGCCTAACATGTTATCTGAAATGACGAGAGTTTATAATTAAGTTTCATAATTAAATTTTCAACTGAACGAAGAGAGTCAGAATAGATTTATAAAACGTAGATCAGACCTGACGAACCTGATTGATCACTTCTTCAAAAAAAATTCAAAGTAGTGGACAGGGAAATGCCTATGGATGTTATTTATATGGACTTCCAGAAGACATTTGATAATGTACCTCATAAGAGACTGCTAGCTAAAGCTGAAGCTCATGGAATTAAAGACAAATTATTCACCAGGGTAGGAAATTAGATGAAGGACAGGAGACAGAGAGTAAGGATAATAGGCTGAACATAATAATAACATAGGAGGTGTAGACCACATGGTCCATCGAACCTGCTCCGCCATTTAAAACAACCATGGTTAACCTTGGGCCTCAACTCCATTTTCCCGCCTGGACCCATGTCCCTTAATTCCCTGAGACCAAAAATCTGTCCATCCCAACCTTAATTTATTCACTGTCTGGTATTCTAATTGGTTGAATGTGACTAGTGGTGTATCACAAGGATCTGTGCTGCGGTCTCAAAGGAATAAATACATGCAAGATTCTAAAAGGCCACTGAAAATTTAAGCATGAATTTTCTTTTTATTTGATTTCAAATTAACTAACCTTCAGCAGTACACCTAGTCATTTATCCCTTATTTACTTTTTTCTTCTTCCATACCAATAGTAACTTAAAAATATAGATAGGTTTTGTGTTTTTCCTAATTTCACAAAGCCACACATTACCTTGACATTAGTAAGAAAATTCAATCTGGAAAAAAATTATCGGAAATATTACTGTGGCACAGTCTATGGCGCTGAGGACCCGGGTTAGAATCTCGGCCCTGGGTCACTGTCCGTGTGGAGTTTGCACATTCTTATCCCCCTGTTTGCATGTGTTTCACTCCCACAACCCAAAGATGTGCAGGTTCGGTGGATTGCCCATGCTAAATTGCCCCTTAATTGGAAAAAGATTAATTGGGTACTCTAAATTTTAAAAGAAAAAAAGGGAAATGTCACCGACCAGAAACGTCCCATGTTACTGATATTGTTACTATTCTTTCCCCTCAGATACTGCTCCCACATCTTCAAATCTTCTCCCATCACCCCACCTTAAAATAAACCTAATTTTGCACCTAGTCCTACTTGTGCTCGCTGACCTATTTTAGATATACTCAATTAGGTATTAACATTCCCATTCTTATCAAATTTATCCAAGGTCTCACCCCTCCCTTGTTTCTTTGATCCTCCTCCTGCTGACCCTCTAAGATACCTGCGCTCCTCCATATTTAGCTCATGAGCATTCTCAATTTTAATCACCCCGCGATTGGTGGGGTGCCTCCAACTGCCGAAGCCCCAAATAGTAGCATTCCCTCCCTGAACCTTTCCATCTCTATTCCCTCTTTAAAGACACACAAAACATAGCTCTTTGTTCAAGGTTTTGGTCACCTGCCCTACCACCTTATCTGGTTTGGCATCAAATTCCCGTTAAATACCTTGGGACGCTTTACTTAACAGCGCTATCAATAAAGTTGTTGCAACAAAGGTTCGGATTTGGGCTTCAGCAACAAATGAGCTGAGGCAGAATTGGCGGAGAGGCAATGTCACGGAGGTTGAAATAAACACTATGCGATGGCACTGATGTGGTTCAAAGCTCATCTCGGAGTCAAATGTGACACCAAGGCTGTAAAGAGTCAATCTCAGATTGTTGCCAGGGGGAGAGATGGAGTCAGTACCTATGGACCGGAGAATGTGGTGGGGACTGAAGCCAGTGGTTTATTTGGTTGGAGGAATTGTCTGATCACCCAGTATCAATGTTGGATAAGCAGCGTTACAATTTAGAGACCGTAGAGAGGCCGAGAGGGGTGATGGTGTGTCACCAAGAGGTGGCATATGGATGAGAAACAGGAGGGGGCTAAGGATGTAATTCGTACCCGTGTACATGCATGCGGGTAGAATTAAGCTTGTCACAGTTGTCAAAATATACGATGACAAGTGACCACTGACTGACAGTGGAACCAAATTCAATTGTAACAGATATAATTTGGATTTAACATAGTGCTGCTAAAAAGAATTTCCTTCCCTTCCTCCTTTAACTGTCATCATCCAGGAAAGGGGATATTAGATTTCATATCTGGTCACTAGGAAGATTGCCAATTATGGCTAAAATGAGATTGAGTGATATCCCACTGAGAGTGTTTAAACACATTTCTATTAAAGGTCAGAAACGTCTCCGGAACAATCCACAGATATCAGAGCAGTTCATTTCTCATTTTACTGCACTGGTCTCATGAGAAGCACCTTTTGGTAAAACCTGGTGAATGTTAACAACTAATGGTCATGCTTATACTGCAGAGAGTGCAGCTTCGGTCCAAGGCTGACTTTTGTTATGAGCAGTGGTTAATTAATGTAGATGTTTCATCAAAATGGAGTTTGCAGCCAGTAAGTAATTTAATTACAAAGGCCAGAAGTAATGTTTAACCTTCTCACTAACTCTTATTCATTACAAACATTTCAAAATGTTGCTCAGCAAATTCAAGACATCCCTGCAATTAAATCCACCAAGAAACTGATCATGGTCTATTTGATGCACCAGTATTTGGGAACCCTGGTCCCCTTGCCTGGTATTTGAACTTGTCTCCCCAACAAATTTCACTAGAGAAGGCTGGGATAGACAGATTCTTGACTATAAGGGAGTCACGAGTTATGGGGAACAGGCAGAAAAATGGAGTTGAGGCCCAGATCAGACCTGCCAGATCTTATTGAATGGTAGAGCAGGGTCCAGAGGCTGTGTGACCTATTCCTGCTCCGATTTCTTGTTATGTTCAAACTGTGCACAAAGATGATTTCCTGCAGGGAGTTTGAATCTTTTGAGCTTTGACAATGGCTGAAAAACACTAATTAATTCAACATGCTGTCCCGATATCAATTTAATGCTACTTTTATATGAAAACCATACTGAGCCGGTTGCTCTTCCCCTCCTTTTAACACTAAGATTACAGTCTCTTATCAGATCCCATCATATTAATGCTGAGTTTACACTTAAATAAGGCAGCTTAGCTATTATATTGTAACTTCAGGATTGTGTCAGGTGAACACCGCCACTGTGTTGACATTCTGCAGTATCCACATAAATAAATGGATGGAGCCTTACATTTCAACACTTACCTTGTTAATGCTTGAAGATTATTATGCTCAAACAAGCTCAGAGCATAAATTTGTAAACGGTTCCCAAAGATTAACAATTACCAAACAGGTGATGCCAATACAAGACTTGCAATTTATAACACTAACAGGTATGCAGGCGCAAGGAGCAAACTACAAACTTACATCTGGAATGACTTCTGATCACTACAGTTATGGGTACACAACTGTATGGGTCTGTCTATTTATAGATGGTCTGAGTAAACTCTGCAGTCAATGCCGAGGCAGCAGCTGGAGTGAAGCTATAAATTCTTGAGCTTTTGGTTTGCAAAGGTCATCACTTCCCTCCACCCTCGCAAATAAAAACAGCAGGCATTCGATTAACAAAAAAAAACAATGGTCAAATAGATTAACTTGTATATTAAAAAACGTTTGAACACATTTATTCAGAAGTTTAAATGTTAGAGCAGGGATTAGAATTTTACCAATTCCAAAAAATTAAGTTTTTAAAATGGAAACAAAACAATTTTTGTTTTACACATTGGCTGTATCTACTAATATATAAAAAAATTCCATTCCTTAGCTCACATAATGCGTCATTTGCAAATTCTTTCCCTACTTATTTTTCCACTCATTACCCTGCACCCAGCCAATGGGGGAAAGTGGCCAAAATTTGACGCAAATACAACTGGCATCATCATTGCTCAGTGATTGAAATGTTTCTTTTGAGCGTCTACGGTTGAGTGAGTAAATGCACAACATAGCGCAGTACCAAGCCAGGCACACAAGGTAGTCACAGTTTCCAACTTCTGCTGAATTTGCAGATTGTAGCCAGGGCAGTTATCTAGTAGCCCTTATTGGAGTGAGTGCGGGAACAGCAGGCACAACCAGGATTGGGCCTGGCTGCAATCATTTCATGAAGAGGTCAAGAAGCAGACAGATTTAGGGAGGGAATTCCAGAGTTTAAGGCACAGGCAGCTGAAGGCACGGCCACCACTAGTGGTGCGATTAAATAGGGCAAGAGGGCAGCATTGGGGAAGTATAGAGATAAAGGTTGTCGAAGTTTACAAAGATAGAGAGAGATGAGGCCATGGAGGGATTTGAAAACAAAGTTGAGGATGTTAAAACTGCCTTCTTGCCAGACAGGGAGCTAGTGTAGGTTGTCAACATTACACAGGATTCAAGGTGAAGTGTCCAGTTTTAAAGGTGGCCTTCTGGTAATTCAAGAATTGAAGAACACAAGAGTAGACCACACAACCCATTGAGCCTGCTCCGCCATTCAATACGATTATGGCTGACTTTGAGCCTCAAAGAGGAGCAAAGGTGTATTAAAAGAGGCTGACAGTTAGCATAAACGGGAACCCGAAAGTCTTCTTTTGGTATATACATTGTAAAAGAGTGGCAATAGGTGGAGTAGGGGCTATTTAGGGATCAAAAGGGGGATTTGCACAGCGGGGAAGGGTGCAGCAAAATAAATACTTTACATCTGTTGCTACCAAAGAAGATGTTATCCAGGACATGGTAAAAGATGAGGTAATTCAGAAACTAGATGGATTTAAACTGAAAACGGTGGTGATTTAGGATGGCTTATCTGAAAATGAAATGAAATGAAAATCGCTTATTGTCACGAGTAGGCTTCAATGAAGTTACTGCGAAAAGCCCCTAGTCACCACATTCCGGTGCCTGTTCGGGGAGGCTGTTACGGGAATCGAACCGTGCTGCTGGCCTGCTTTCAAAGCCAGCAAATTAGCCCTGTGCTAAACAGCCCCTGTGGTTAAAGATGCTTTTCTTCTGGCATTTTCTCTGCAGCTAATAATTTCAATTGCAACCTCTGTGGACTTTTCTTTTGTCCTTTTAACAGCAGCTTTTTCTTCAGATTTGTACTTTGCTGTGTACCTGTGTACGGAGTAGTTTCATTTGCTGCCTTTTTCTGTTTTCTGTTGTCCTTTTTAGCAGTCGTTTGTTTGTAGATTTTGAACCTGTATTCCTGGGTTTGCAAGTGTCTTCTCTGCTTCTTTTCAGGGGTTCAAAATTCTATTTCGTCCACTTCCATACATTCTGTTTCATGTATAAGGACAGCAGTTGTTTTAAGTGTGTTTCTGCAAGAGGTTTTATTGAACAAATCTTAAGATGTCTGACTTCAGAGGCAGCCTAATGGCATGACTTGAGAAAACTCGGTGTCATTCAGGCTGGTTGCATTTCAAAACCCAACATACACAACATGGATTTCACAGCTTTATACCCAATTCACTATCACGTGATTAGATACTGGGCAGTGGAGGTCCTGAGCCTACTTACAGGAATATTTGGTGGTACTGGGCAGGACAAAGACAGGCAAACTAGTACAGCTTTTATCAAACTGTTTTCCCAGGACCTAATTGTCTTTATACTAAAACAGCTTACCTTCACAACCCACAGCATGTTCACTTACCTTTAAAGGGAACGGTTAGCCTGCTTGGTCCTCACAATTTCACTTCAATCAGGTTCAGAGGAGGAGGGGGCAATGCGCATATCAGGTGCTGACTTCGGCCAGCTCCTTTGTGTCACCTTCATCTTTATGAAAATGGAAAATCCAACTTCGCACATGTGGGTCATCGTTTTACTCAGCATTGAATATTCCTGGGAGATGCTACTCTGGAATGCTGACAGCCTCATGGACATTTGGCGTGCTTTTAATGTCGTATCACAGGTTAGCTATAGCAGTGCTGCCTTTTAATTTGGAGTCAGCTGTAAGTAAGTGACTTTGGGGTCTTAATTGCAAAAATACTTTTTCACCTACCACTTCTCTTTCAAAATCGGAAATTTCTCCTCCCATTTGCCATTACTGCATATAACACTCATGGATTTTGAAGCCTTGTTTGCATTGGCACAATTGACAAAACCATACCTCAAGAAATCTTCTTTATACCGATTTGTTCCCAAATCATGTTTCTTCTTTGTAGGCTGTTAACCAGAGGCCCAAGAGCTCTGTATAGAGTAAACACTAGCACTGTTCTGTTTTGCCCTTCTAAACAGCTCTCTCCAGCAGATTCTGACGCGAGATCCTGCCCAGTACTGTCTATTTGAGTCTCTGTCTGTCTCTTAGTTTTAAGAAAACAATCCATCTTTGCCGTCTTCTTGCCAGCAGCTAGAAAATCGAAGCAGCTCTTCTCCGTGGTTTGGAGTCAAAAGCATGTACATGGAGGACGCTTGACATCTAGTGTACGTGCTGAGTGTGTGACCTGCACTCTGCTGCCATTTCTGGACGGAAGACTGGACACAGTCTCGCTTCTTTTCATTTAAAAGCCGGCAGTAGCCACCATTCTCACGCTGGTAGCAGCCATTTGGTGCTTTTCCCACGATCAGGACCACCATGGAAATGGCGTGACCAATCGCTGCGCGACCCTCCTGCAGTTCACAACCTGCAGTTTGTAAAATCCTGATCCAGTACAAAGCTGAATTGTGCAATGCCAGGGTTTTCAATGAGGCTGAAGCCTCAAAGACACAAAAAGAAAGATGGTGGTCAAGTTTAATCAGGTTGTCATGAAATAGTGTGTGTTATTTTGGTAAACACAGATAAGTTTGTGAGAAAGAAAAATTGCAGACAAAAAGATATTGAATGTGGTTCAGTTCTGCTTCTTGTTACCTTTTCAATCAGAAGGAGCACCACAAAAGTGATGATCGGGAGTGTGACATGATGGACATGAAATGTGTGCCAGCATACCATGTTCAATATATTATGGTAAGAAGTCTTACAACACCAGGTTAAAGTCCAACAGGTTTGTTTCAAACACGAGCTTTCGGAGCATTGCTCCTTCCTCAGGTGAATGGAGAGGTATCCACACCTGAGGAATGAGCAGTGCTCCGAAAGCTCGTGTTTGAAACAAACCTGTTGGACTTTAACCAGGTATTGTAAGACTTCTTACTGTGCTCACCCCAGTCCAACGCCGGCATCTCCACATCAATATATTATGAGCAGTTCCCTGTGGTATTGCTCATGGTCTAATGATGTTTTATAAGGGCAAAAGTTGAACAGTGTAATTCTGAAAGGTTCTCTCATTGGCTAACTACATGACTAGTAAGGAAACAATTCAGCTGCCTCCCTGAAAAGTTGATATTTACTGTCTTTGGGAACGTGCGAGCCAGAAATACACACAGAACTGCTGTCCACAACTGTCTGCATTGAAAATGTTTTCCAGATGGCTTTCATTTCCACGTGACTATTTCCTGGATGAAGATGCCTGCTTTTGTTTAAGTTCGACGGCCACAGTGATTGTGTGGCTGCCATTGCCCCCACCCCCATTGAAATTATGTCATTTATTGCCTATTTGCATCATTTTCAGACATTAGCCTCGTTCCAATCCAAAGAATTTTGATGCTCAGGAAAAGACCTTTACTGAAGCAATTTTCATTTCATCCATTCACATTCAAAGATCACAATGGTACAGGCTTTGAAAACAGACTGTAGCCACCTGGGGTGGCCACTGCCCAACACAAAATGGAAGATTTCAAGGAATGCAGGGAAAATGGACATGTTGGAAAGCAAGCAGCTTGCAAGGCGATTGTATATTGGGACGACTGCAGAAACCAGTTTTGACTGTTGCAGAAACCAGACAGCACTGTGAAAAGAGACCAGTTAACATACTAATGAGGCAATACCGGGCGAGTCCCAGATACAATGGACACAAGTTAAGCACAAATCGATATATTCTAAGGAAGGCCAGACCCTGTGGCGCCAGAGAAGCTCAAAACAATAGGTCCCAAGAACTGCCCCAGTGACCGAGGAACTGCCCTATGATTGGGGGGGTTCAAACATATCGATTGGGAAGAGACCCAAACGATTCCAAGCAGGTAAGGGAGTCCGCCCAAAGGGGCGCGGACCCCCAGGGACCTATAAAAGAAAGGTCCCACACATGGTTCAGTCTCCTGTCTCCTACTCCAGCCGTCGAGCAGCAGCCACCAAGTAAGTAAGTGCCTAACGACGACCGCTACTAGAAATAGGCATTCCTGACCCCCTTTTCAATTGATAACAATCTGAAGTCGGCAGACCAGAGCAGAGCAAGAGGCCTTGTTCTCTGAACCAGCAGTTCCTTCGAGATAAGTATTAGTTGTTTAGCGGTAGGAGTAAGTTTAATCCTTTAGCGTGTGCATGGGTAGTTATTATAATTGTATTATAATAAACTCTAGTTGTTTGGACTTACTAATTGGTGTACGGTTTTATTGCTTTGAACTTCACCTTGAAGCTTGTGGCGGTGTCTTAACGGCACCTGGTGACTCCAGAGCTTAGAACAAGAAACAGAGCCAAATTGAGTGTTAAGCACACTCACCCAGAACAAGCAATAAGACCAGTTTTGGATTTTAAGTGCCAGAATATTGAACACTTAGGATAGCAATATCCAAACCTTTTGGCTTTAGGGGTATGCCATAGAACCTTGTGGACCAAATTAATATTTGTATGAATTTTCTACTGCTCAGGCTGTAGATACCAACAGGATTTATGCTTTACCATGGAATCCCTACAGTGCAGAAGGAGGCCATTCAGCCCATAAAGTCTGCACCGACCCTCTGAAAGAGCACCCTACCTAGGCCCACTCCCCCGCAACACCACCTAACCATTGGACACTAAGGGCAATTTAGCACGGCCAATCCACCTGACGTGCACATTTTTGGACTGTGGGAGGGAACTGGAGAGCCCGGAGGAAACCCACACAGACATGGGGAGAAAGTGCAAACTCCACACAGACAGTCAACTGAGGCCGGAGTTGAACCTGGGTCCCTGGCGCTGTGAGGTAGCAGTGCTAACGACTGTGCCGCCTTTAGAATGTATCCATCACTCAGTGAATAGCACTTTCCAAACCCACACAAAATTCAAATCAGCAAGAGATACAAGCACGTATTAAAACTAAATGCCATGGTTTGAAAGTTTCATATGGTCCCCATAAGGCACTATTGACAGAATCTTGCATGCCAGCCACATTCCATAGAACTTGACGCTTAAAAGTAACATGCAGCCAGCTTCTCCATCTAATGTCAGGAGTCGCAACAAATCTAATTCAGTTAACGAATGTGACATAGATCTTGCCGAAAGATTAAACGTTTCTGGTAAAGCTTTTAATTCCAACATTGTGTTTCTAATTACAGATCCATTCTGCAATTAAAAATGCAGCAGTAAGCCATCCAGCCCAGGAGCCTGTTCCAACATTCAAATAGACCACAGGGAGGTATATTAATGCCATTTACCTGCCTTAGTTCCATATACCTCTATATCCATATCTATCAAAATTCTATCGATTTCTGTGTTGAAAATTTTAATTGATTCTGCATCCAGTATTTTGCATCATCATATTTCAGATTTCCATTATCCTATGTATGAAAAGATGCTTCCCGATTCCAATCCTGAACGGTCTTGCATTAATTTTATTATCCTCTCTTGTCCTGGATTCCCCCACCAGAGAAAATGGCTTCTATCTACTGTCAAATCACTTCAGCATTTTAAACGCATCAGTTAGATTACAGCTTAACCTTTAAACACATCGGAATACAAGCCACATTTACAAAACCTATCATTGTATTCATAACCGTTTAAACTTTGGCATCATTCAGGTGAATCTGTATAGTATCCCTTCTCCTGGCAATATATCTTTCTCCGAGGTTTGGTGGCCAAAACAGATTTGGTGGCATTCCAGATGAGCCACACTGAGGCCCTGCACACAACTGAAACATTAGCTTTAAATTCCAATCCTCTTTTTGTACCTGCCCACCACCCTTTAGCGATTTATGTATATGGGTATCCAAATCCTGTGGTCTTCCACAGCTCCTAGTCAGTTCATTATAAAGGTTTTCTGATTTCTCTTTCTCAAATCGAAGGTAGATAGATGATGTCCCTTTCCCCACACTAAATTCCATTTGTCCTGCAAAAATTTCCATTGCAAGTACATAAAAAATGATATGAAATATATTATAGATAGAATATATATTTTGAGTGGATCTCTGCCGGAGATATCAAGGAGATAAACTAACGTGTATGTTTTTTGAAAAGACGAGTGATTTCTGGTACCTTTGCAGAAAAGGAAAGAGAAGCCCTTTATGGACTTCAGTATTATTCTTAATGACAACAGTATTGGTGAAACATGCTTTCTTTTGAAAAAAAAAGTTTTTTTTCTGCTGTATATAATACTGACAAGATGGCAGAATTAATTTAGTCTCCATCATGAAGGCAAAAACACAATTAATAGCTTTTAAATAAATGTGCAGAAACTAAATGGTAGATAAATTTATATGCACACAATAATTCTGCCTCCCATTCACTCTCCTTTTCTGACGATGGGGCCCCACTTGGGCAGAATTCTAGCATTCCAAGTTTCGACTGGTTACATATGGACCTGAACAACAATGTCAAGGGGCTGTTGAGTGTGGCAGAATCAGACCTATTCTTATCCAATGTTCCACACAAGAGCTTATAGGCAGTTATTAGCAACGGCTGATAGGAATGTGCTGTACCCCTCCAGCATGGCAATAGTTAAACAGTAACACTCCCTCATGACTTCAGATCAGACTCCTAAGCTTGCTGAAGGCAACTCAGCAGGAATGAGAGAGAGAGGAGAGAACGAGAAGGAGAGAGACGAGAGAGAGAGAAAAAGGGAAGAGAGAGAGGAGAGAGAGAAAGAGGGAAGAGAGAGAGAGGAGAGAAGAGGGAGGGAGAGAGAAGAAAGAGAGACAGAGATGATTACAAAGCAGTTGCAGGAGCTAGACCTGAAGTGATGAATTGGGGTGGATAATCATTGTTTAAGTATTACAATGCGGAGGAGTAGCGCTCCTTCTTATCAGCGATTACTCCATTCTATTACAGCTATAAACTCTCAAAGACAAATGATAACTCTACCGCAACCTCCCAACTGTCTGTATGAAAGGATTGAAAAAAAGGTGCTGGAAAAAACAAGCAGCTGACTCACAGAATTAGAAGGACATGATTCCTATTGATAGTATGGTTTTGTTTCGAGCATACCTTAGAAAATGTTGTCAATTTAGTAGATTACAGAGAATGTTATCAAACATTTTGTCTACAAAATTATCGGGGCATGGACAGAGTGGATAGTCGGAACCTTTTTCCCAGGGTGGAAGAGTCAATTATCAGGGTACATAGGTTTAAGGTGCGAGAGGCAAAGTTTAGAGGAGATGTGCGAGGGAAGTGTTTTTTTTTTACCCAGAAGGTAGTCGGTGCCTGGAACTCGCTGCCATAGGTGGTGGTGGAAGCAGGGACAATAGTGACATTTAAGGGGCATTTTGACAAACCATGAATAGGATGGGAATAGAGAGATATGGACCCCGGAAATGTAGAAAGTTTCAGGTTAGACAGGCATCATGATTGGCACAGGCTCAGAGGGCTGAGGGCCTGTTCCTTTTTTAAAATAAATTTAGAGCATCCAATCATATTTTTTCCAATTAACGGGCAATTTAGCATTGCCAATCCACCTAACCTGCACATCTTTGGGTTGTGGGTGCGAAACCCACGCAGACACAGGGGAATGTGCAAACTGCACACAGACAGTGACCCGGGCTGGGACTGAACCCGGGTCCTCAGCGCCGCCCTTGTAGCGCCACCGTTTCTGTGATGTACTTTTCTTTGTTCTTTTCTGTTCTCCTACAGTTGTGCCCCATTAACATAAAATTTCCCATCATATTAAGATTTCCCAGACACAATTCTGCAGCTAAGATGATCAGTAATTAAGTGTTTCGAGAGACTCCTTATTTTTAATCCTCCCATGAGAAAACACCACTGTAGCTTCCATTGAGCAGCATTCACTCCCCAAAACAATCCTTCGACCTGAGAATTATTGGAGTAAATCAACACCCTTGCACTCTCTGGCAGAAGCAGGCTATACCACTCATCATGTGGAAATCACATAGAAGGACATGAGACTCTACAAGTAGGAGTCTGGGAATACAATCAGACCAAGAAATATGAATTAATTTATCAATAGGAAGAAATGCAAAGTTCAGTTTTCTCAGAAAAACCGTACACAAAAACCCCCCCACAAAACGTTGTGCACACAGGTCAGGCTTTCCCAAACAAAATAACCAAGTTAATACCAGTAAAGGGTTAACAAGTTGAAAAACTACTGGTGTAGCAAGACCCACTGTGTTCAAAGTTAATATAGCACTAGAAATTACAGATCAAAGGGGTCACCAAGCAAAAACAGAATAGGTTATAAATACAAACTCACTTTAAAACCAAAGTGAATTTAAAGAAAGTACACATTACAAATTATGTTGACCGAATGATTTAGCAGACTGAACTTTGTTCGAAGTTAATATGGTACTCCTATAGAAATGAAGGATCAAAGGGAACTACCATGCAAAAACAGAATAAAAAATAGAAACCAATTGTTTACTTCAATCATTTTTTAAAAAGTAACAAGATTTAAATACAGCAAACAATGAAAGAGAACACATTAAAACTGTTAAATATTTAAAGTTTTTACAATTTTGGCAGGAAGATTACTGCAGGTCACTGCAATGGAGCGGTAACAGCATCACAACTGGCTAATTTCCAAGTTCCAGTCGATACCAATTTTAGGCCAGACCTCCGATGGCGAGAACTCTAATTTTAAACAAGCAGGAGACACATGCAAATCAGTCCTGGATTCTCCATTTTGGAATAATTAAAGCAAGGACCCACCATGGGCAAAGCTTCCAAGGAGAATATACTTCACCAGGGCCTGAAGGAATTAGAAAATTCATACACTTCCAAGGATCAATCCTTGGAGACACCAACGGCAATGGTGCAAGAAGCAAGATATGCCATTGCAAGTGGTTCTCCAACTGCAACTAGACATACAAGAATGGAATCAGGTGAGCGCAAGCCTATCCAGCTGGATGACAGTGGAGGCACTGAAGGAAGATGGTGTGGTCAACCATAAAAGGCTGATAGGTTGAGAAGGACAAGAAAAGTTTATCTTTGTCACAGTCACATATGATCACATTTCTGACTTTGGTAATAAATATGTTGGTGCTGTGGCAGGGACAGAAGTCTGATTGGGGGGAATTAAACATGGAGCTCCAGGAAAGATGTACATAGATCTGAGAGGTGACAACACATTCAATGACCTTGGAGATGAGAGAGGAGCCAAGTTCAGGGCTAGTGCAGCAGGGATCTTGCAAGCAAGTTTGCCCAGGACACTAGTAGAAAGGGGGGGACGGGACATGCAGCTAATCAATGGTCTTGACCATTGAGAAAAATCATGAACTCCTCACATCTATTGTTGGAGGTTAGGGTGGAGAAGACAGGGGAAGAGATTTTGGAGGGCAGCTGGCAGTACAGAAAAGAAGCCAGGGTTACTTTTGCATTCCAGGATGATCCTGGAACACAAGAACTAGGAGCAGGAGTAGGCCATCTGGCCCCTCGAGCCTGCTCCGCCATTCAATGAGATCATGGCTAATCTTTTGTGGACTCAGCTCCACTTTCCGGCCCGAACACCATAACCCTTAATCCCTTTATTCTTCAAAAAACTATCTATCTTTACCTTAAAAACATGTAATGAAGGAGCCTCAACTGCTTCACTGGGCAAGGAAGTCCATAGATTCACAACCCTTTGGGTGAAGAAGTTCCTCCTAAACTCAGTCCTAAATCTACTTCCCCTTATTTTGAGGCTATGTCCCCTAATTCTGCTTTCACCCACCAGTGGAAACAACCTGCCCGCATCTATCCTATCTATTCCCTTCATAATTTTAAATGTTTCTATAAGATCCCCCCTCATCCTTCTAAATTCCAACGAGTACAGTCCCAGTCTACTCAACCTCTCCTCATAATCCAACCCCTTCAGCTCTGGGATTAACCTCGTGAATCTCCTCTGCACACCCTCCAGCGCCAGTACGTCCTTTCTCAGGTAAGGAGACCAAAACTGAACACAATACTCCAGGTGTGGCCTCACTAACACCTTATACAATTGCAACATAACCTCCCTAGTCTTAAACTCCATCCCTCTAGCAATGAAGGACAAAATTCCATTTGCCTTCTTAATCACCTGTTGCACCTGTAAACCAACCTTCTGTGACTCATGCACTCGCACACCCAAGTCTCTCTGCACAGCGGCATGCTTTAATATTTTATCGTTTAAATAATAATCCCGTTTGCTGTTATTCCTACCAAAATGGATAACCTCACATTTGTCAAGAGTCAGCAGTTTTAGCTGATGAGAGCAGAGCCAGCTAGTGCTTTGTGATCCTGTCAGATCTGGCAGTAAATGGCTAAACCAATTGTCCTCCATATCATTTCAGAGCTGAGATGAGGACCATACTGGGGAAATGATTGGCCAGAGCAAATTAGCTGCTGAAATGTTGTGAACAAAAGTGTTTTGTTATGCTTTTGGCAGACCATAAGCTGCTTCCTTGATGTGCACTCTGACAAAGGAAGGTTCAGACGTGGAGATAGCTTCAACACGTTTATTAAACTATTAACAATTCCCCTACTTGGATTCGACTCTACTGTTAATCCTTCTATAGTTACTCAGACTGACGAACCAGTCTGCTACAATCCACATGGTGGGTGTGATGTTCAATCAACCTTGTGTGTGTACTCACTGAGTGTCTCCACTGGAAAGAGGAAGATCATGTGTGCTGTGTCCTTTATATATGGGTTAATGTAATGCCCCCATGGTAGTGTCACCTCTCTGTGTATCGTGAATGCCCATTGGTCACGTTCTATCTTACTGACCTATTGGTTGAATGTCTGTGTGTCGTGTCTCTGGTGCTCCCTCTCGTGTCTAGCTAGTCTACGTGTACTTACATTAACCCCATGTGTATTTATAGTGATGCATATCACCACAAAAAGCTACCTAGATTATTGCACAACGGTAGAAATAGGTGGCTCCCCACAAATGGACATTTGCATATCTATTATTTTTTATATAGGTCTCTGCTGCTCTTTCCAAAGGATAACATGCAACACAAAAATATTCAGGTGACAGAGCCAGTTTGGCTGGTTTCAGACCACAGCATTCTTTATTCCACATAAAACTGACAATCTTGCTCCAAAACACCACCATGTTAGTAGTATGGAAATAAACAAAAATTCATGTTGCTGTCGTAAGAAACACTGAGGATAGCGCTAAAGCAGATTAGTTGGCAAAATAAAGTTGATTTTTCTCTCCAATGTTGCGTCCGATGTAGGCAATAAGATAGGTTTTACTGCAATATTTAAAGTTATATTTCTATAATAGGCAGGCACAGGACAAGGAGAGGGTGAAAAAAATCCTAAACACCAATTTTATGCATAGACAGCGCATTGAAAATCTAGTCCACGAGTGCCAAGTGACCTAACTTTCAAATAACAGAACTCCTTACCTCACTGAGCTGAATTTGCTCAAAAATGTTACACAGATTTTTAAAAAACTTTTAGACTTCAGGGGTAAGAAGCTCAATGCACCAGCCCCGTAGTTTCCCCATCAAATAAATAAATCTCAATAGTCCAAAAGTCCACATGAAACATCATCAGAGATGTTGGTTGGTTGATTTAAGCCTTATTACCGTTGTTTCCTTTCTTCAGACTGCTGAGACCCATAACTCATAACGGTTGAAATGTTCCAAATTTACAAAGACCTGCTAAAGCAAGTTGAACAGATATATTTCATTGCACTTAATTTGCATATCATAGGCAGTGCGTGAACATGAACAACATCTATACAATTAAAAAATATAGACTTGCACTAATACACCCTTTTTAGTATACAGTAGTTGCCAACTTTACCCACACAACAAAAACCTCAGAGAATTTGGACACATTTCTGTCTTATGCAATCCCTCATTTTACAAATGGCGGCTCAGAAACTTGTGGAGGGATGATTTTTGGAGATTCGTGCATTAGCGGTCAGGTTTCCACCCAAGCTTTAAGGAGTGAAATCAGGAAGTACTTCTTCAAAGGGTACAGGATTGTAAAAATCTGGAACTCTATCCAGTATGAAGATGTCATTATGGAGATCAATAGATTTTTGTTGGACAAGAGTTGGGGAGTTGCAGTACAGCTCAATGGCAAATAGAGTCAAGGGGTTGAATGGCTAACTCCTGTTCCTATGCTCTTTGTTCTATAAACAATACAGTGGATGTGATATAACTGGATTTTCAAAAGTTTACAAGTAACTATAACCATAATAGACTTGTTGCAAAGATGAAGGCCATGGCATGAAAGGTAAAGCTTCAATGTAAGTAAAGTTGAAGGCAGAAGGCAAAGGTGGGTGGCTATTTCTCAAATTAATTAGATGCTGTCAATGGTGTGCCCCAGGAATCTTTGCTGAGATTTCAGTTTAGGCATAGTGAAAGCAAATACTCAACAATTCCCAAATGTAGGGAGCGGGATAAAAAAACGTGAGAGCACACAAATTAGGTGGAGGTAACAGTGTGACAAAGGCAAATCAGCAGATTAATACATTTTGTAAAAAAGTATACTTTAGGAGATGAACATGAAATGGAAATAACCACTAAACATGAGAAGTATAAGAGAGAGATGCAAAGTACAAGTACAAACAAAACGACAGGAGGAAAAAGCCATAAAAAGGGAAATTGCATTCTTAATTTCCTATACCGAATGAATAAAAGAGCAGAGTTATGAAGCTGTAGAAGGCATTGTCTAGGCCTCAGCTAGAGAAATGAGCACAGATCTAGGCTTCCCATTAGAGAAACAATACTGGAATCGTGGGGAGGGAAGTGTTGTTCAGATTCATTAAGATACCGCCGGTGATGATGGGAGAGGATTTATGAGGAAAAACTGTGAAAAATCAAGATATATGTATTACAGCAGAGAAAGTTAAACAGGTAATGTAGCCCAAGTGTTAGAAAATAGAGCAAACTTTTTACTAGACCATGAATCGGATAAAAGACTAAGATCAATGGGGAGAACAGAAGAATCTTTTCCAAGCAATGCATTATTAAAATGGAAAATGCAAGACCACAGGAGGCCATCCATTCAAGCTAAATTGATCAAAATGTTTGAGAATAAATTGGGTAAATATTAAAGAAAAATATTAGAGAATGGCAAATAACAGAGTAATATTATTAGGTGAACTCCAATTTTTCAATATCAGCAGTAAAACAAGGCATGACTGTGGACATTTATATTTAAAGACCAACCGACTCCAATGTTTTCTGCACAATTTTAGTTCATATAGAAATAGTGCTCCAGGTAAGAAAAGTGCGGCGAAAACACAACTTCAGGACAAAGGCACAACAGTTCTGAAATCTCATCTTGAAACTAAAGAAAATGGATGAGAAATGGAAATGTCATTTTAAAACACACGCTTAATTTAAATACTAAAAATAAATCTAAGTGTTGTCTCATACATTTCCCACACGTGACAAATCAGCCACAGATATGTGGCAAATTGATGCCCTTAATTTTTTGAGCCACACAATATTGAGTTGTGTTGAAGTAGCAGTGGTGGGAATGTGTTTGGGTGTCAATTGCTAGATAGCTTTTGCCAGCCACCCCTACTTGTACATGGAAGAATCAACCACATTGCTGTTAGACAGGAGTCACATATTGATGCTGTCATGTTTATTAGGCTACAGTTCAGTTGTTGGATTGCTAGTGACCTGGAATCTGAAGGGCACTTAATGAAACAAGAAACGTAATCCTCTGTTGTTAACTTCGCAGTTCCTCTCCCCGAGTCTGCGTGGATCTCACCCCCACAACCCAAAGATGTGCAAGTTAGGTGGATTGGCCATGCTAAATTGCCCCTTCATTAAAAAAAAAAGAATTGGGTACTTAAAATTTTTTTTTAAAGTTCTATGTTCCTGTTCGGTTTGAATACCTCTAACAATATATTTAAATCTGCGAGCCCACTCTTGTCAGCATTGTGAAAAGCAGGACCTGCCTTCGGAAGGACAGCTGTCCGATTTCTTGGGACAATCTAATGACACTGTATGCTAAACGAAGATCTTGTTTTTAATTTGGCTGGTAATTGGCTGCAGATATTGCTGAACAGTTGCGGTGTGTGAGCATGAAACATGACCAATGAGAGGTGAGAAGTACAATTTTGGCGAGCTGGGGCAGTGCAGCCACATTTGAATGTGTTTAGTCTTCATTTTAATAGATGCGTTGAAACAGATGATCGAAAGGATTAATCCCTGGCAATCACTAAGGCACGCAACATTTAGGCCTTGTATGCTATATGCTGCTTGTGCCGCTCAATCAGTATTCCCACTAATTTGCACAGCTCAAGTTGAAACTTTTGGTTTCCCTTGACCATTTTAATTCATGTGAGTAACTGAATGCTCCCCGTTAGCTGGATCAATGAACACAACTACAATAACCCACATATATAACAGCCAATTCCTGAAGTTAAAAACTGAAGCACTTGTGCACAATACACTGTTCAATATCTTTCTTGTTCAAAGAAAATGCTACCAACTAAGTAACTCAAACCACATTGTTTGAAATTCCAAGCATGTCTGATATGTCTAATTTTCTTTGGAGTGGCGAGATTTGTTGAATGCTTGGATACAAGAAATTGTATTTTCAATATACTGAAGTCAAAAAGATGCAATATTTTGGAAGGACTAAGCCTGCCATTTCATTCAAAATTTCTGATTTCAAATTATTTGATCATCTATCAATGAACACAGTGCAAGTTAAACATTTCCCACCACACCTTTATTTATAGGGATCCCTTTCAGTAAATACTTTGCATGCCTAAGTGCTAGTCCTTCAAGCTCTCCTGCATTGTGGAAATGTGGCACATTTCAAGCTGTTACATTCAAATTTTATAGAGAGGGGGCTCAAATGAAGATCAAGGTGCATAATCTAAAACATCAAGCAATTGTAACATCAGGAAATTGTAAGAAAGCCTTTTAGCTTCAGATATATAAGATACCGATTCCACCTCAGCACTGAGTTCTCCCGGAGGTCGTTCCAACTCACTAGCTTGCATGGATGTGGGCAAACAGCAAGGTTTCAAAGGACTTAGGTTAGAATGCATAGCTTAATGTAAACAAACTGCAGGATAGTTTATCACATGACTATGGCAAGCTGGCTTATTGTTAAACAACCCAGTTTCTCCAACATTAATTTTATTCCCAGAGGAGCTTGATAAAAAACTAAAACTATGTGCCCCAAGATTCAAAATGAATTAATTTTGTTTATAAGGTATAAAACATGCATTAAAAAAGACCAGTTTTAGGGCAGCATGGTGGTGCAGTGGTTAGCACTGCTGCCTCTCGGCATCGAGGACCCAGGTTCGAGCACTGCCCTGGGTCACTAACCGTGTGGAGTTTTCACATTCTCCCTGTGTCTGCGTGGGTCTTGCCCCCACAAACCAAAAAGATGTGCAGGGTCGGCCACGCTAAATTGGCCCTTAATTGGAAAAACAAGAATTGGGTACCTAAATGTTTTTTGTTTTTTTAAAAGACCAGTTTTATCTACAAGTATAATATGCAAAACAAGACCCACTTTCAATGCAAGTATTTCCTCCTGCAGTTTCCATCCAGCTTGCAATCTCAACAATAAGTATTCTAAATAACTGCTCCCCAATTACCATGATAACAGCTGTATCTCTTTCTGGAAGAATGGAACAAATTAACTGACTTCTAATATTCAAATCTGGCATCCATTTGCATCGTAAGATGAAAACAAACTGTGACCACACACGACAATTTGCATGCACCGCTGCTAACCTACCGGGCAGTTGTACTAAACATCCATTTGTCACCATACTGCTCATAAACATCAAAAGATCCATCATTCTTTTTTTTTAAACTAATGCACGAACACTTCCAAACATTTCAAATTTTCTCAATTCTATAGCCTAACATTTTCCTCAGAATCAAGACTCAGATGCCCAGACTCTCAGTCACCAGTCCATTCTCTACTGCACTTCAAATGGTCCGTGCAATCCTTCCTGACATCACCATTAGTCAACTCCTAAAAGCTTGCACTATTTCCTACTCTCATTTTTCAGCATCATCTGAAAACTACCAAGTCTCGAGAGATGTTTGAACAGCTCTTAGAGTCCTTTGAATTTTTAAACTTAAGTCCACGTAGAGGACTCTATTATGTATATAATAGGCACATTTCAACAAACACTGGACTGGGCTGTAAGCGAATCCTCCAACTGCTACTGTTTAACAATCAAAAATGTATTTAACCCCTTCAAGTGAAGAAAAAATTTAATTATCTCAGCCTAAAAATATTAATTGTCACCCATGTGTTAACTCTTCAAAGAAAATTAAAGAATTAAGTATAAACTTTATATTTGTGTCATCATATCAATAAGTTGAAAATATTCTTAGCGGTGTGTATAATTCTCAACCTCTGACTAGAAGGGTACGTGATGTCTCGGATCGTGTTTTCCGGGTCCTTAAGGGGGAGGGGGAGCAGCCCCAAGTCGTAGTCCACATTGGCACTAACGACATAGGTAGGAAAGGGGACAAGGATGTCAGGCAGGCCTTTAGGGAGCTAGGATGGAAGCTCAGAGCGAGAACAAACAGAGTTGTTATATCTGGGTTGTTGCCCGTGCCATGTGATAGTGAGACGAGGAATAGGGAGAGAGAGCAATTAAACACGTGGCTACAGGGATGGTGCAGGCGGGAGGGATTCAGATTTCTGGATAACTGGGGCTCTTTCTGGGGAAGGTGGGACCTCTATAGACAGGATGGTCTACATCTGAACCTGAGGGGCACCAATATCCTGGGGGGGGGCGATGTGTTAGTGCTCTTTGGGGGGTTTAAACTAATTCAGCAGGGGCATGGGAACCTGGATTATAGTTTTGGGGTACGGGAGATTGAGAGTATAGAGGTCAGGAGCACAGATTTGACTTCGCAGGAGGGTGCCAGTGTTCAGGTAGGTGGTTTGAAGTGTGTCTACTTCAATGCCAGGAGTATACGAAATAAGGTAGGGGAACTGGCAGCATGGGTTGGTACCTGGGATTTCGATGTTGTGGCCATTTCAGAGACATGGATAGAGCAGGGACAGGAATGGTTGTTGCAGGTTCCGGGGTTTAGGTGTTTTAGTAAGCTCAGAGAAGGGGGCAAAAGAGGGGGAGGTGTGGCGCTGCTAGTCAAGGACAGTATTACGGTGGCGGAAAGGATGCTAGATGGAGACTCTTCTTCCGAGGTAGTATGGGCTGAGGTTAGAAACAGGAAAGGAGAGGTCACCCTGTTGGGAGTTTTCTATAGGCCACCTAATAGTTCTAGGGATGTAGAGGAAAGGATGGCGAAGATGATTCTGGAAAAGAGCGAAAGTAACAGGGTAGTTGTTATGGGAGACTTTAACTTTCCAAATATTGACTGGAAACGATATAGTTCGAGTACATTAGATGGGTCGTTCTTTGTACAATGTGTGCAGGAGGGTTTCCTGACACAATATGTTGACAGGCCAACAAGAGGCGAGGCCACATTGGATTTGGTTTTGGGTAATGAACCAGGCCAGGTGTTAGATCTGGAGGTAGGTGAGCACTTTGGAAACAGTGACCATAATTCGGTGACCTTTACGTTAGTGATGGAAAGGGATAAGTATACCCCGCAGGGCAAGAGTTATAGCTGGGGGAAGGGCAATTATGATGCCATTAGACATGACTTAGGATGTGTAGGTTGGAGAAGTAGGCTGCAAGGGTTGGGCACACTGGATATGTGGAGCTTGTTCAAGGAACAGCTATTGCGTGTTCTTGATAAGTACGTACCAGTCAGGCAGGGAGGAATGGGTAGAGCGAGGGAACCGTGGTTTACCAAAGAAGTGGAATCTCTTGTTAAGAGGAAGAAGGAGGCCTATGTGAAGATGAGGCGTGAAGTTTCAGTTGGGGCGCTTGATAGTTACAAGGAAGCGAGAAAGGATCTAAAGAGAGAGCTAAGACGAGCAAGGAGGGGGACATGAGAAGTCTTTGGCAGGTAGGATCAACGAAAACCCAAAAGCTTTCTATAGGTATGTCAGGAATAAAAGAATGACTAGGGTAAGAGTAGGGCCAGTCAAGGACAGTGGTGGGAAGTTGTGTGTGGAGGCTGAGGAGATAAGTGAGATACTAAATGAATACTTTTCGTCAGTATTCACTCAGGAAAAAGATAATGT
Source organism: Scyliorhinus canicula (assembly GCF_902713615.1). NCBI lineage: Eukaryota > Metazoa > Chordata > Chondrichthyes > Carcharhiniformes > Scyliorhinidae > Scyliorhinus > Scyliorhinus canicula. The sequence goes on from NC_052167.1 coordinate 23,759,379, forward strand.
TGTGGAGGAGAATGCTGAGAGCCAGGCTATTAGAATAGATGGCATTGAGGTGCGTAGGGAAGAAGTGTTGGCAATTCTGGACAAGGTGAAAATAGATAATTCCCAGGGGCCTGATGGGATTTATCCTAGGATTCTCTGGGAAGCCAGGGAAGAGATTGCTGAGCCTTTGGCTTTGATTTTTATGTCACCATTGGCTACAGGAATAGTGCCAGAGGATTGGAGGGTAGCAAATGTGGTCCCTTTGTTCAAGAAGGGGAGTAGAGATAACCCCGGTAACTATAGGCCGGTGAGCCTCACGTCTGTTGTGGGTAAAGTCTTGGAGAGGATTATAAAAGATACGATTTATAATCATCTAGAAAGGAATAATATGATTAGGGATAGTCAGCATGGTTTTGTGAAGGGTAGGTAATGCCTCACAAACCTTATCGAGTTCTTTGAGAAGGTGACTGAACAGGTAGATGAGGGTAGAGCAGTTGATGTGGTGTATATGGATTTCAGTAAAGCGTTTGATAAGGTTCCCCACGGTCGGCTATTGCAGAAAATACGGAGGCTGGGGATCGAGGGTGATTTAGAGATGTGGATCAGAAATTGGCTAGTTGAAAGAAGACAGAGGGTGGTGGTTGATGGGAAATGTTCAGAATGGAGTTGTTACGAGTGGCGTACCACAAGGATCTGTTCTGGGGCCGTTGCTGTTTGTCATTTTTATAAATGACCTAGAGGAGGGCACAGAAGGTTGGGTGAGTAAATTTGCAGACGACACTAAAGTCGGTGGAGTTGTAGACAGTGTGGAAGGATGTTGCAGGTTACAGAGGGACATAGATAAGCTGCAAAGATGGGCTGAGAGGTGGCAAATGGAGTTTAATGTAGAGAAGTGTGAGGTGATTCACTTTGGAAAGAAAAACAGGAATGCGGAATATTTGGCTAATGGTAAAATTCTTGGCATTGTGGATGAGCAGAGGGATCTCGGTGTCCATGTACATAGATCCCTGAAAGTTGCCACCCAGGTTGATAGGGTTGTGAAGAAGGCCTATGGTGTGTTGGCCTTTATTGGTAGAGGGATTGACTTCCGGAGCCATGAGGTCATGTTGCAGCTGTACAAAACTCTGGTACGGCCGCATTTGGAGTATTGCGTACAGTTCTGGTCGCCTCATTATAGGAAGGACGTGGAAGCTTTGGAACGGGTGCAGAGGAGATTTACCAGGATGTTGCCTGGTATGGAGGGAAAATCTTATGAGGAAAGGCTGATGGACTTGAGGTTGTTCTCGTTAGAGAGAAGAAGGTTAAGAGGTGAGTTAATAGAGGCATACAAAATGATCAGAGGGTTAGATAGGGTGGACAGTGAGAGCCTTCTCCCGCGGATGGAGGTGGCTAGCACGAGGGGACATAGCCTTAAATTGAGGGGTAATAGATATAGGACAGATGTCAGAGGTAGGTTTTTTACGCAAAGAGTGGTGAGGCCGTGGAATGCCCTACCTGCAACAATAGTGACCTCGCCGACATTGAGGGCATTTAAAAGTTTATTGGATAAGCATATGGATGATAATGGCATAGTGTAGGTTAGATGGCCTTTAGTTTTTGACTTCCCATGTCGGTGCAACATCGTGGGCCGAAGGGCCTGTACTGCGCTGTATCGTTCTATGTTCTATATGCAGCCAATTAGTTCTTCCTCACCGTTGACTATATTAAATAATCCTGCTCAACACCTCTGCCTTCCCAGGTTTTCCCCCCAAAAAGAACAAATTACATTTCTATAGTACCTTTAATTGCAGCAAAACATCCCAAGGCGCTTTATAGAAGTGCAGTCAGACAAAAAGATTCACAAAGGGAAAGGGTGAAAGGTTAGTCTTAAAAGAGGAGTAATTCTGAAGTGTGAGGCATGATGATGTAAGCCTCAGTCACCAATCATCTGGCGGAATGTACAAGAGTATAAGAAAATTTGTGGAGGCACAGGGCTGGTATTTAGCTCTTGCCGCCATCACTCAAGTAGCCTTTCCTCATGTCAGAACTTGGATGGTGGGTATCAATATGCGGCCACTGCAATGTTTTCAACTTGTTTCATCAGATATGAATTGACTCAGCATCAGAGTCAGTTCACACCACACATATTGTGACAGAGTCACTAGCATTCTGCAACTGTGGAAAGCACCAGAATTTTTTACTCAATGGAAAATCTGCTGATTGTCTGACCCCCACACCACTCTCTACCCTTAATTCAAAGTACTTTGGAACTGGCTGTTTGAGAAGCTCTGGCTTCTTCTAGCTCGCATTCACTAGTTATAACTGCACTGCAAGTTCAATGTATGATTACTGCAGCTGATCAGCAGAACCGCGCAGGTAGTCAACCAGCACAGTATGTCTGAATCAGCAGAAGTCTAGTTTTATTCCTGATAGGTACGGTCAATCTGCTTTTACTAAGGTTGCAGACTGTGGTTGGGCCAATTCCTGATGCTTTTGTCACATGATCTCTTACCTTCCACGGCCCCACCCCCACACATCTGCTCCACTGGTTGTTCAATTTATCCATCGTCAGTGAAGCTTTTCTCACACTAATAAGGGAATAGGTTCTTCATTACCCAATTAAATGATTCTTGACTGCAAGTTAACAGCCTCCCTCCACCCGCCGCCTCCCTCCACCCGCCGCCTCCCTCCACCCGCCGCCTCCCTCCACCCGCCGCCTCCCTCCACCCGCCGCCTCCCTCCACCCGCCGCCTCCCTCCACCCGCCGCCTCCCTCCACCCGCCGCCTCCCTCCACCCGCCGCCTCCCTCCACCCGCCGCCTCCCTCCACCCGCCGCCTCCCTCCACCCGCCGCCTCCCTCCACCCGCCGCCTCCCTCCACGCCCAATACTTTTTACAACCAGTGAAACAAAAATATTATCTTAATCTTAAAAATCAACCTCAGCCAAGGAAACAGAACATTTTTCTAATCTTCAATGGTGGAAAACTACAATGCTACTTGTGTTTTGGGATCCATTTGAAGTATTAAGTGACAATTGTTGTTTGTCAAAACTCAGAAAAAAAGGAAACAATCTTTTGCACCTGACGCAACGGAATAAGAAATATATTTAATATTAGAAACATGACACACCCACACCACAGAAGATGAAATCTTCACAATACACTGGGGGCCACAAACAGCAATGCAGGGGCATAATTGCTGTACCTGATCTCACCTTTTTTGCTTCTTCCTGGGATGAGATACTCAGTGAATATCCACCGCCTCGGGTTACAACAGGGTAGCAGGGTAGGATAAAGACTATATCTTTACCATGCTGGTTACAACAATGTAAACAGAGCACTTTTTAAAAAAGTATGTTTTAACACAAGTTTAAGTTTTGATCACATTTCGGGTATGTACAGTAAAATGGTGTAATTTATGTATAACTTCTGTTATGATTGACATAACTGTGTAATTCAATTATTTATTTAATAATTTTTTCATAAATGAAAAATTCAATAAAAACATTTTCTAAAAATGCTAGCTAACCTTAGCAGCAGGAGCAAAGCAATGGATAGGGTTACTGAAAAAAACAGACAGAAAAGCAGCACATTCAAGATTCAGAGCAGCAATCACTCTAATTGGGTATATTCCCAATTATCTGACAGATTATAGATTCTAATTAAACATAAAATGGGATATCCAAATTAATACGTGTCATTGAAATCAATATCCACCTACATAATCATAATAATCTTTATTATTGTCACAAGTAGGCTTATATTAACAATTCAAGAAGTTGCTGTGAAAATCCCCTAGTCGCCACATTCCAGCATGTGTTTGGGTACACAGGGAGAATTCAGAATGTCCAAATTACCTAACAGCATATCTTTCAGGACTTGTGGGAGGAAACCGGAGCACCTGGAGGAAACCCATGCGGACAAGGAGAGAACGTGCAGACGGCACACAGACAGTGACCCAAGCCGTGACGCAGCAGTGCTAACCACTGTGCCGCTGTGTTGTCTGGCCAGTGCAGAGAGAACAATTTACAGCAATTTACCATCATTGAAGTTCCTGGTTAGGCACACACCAGCCAGAGTTGGACATATATATCCATTCCTTCACTGTGACTGGGTCACTAACACCCAACACCACTACAGGAGCTCAGTTTATTCTATAAACAATTAGGGATGGGCTATAAATGTAGTCTGGTCAGCATCAGCCACATCCTGCAAATAAAAGTCACACAACAATTCAAATTACTCACAGCGTCCCTGATTTTCTTTGTACTTATAATTTTGAAAATAATCATTGCTAATGAATATTAATTGGGATCACAACTATATTCATGGATGGCAAAACAATAGGTCAAATAGCTGCTGACTCACTCTCCACTTTATTGCATTTTCCAACTTCAGTCCAATTTTGTTTTTATTCATTTTGGGATGTGGGCATCACTGGCTAGCCCAGCACTTATCGCCCATCCTTAATTACCCTTGGGAAGATGGTGGTGAGTGTGAGCTGCCTTCTTTAACTGCTGAAGTCCATGTGGTGTAGGTACAGTCCAATATTAGCACCCCATATGTTACGATTTTCAATTACAGAGCCACATCCAATGCAATTATGCAGATTTCTACTTATTACTGTATCTGCTATATCTCTTTTTTTTAAAATAAATTTAGAGTACCCGATTATTTGTTTTCCCAATTAAGGGGCACTTTAGCGTGGCCAATCCACCTAACCTTCACATCTTTGGGTTGTGGGGATGAAAGCCACGCAAACACGTGGAGAATGTGCAAACTCCACACGGACAGTGACCCGGGGCTGGGATCGAACCCGGGTCCTCAGCGCCGTAAGCAGCAATGCTAACCACTGCGCCACCGTGCCACTCCTCTGCTATATCTCTAAATAAATTGTGGTATAGATTGGGCAATGGGAGAACTGCACACAAACAAGATTATATTTCTGGAAAGGATCGTGTCCCATAATGTGGAATCTTTAGGGGGCCTCACGGTAGCATGGTGGTTAGCATCAATGCTTCACAGCTCCAGGGTCCCAGGTTCGATTCCCGGCTGGGTCACTGTCTGTGTGGAGTCTGCACGTCCTCCCTGTGTGTGCGTGGGTTTCCTCCGGGTGCTCCGGTTTCCTCCCACAGTCCAAAGATGTGCGGGTTAGGTGGATTGGCCATGATAAATTGTCCGTAGTGTAAGGTTAATGGGGGGATTGTTGCGTTAGGGGTATACGGGTTACGTGGGTTTAAGTAGGGTGATCATTGCTCGGCACAACATCGAGGGCTGAAGGGCCTGTTCTGTGCTGTACTGTTCTATGTTCTATGTTCTATGTTTATTCATGGCCTGGTCAGATTGGCTGAAAGCTCATAATCAAGGTCAAGATGTTCATCAGCCAAGTGCAAATTGCTTTGCTCTTGGATGCATTTCAACAAAGGTGACAAGTAATACCTTTACCAAAACTGAATTCATTGTCTTAAATAGCAATGGGTCAATTTTGTTATATCAACTGCAATGGTATTCTTGCAATCACAGGAAACCCTGCACCTTAATGGTGCTTATTATATAATCTGAGTTAACTATGGTCTTTGTGAAACCTATTTCAACATTCAGTCCATTCCTCTTGTAAGGAAAGGATTAATCAGACCGTCTTGAATTTTGCTGCAAAACTGCAACTTATTTCTCTTTACATTGTAGCATCTGTAACCCACAGTTTTTCCTGTGAGCAAATAGTTAATTTAGATGCAAAAGTCACTGAAGTGTTGAAATAATTTTTTTTCAAATTCATTTATGGAATGTGGGCGTCGCTACCCATCCCTAGCTGCCCTTCAGAAGGTAGTGGGAGTTGCCTTCTTGAATCCTTGAGGTGTAGGTAAACCCACTGTACTGATAGGGAGGGAGTTCCAGGATGTTGCCCTAGCGATGAAGGAACGGAAATATGTTTCCAAGTCTGGGTGGTTAAGGCAGCAACAAGTTTAACTAACAAACATGGAAGACATTCCAGTGTATATATTTCAGCAAACTTTAATTTGATAATCTGAGGGCAGGACGGTGGCGCAGTGGGTTAGCCCTGCTGCCTCACGGCGCCGAGGTCCCAGGTTCGATCCCGGCTCTGGGTCACTGTCCGTGTGGAGTTTGCACATTCTCCCCGTGTCTGCGTGGGTTTCGCCCCCACAACCCAAAAAGATGTGTAGGCTAGGTGAATTGGCTGTGCTAAATTGCCCCATAATTGGAAAAATTAATTGGGTACTCTAAATTTATTTAAAAAAAAAAAAAAAAATTTGATAATCTGCAGAAGGAATTACGCCATTTTCCAAAGGAGACTGGTATGGAACGGTGCAGATTTCAATTAGAAATTTTCATTAATAGAATAGCAACAGGAGTGAAACAATTGATAAAGAAACAAAATTGGAGAGTTGTACCAGTCTACAGATAAGAGAATTCATTATAATTAAAGTGATTTTCAAGGAAAAATGGTATGTTGGCCACCATAGCGAGAGGATTTGAGTATAGGAATAAGGATGGCGTACTGCAATTTTATGAAATAGTGGTGAGGCCACACCTGGAGTACTATGTGCAGTTTTGGTGGCCTTATTTGAGGAAGGATGTTCTTGCTATGGAGAGAGTGTAGCGAAGGTTTATCAGGCTGAATCCTGGGATGAAGGGACTAAGTCAGTTAGAATTATATTCACTGGAGTTTAGAAGAGTGAGAGGGGGGTCTCATTGAAACTTACAAATTCTAACAGGGTTAGACAGGGGAGACTCAAAGGGCCAAATGGCCTCCTCCTGCTTCTATTCTCTATGTATTCATGGCAAGCTTATTAAGAAACGTCTGAATCGTCACTTTGAAAGATTTTTAAGCTGGTGTTAGAACAGATGCTTTAGAATCTGATTACGGTCTTAAGTGTCATAAGTACTGGCTGTTAACTGTATGTTTAATTATTGTATGCTTAACAAATCCGTGACCTATGAAACCTATTAATTTGAGGTGTAAATTATTCCTCTTCTAAAACTAAGTTTCTGCTTTATGGATTTCTGTCTTAATGCCCGTGTTAATCCCGTGGTTTCAAATCCCTTCATAGCCTTGCTTCTCCTTGTCTGGGTAGCCTCTAGCCCTACAAGTCTTGGTAGCCTCTAGCCCTACAAACCTTGAAGATATTAGTGGTCCTCCAAATCTGGTCTCTTGCACATCCTTGATTTTAATCACATTAACATTGGCAGCCAGGCTTTTCACTGCTTTGGCCTTAAGTTCTCGAATTCCCTCCTCAAACCTTTCAAGCTCCTCTCTCTCATCTTTTAACTTGCTTCTTAAAATGTCTCACTTTGACCAGGCCTTTAGTCATCTGTTCTAATTTCTACTTCTGTGGTTCAGTGTGGAATAAATGAAACATTTTAATAATGCTCTTGTTAAATGCACTATAGGACGCTGTTGGCCCCAGATTCTAACATGCCCGTCATCCAATTGACATGTGTGGGTTTCAAAATACTGCAGAAAATATCAGATACATTTCTATTACAGCATGCATAATTTACAATAGAATTGGCTCTTTGTTCTGTTGGCCTATCGTCCCTTGAGAGTGCTTTGTTTTTAAAGACCAAAGTGACCTTATTGAATGAAACACCTGCACGTTAACCGTTTTCGTAGCTGTGAAAAACCAAGTCTATAGTTTACACAAATGAAGCACACCCAAATTTCAATTACAGAAAAAAAGCATGAGAATAGGTACTTTTGTGTTTGAAATTGGGATGGGCATTAGATTCCCAAAACTTTCCTCTTGTAATTTCCTTATATTGTACAACTTTTTTATCGATGTGGAAGATCTGAAATGGAAACTTCACACAGCCGTTTGCAGTAGAAAGAGGTTGCACATAGTTCCATGAAAACAGACTGTTTTTCTGGTTCTTTATTCTGCTCCAAAGCAAAAAGTTCAATGATAAACGTTACTGAATGGTCTTGATGGAGACTGGATGTCAAGCTGCATACAAACACAATGCCTGCTGGGATCCCACAGCTGACCTACAGCGCTTGAAAGCAAGTGCCCATCCTCTTTTGCTATTTGCGTGGAGGTGTTATGGTATAGCATTCACCAATGTACACTTTAAGTTATGCATGTGCGCAGCCAGGCAGAAATCATGCAGGTACCATGCAGCCAACTCACAAATGATCCCCTTTAAGATACCATTGGGCATGTCAGCGCAAAAAATTAAAGGAATTGTACATTGAAATAAAGAGGCAGTGCACAACAAAACGTTGAGACACACCACTGGTGCTAGTATGATTTGCAATATCTAATCTACCACCCAACACAGAATTATTTACATTTGCAAATACTTAGATAATATAGCTCTTGCTAAATCTAGTTGATAAAAAAGACTTGTTATACCTGATCAATGCCAAATAAAAACCATGAGGTTTAATATTTTTGTTTTCTCATTGGAATTTCTATTTATTTAAATGGTGCATTAGCTATTCATGAAAATAAGCAAAAGGTGTGTCAATCAAAGTGGTCCTTCAGCAAGTCACTTCTTGGGATTGTAGTCCTGAACCCAAAAATTACTGAGCACTTTTGCTTTTGTGGACAACGGGCATTAAACACTTCTTGGGATTGTAGTCCTGAACCCAAAAATTACTGAGCACTTTTGCTTTTGTGGACAACGGGCATTAAACACTAAAATGAAAACAGCCAACACTAAACATTTTCCAAGCCACTGCAAGTAATATTTTCTGCAAGCAAAGTGGATAAAGTGAACCGTGGATGTAGTGTACTTGGATTTCCAAAAGGCATTTGATAATGTGCCACATTAAAGGTTACTGCACAAGGTTAGGCACATGGGGTTGGGGGTGATAAATAAAAGTGTGACAGGAGGATTGTCTAATTAACTGCAAACAGTCAGGTTAAATGGGTCAGATTGGCTAACTAGTGGAGTGTCACAGGGATCGGTGCTGGAACCTCAACAACTTAAAATCTACATTGATGACTTGGATGAAGGGACAGACTGTACTGTCACCAAATTTGATGATACAAAGATAGGTAGGAAGGCAAGTTGTGAGAATACAAACAGTCTGCAAAGGGACATAGGTAGGTTATGTACAAGGGCAGAAATTTGACAGATGGGATTATAATGTGGTAAAGTGTGAGGATCTCTACTTTGGCAGAAAGAATAGAAAAGCAGGATATTGTTTAAAATAGGGAGGGACTGCAGAATTCTGCAGTACAAAGGAACCTAATTAGCATGCAGATACAGCAAGAAATTAGAAAGGCAAATGGAATTGGGTTTATTGCGAGGGAGATGGAGTATAAAAGTATAGAAGTCTTGCTACAACTATCCCAGGCCATTGGTGAGGCTCCACTAGGAATACGGTGTACAGTTTTGGTCTGCTTACTTAAGGAAGGATATACTTCCTTAAGTAAGATGAGGTTATTCATGACCTTCTCAACCTTGCCTCTCGCCTGAGATGTGGTGATGCTCATGTTAAATCATCACCAGTCAGCTCTCATACTCAAAGGGAAAAGCAGCCAATGGTTATCTGGGACTATGGCGACTTTTTTGGTATCAGTTCAGAGAAGATTCAGTTGGTGGCTTCCTGGGATGAGAGGTTTGCCTTACGAGGAAGGGTTGAGCCTATACTCACTGAAGTTTAGAAGAATGAGGATCTTATTGAAACATCTAAGATTCTGAGCGGGAGGGACTTCGTCAAAGTAGATGCTAAGAGAATATTCCTTCTCATGGGGGAATCTAATGCAATATGATAAAAATCAGTCAGCCTTACCTGATGTGAGAAATAAATTGAGGAGCTTGCACATTTCACACTGGACTTTGAAGCACAACATAAGTAATCTTCTACGCCCGAAGTCCTAAGAACCAAACGAACTGAAGAAAATTCAAGAAACCTGAAGAAAAATAGTATTTTTGTTATAAATAGGCAGTTTGATTAAATAACTTGCCAACATAAAGAACATAAGAAATAATTGCAGGTGAAAATTGCAGAAGAAATCATATGGTCCACAGCTAATCATCAGCCTTAACTTCACTCTCCGCCATTTTCATTACCCTTGATTCCTGGAGAGATCAAACATCTATCTACCCAACCAAGGAGCTTCCACAACCCTCTTGGGTACAGAATTGCAACGATTCACAACGCTCTCATGAAGTTGCAATATGTATATATGGAAATGTCTGTGATCAATTAACGTCAAAGAGTTGCAAGACTAGGTAATAATGTTCTTCCGATTGCTAATAGCATTTGCTCCCTCCCATCATCACAGATGCAGCTTCAAGGAACACTGGTCTGAACTTTATTCTTCAAATTTAGAATGAAGCAGTATCAGGTAATTTTACAAATATATTACAAATACTAGAAATATTAATTTGTCTTTTCATCAGAAGTCAGCAGCAGACCTGCTACAAACGTACAATAGTTACAGCTCTGAATTAAAAAAAAAATTAATTTTAGAGTACCCAATTCATTTATTTCCCAATTTAGGGACAATTTAGCATGGCCAATCCACCTACCCTGCACATCTTTGGGTTGTGGGGGCGATCCCACAAACACACGGGGTGAATGTGCAAACTCCACACAGACAGTGACCCAGAGTCTGGATTGAACCAGGGAACTCGGCGCGGTGACAGTTTCGCCTTTTACTTGACAATTTTAGCATTGTAGCTTCTTCCTTCATAAATCACATATTTTGACTCACATTTCAGAGAGATTAAATAACCTGCTGGGCCTCCTTTATTCCTTGAAGATTTAGCACATTTTCTAATTACAAAACAGAGCAATTAGTTTTGAAATATTGAGGTAAAACAAACCCAATGATTTTTTCTCATCATTGTGTCATGTCAACAGGGGTGGTACCAGGGGATTGGAGAGTGGTGAATGTTCAAATGATGGCCCCTGTTCAAAAAAGAGAATAGGGATAACCATGGGAATTACAGGCCAGTTAGTCTTACTTCGGTGGTAGGCAAAGTAATGGAAAGGGTATTGAGGGATAGGATTTCTGAGCATCTGGAAAGACACTGCTTGATTAGGGATAGTCAGCACGCATTTGTGAGGGGTAGGTCTTGCCTTACAAGTCTTATTGACTTCTTTGAAGAGGTGACCAAGCATGTGGATGAAGGTAAAGCAGTGGATGTAGTGTACATGGATTTTAGTAAGGCATTTGATAAGGTTCCCCATGGTAGGCTTATGCAGAAAGTAAGGAGGCATGGGATAGTGGGAAATTTGGCCAGTTGGAAAATGAACTGGCTAACCGATAGAAGTCAAAGAGTGGTGGTGGATGGCAAATATTCAGCCTGGAGCCCAGTTACCAGTGGCGTACCGCAGGGATCAGTTCTGGGTCCACTGCTGTTTGTGATTTTCATTAACGACTTGGATGAGGGAGTTGAAGGGTGGGTCAGTAAATTTGCAGATGATACGAAGATTGGTGGAGTTGTGGATAGTGAGGAGGGCTGTTGTCGGCTGCAAAGAGACATAGATAGGATGCAGAGCTGGGCTGAGAAGTGGCAGATGGAGTTTAACCCTGACAAGTGTGAGGTTGTCCATTTTGGAAGGACAAATATGAATGCGGAATATGGGTTAACGGGTTAGGGTTCTTGGCAATGTAGAGGAGCAGAGAGATTTTGGGGTCTATGTTCATAGATCTTTGAAAGTTGCCGCTCAAGTGGATAGAGCTGTCAAGAGGGCCTGTGGTGTGCTAGCTTTCATTAGCAGAAGGATTGAATTTAAGAACTGTGAGGTGATGGTGCAGCTGTACAAAACCTTGGTCAGGCCACATTTGGAGTACTGTGTGCAGTTCTGGTCACCTAATTTTAGGAAGGATGTGGAAGCTTTGGAAAAGGTGCAAAGGAGATTTACCAGGATGTTGCCTGGAATGGAGAGTAGGTCTGACGAGGAAAGGTTGAGGGTGCTAGGCCTTTTCTCATTAGAACGGAGAAGGATGAGGGGCGACTTGATAGAGGTTTATAAGATGATCAGGGGAATAGATAGAGTAGACAGTCAGAGACTTTTCCCCCAGGAGGAACAAACCATTACAAGGGGACATAAATTTAAGGTGAATGGTGGAAGATATAGGTGGGATGTCAGAGGTAGGTTCTTTACCCAGAGTAGTGGGGGCACGGAATGCACTGCCTGTGGAAGTAGTTGAGTCGGAAACGTTAGGGACCTTCAAGCGGCTATTGGATAGGTACATGGATTAGGGTAGAATAATGGAGTGTAGATTAATTTGTTCTTAAGGGCAGCATGGTAGCATTGTGGATAGCACAATTGCTTCATAGCTCCAGGGTCTCAGGTTTGATTTCGGCTTGGGTCACTGTCTGTGTGGAGTCTGCACATCCTCCCCGTGTGTGCGTGGGTTTCCTCCGGGTACTCCGGTTTTCTCCCACAGTCCAAAGATGTGCAGGTTGGGTGGATTGGCCATGATAAATTGCCCTTAGTGTCCAAAATTCTATGATTAACCTAGGACAAAAGTTCGGCAGAACATCGTGGGCCGAAGGGCCTGTTCTGTGCTGTATTTCTCTGTGATCTATGATATGCGACCAGCATCTTTCAAGTCACAGCAAATCCCAAGACTTGCCCTACAGAGGCAGTTTAACCATATTTGTATGCGAAAAAGAAGAAGGGCACTAATATAAACCAATAGGATAACCCTCAAGCCTTCAGCAAGTTACGAATCCATCTCCAGGTCTTATCCTTTATATCGATGGACATTTTAAAACAAAAAAAATCTTCCAGTGAATATGTTAACAAGCCTTTGGAAATTCAAATACAATAATACATAGAACATAGAACAGTACAGCACAGAACAGGCCCTTCGGCCCTCAATGTTGTGCCGAGCCATGATCACCCTACTCAAACCCACGTATCCACCCTATACCCGTAACCCAACAACCCCCCCCCTTAACCTTACTTTTATTAGCACACTACGGGCAATTTAGCATGGCCAATCCACCTAACCCACACATCTTTGGACTGTGGGAGGAAACCGGAGCACCCGGAGGAAACCCACGCACACAGGGGGAGGACGTGCAGACTCCACACAGACAGTGACCCAGCCGGGAATCGAACCTGGGACCCTGGAGCTGTGAAGCATTTATGCTAACCACCATGCTACCCTGCTGCCCTTAGTATGGCTAATACATATGGCTTTGTCCAGTCATTCTGACTTGCAAATCTCTTAAACAGCTTGGAGGCTGGTCAGGAAAAGCTGTGCTAGCCATCACCTATTTTCATGCAAACATTCTTCTATGTTATTACTGACGAATGTGACCAGGTGAATAAGGTAATGGAATGCTGTTTAAATTATTGAGTATGGCACCTGCATTTGTTGAAACCTCTTTGAAATCTGTTCACTCTTAAATTAGTGCTTCACCAAAACTCCTCTCCTTCTCGTGTATCGGCGGTATGGTTTACTTGCTTTAGAGAAGAAGTATTTTTTAGCTCCTTCCGAATCGGTCCTTCAATATTAAAATCTTACTGCACACACACTGAATGAGATATTGTTAATATCTGTCCTAGTGACTTCCGGTGGCGGCCATGCGTGGGTAGGTCGCGTTTTCGGCAGCTCCCGCCACTAACGAACTAATGGGCACTTTTAAGGAGCTTTGACGGCCCTTTATCGACGCAAACCGGCAGGCAAACGGCGCTAGAAGGCTCCCTACAGCAGTTTATGGAGGGGACCAGGAGCAGGATGGCCAAAGGACCAGCAAGAAGCGGCAGATACAGGCGCGGGATCAGAAAATGGCGGCCAGCTTGGATCAGGCAGCGTGGGCCCAGTGGTCGCGGGAACAGCAGGAGTCCCTTAGAAACTGCATTGCGAACCTGAAAATGGAGACACTGGCCTCAATGACGGCCTCAATGGAGAAAATAGTTGAGACCCAGAAAATGCATGAGAAGGCGATCAAGGAGATTGAGAAAAAGGTCTCGGATAACGAAGACGAGATACTTGGCCTTGGCGTCAGGGTGGAGGCACACGCTGCCCTACACAAGAGGTGGCAGGAGAGGCTGGAAGACCTTGAAAACAGGTCCAGGAGGCAGAACCTGCACATTCTGGGCCTTCCTGAGGGCACGGAAGGGTTGGACGCGAGTGCATTCGTGAGCATGTTATTGGGGTCCCTAATGGGGCCAGAAGCATTCCCTCGGCCTCTGGAACTGGATGGGACGCACAGAGTCCTTGCAAGAAAGCCCAAAACGAATTAACCGCCGAGGGGTATGGTTCCATCACTTCTCAGATAAGGAACGAGTCCTGCGATGGGCTAAAAGGAGCGGAGCAGCAGGTGGGAGAACAGCTTATTCCACATCTACCAGGACCTGGGAGCTGAACTGGCTAAGAGGCGCGCTGGATTCAACTGTGCTAAGGCGGCCCTCCACAGCAAAGGGGTGAAGTTCGGGCTACTGCATCCGGCGAGGCTGTGGGTCACGTATCAAGATCGCCACCATTACTTTGATACACCGGATGAGGTGTGGAATTTCATCAAGCAAGGAAAAGGTGGACTCGAACTAAAGGACAGCCACACTGGGACGTTACTCTGGTGGGGTTAGTAATTGCCGAGTAGCCGGAGGCAGCGACATTTTGTTGTTTCCCCTTATTTTTGTTTGTTCCCTGTTTCTTCGGCCATGTTTTCGGCTTTTGTAGAACTTGACCGCAGAGGGAGGAGGGGGGCCCTACACGTAGGGCTGCTCTCCTGGCAGCTGGAGCCATTTCTTTGGTGGGGCCGGGTTTGCCCCCAGGGTTGGCTGTTTGTTTCGCTGGGGGGAGGGGGTGGAAAATGTTCTTTGGGGGCCGTTCAAGCAGATAAGTTGGGCTTTCCAGGGCAGCACGGTGGTGCAGTGGTTAGCATTGCTGCCTCACGGCGCTGAGGTCCCAGGTTCGATCCCGGTTCTGGGTCACTGTCCGTGTGGAGTTTGCACATTCTCCCCGGAGGAGGAATGGGATGCTTCTTGGCTGACAGAAAAGGTGCCAACATGGGGAAACAGAGGGAGAGTCGGGGGAGGCCTTCAATGGGAGGGCTCGAGTAAGTTGGGGACTCGGGCTCGTGGCTGGCTGAAAAAGGGAGATGGCTAATCAGCAGCGGGGGGTGGGGGGGTCGTCAGCCCTCCCATCCAGGCTGATCACGTGGAATGTACGGAGCCTGAATGGGCCGGTCAAGAGGGCTTGCATTTTCTCGCACATAAAGGGGTTAAAAAAGGCAGACGTAATCATGCTACAGGAGACGCACCTAAAACTTGCGGACCAAACAAGATTGAGAAACGGGTGGGTGGGCCAGGTGTTCCATTCAGGGCTGGATTCAAAGACCAGAGGAGGAGCAATCCTAGTCAGCAAAAGGGTGGCTTTTGAGACAGGGAATATTGTAGCTGACAAGTGGGGCACAGATACATAATGGTCAGTGGGAAATTGCAGGGGACTCGGGTGGTGCTAGTGAACATTTACGCTTCAAACTGGGACAACGTGGATTTTATGAGACGCCCGCTGGGTAAAATTCCAGACTTAGACTCACACAGTCTGATTATGTTTGCGGGCGGATAAGGAGGAACATCAAGAATTATCTGGAAACTAATGATACGGGGGAGGTAGCGGCATCCACGGTGTGGGAGGCCCTGAAGGCAGTTATCAGAGGGGAGTTGATCTCTATCAGGTCCCATAGAGAGAAGAAAGAAAGAGCGGAGGGAGAAAGGCTAGTCGGGGAGATGCTCAGAGTAGACAGGAGCTATGCGGCGACCCTCAAGTCGAGGCTACTGAAAGAGCGCCGGAGGCTGCAGGCGGAATTCGACCTGCTGACCACTGGGAAGCCGTAGCACAGCTGAGGAAGGCCAAAGGGGCTATCTCTGAATATGGGGAGAAAGCGAGTAGAATGCTGGCGCACCAACTTCGCAAGAGGGAGGCAGCCAGGGAAATTGGGGGGGAAAGAGAAAGGCACTTGTAACGGCTCCTCTGCCATTCTTGCTGGCCCCCTACTCCTCCAGTCCGGTGGTGGTTCCATTAAAGATCTGGGGTCAGTGGAGAAGAGGGGCAGAGGGGGCCTCAGTCTGGACCCCGATACGCAACAATCACAGATTTGGCCCAGGCAAGATAGACGGAGGGTTTCAAAGCTGGCATAGGGCAGGCATTAAAAGAATGGGGGACCTGTTCATAGATGGTGCCTTTCCCAGCTTCAAAACGCTGGAGGGAAAATTCAGTTTGCCCCCTGGAAATGCTTTCAGATACCTTCAGGTACGTGCCTTTCTGAAAAAACAGGTGGTATCATTTCCGCTGCTACCCCCATGCAGGATACAGGATAGGATGGTCTCCGGCACCTGGGTTGGGGAGGGGAAGGTTTCGGACATCTACCAGGAACTTCAGGAGGCGGAGGAAGGCCCAGTGGAGGAGCTTAAGGGCAAATGGGAGGAGGAGCTAGGTGGGGAGCTCGATGCGGGCCTGTGGGCGGACGCCCTAAACAGGGTCAATCTCTCTTCATCATGTGCCAGACTTAGCTTAATCCAGTTTAAGGTGGTCCCCGGGCGCACATGACGGCAACCAGGATGAGCAAGCTCTTTGGGGTGGAGGATAAATGTGCAAGGTGCGCGGGAAGCTCTGCAGATCATGTCCATATGTTCTGGGCATGCCTGGCTCTTAAGGGATTCTGGCAGGGTTTTGCTAAGGCAATATCTAAGATCTTAAACACGTGGGTGGTGCCGAGTCCAGAGATAGCGATCTTTGGTGTGTCAGACGATCCGGGAGTTCAGGAAGCGAAAGAGGCCGACGTATTGGCCTTTGCCTCCCTGGTAGCTCGGAGACGGATCCTTTTAATGTGGAGGGACTCGAAGCCCCCGAGTGTAGACACCTGGGTTAGTGACATGGCTGGGTTTCTCATTCTCGAGAAAATAAAGTTTGCCTTGAGAGGGTCCATGGCGGGGTTCTCTCGGAAGTGGCAGCCGTTCCTCGACTTTCTAGGACAGCAGTAAAGGTCAGCAGCAGCAGCATCTGGGGGAGGGGCATTAAAAGGGGAGGGCAGCACAGTGGCGCAGTGGGTTAGCCCTGCTGCCTCATGGCGCCGAGGTCCCAGGTTCGATCCTGGCTCTGGGTCACTGATCGTGTGGAGTTTGCACATCCTCCCCGTGTTTACGTGGGTTTCATCCCCATGACCCAAAGGTGTGCAGGGTAGGTGGATTGGCCATGCTAAATTGCCCCTTGAAAAAATTAATTGGGTACTCTCAATTTATAAATAAAATTAAAAAAACAAAAAGGGTACATTTACATGATTACACAATATTTGATGTTTATATGATTTGTCTTGGAAACCATGGGGTGAGAGTTCAAATCTCATTGGTGATTATTTTTGAAGGTTAATTGGCAAAAGAAGCAATGGCGACATGAAGTTAGGATCTGGAATGCATTGTCTGAGAGTGTGATGGGAGTAGGTTTCAATTGAGGCCTTCAAGAGAGAACTGGGTTATCATCTGAAAAGGAAGAATGTGTAGGGCTAAGGGGAAGAAGCAGGGCAGTGTTATTAGGTGAATGAGGTGGGCATTAGCCACTACCGATTGTTTCTTGTACGTCAGCTGATTTTCTATCTTTTCAAACAAGAAAATCTGCTCCTTTAGATAACTGTGGAACACAAGGAGACCATTCAGCCTAGTGTGTCAGTGCTTGCTTTTTACTAGAGCAGTTTAACACTAATCTCAATGCTCTGTTCTCATCCATTGTTTCCGCCATTTCTTCTGATATCTTAGTTTAAAATGAACTACAAGGCACCACATCAAACATCTTTTTACTGCAACAATACAAAAGCAAATTACAGCGAATGCTGGAAATGCTCAGAGGTCAGGCTGGGTCTGTAATGAGCAAAGAATTGAGTTAATGTTGCATGCTGATGATCTTTTAGAGCTGGATTCGGACAAAATTGGCCGAGTGATAAGAAACAAGACAGTAATGATGAACAGTTTTGGGGCCTCACGGTAGCATGGTGGTTAGCATCAATGCTTCACAGCTCCAGGGTCCCAGGTTCGATTCCCGGCTGGGTCACTGTCTGTGTGGAGTCTGCACGTCCTCCCCGTGTGTGCGTGGGTTTCCTCCGGGTGCTCCGGTTTCCTCCCACAGTCCAAAGATGTGCGGGTTAGGTGGATTGGCCATGCTAAATTGCCCGTAGTGTAAGGTTAATGGGGGGATTGTTGGGTTACAGGTATACGGGATACGCGGGTTTGAGTAGGGTGATCATTGCTCGGCACAACATCGAGGGCCGAAGGGCCTGTTCTGTGCTGTACTGTTCTATGTTCTATGTTCTAACAGTTGCTTCTCAGACCGAGGAAGGTATATAGTGAGGTTCCCCAGGGGTTGGTGTGAGTATGCCTGCTCTTCTCGATCTATATTAATGAATTGGGTGTACAGTGCACAATCTCAAAATTTGCAGATGACACAAAACTTAGAAGGATTTTGAACTTTGAGGAGGGTAGTGATAAACTTCAGAAGACACCGACAGGCTGGTGGAATGGGCAAACAGTGGTAGGTCAAATTTAATGTTGTGAAATGTGAAATGGTTCATTTTGGTAGAAAGAACGAAGTCAGGCAGAGAAAGAATAGAGGGAGCTGGAAGTATATATACATGTATCATTGACGACAGCAGAACAGGTTGAGAAAGTGATCAATAAAGCATATGGTATCCTGGGTTTTACAAATAGAGGCATAAGAGTAAAATGTGAGGAAGATCTAATGAACCAGTATAAAACACTGGCTTGGCCTCTGGGGGCAATGTGTCCAGTTCTGGACACCACATTTCAGAAGGATATGAAAGCAACCCCAATCTGTAAGCTTATGGCCTGGCATATCCCTCAGTCTACCCTTACCACCAAGACAAAGGATTGAACCTGGTTTAATGCAGGAGGGCATTCCAGGAGCAGCACCAAGCATATCTAAAAATGAGATGTCGACCTTGTGAAGCTACAACACAGGACTACTTGCGTAGCAAGTGATAGACAGAGCTAAGCGATCCCACAATCAACAAATCAGATCGAAACTCTGCTGTCTTGCTACATCCATCCATGAATGGTGGTGGACAATTAAACAACTCACTGGGGACAGTGACTCCACAAATATCCCCATCCTCAATGATGAATAACTGGTTGCTACAGTGGATTCTGTCTTTAACAAAGGATATGACAAATAACTGAGATTTATGTACACCATAAGATAATTCCACTTCTCAAGATATCCTCGGTGATACTTCTTCTGACAGTTTTCTACACTACCAGTGTTCAAAATTTAGCAGCAGCAGTGATATGTTACCATCGCTAGTGAAAAGAAAATCCACAGCACTTTTATTTTTTAAATTGTTTTTGGCAATTCCTCGGTAACACAATTTTCAATTTTGGGACCTTGCAGTTTTTGCTTCAGATACATATTTTAAGCACATCTACTTCCCAGGTATTTCCGAGATCTGGAGGACTGAACTCAAAACCTAGATAAGAAAACCGGCTTTGGTCGGAAATCTAATTATTTATCTATAATACACAGCTTTGCACTGCGCGCTGTGTACACTTCCTGTAATATGTTCTCCCTCAAAAATTTACTGATAACATCCTTATTGTCATAAAACAGCACATTTTCCAGCTCACCGAGAAATACTACACAGAATTTGTACACAGATATGCAAATAAATTGTTAGTTAATAAAATTCCCATCTTTCTATTACATTAAAATTCTGTTGCTTCAGAAATACTAACAAAATAAAAAGATATTTGCAAGCTGTCTTGTTTGGCCTTAATTTCACAGGCAAATATTCACCCTTAGTCTCCTAATCTTGAAAATAAAGAGCAGGTGCTGTGTTGAGTGAAAATATGAATGCAACATTCACTGTTAAAAGTAATTGTAGCTAGTCTCAAGGTGCAATTTTAATCAACGCAGGTTGAAGATAACAGTTGCTAAATATTCTCATCAAATTTTTGATATATATTTATTTTGCTTTGAAGCTTTGACAAGCTGTTGTCAAATCAGCTGCAGATAACGCCTGGGTCCAAAAACTAACACACTATATTGTCGCAGATTATCCTTTTACTTCCTGTATCTATTCAAATCAAAATATTTGCAGCACACAAGAATCAGAGTTAACTTTTAATCCAGAAGAGAGAATTTATTTAGCATAGTTCAATTTTAGGGGCTTTCTATTTAAACATAAGGTGTATTTCTGATCAGATTGCCTTTCCAAATCATCCCCTTGAATAAGGTTCATGCAGCTGGCGATGCGTTCCATAGCCTTGATGCAGGATGATCTCAAAAACATTAGTAAGCTATGCTTGGAATTTTGGATCTTTCTACTCAAGAATTAGGTTGAGGATTTATTAAAACACTGTACAATATTCTGAAAAAGAAAAACGATTTGCATCTTTCCAGGAATATAACCAACCACCTTTAAGTGATATCTCTAGGTGCTAAAGAATTGTATACCATGGGATTCTTGGAGCATCTGCATCATTGAATTGCGGGAAATTTTAATGCAGCACTCAGATTTCAAACAAGTGCATTCAATTGTGCAAAATGATTTTCATTCCAAACCACAAGTGATTTCATACAGCTGGGAAGAGCTTTGCATGACACAGAGACGTGGCATTTCCAAAAAGGGCGACAGGAAAAATATCAAACTTTAAATCTTCAAAAAAAGAGAGGCCTTTTTCTTCTCCATCTCCTCTTCAGCTGGCTATGGAGCAACGTTGCTGAGATGTGAACAGGTCCCGCAATGCATCCCGAAGTAGGAGAAAGGGTGAAAAGAGAGAGTTGGATGGATGGGGACAGTGTGAACAGAAATGACAAATAGCCAGGTGGTGGCAAAGTGCAGCCTTAGTTTTTTCCCCCCTTTGGCAATTATTTCTTATTAACCATACTTGCTGTAGCTTAGCCAAGATTGGCATCTCACTAATTGATAGACTGTGCCTCTTTTAAAAAAAAAAGCTTTATCCTAAACTATGATTTTCACCTCAGTTACAATTATTTTAAAATATTGGAGGTCAGAAGGATTAGCCCCTAATATTCTTTTCCAGATTAAACCATAAAAAGTAGCTTTGTATAACAGAAGAGCTCAATAAATGGGAGTAGACCGTACAGCTCGAGCAGCCTGATCCGGCATTCAATATCATAGCTGATCTGGGGCTTCAACTCTGCTTTCCTGTGCAAAATTCGATTTATCTCAGGCTTAAATGCATTCAATCATGGAGCATCTACAACCTGCTGGAGTAGAGAATCCCAAAAATTCATAAACTTTTGAGTGAAGTAATTTTTCAACTCAGTCCTAAATGATCGGCCAATTATGCGGAGTGTTCCCCCTGTATTGCCAGTCAGCAGAAATAACCTGTGTGTGTCGACCCTGCCAATCACCTTTAGAATCTTGCTTGTTTCAATAAGATCACTTCTCGCTCTTCAAAACACCAGAGAACACAGGACAACCTATTCAGTAATGATACAATAAAGATTTGGGCAGAATGGATAGAGGTTTGATCGTGATAATTGATGGAGATAACATAACTTTTAAAAATCATGTAATGAAATGTTAAACTATTTAGCGTTACATAGCTGCTTAATATATGCAATATATTATTGTAATAGAAATAAATCTGAAAAACAGCAATCTGAAGACAACAGCAGGATCTGATAGCGAGATTTCTTTCCCTGAAAGACAAGTGCACATTGCTACTGGGATCAACCGCAGAAAGACACCACAGGTTTATAAACACTGAACTCACGAGTAGGAAATCCATTGCGAATTGAAGGTCACCTTCTCACTGTCTGCACTCTATTTCTAAACAGTAAATTTCCACCACATTCACAAGGGTAAAACTCAACAAATACTCAATCTTGGGAAACTGTGGCAACCTGAAACTGAAGAGAATATCAAATGGCAACAATTGCTGATGGCCATTCCCGCTCCATGGCAGACAGACTGAGACTGTCATCAGACCAGAGGGGGATAAAAACTTCAAAGTAACCCATAAATCATTTATAGATTAGATCAATAACTTTTACACAGGTTCAAATTTGCTACTTCATGAGTGTTCATAGGTCATTTTATATAGCTTATAGATGATTACAATGTCTAAACAAGCCTTGTGCACTGTGAACAGCGTTGGTTTCCATTTTACAAAAAGGATATTGAAACACTGGTGAAGGTACAAAAATTATTAGACATAACCTTTCAATTTTGCATCATTCTGTAAGGAAAAATCTCCAGAAAATGGCGATCCGGTGTATCGCTCAAGACTATAAAACATTTGATAAGCAGACAAAGATATTTCCACTTGAGGGAGACCAAAATTAGGGACCATAAATATAAGATAGTCACTAATATATCCAATGGGGAAATTCTGAAGTAAGCCACTCCAATTTAATGCAACGAGCTCCAACAATGCAAAAGCGATTATTTTTGATTCCTAAATCAGTCGTCCTGTGACCTCTCCGATAGCCAGCTTAATGTCAGCTGTGGTCAGTTGTAGCTACGCCGCTTATGCCATGACATATCTAACTGAAACCCCATTGGCTTCTGAAGGTCAATCACCCCCAGTGACAAACCTCTTTCAGATTATACAGCATTTCAACTGGCAGCTCGGAGTTCTCGAAAGGAGTCTGGAAAGTGGCTCTCCAGAGACACCAGTGCTGCTTTTCTTACATCAAGTCAGAGGTATCATCAGTGGTAATGTTCGAGCACTTTTAGAGAGTGAGTTAGAGACCTTAAATTCTTTAAAAAAAAAATAAATTTAGAGTACCCAATTATTTTTTCCAATTAAGGGGCAATTAGTGGGGCTAATCCACCTATCGTGCGCATCTTTGGGTTGTGGGGGTTGAAACCCATGCAGACATGGGGAGAATGCAAACTCCACACGGCCAATTATGCCAAGTGTTCCCCCTGTATCGCCAGTCAGCAGAAATAACCTCTCAGTGTGTCAACCCCGCCAATCACTTTTAGAATCTTGCTTGTTTCAATAAGATCACTTCTCGTTCTTCAAAACTCCAGAGAACACAGAACAACCTATTCAGTAATGATACAATAAAGATTTGGGAAGAATGGATAGAGGTTTGATCGTGATAACTGGTGGAGGTAACATACCTTTTAAAAATCATGTAATGAAATGTTAAACTATTTAGCGTTACATAGCTGCTTAATATATGCAATATGTTATTGTAATAGAAATAAATCTGAAAAACAGCAATCTGAACAGAACAGCAAGATCTGATAGTGAGATTTCGTTCCCTGAAAGGCAAGTGCACATTGCTACTGGGATCAACCGCATAAAGACACCAGGGACTGGATTCAAACCCAGGTCCTCAGCGCCGTAGGCAGCAATGCTAACCACTGCACCGCCCTGAGACCTTAAATTCTTGACCAAGTAATTAATTGTTGAGCATATACACAATCAATTTCCTACAACTAAACCGAAATGATATTATGATAATGTTTTGCAGCCCCAGATTCAATTACCACCTTGCTCCTCTTATGTTTGATTTAAAAAAAATAAATTTAGAGTAGCTAATTATTTTTCTTTTAGAATTAAGGGGCAATTTAGCATGGCCAATCCACCTAACCAGCACATCGTTGGGTTGTGGGGGTGAAACTCATGCAGACATGGGGAGAATGTGCAAACTCCACACGGACAGTGACGCAGGGCTGGGATTCGAACCCGTGTCGTCAGCGCCTCAGTCCCAGCACTAACCACTGCGCCACGTGTCGCCCTTTATTTTTGATTTCTACAGTGTAGCTCCAGTTGTTCTGCTCCTCTCTTCACTGCAGTTCAAAATACAGCCCAGTCCTCTGGTATCTGCCCACAGAATGCTCTCTGCTCTGCCTGGGTCCTGGCTGCCTTTCTGTTAATGACATTAACTGCTGCCAGAAACTTTGGCAACATTCTAGATTTTCAATGTTTGAAACAGTCGCAGCATAAATTGTGCAAAATCAAATTCTTAGTTCAATGTTTCACAAACTTTCCAAGTATTGCTTTCCGGGAATGAGTTCTGTTTACGTTATTTTTTATTTCTTCAAAAACCTGCAATTATTTGGTGTTTTTCACAACCACCTAAAAGTTCTTCAGAGCCAATTAAGTACCTGTGTAGCCAGTGTGTTGTAATTAGGAAACACAACGACTAATTAGCACTCACAAACAATATGATGACGACCATTTAAATATTTTTTTGTGATGTTGCTTGAGGGATTACTACTAGTCAGGAGACGTGGCTAACTCCCCTGGTCTTCTTCAAAATAGTGCCAACAGGGTCTTTTACATTATCCCAAGCAAGCAGCAGGAGCCTTATGTTAACATCTCTTCCGAAAGATGACACCTCCAAGTGTGGCCCCAAAGTGGGACTTGAACCCCAAACCTTGTGACTCAGAGGTTAGAGCGACACTCACTAACCTACAGCTCACATTTGGTTCGTAGGATGTTGGCAGAGGAAGATCAAAATTTGACACCCAATCCAATTTGTCCTCGAGGCAGTCATGGTCGACTTGCCTCCTTGAATAAATAAATTGGCTTACTAGGCCTTTGCAGAGGGCAACAGAGGGTCAGCCACACTGCTGTGAGTTGTGAGTCATATATAAGGCTATACTGAGTATGGACAACAGCACTGCCTGAAAGGGTAGTAGAGGCAGGAGCCCTCACAGCATTTAAGAAGCATACAAGGGATAAAGTGCTGGAAAATGGGGTTAGAATAGGTAGGTGCTTCATGTCCGGCACAGACATGATGTGCTGAGAAACTTTATGACTATTCCCTTCCCCAAAGAACATCAATGAGCCAGGTGGTTTATTGATTGATTACATTAAGTTAAATTTACTACCAACTGATGTGGTGGGATTTAAGGTCAGGTCTCTGAGTCATTAGTCCAGGCCTCTGGATTATTAATCCAGTAGATAATGATTATGTTATGATGCCTTCTGGCAATGTTATTAACCTGTTGTTAAGCGTGTGATCAAATGGATTGCTCGATATCAGACTGAAGTTCTCTGGAGCAACCTCAGCAAAGGCAGGGCTGTGGGTTTGGCAATTTTCATTTCACAAAGTAATGCTAATCCCTACCAACCACAAGAAGAAAAAATGTATCCCCTGGTGAGATCAGGTACACAGTGTGGACAAAATAAAGGCAGGTCCTTTTCCTCCATGACTTGCCTACATCACTGCCTGCTGTCACTTTAACAAGCCTGTTTCAGGTAGCATGTAAGGCTCTCGATGAAGCCCCGCTCCAAGGTTTTAGCAGATCATCTAGGCTGACACCCAAGTACAAGAACGATGGTGTTTTGCAGTGTTTAACGCGTCACCTTTCTGACAAGATATTAAACAGAAACCGATCTTCCTTCTCAGATTGAAGCAAAAGTTTCCATATTACCGTTACAAAGTGGTATAGGAGTTCTATTCAATCGCTTGGCCAATTTCAATCGCCTAAAACATTACGATAAAGAGCGATTATCTGATCACCATCTCACTGTTGTTGCTGGTACCTGGCTATGTGTACAGTGTGAGCGTCATACATTACAACACTGGATTGTACTTCAAAAGTGTTTAGTTGACTGAAAAGTGCTTTGGGACATCCTGAGGTCTTGAGTAACACTTGCCCTTTTTTTCCTGTTACTCTGCTTTTGCGCCTCCCAGAGTACTCACTACAGTTAACCATGCAGCTGACAGCTATCACGCAAGAACCAGTCAGTGGAATGCAAGCAATATGCTACCTTCACCAAGTTCATAATGTGTTTCATTTCTTTTATATAATAAAGGAGCATTTTTAGCTGTTCAATACAGAATTATTTCCTTCCACTGACTTAACACCCAAATTATCTCAATTAACAATTCAGGAAAGGGATAAATTGGAAGAGAATTATATTTCCTTTCATTGTTACTGACACACAGGTGTTTTTGCTAAGTGTCAATCAAGTAGTTAGGAAAGCAGGGTAAATAGCAGAAAAGATGGTTAAAAAGTTACAGATGTCTGTTTCTATATTGTGGAACTTGGCCAAGGAGATGCATTTTCAGCTTCCATGAAGAGGTCAGACGTTTCCGAAAACTGCAACTTTTATGACTAATTTCAAAAAGTAATCAATATATATAGAATAGGTACCATTAGCATTCAATTATCTTGTCCCTCAAGCATAAACCATTCACACACATCCCCTTGGCAGCTCAACACATTCATCGAGTGAAAGCTGACCCACATAACAGGAATCATAGAATTTACACCACAACACAATGCACTCTAGCATTGGTGGTCATACCTTCAGTCACTAGTTTTCATGCTCTGGAATTCCTTTCCTAAACCCATCTGGTTCTCCACCTTCTACTCTTTAACATCCATGCCTTTGATCAAGCGTTTGCGCACCCTTCCCAATATCTCCCTCAGGTCAGCAAGGAAGATGGGCGGCATGGTGGCAGGGGCAGCGCGGTGACACAGTGGTTAGCTGCCTCACAACGTCAGTGACCCAGGTTTGATTCCAGCCTTGGGTGACTGCTTGTGTGGAGTTTGCACGTTTTCCCAGTGTCTGGTGTGCGTTTCCTCTGGGTGCTCTGGTTTCCTCCCATAATAAAAAATGTGCAGGTTACGTGGATTGGCATGGTCAATGGGTTATGGGGTTAGAGCAGGGGAATGGTACTAGATAGAGTACTTTTTCAGATGGTTGATGCAGAAGCGATGGGCTGAATGGCAATCTTCTTTACAGGAGGGATTCTATAGATATTGGAATATAGGGTAAAATTTCAACATTTGCTGGTGTTAACAAATTTGGAATGGCAAATGGTGAAGATGACATCAATTGACTGCAACGATGATTTGATTGGATTTATTGTCACATGTATTAGTATACAGTGAAAAGTATTGTTTCTTGCATGCATACCGTGCATAGGGAAGGAAGGAGAGACTGCAGAATATAAATGTTACAGTTATAGCAAGGTGTAGAGAAAAGATCAATTTAATACGAGGTTGGTCCATTCAAAAGTCTGATGGCAGTAGGGAAGAAGCCGTTCTTGAGAAGGTTGGTACATGACTTCAAACTATGGGTATCTTTTTCCTGACAGAAGGAGGTGGAAGAGAGTATGTCCTGGGTGCGTGGGGTCCTTAGTTATGATGGCTGCCTTTCTGAGGCAGCGGGAATTATAGATAGAGTCAATGGATGGGAGGCTGGTTTGCGTGATGGACTGGGCTACATTCACAATCTTTTGTAGTTTCCTGCGGTCTTGGGCAGAGCAGGCTCCATACCAAGCTGTGATACAACCAGAAAGAATGCTTTCTATGGTGCATCTGTAGAAATTGGTGAGAGTCGTAGCTGACATGCCAAATTTCCTTAGTCTTCTGAGAAAGTAGAGTCGTTGGTGGGCTTTCTTAACTGTAGTGTCGGCATGGGGGGACCAGGACAGGCTGTTGGTGATTTGTACACCTAAAAACATGAAGCTCTCTACCCTTTCTACTTCGTTCCCACTGATGTAGACAGGGGCATGTCCTCCACTATGCTTCCTGAAGTCGATGACAATCTCTTTTGTTTTGTTGACATTGAGGGAGAGATTATTGTGGTCGCACCAGTTCACCAGATTCTCTATCTCATGCCATAATGACTCTATTTTGCTGTAAGCTCTCCAATGTCTAATTTATCTTATGCCCGTTTTGCTTTGAGGTCAGAGGTCTGTGCTATGTTAGTTTGGGCAGCAGCAGGGGCACTACAATCGGTCTCAGTGACTTCCTTTGGGATGGGGGGCACGATTCCCACTCCTGATAACTATTTCTTGACTTCTGAAAGGATTAATATAACCTGGAATCAAGTTCAGTCATGAAGGCCACCATAATCAAAGGGACACTACAAAGTTTGTATATGAATGGTCACTTAGGTGGCTGTATCAGAGAACGCTCAACACCAGTAGAACTGCAAGTGTGTCAACATCTCAACATATTAAGGCAGAATGTAGGGATAAAAAAAGCAATTATAGTGAGCTCTATAGGTTCTATATTTGCCTTAATTACAGGAAATCTAAAGTTTTGTATTCCCACTTTCTCCAATGCAAAATCATTCTTAAACTCCATATCTGTTAGCTCTATTGTCATATTTTCTCTCAAGACAGATAAGACTTTCATTCTAGGCACGTGTTGTAGTTGTAGAAGAGTAAGTGATCAATTCTCCTATTCCTCTTCTGTCTAATGAGGTGGAGCAGTTCTGGAATCATTAAATACTTCAACCAGCAATCTCGTCAGAATCAGGTGAAACTAGACCAGAAAGGTCAGCATCAGTATAATTTCAAGATGGAAACAAAAATATGTTGGAAATCTGAAAGGTAGAGAAAATAGTCTATTTACATTTTTAAAATGATTTCTACCTGAAATATTACAATGTCTTCAAATGCTGATAAGACCTATTGGGCAATTGCAACATTGACTGTTAAAATTCATGTAATTTAGAATCCACAAAGACACTTTGGCTAGAAATTTCACACCATTGCAGCAGTCGTTATTTTTAAAGATGTGTACTTGGCCCGTTTGCATTGATTATCCATCACTACCTGTCCCGAGAATTATTTTTGCCACTGTATGGTTTGCGAGGTCACTTCAGAGAGCATCAAACGTCAACTCTATTATTTACAACTGAAGGTTTGGAGTGACAGGTTCCCTCCTTTGAAGAACATCAATGAACCAGTTGGCTTTTATAACTGCAGTGACTCAAGAAGATATCTCATCTGCTCAATGGCAATCAGAAATGGGTAATAAATGCGCGCCTTGCCAACTGCATCCAAAGCCCAAGAATGAATTTTTTTTAACAAAAGAAAAATTATTGAATTCACATGCCTGAACTCTTAACCTTGGGTTTGCTAATCCAGTATGGTAAACACTGGATTTGTAGTGACCTCAAGTTAAATAACAGACTATGCTTCCAAGGGACAGATAACAGCTCTGTACTTACTGTCGTGCATCATTCTCCGTCCCCAATAAGAACTAGTTATTTCTATCCTTGAAATTATGCAACAGGTCTGTATTTATAGCACAGAGGAAATGAAAAATGTGAACTATTTTTAGCAATGATAACATTAAATACAACACAGCATTTCTCAAAGGGATGTATATGAATAAACTTGTTGGAGCTGCAAGATCAGCTCACAAATCAGACAAAGCAAAATAGATAGTTTGACAACTGGACTGTTGTGTTCATAAAAATTCAGCAACATATAGCAATACGGAATTGCAAACTCTTTTGTTCCGAGCTTAATTGCTGTTCTGCAAAAGCTGTTGCACCCAAGATCTGCCTTAATGAATGGCAATGGATGTAAAACTGGCTAATTTCAACACTATGCTAGAACTACGTTCTAATTTTAGTCTCAAATATCACAACAAATTTAACTGTGTGCTTTTATTAAGACAAAAAAAAAATCAGTAAACTATCCAGCAAGCATATGCCAGAATTGAGTATTGGATCTTCCTCCTCAATTTTGTCCCCATCTCCACTGAAGGAGCTAATGTAACCTTTAATGTGATAGACTTCTTTAAGTATTAATTGTATACATTAAGGTACAGTGTCTACAGATGGGGGACACTCATTGGATGACTGTGCATATAGTCTCAAAAACATGATGCTCAGCCCCGACTCCACTCATAATGTGTAGCTGGCTCAGAACTGCATGGTCCCCACTCGGACAGAATATCACATTGGAACAGGTCCCTGAAACCTCCCTCAGTAGCCTCAGCCCCACCGTTTGAACCATCTCGGGAAATCTATTTTTTTATTCATTTACGGGATGTGGGTGTTGCTGGTTAGGCCAGTATTTATTGCCCATCCCTAGTTGCCCGTCAGCAGGTTTTCCTTCTTGAACCGTTGCAGTCCTTGAGGTGTAGGTACACCCACTGTGCTGTTCGGCAACACTAAACGCATTAAAATGGTCATTGGATAGGCATATGGACGATAAGGGAATAGTGATGGGCTTTAGAGGGCCGAAGGGCCTGTACTGCGCTGTTATGTTCTATACCTCGCCATTCACCTGAGGAAGGAGCTGTGCTCCGAAAGCTCGTGTTTGAATCAAACCTGTTGGACTTTAACCTGGTGTTGTAAGACTTCTTACTGTGCTCACCCCAGTCCAACGCCGGCATCTCCACATCATGTTCTATGTTAAGGAGGGAGTTCCAGGATGTTGCCACAGCCAAAGTGAAAGAACGACGATATATTTCCAAGTCAGGGTGGTGAGTGACTTGGAGGGGAACCTCCAGGTGGTGGGGTTCTCAGGTATCTGTTGCTCTTATCCTTCTAGATCGTTGTGATCATGGGTTTGGAAGGTGCTGTCTAAGGAAACGTGATGAGTTACTGCAGAGCATCCTGTAGCTGGTACACATAGCTGCCACTGTTCATCGGTGGAGGGTTGAACGTTAGTGGAAGGGGGAGCAATCAAGTGGGCTACTTTGTCCTGCATGGTGTGGAGCTTCTTGAGTGTTGTTGGAGCTGCACTCATCCAGGCAAGTGGAAAGTTTTCCATTACACTCCTGACTTGTGCCTTGTAGATGGTGGACAGGCTTTGGGGGGTCAGGAGGGCAGTTACACACTTTAGGAATCCTAGCCTTTGACCTGCCCTGGTAGCCACAATATTAATATAGCTAGTTCAGTTTCTGATCAATGGTAACCCCCAGGATATTGATTGTGGGGCATACAGTGACGAAAAAATTAAATGAAAATCACTAATTGTCAAGAGTAGGCTTCAATGAAGTTACTGTGAAAAGCCCCTAGTCACCACATTCCGGCGCCTGTTCGGGGAGGCTGGTACGGGAATTGAAGCGTGCTGCTGGCCTGCCTTGGTCTGCTTTCAAAGCCAGCGATTTAGCCCTGTGCTAAACCAGCCCCTATATGTGGCGTAAATGAAACTTGCCACCTGTCTGCCCAAGCCTGGATATTGTCCAGGTCTTGGTGCATTTGGACATGGACTGCTTCATTATCTGAGGAGTCGCGAATGGTGCTAAACATTGTGCAATCATTCGCAAACATCTCCACTTCTGACCTTATGATGGAAGGGAAGCCTTCGATGAAGCAACTAAAGATGGTTGGGCCTCGGACAATACCCTGAGGAACTCCTGCAGTGATGTCCTGGAGCTGAGATGATTGACCTCCAACCATCACAACCATCTTTCTTTGTGTCAGGTATGACACCAACCAACAAAGAGTTTTCACCCTGATTCCCATTGACTCCAGTTTAGCTAGGGCTCCTTGATGTCATGCTCAGTCAAATGCTGCCTTGATGTCAAGTGCAGTCACTCTCACCTCACCTCTGGCATTCAACTCTTTTGTCCATGTTTGAACCAAGGCTGTAATCAGGTCAGGAGCTGAGTGATGCTAAAGGAAGCCAAACTGAACATCTGTGAGCAGGTTATTGCTGAGAAAGTGCCACTTGATAGTACTATGCTATTCTGCTCTGCGGGAAAGGGGTTTCCTGTACTCCACTTCCTCACCCATCATCCAGTCCCAACGTGGCTTTCCATCCTGCCATCAGGAGGTGGCCAGAGACACCCAGAGAAGGGCTCTCTTTGTGAGAGTCCTCCCCTCTTACATCAGGGACCTGGCACGGAATAGTGCTGCATGTAGCAGTCCCATGCAATAGAAGGTTAAGTCAGTTCACAGACTCCCAGGCCGCTTATAATTTCTGTGGCCATGGGGAGTCCATGTCTATGTTGAGCATATCTTTGGGGGCTGTTCCTCAGGTGTTGTCTGTACTTCAGCTCCACAGTCCAGATCTTTGGCCACCTGATGCTGAGAGGGGCAGGCAGACCAGAGGACCTCCTTGTTAGCCTGCTTCTGGGCCTGGCCAAGGTGGCCATGAACAGGTCCAGGTAGCAGGCAGTTGAAGGAGGTCATTCAAAGCAACTGTTTCTCATGATTGCGCCATGCCCTTGTCCCTAGAGAGGGAGCACATAACGGACATCTGTACACTGGAGACCCTTCTGTGGCCAGAGAGTGTCACAGGAACTGGAGTGCATCATCAGCCCTAGTAATTACATTTTAATTTACTGGGTTTTTCTATTGAAATTTTTGCTTTAATATTTTGGTTTAGTTACAGTACCACTAAGGGGTTGTGTGCTTTACCATAATTTGTTTATTGTTTGGTCAAAAGAATAAGACACATTTATCAACACTGGTGGCAGTGGGTTGTACAGTTGGGAAGTATACATTTCACTTTGCGAATAAACCTAAAACTGAATGAAGATTGACGTCTGGTCTCCTCATTCACCAACTAGCTATTACAAAGTTTACCAATGTGTATTATTCTCTGTTACTTTCTATGCTTGAGGAGGAATGCTTGAGAATTTGTTAAACAAATTCATTGGCACGATTTTTAAATGTTCACGCAACATTCAGGACAACTGTTGTTTTTAGTCGGCATGTATATCAGCACACTGATCTGCATTAGTATAAACAGCACAGAGTATTCATGCAGGTTAAAACCATATGCTTATACCTGAAATCGAGCTACCGTCAGAAAGACTTTAAAAACAAAATGTGAGTTTTAGTCCAATATATTTGGACTGACCTGCAAGTTAGGGCAGCACGGTAGCATGGTGGTTAGCATAAATGCTTCACAGCTCCAGGGTCCCAGGTTCGATTCCCGGCTGGGTCACTGTCTGTGCGGAGTCTGCACGTCCTCCACGTGTGTGCGTGGGTTTCCTCCGGGTGCTCCGTTTTCCTCCCACAGTCCAAAGATGTGCGGGTTAGGTGGATTGGCCATGCTAAATTGCCCGTAGTGTCCTAAAATGTAAGGTTGGGGGGGTTGTTGGGTTACAGGTATAGGGGGATATGTGGGTTTGAGTAGGTTGATCATTGCTCGGCACAACATCGAGGGCCGAAGGGCCTGTTCTGTGCTGTACTGTTCTATGTTCTATGTACTCTGGTGTTACACAGCCCAAATGTTCTCACCAGATACAGTTCAAGCTTGGAAAGTTAAAATATAAGCTTCTCCTTCTGCCAAAGTTCCATATGTATTTAAAATTTTAATTGTAAGTGAGGGGAAAGGTTTGGGGAAAAAAACCTTATTTGGAAAGCAAGTTCTTTGCCACAGGAAGTAGTTGAGGAAGAGACTATTGCATCTTTTAAATAACTGAATAAATATATGAAAGATGTTGAGATAAAGGGTTACAAGGAAAGAAACAGTTGTGAGATTAATGCTTCAAAGAATCATTACAAACATGGGCCAAAAAGGTTTCCCACTGTGAGCTTCTATATTTGTATAATATAGGGTTTTACAGAAAATCTGAAAATCTTATTTGCAGCACTGAAAAATGCAAATCTGTTATAATACATTTTGGGGCGTAGGGATCTAAACTTTGCAAATGAACAGCAATCTGCTTTTGAGAATTGGGTCTACTGCATCCCAAATCAAAACTATAAAACAAAATAAAGCTACAATGCTCAAGTCCACTGGAATACCAGTAGAAAGATCTTGGGTATTATTCATTTGCATCTGAAAAATCAAGTTATTGAGACTGATCTTAAGCCATAACAAATGAAGGGATATGGGGATAGTGCAGGAAGGTGAAGGCGAGATAAAAAGATCAGCTATGACCTTATTGAATCATGGAGCAGGCTCTGGGGCCTGAATGGTCTACTTTCTGATCCATTTCCCACATGCTTTTGAGTTCACAATTCATCATCACAACATAGGTCTCCAACCAAATTTTTTTCTGTAGTGAAAATGCCATAAGTTAACAATAATTAAAACAGAAAATGCTGGAAACACTCAAGTCTAGCAGCAACTGTGGAGAGAATCACATTTAGCATTTCAGGTCGATGACCTTATATTAATACACTATTTATATTACAGTATATGTCAGAGAGCTGAATATAAACAAGGCAGAGTATGTGTTTCTCAAGCTATTACGCAGCAACTTAAATCAATTTGGAATAAATTCACTAATGGAAACAGATTAATAGAAATCTTGCTGGAGCTATAATTATGTTGCGCAAGTTATTGACTGTTGTACGACGCTTGACGACTACATTGTGAAAAGTTCTCCTCGACATCTTTAGTGAGCCAGACAAAACAAAATCCATTCATCAGGTTATCACCATGATACTGGCTATTTTATCTCAATGCAAAAAGTAGCACAAGTGTGGTGTTCAAGAACTATCAAGCAGATTCATATTTTACTACTGCTGTAATGCCATAACAAACAAAACAAGCAAAATTGCACCAGATCACTAATCTTGTTTGAACTTGTCATTAATTGTTGATATAGATCTAGTTAGCTGAATGCTTCTTTCCAGTGCCCATAGGCTTTGAAGTCCCATTATGGCTTGTGAATTGTAAACAGACTCTTCCCACAGAGGTCATTTTATGATGTTTTAGCTTCTTTTACTCAATTGTTGAACTTGACCATTTAGTGTTTAACACTTCCTTAACTGAGTAATACATTTAGGAAGCATCAGCCAACAGTAAGATTTCTATCTCTTCTACTTTTAAGGATTGGAAACAGTGCAGCCTGCCCAAACGATTTGAAAATCAAAATAACCCAGGAGATTCCACTGACAGGAGGTGAAACAGTGCTGACGAACATCTGTACTGTACCATCTGCAAGATGTGCTGCAGGAACTCACCAAGACTCCTTCAGTAGTACCTTCTAAACCGACGACCACTACCATCTAGAAGGACAAGAGCAGCAGATACCTGGGAACCCCACCAACTGGAGGTTGCCCTGCAAGTCACTCACTGTCCTGACTTGGAAATACTGTATAACACTGTCGCTGGGTCAAAATCCTGGAATTCTCTCAACAGCACTGTGGGTGTACTTAAGCCTCAGGAACTGCAGCGGGTCAAGAAAAAAGCTCATTACCACCTTCTCAAGGGCAACTTGGGAGGACAATAAATGCTAGCCTAGCCAGCAACGTCCACATCCTGTAAATTAATTTTTAAAAATGCAGCAGAAATACATTGCTTGCAAAAATATCAAGCTAAATAAAGAGTGGGAAAGAGAAAGCCAAAGAGATAAAGAACACAAATATTGATAAAGTGCCTTTCACTACCTGGACACAAACCAAAGGCTTTACAGCCATAAAGTACTTTTGAAGTGCAGTCACTTGGTTTTTCAAAAATTGTTAATGGGGTGGGGTGCAAGTGTCATTGGCAAGGCCAGTGTTTGTTGTCACTTGGTCCATCATGCCTGCTTCAGCACTCCGAAAGGGGTACCCAGTTTTCTTCATCTGTTCTTACCCCATATTCAAAGACACGCTGGTTAGGTGGATTGGCCATGATAAAATTGTCCTTAGTGACCAAAAAATGTTAGGAGGGGATATTGGGTTACAAGGATAGGGTGGAAGTGAGGGTTTAAGTGGGTCGGTGCAGACTCGATGGGCCGAATGGCCTCCTTCTGCACTGTATGCTCTATGTTCTATATCCTTTTAAATATTCGTCTCGTGGTTTTTTGCCAATGACGGGCGTTAATTTATTGTTTCTCTTTTGTATTTACTATTTACGGCGGGGGGGGGGGGTTCTGTTTTTGTTTGTTCTTAGAATTTTCTGTTATTGTTTTCTTTTTTGTGAAAATGTGAAAATTTGAATAAAAATTATTTTTAAAAAAAAATATTCTTCTTGTATAAAAACTATCAAATATTCTGATTCCATCACTGCATTCCATGTCCTAACAATCTGGAAATTTAAATATCTCCTAAACTTTCACTTTAATCTTTTGGTGGCGTTCATAAATGAATGACAGTCCAACTCTGAAACACACAGGGCCTCATGCATACATGTAATAAATGGCATACCGTTTACATTACACTTTACAGCACTTGCTTAAGATGGAAATAGCTATCTTTTTCTCTTCCTAACACCTCTTGTCAAGTAATTACATTCTGAAAAGGCAAATAACTTAGAGTAAGTGAAGTGCTTAGGATACAAGTATCTTGTCTGTTTCTCCAAACTCCTATCCTCAAAGTTTTCCTTCTTTTTCTCAGTTATGAAAGTGATATTTTCACCCCTTACTTTTCATAATCTCCTCAAAGCCCCACACAAACACGAGTCATTTTCAGCATAATATAAGTCAATAATCAAAATAAAATACTCGATTGATTTAACAATTTGAATTTTATAAAAAGAGTTGTCCTACAGTCCACGCACATTTCTGGCCAGTTGTCAGGAAGGGCAGCTTACTTTGGATATTGGCACTTCAATGGAAAAATGAAAACCACACTCCAGTGCTTTTCTACTTGGTTGTCACATAACTTAGTTTGCTGCAGTTTTTATACTGCTCCTGTAGAACCATGACTTCCTGTTTGTTCCTTCTTCACTGCCAAGCAGGGTTAGTTTAGAGCAAACAGAAATCATCCTAGATCCTGGGGGTGAAGGTTCAAATCCCGCTATTTCAGATGGTGAAATTGGAATTCAATAAAAGAAATCTGGAATTAAAAGTCTAATGATGACCACAAAACCATTGTCGATTGTCGTAAAAACCTATCTGATGTCATGCCTACACATGACTCCAGATCCACAGCAATATGGTTGACTCTTAACTGCCCTCTCAAGGGCAATTAGGGATGGGCAATAAATGCTAGCCAGCCTGCAACGCTCACGTTTCATTAGCAAACTAAAAAAAAGGTAAAAATTATCAAGCTTCAGGCCCTAGACAGATGGCAGGTGTCATTAAAAAAAAACCTTTGCACGATCATTTCAAAAGTAAACCTAGTTTGAGACAATGTTAGGACTTTGCCTCCATACCAGAAGATCATGGATTCAAGGCCCGATCCAAGAATAGAACAAAAGTACAGTTCAATTTGAGCGTTTTGTTGAAAGTGCCATTTTTTAAATGAGACATTAAAACAAAGCTTTATTTGCTTGGTCAAATCGACAGGAAATCAGACCCATACACTTTTCCAATCTGAAAGGAGCACTGAGATTTGCACGATGAGTTGGCCAACACTACCTCAATCGGGGTGGCATGGTGCAGCTGTTAGCACTGGGACTGCAGCGCTGAGGACCCGGGTTTGAATCCCGGCCCTGGGTTACTGTCGGTGTGGAGTTTGCACATTCTCCCTGTGTCTGTGTGGGTTTCACCTCCACAACCCAAAGATGTGCAGGTTAGGTGGATTGGCCACACTAAACTTCCCCATAATTGGAAGAAAAAAAATTGGGTACTCTAAATTTATTTAAAAAAACACTATATCTCAATCAACACCACCAAAAGCAGACTAAAAGATCATTCTTTCATCACGGTTTCCATGGAATTTAGATTCACGTGAATAAAGTACAGCACTTTGTTTTACATTCTGGGATTTGTAGTAAATAGATCAAAACTTGACCGTATGAGAGATGGTAAGCATTGGTAAAGCAATCAACAACATTGAAAATGATTTTCTGAGGTTCATGAAACAGAGAAATGATCTTTTCCAGAAAGCTGCAGAGCAATGGTAGGAGTACTTAGGTTTAATACCTAGTAATTATGATTGTATTCCTTACATGAACAATGACATTTGTAACAAATATATCTTTATCCTTTTTCAATATATCCTCTTGGGCCTGAAGCTTGGGGAATTTTTACCTTTTTTTAAATTCGCTTATGAAATGTAGGCGTTGCAGGCTGGCCAACATTTATTGCCCATCCCTAATTGTCCTCGAGAGAGCAGCTAAGAATCAACCACATTGTTGTGGATCTGGACTCATGTGGAGACCAGACCAGACAAGGATGCCAGATTTCCTTCCCTAAAGGACATTAGTGAGTCAGATGGGTTTTTAATGACAATCGACAATAATTTCTTGGTGATCATTAGACTTTTAGTTCCAAATTTATTTTCTTGAATTTGAATTTTACCATCTGAAATAGGTAATGCCTGGTTTAATAGGCTGTGGAGAAAAAACACGTTAACCATACATCAAAATGTTGCAGGCAAGTGTGGCAAATTGTACCCTGCCTCCTAGTGCTAGTGCACTATTTGTTTCATGTGAACTAAAAAGAATAATTAGGCCATTGAAAAAAATTTGCCCCTGGAGAAACAGTTAAGCAAGATTGTGATATGTGAAAGAATGTACACTTTGGAAACAAGATAAAGGCCCCAATAGATAGGCTTCCATCATCTTCCCCTAACACCCCGCTCCCACCACCCACATGCACATTCTGCACACTCCATGACAATACCAGGCTGTGGCGGCTCAAAATTATGGGGAGAAACCCTTGCCTATGACTGTTCAACAAAAAATGTCATTGTGCTGCAGCTAAATCTAAACAATAATAATGTTGAATAAGCAAATGAGGACTACTGTATGCTTTCAAGTCAGAACTAATAGGGCAGCACGGTAGCACAAGTGGATAGCACTGTGGCTTCACAGCGCCAGGGTCTCAGGTTCGATTCCCCGCTGGGTCATTGTCTATGCGGAGTCTGCACGTTCTCCCCGTGGGTTTCCTTCGGGCACACCAGTCCTCCCACAATCCAAAGACATGCAGGTTAGGTGGATTGGCCATGATAAATTGCCCTTAGTGACCAAAAAAGGTTAGATGGGGTTATTGGGTTACGGGGATAGCGTGGAAGTGAAGGCTTAAGTGGGTCGGTGCAGACTTGATGGGCTGAATGGCCTCCTTCTGCACTGTATGTTCTATGTTCTAATTGTAAGATATCTAAGAAGCAGCTACTGAAAAGATGGAATAATCCTAAATCTGCCTAAAGCTGTTCCCCAAAAGATGGTAGTGGCACAGAATGCAATCAACCATCCACTGTTTATTCACAGGTTTGTCCAGAGTCTTTACACAGATAACAGGTAATTCTTGACACTTCTTGATGTTGTGCTGGGAACTGAACTGCCTTTAACTGTCTATATAATTCCAGTTCTGACTTGTGTGCTGGATAAATGTTGCAGCAATTTCTTGATTCAGATCAAATTGGCATGTGACCATGGTTAAAAAATTCCTGGCGACGCCAAGAATCTCTGACATAATTCAAAATCCAGTACAACTATAATATAGTACAGTTTGCAGTTCACCAACTGTACCTAAAGTAAAGTCAGCAGTGCAGCTTTTAAATCAAAATAATTTTTTTAAGGAATTAATTGATGGGTGTCACATTTTCAAAAAGGCTTCCAGAACACCAGCGGGAACATCTTCTGATGATCAAAAAAATACCTCTTCCAGGCTAACTTAGCCTCGACATGAACTCTAATAGGTCTGGGCTCTAAACTAATGAAGGTACTCAGGAATATAGAGATGTTTGGAGCACCAACTTGGATCAGCTTCTGTTCAATATCACAAGTGTTTATGGGCCAAAAAGGCAATTCCTTTCCAATATTCAATCAGACTTTTCATTTTTTGGGGGTCAAAATCAACAGTAGCATATACAAAAAGTTCAGGAAAAGGAGACCTGCTAACCCAATTCCACTAAACACAAAAAGCCTCGGACGTGAAAAGAGAAACAGAGGAATAGATGATTATTATCCGTGGCAAACAAGTCCTGAATGTTTTCTGAACAACATCTGAACTGACAATCCATTTTGTATAATATGGGTAGACTATGGAACAACAGGCAGCATTGGTCACTATGCTGCTAACTAAGTAAGTTATAAACGGTGACAATTATATTTTGACCTAGATACTAGTATACAGCAGGACTACATCTTGACATAGTGCACAGAACTAATGCTGAAACAACACACATCAGTATTGCCCAACTACACATTCTCACCTGTTCACCATCTAACAATCAAATCGGGAACACTTCCAAACTAATTTATTGATATTCCAAGTGATCTGGATTACTATGCAAGACTATCCCGTCATTGTACGCCTTTTAAAAAAAATTTGAGGGACATGGACATGGTTGGCTAGGCCAGCATTTATTGTCCATCACTAATTGCCCTTACAAAGATGATAGTGAGCTCTCTTCTGGAACCACTACAAGTCCATGTGGTGTAGGTTTATCCACAGTGCTGTTGGGGAGGAAATTCGAGGATTTTGACCCAGCGACAGTGAAGGAACAGTGATATATTTCCAAGTCAGTATGGTATGCCACTTGGAGAGGAATTTCCAGGTGGTGGTGTTCTCATGTATCGGTATCTTCATGCTTCTAGATGGTAGCAGCTGTGGGTTTAGAAGGTGCTATCTAAAGAGCGTTGATGAGTTCCTGCCACACTGATTTTGTGGGGCTTTTTTAATTTAGAGTACACAATTATTTTTTTCTCCAATTAAGGGGCAATTTAGCGTGGCCAATCCATCTAACCTGCACATCTTTGGGTTATAGGGGTGAAACCCACGCAGATATGGGGAGAATGAGCAAACACCACACGGTCAGTGATCCAGGGCCGGGATTCGAACCTGGGTCCTCAGCGCCTCAGTCCCAGTGCTAACCACTGTGCCACATGCCACACTGCTTAACGAGAAGACTGCAGCAAGAAATTGCCTTGCAACACCTGGTGCTCCTATGGTCAACATGGACGGTCTAGGGCCGAAGGCCAATTTTTATTTACTAAAGAAACCACAGGTTGAGGTAGACCACATTACTTTTGGTTGCTATTTCGATGTCATTGTTTTCAGTCCCTGCTTCAAACTACATTGCTCAGCTACCGGCTCCATCCCTCACCCTGGTAACAGTCTAAGATTAAGCCAGTTTACTCACAACCTTTAGTGTCACATGTGATCCAGAGATGAACTTCTGACCACATATTCATGCCATCACCAAGGTTGCCAGTTTCCTATAACATCACCTGACTTCTCCCACCTGCTGAAATTTATTTTATTTGTTCATGGGATGTGGTGATCACTGGAAAGGCCGACATTTGGTGTAATTTGAATTCGATAAAAATGTGGAATTAAGTCTAATGATCACCATGGAACCATTGCCAATTGTTGTGAAAAAATATCTGGTTCACTAATGTCCTTTAGGGAAGGAAATCTGTCATCCTTACCTGGTCTGTTCTACATGTGACTCCAGATCCACAGCAATGTGGTTGACTCTTAATGCCCACAGGAATGGCCAATAAATGCTGGCCCAGCCAGCGATGCCCACATCCCATAATCGATTAAAGAAAAAGGGTGGTGGTGCTCGGCCTTCTTGAACCGCTTCAGTCCAGGTATTGTAGGAGCACCCACAGTGCTATTAGGAAGGGAGTCCCAGGTTTTGACTGAGCGACAGTGAAGAACTGGCAGTATATCATTCCAAGTCAGGATGGTGTGGGACTCAGAGGAACTTGCAGGTGGTGGTGTTCCCATGTATCTGTTGCCCTCCTCCTTTTAGGTGGCAGAGGTCACTGGTTTGGAAGGTGCAATTGAAGAGTCTTGGTGAGTTGCTGCAGTGTATCTTGTCGATAGTACAAAGTGCTGCCACTGTGCATCAGTGGTGCAGGAAGTAAATGATGAAGGTGGTGGATGGGGTGCCAATCAAGTGGGCTGCTTTGCCCTGGATGGTGTTAAGCTTTGAGCGTTGCTGGAGCTGCACTCATCCAGGCAAGTGGACAGTATTCCATCATACTCCTGACTCGGGTTGCTGATTGGTAAACCTCCCCGCCCCCCTCTCCCCCTCCCCACCACTCCCCCCTCTCCCCCACAGACCCAACG
Organism: Scyliorhinus canicula; assembly: GCF_902713615.1. NCBI lineage: Eukaryota > Metazoa > Chordata > Chondrichthyes > Carcharhiniformes > Scyliorhinidae > Scyliorhinus > Scyliorhinus canicula. Next base: position 23,800,787 of record NC_052167.1, read on the forward strand.
GCGCACAGTTAAAAGCTGGCTTGATGGCAAGGGTAGCTGTGGCCCTGGCAGAACCTAAAGTGGGCATATGAGAGCAGGTTATTGGTAAGTGCCGCTTGATAGCACAGTTAAAAACACTTCCCATAGGGCAGCATGGTGGCACAGTGGGTTAGCACTGCGGCTTCACGGCGCCGAGCATTTTCCTTTGCTTCATTATTTGTTTTATAGATGTCTGGGGCACATAGAAAGAATCAAAGTATTATCAGGGCAACTGAAAAGGACAGCTTCTTTCTTTTGCATGTTTGTCGTAAATCCATTCTGATGGATTTAGGGGCAGCACGGAAGCACAAGTGGATAGCACTGTGGCTTCACAGCGCCAGGGTCCCAGGTTCAATCCCGGCTCTGGGTCACTGTCTGTGTGGAGTTTGCACATTCTCCCTGTGTTTGCGTGGGTTCCGCCCCCACAACCCAAAGATTTGCAGGGTAGGTGGATTGGCCACACTAAATTGCCCCATAATTGGAAAAAAATGAATTGGGTATTCTAAATTAAAAAAAAACACTTTCCATTACTTTGCTAATGATTGGGAGTAGACTACTGGGATGGTAATTGGCCAGGTTGGATTTGTCCTCCTTCTTGTGGACAGGGCATACCTGCGTAATGTTCCACATTGCTGCAAAGATTCCAGGCAGAGCCATAATGCGTCAAGTGGAGAGGCAGTTGGTTTTGATGCAGTCAAAGTGCATTCTCCATGTTCAGAGCCCAGGAGGGGCATGCTCTGCTCAGGATAGATTCCAATTTGAACTTCAGCCATGTGTATGTTAATGTAACTGCATTTTCCTTTGCTTCATTATTTGTTTTATAGATGTCTGGGGCACATAGAAAGAATCAAAGTATTATCAGGGCAACTGAAAAGGACAGCTTCTTTCTTTTGCATGTTTGTCGTAAATCCATTCTGATGGATTTAGGGGCAGCACGGAAGCACAAGTGGATAGCACTGTGGCTTCACAGCGCCAGGGTCCCAGGTTCAATTCCCCGCTGGGTCACTGTCTGTGCGGAGTCTGCACGTTCTCCCCGTATCTACGTAGGTTTCCTCCGGGTGCTCTGGTTTCCTCCCACAGTTCAAGAATGTGCAGGTTAGGTGGATTGGCCATGATAAATTGCCCTCAGTGACCAAAAAGGTTAGGAGGGGTTATTGAATTACGGGGATAGGGTGGAAGCGAGGGCTTAAGTGGGTCGTGCAGACTCGATGGGTCGAATGGCCTCCTTCTGCACTGTATGATCTATGTATGAATGTTCATCTCTCGGTGATAAATTGTTCTTAGCTTTGTTTTTATAAATTTAGAAAACCCAATTCATTTTTTTCCAATTAAGGGGCAATTTAGCATGGTCAATCCATCTACCCTGCACATCTTTGGGTTGTGGGGCGAAACCCACGCAAACACGGGGAGAACGTGCAAACTCCACACAGACGGTGACCCAGAGCCGGGATTGAACCTGGGACCTCGGCGGCATGAGGCCGCAGTGCTAACCACCATGCTGCCATAAATTGTTCTTGGCTAATCTGAAAATGAAAACAAAACTTCTATTTGACCAACCCAACCTACACTTGTACATGGGCTGAAGATATTAACTTTGCAAGATCTATAACAGTGCTTCCCAAACGACTCATTTGACCGCGAACCTTAAAAAGTTATTTGTTAACTATGTTACAAGGTGTGACTAAAAGACACACCCTGGCAGTTTTGCTGGAGTTAAAAAGTATATATTTTTTTACTTAGATAACCTGGTCTAAGTAAAATAATAAAAACGCTCTGACTTTCACAAAGGCAAATAGATTACAGAGTGGGAAGATAGATTAAGTGATTTAGCAATTAGAGTCCAGTAAAATTAAAGGGGTATATAGTTCATGAAGGTTGGTGACTTGGCATGCTTCAGGCTACACTTGGTGGTCCTGCTATTTTCAGCATCAAGGCGATTTATCCACTCTTCTGGAGACAGCAACACTTGGTTTTTAAAAATAAATTTAGAGTACCCAATTCATTTTTCCAATTAAGGGACAATTTAGCGTGGCCAATCCATCTAGACTGCACATCTCTGGGTTGTGGGGGCAAAACCCATCCAAACACGGGGAGAATGTGCAAACTCCACATGGACAGTGACCTAGAGCCGGGATCGAACCTGGGACCTCGGCGCCGTGAGGTAGCAGGGCTAACCCACTGAGCAACACTAGGTTGAGTTATTTTTAAAATCTATATCTGTGGCACCTGGATAGTCAAAATCAACAAACATGGTTCCAAGTTGGAGGGGGGAAAAACGCTCAGGGGCTTGCACTCCAGTTGCTTGTCTTGCCCTGTAGGAAAAAAGCTGCTTGAACACACAAAGCGTTGGTTTGTCACATGACCCTCCCTCTCAAACTTTGTATGGTTACAGATAATTTATTCCAGTTGCAATATGATTAGATCATGGCTAGGATTTCCCTCTATTCCCTCTATTCACACTATTGAGCACCTAGGTGATTGTCTGGCTACTTTGCTAATGGTTGAGATGGCTCCCCATCATACTCCTCTACGGTTATCGTTCCCTGTGAGACTTTGCCCAATGAGAGTTTGCCACACTATGAGATAATCAAAAATGTTATCCTGAATAGATACAAACTGGTACAGAAGGCACACCACCAAAAATTCCAAACTTTCCAAGCAGACTAAGATTGAGTTCAAAAGAGTTCAGAAGAGTTCAGCAACTTTCTTTTGAACAGTGGATATGTTTGTTTAAAATACTTCACACCAATAAGAACCTCGAAGATAATAGTCCTACAGCTTTATAAATGTGGAAATATCAATTTGCTTTTATCTTCATGGAAATATGTTGAGCATCACATAACTAGAATATACAATTCAAACATGAAATGTGATATTTGTTTTAACGTCTTTTGGCTAGTATAACTGCAGCTCACCAGTAAATAACAGCAGTGTGGGTGTACCGACACCTCAAGGACTACAGCGGCTGAAGAAGGAAACTCACCACCTTCTGAAGGACAACTAGGGATGGGCAATGAATGCTGGCCTAACGAGCGGTGCCCACATCCCACAAATGTTCAGTTTTCAAACTAACATTTTTTAAAATCCAATTTTACATGCAGAATCAATTCCTGTCCTTCTATAACTGTGTAGAAACATCTGCAGTCCATTAAATAATCTTTTAGTTTTTTAATCTAGGACCTGTGTTTTTGTATGGGGAAAAGGAACAGGGGACGGAAGGCACATTTATACTCAAGTCAGCATAATGTTTTTATTTGGAAAAGTTACAATCGTGGCACACCTCAGAATAACGATGCCACAGGATAATGGGACACAGATTTGGACACAGATTTGATTTTTCACCTCATTTCGATTTATTTTGAACTTGGCCAGTCTAAAGTAGGTGCTGCAAAGTTGAAGTCAGGGTTCCCTCCACATGGAGGCAATTGCTCCTGTCATTTTCTTGCAGCTCACAGCATCTGGCAGCCAAAGTGGAAATGGGGAGACAACTTATCCCCTAAAAATTGCTGAAGAATTGGAGAATTATAATTACAAGGTACACATGATGGAAGGGGAAGAATGTAAAACAGTGCCCTTTTTAATAAAATACTTCAGTGCAAAAAGTCCAATTGATTTTTAAAAAGCACATTAAGCTTTATCAAAGGCTACAAACGATAAGAACACTTGCACTGCTCTGCTTGCGCAACTTCATGTGAAATTTTAAATGTCTGTTGGTCAAAAATATAATACAGCAACTCCTCATTTTTAACATGGCACATCAAAATTAAGCAATGGTATTAAGAGGTTAAATATTTACTAACAATTGAGGGAAATCCCATGGTAGCAAAATCTGCAACAGCCCATTACCATCACTTAAATGTAGATTACTCAGTGCTTCAGACAATAGAGAACTTATGCAGACATTACAGAGAGCCACATGCGTGATTTAATAAGTCTCCAACATTGTAGCCTGGCCTCCCCGCAGCTCCCAAAAGACAGGGTTTACTGCAGTAGATTATTTCTTATATTATGATCTCATGCTTCTCTCAAATGAAATACTGACGACCAAGACTTTCATATCCAAAGCCACCATATTCGATCAAATGCATTGAACTTCATCAACTTAAATTTCATTGCGGCTTTGGAAGAAAATTTTCTACCGGCCAATGTTTCACAAGTGACTTTTCAGAATTTGTTCACTATTATAATGCATATCATATGATATGCATAAATGTTGCTGCTCAGAAGCAAAGTGGCAACTTGCAGCATTAGGAAAACAGTAGCCTGAAGAATCACACATTCTTACTGTCCATTAAAAACCTTTACTACATATAGATTATTCAACCAAGGTTTTCCTCTGCAAAGGAAACACAGGGAGGGGACAGATTTATGCATCAGGGCAATCTCTGATGTTGCTGAAGGTCTGCCATAAAGGCACAACTTTTACATCAATGTATCCAATGTCTGAAGCCGACAGCACTAACACATTTAAGGGGCAACTTGGTGCAGACATAAGGCGCAAAAAAAATACTGTCGAGGGTTATGGGGGAAAAGATTGAAAAAGGCAATTAGAGTGGGAGGAGGTTCCTTTATTTCTGTGTAGATTCTAGGATAACTTTTACAGTGGCAGACAGCCCTAATGAAATTCTGCGAATAACTGTATTTATGTATATAATGGGCAAACAGCTTGAGCAATTATTCAACGATTTTGCAGCTCTGTTGTTAGGAATACACTATTGTTTCAAAGCCAGGAGACAAACAATAATCTCAAAGAACAGCAAATGCTTCTGGTCTTAAAATAGTTAGTGGAAGGTTTTAAAACTGATAAAAGATAACAAACTGCAGGCTGAAAAGCACTTTGTGATCAAACTATTCATTATTTTCTTCTATTAATGTACGGAATAAAAATCCTACTTTCTTCTCATTCTATTGGTCTCTTTGGATTGGGCCCCAAAGGATAGAAACCAACAACAGGTCTCAAATAACACCATTTTAAACCAAATGTTCCAAAATGCACACAAGTACAGCAACATAATAATTTTCTGCTTTTTTTTTTGAAGTGTACATCTCTGAAGCATTTGGTTTCTGACACGGTTGAGATCAAAACTTCAGCATTCTAGACAATAATGTGCTCCAGTATGTTTCATCATTGTTAGTTCAATCATGATTAATGATCAGCAATCAAATTTACAAACAGTTTGTGATGTAAAGGGTGATGTACATCTCTAGTTTCTCGTGTCTTTTCTCAGGTCGACAGAAACATCTTTAGCATGGAATAATTTGGTAGTGGCCTTGTGGACTGTAATGATCTCTATCTGTGCATGTACACAGGGGGTTAATGTGTAATCAGTAGCACCACATGATCATTAGAGGGCCAGATCAACAGGGGTATAAAAGGGTATCTGGCTCTCTCGGGGGTGCACTGTGACCAGGGCAATAGCAGAGTAGTTCAAATGGCTAGTGGAGTTACGTATAGTTACTGTTAGATCTTGTTACCCTTGTCACGAGTATCAAAGTTAAAGTAAAGAACTCATGCAATTATTGTTATAGTTACTCAATGAACCTTTTGTTACTACTGGATGAGTTAGAGTCTTCTTCATCTAGATTCAGAAGACCGCTTCATTAGCCAAGAATTGAGTAGCACGTCACCTACCACACAGGTAACAAAACATGGACTAGCAGCCCCGACGTCAGGTTCAAATCCCATCGCAGCAAATTATTAAACTAAATTCAATCGATCTGGTAATTTACAAGCTAGCACAAAAATGAGAGCATTGAATCTGCTGGATCCCAACTAGAGTCGGAAACGTTAGGGACCTTCAAGCGGCTATTGGATAGGTACATGGATTAGGGTAGAATAATGGAGCGTAGGTTAACTTCTTAAGGGCAGCACGGTAGCATTGTGGATAGCACAATTGCTTCACAGCTCCAGGGTCCCAAGTTCGATTTCGACTTGGGTCACTGTCTGTGTGGAGTCTGCACATCCTCCACGTGTGTGCGTGGGTTTCCTCCGGGTACTCCGGTTTCCTCCCACAGTCCAAAGATGCGCAGGTTGGGTGGATTGGCCATGAAAAATTGTCCAAAATTCTATGATTAACCTAGGACAAACGTTCGGCGCAACATCGTGGGCCGAAGGGCCTCTTCTGTGCTGTATTTCTCTATCTCTATCTATCTAGTTCACTAATAGTCTGCAGGGGGTCAATTTGCCACCCAATATCTAAATATTACAGTTCTAGACAAAGAGGGCACCCTAGAGGCATCAAGGACAACTACTTGATTAGAGGTAAGAACCAGAGATGCCTTTACTACTAGATGCATTCTGTAGGCTATCCACCAGTGAGAAAGAGCTAGAGAAGCAAACTGGCAGGAAAATTGTAGAGTGATACAAAAACTGTAGACTAGTGATAATGGCGGGCAGCACGGTGGCACAGTGGTTAGCATTGCTGCCTACGGCGCTGAGGACCCAGGTTCGAATCCCGGCCCTGGGTCACTGTCCGTGTGGAGTTTGCACATTCTCCCCGTGTCTGCGTGGGTTTCACCCCCACAACCCAAAAGATGTGCAGGATAGGTGGATTGGCCACACTAAATTGCCCCTTAATTGGAAAAAATAATTGGGTACTCTAAATTTAAAAAAAATAAATAAAAAAGAATAGTGATAATGGGCGACTTCAATAATCCAGATATTAACTAAATAGTAAATGGGTAAAGGCACATAGAGGAAGGAGGATTTCTGAAGTGTGTTCAAGAGAATTTTCTTGATCAGTAGGTTTCTGTCCAAATAAGGAAGGAGGCAATGCTGGATCTGGTTCTGGGGAATGAGGTGGGTCAAGTACACGTAGAGGAGCATTAAGGCTGCAGTGATTATAAGTATCATATGGTTTAGGTTATCAATGGAAAAGGACAATCAAGTAAAAATATGAAACTGGGGGAAGGCCAATTTCAGTGGGGTGAGAACAGATTTGGCTCAGGTAAACGGGAATCAAAGATTTCAAGCAAAGCTGCAATGGAACAATGTGCTGCTTTTAAGAAATGGTTCAGATATAGTCGAGGTAAAATCCCGCAAAAGGATAAGGTCGTAAAAGCAGAACCAGAACACCCTAGATGATGAAAAAGTTCAAGAAGATAGATAGAATGAAGCAGAAAAGGGTGTCTACTATGATAGATGGTAGCTTGATAACAGCTGAGAATCAGGCTGAATATAGAAAATTCAAAAGGAAATAGAAAAACGAAATACAAGAGAAAAAGAGTATGTGGAAGAGATTGATAGCGAACATAAAAGGGAATCCAAAACTTCTGTGGCATATTAATAGTAAAAGTGAGTAAAAGGAGCAATGAAACCAATTGAGGACACAAATAATTTGCAAATGGCAGGTAGTGAGCATGGCAGAGGTGCTGAAAGAGTGCTTCCCTTTTACCTTTATTAAGGAAGAGAATGCTGCCAATGTCTTACTGAAGGTGGTGGTATTGGAGACACTGCATGAGCTGTAGTGAAAAGGGAGGCACTGGCCATAATCTTCCAATCCTCCTAAGATCCGTGGGGTGGTGCCCGAGGTCTGGACGTAGGTCTACATAACAAAATCCCTACAGTGCCCATCACGTTTGCACCGACTCTCTGAAAGAGAACCCTACCGAGGCCCAATCCCCCACCTAGGGTCAACTTAGCATGGCCAATCCACTTAACCTGTACATCTTTGGACTGTGGGAAGAAACCGGTGCACCTGGAGGAAACCCACACAGACACAGGAAAAATGCGTAAACTCCACACACAGTCACCCGAGGTCAGAATCAAACCCAGGTCCCTGGCACTGAAAGGCATCAGTAATAACCACTGTGCCGCCTTACCTTTTGTACCCTTTTGTAAATATAAACCCAGAAACTATAGGATAGTTAGTTTAACATTGGTGGCGAGAAAGCCTTTGGAAACAATAATCCAGGCCAAAATTAACAGTCACTTGGGCAAGTATGGATTAATCAAGGAAAGCCAGATAAAATTTATTTAAGGTAAATAGCGTTTAAACAAGATTTTTTAATGAGGTAACAGGATTAATGAAGGTAACGTGGTTGACGAGGGTACATGGACTTCCAAAAGTGAGCTTTGCCAAAGAGTCATCGGACTCGAAACGTTAGCTCTTTTCTCTCCCTACAGATGCTGCCAGACTTGCTGAGATTTTCCAGCATTTTCCCTTTTGTTTCAGTTAAAATGTTTGGTTATTTTTCCCCAAAGCTGTCAATCCCAAACTGTTAAATCAAAAACACTTTAAATGTTGGCAAATACAAACACTGTTAGCAACAGAAAACTGACCAGTGTTTGTATTTACGAACATTTAAAGTGTTTTTGATTCATTTACAAATGATCAAAAAGTGATAACTTCAATAACTGCTCATCAATTTTTGCCTTACAAATGTTTATGTTTTGTGGTGGTACATCCTAAGATACGACATCCTACACTGCAATACTGTTGAGCTATAATGCCTCGGATGTCCTGCTTTTGAAATCCCAACATAGTGAATGCTTTTAGTTATGTAGAGATACATCAAGAATCCCACTATTATTTAATTATTGTATTCAAATTTTAACTATGAAGCTCAAATGTTACATTATTCCAATGTCTAGAGATAAGATTTGTTTTACCTTTTGCCAAAACCTTGCACCTCTTATATTTACAACCCAAGTGGCATAGAACTATTCTCTGCATTCTAATATGACAACGCACGCCAACCAAAAATCCAGTTATTAATGAATCTCCCTTAGTGTTTGCTGCACACGGGAAGTCAAGATCAAATGTAGTCTTCAAATGAAATGGTCAGGAGCTAACTGGACCACGGCACAGTTCTCACTTTAATGTCGTACATTTCATAGAATTTACAGTGCAGAAGGAGGCCATTCGGCCCATTGAGTCTGCATCATAGGCCTGGGACCCTGGAGCTGTGAAGCAGTTGTGCTATCCACAATGCTACCATGCTGCCCTATATATGATACTTTAATTTGATATTATAATGAAGCATAAAATATTTCCGCAATTTGTAAAGCATGGAAAGAGACTTGTTTGCAACATATGAAAGTATGAAAGTATAGACGTTTCTCTGCAATATAGACTGAAGAGCAAAACAGAGATGCCAGTGTCATCATTAGTGGGGCAGTTAGCTTGAAGTGTGATATAGTAATTATATAGAAACGGTTAGTTAAAAAAAAAGAACCGGGAAGTAAGCCTTTGCAGATGGAAAGATGAAGCAGACTGTCAAGTGTTGCAGGCTGATCATCCCAAGATATTGAGGCAGGATTTCTTTAAGATAATGTACTCAGTTTCGCCCCCACAACCCAGAGTAGGGTGCAGAGTAGGTGGATTGGCCACACTAAAGTGCCCCTTAATTGGAAAAAGTTAATTGTAGAAAGACCCAATGCACAATACATATACTCATCATGATATCCAATCCACAACACAACACCTAATCCAACACACACACATACACACACACAAAAGGGATCATCTGCAGGCAATAGGAAAAGCAACTTCTCATTCTCTTATGATTCTACTGAGCACAGAATCGCAAACCTATTCATACTCCAGGCACAACTTAATTGCAACATAAAGACAGCATTCCAAAAGTGCAGACCCCGTCGCAATTAGCAAAACCCAGGGGACCGTGACTCACGCTGAATGCAGCGGCGAAGGCAAAAATTACACATTTCAAATGCAAATAAAATGGCAAGACTCAAACTGAAAAACTACTGCTCAGCTTGCTGCTGCTTTAGGACCAAACCATCTATTTTAACCCACAGACTTCCAAATTATTGTTCAAACTGATCACTGTTTAGAAAACACACACATACACACACAGACGCAAAACACTTTCACCAAGGGGTCAGTTCAAATTAATTTCAAAATGAAATAAATCTTGAAATCTCTTCAATTTAGGCTCAAAACATTTATATAAATACTTCACTTTATTGAAGAACCTTTAGCAGCTGCTGAATAAATTAAATGGTAAATCAATAGCCCAATGATAAAGATCCTGTGAGAAGGATGTACCCCTCACAGCTAACTTTTTAAAAATAAATTTAGAATACCCAATTATTATTTTTCCAATTAAGGGGCAATTTAGCGTGTCCAATCCACCTACCCTGGACATCTTTGGGTTGTGGGGGTGAAACCCACACAGACACAGGGAAAATGTGCAAACTCCACACGGGCAGTGACCCAGAGCCAGGATTCAAACCTGGATCCTCAGCGCCGCAGTCCCAGTGCTAACCACTGCACCACCGTGCTGCCCCCCCCCCCCTCCCCCCACCCCCCACCACCCCCAAACCCCCTCCCAGCTAACTAAGGAAGTTATGGAAGGTCTCAAGGGTGGAAGCCTCCAGTACCGCCCAAGGCTTCGGCCTGGTTAGGGGACCTGATGGAATTTCTGTACCTTGAGAAAATCAAATATGCGATAAGAGGGTTGGTGGACAGGTTTTACTCAAGGTGGTAGCTGTTCATTGCTTTTTCAGGGAGCTGATACCGTCAGCTGTTTGGGGTGGAGGGGGTTGGTCAGTCTTTTAGGGTCTTCTTTGTAGGGGGTAGTCTTGGTACAAAATGGGTTGGGTTATCATAGAATCTACAGTGCAGAAGGAGGCCATTCAGCTCATCTAGTCTGCACCGGCCCTTGGAAACTGCACCCCACTTAAGCCCATGCCTCCACCCTATCCCCTATAATCCAGCAACCCCGACGAAAATTTTGGGCACTAACGGGCAATTTAGCATGGCCAATCCACCTAACCTGCACATCTTTCGGACTGTGGGAAGAAACTGGAGCACCCTCAGGAAACCCACGCAGACACGGGGAGAACATGCAGACTCCACACAGAGTCACCCAAGGCTGGAATTGAACCCTGGTCCCTGGAGCTGTGGAGCAGCAATTCTAAACACTGTGCCACCATGCCGCCCCTAAACAGTGGGTTGGTTGTGTTGGGGTTATTTTTGTAATTTTACTTACTGAAAATTTTGTTTGAATAAAAATATATTTTTAAAAAGATATCAAATTGAAAAAAAATGTACAATGTTTAGTAGAAAGCCAGAGATCTTGGGAAATTTTTAGAAATTAACAAAAGATTATTAAAAAAGAGGAAAAAATAGAATAGTGTAAACTAGCGCCAAATATAAAAAGGCAGTAATAATTTCTACAAGTAAATAAAAAGGAAGAGAGCAGCTAGGTAAACGTTAAACCCTTAGAGGACTGGGGGATTATTAATGCAAAACAAGGGGATGGCAGAGATTTTGAACAAGTATTTTGTATGTCCTCACTGTAGAAGACACAAAAAGCATCCACGAGTAACAGAAAATCAAGAGGCAAAAGGAACACTTTAGAAAAATATTGGGGATATTGATGGGGGCTAAAGATTGACAAGTCCCCTGGACCTGATGGCCTGCATGCTAGGATATTGAAAGAAGTACCAACAGATAAATACATTGATAATAATCTTCCAAAATTCCCTGGGCTCTGCAAAGGTCCCAGAGTACTGGAAACCTGAAAATTCAAGAAAGGAGGGACAGAAACCAGGAACCTATTGACACTTAACCCAACATCTGTCAATGAGAAAATGTTGGAATGAATAGTAGCAGGACATTGGGCTCCCCTAAGCAGAAATTAGGAGAAATTTGTTTTCTAGAGTTCTCTATCCCAAAGAGCAGGGGATGCTGGATCATTGAATATAAAAATGGCAGTTGAACAGATTTATGATCTACGAGGAGTCAAGGATAGTATGTGTGTGTGTGTGTGTGTGTGTGGGTGGTCGGGGGGGGGGGGAGCAAATAAGTGGAATCACACAATCAGATTAGTCATGATCTTACAGGGTGGGAGAGCGGGCCCAAAGGGCCAAGTACCCTGCACTGGCTCCTTTTCTTACATTATCCCTTAACATACCATAGCCACAAGAATAGATGTTGGTTGAGTACACTACTTATTTTAATTAATTATGAGTGCAGTTCACTTATAAAGTCTTGGATGTAACACTCATCACATTTAGCTGCCTTACTTGGTGTGCCATTAATGCTGAAAAGCATGCCAATTTAAGACTACATGTTAACACACAAGCTCATCCTTTAGGCAGAAAATAATTACAGAACCGAGAACACTGTTGCATTACAGCAGCTGAATCTTTAATTTCCATAAGAAAATTGTTAGACTTCAAGTTTTATAGTAGGGGAAATTTAACCACACTCGACAAATTTCCATCTTTTAAATGCATCATTTTTGATCTATGCCACTTGGCATCCATCAGGCCACCTGGGAACTCTCAACGGTCAATTTTGATCATAGAATCACTACAATGCAGAAGGAGGCCATTCGGCCCATCAAATATACACCGACCCTCTGAAAGAGCACCCCATCCCCACAACCCAGTAACCTCACCTAATCTTTTTGACACTAAAGGGCAATTTATCATGGCCAAGGCATCTAACCTGCACATCTTTGGACTGTGGAACGAAATCGGAGCACCCAGAGGAAACCCACACAGACGGGGGAAGAATGTGCAAACTCCACACTGGCAGTCACCCAAGGTTGGAATTGAATCTGGGTCCCTTGCACTGTGAGGCAGCAATGCTAACCACTGCACCCAATGATGTTGGTAATGGAACATCAACTAGCTCCTCAGTTCTCTTTCAATCGTGAGGTTTAACCGGCAAAGAAACAGAGCTCTGCTGTTTCTTGGTGGAAAGCAGCCAGATTGTCGGTATTGTGATCAGCCATCCACCATTCAGTAAAAGCATAGCAGTGTTCTGCATCTCCAAAAATCAATGTTGTTTTAGCAGGCCAGTTGTATACAAGAAGAGCTGATATGAGCCACTAAACTGGGCATAGATGGCTTATATTTCCGCATGGTTCAATATTGTTGTACCATCGTACTTAATGACTAAGATAATACTTAATAACATCTCCATACATGAAAGAAATGACAGGGCATTGATGAGAACTGAAGGTCTAGGTAATTCAATTGCTTGTAATGTTTAATAAGCCGCAGGTGTCCTCCGGGTCTCTCCTGGCATTCGCCAAATGGCACTTCAATACACCCATTGCTGTCTGTTTACAAACAGAAAACACAACTGCTCTATTGATGTCCCTCACTGATCTTCCTGTTGAAGACAACCCTAATTGACCAACGCCCTCTGAACTACTAACAAATCAACCATCGTTCTCTGCTCTACATTTCCCTCCAGAATGTCTGTAGATGGCAAGGAGTGAACAATCTTATTGTGGACCACTGCATTCGCAACCTGTCATTTTACAGAAACCTGGCCAGAGGGTAATGAGATTTGCTCCTTACAGAAGCCTCAGTCTACACTGTAATTTCCATCATCCATCCCAAACAAACAAATTCACACCTTGATCTTTCACTCTACTCCTCTAGCAGCTTCTCCTTTAAGCATCTCACCATGTTCCATCTCTCCTTTACTGATTGTGTATTTTTTTTTAAATTTTAGAATACCCAATTCATTTTTCCAGTTAAGGGGCAATCTAGAGTGGCCAATTCACCTAACCAGCACATCTTTGGGTTGTGGGGGTGAAACCCACGCAGACACGGAGAGAATGTGCAAACTTCACATGGACAGTGACCCAGGGTCGGGATTCGAAACCCGGATCCTCAGCGCCGTAGGCAGCAATGCTAACCACTGTGCCACCGTGCTGCCCTTACTGATTGTGTATTGCGCACAAAAGTCCTACACTAGGTTTCTCTACAAGGTGCCCTCTCCTCTTGTCGTTCTTGGCCTCCACACTAACTTCACATCTTTGATGATTTCGTCAAAATCTTAGCTGCTCTTTTCCATTCCATTCTTTGCTGACTTCACCACCCTTCTACCTTGCCAAACCTCTACTTTCACAAACATTACTTCCCATATGCCCAGCTATCCTTTCAACTTTGTCATCACCCTCAGCCCCTGTACTGTTTCATTCATGATCAATAATATTAAAAAGCAGCAATTAAAAACGAGGCGATTTGAAGACAGACGGCTTTACCAAAATTATTAAATTATTACTGAGCTTTTCATTTACCAATAAAGCATGCTGTTCTAAATAGCGTACACAATAGGGCTATTCCTGAAATAAAGCAAGCAGATTGCTAGAATCAGGTATACCTTCAGCCTTGCTTTCCGAAAAGGCCCACAGATTAAAGTTTTAAAATAATTTATGTACCCAGGTGACATCGTTCACAAGCACTTAGGATGGGCAAAACTGTTCTGCATTGGCTGGCCAAGATGTTTCCTTCTATTGGACAGGACCACTTTCTTCAAATTTCCTAAGGAAAAGGCACACGGTTTCCTTGAATCATAACTTAGCTTTAATTCAAATTTTCTAAACAATTTATCAGCTCATTGCTACAGACCACAGTCTGTTTAGCACAACGTCTGAAATTTAATGGCTCGCTATGATACAGTTTGCATGACAGTTAGGATATATACAGTTGCTGTATATCAATTACTGACATTTTTTAAAAGAGTGAAAGCTCCTTCTGGTCATCTTGGTAAAAAATACACATCTTTCTCAGAATCTACAGGCTTTTAAACTAAAGTAACTAATTCTAATCAAGGGCCTGGGCAGCACGGTAGCACAATGGTCAGCACAGATGTTTCACAGCTCCAGGGTCCCAGATTCGATTCCCGGCTTGGGTCACTGTCTGTGCGGAGTCTGCACGTTCTCCCAGTGTCTGCGTGGGTTTGCTCCGGGTGCTCCTGTTTCCTCCCACAGTCCAAAGATGTGCGGGTTAGGTGGATTGGCCATGATAATTTGTCCCTTAGTGTCCAAAAGAAAGGTTGGATGGGGTTGCTGGGTTGCGGGGATAGGGTGGAGATGTGGGCTTAAGTGGGGTGCTTTCCAAGGGCCGGTGCGGCCTCGATGGGCTGAATGGCCTCCTTCTGCACTGTAAATTCTATGATTCTATGAAGGTGAAGATAATTGACTTTTTTTTAAAGAGATAGATGAGAAAACGTCCCATTCTCCAAATTCTGAACATGGATGCTCAATGTTATTTTCGAACATTCCAAATGTAAACTTGGGCATAAACATCATATGCCTATCTTTACAGAAAACGTCTTTACAGAAATGATTTTAGTCACAAAACATAAATTTTACCTGAACATGGTGAAAAGAAATTAAGGTATGGGTTAGCCTCAACCAGAACCAAGTGTTACTTCACTTGAAGTCGTGCATTAACTTAAATTGCATTTTCAACTGCGGAAGTTATTTCTTGGTGTCAAAACTTTAATAACATTTAAAGTGTTGGTAAATCAGTTAAAAATACAAATGGAACACAAAAGGCAATTTAAAACTGAATTAACACTCTTTTAAAAATACAATAAACTTCATGTCATCCAGTGAACATGAAGATTTTTACAGGACAATGAAAACATTTGAATTGCTATTATTACAGACCCAGCAAATTTAATAGCAAACTTGCAATTGTGGCATCTAAACATAACAGTCCTTTAGAACATAGAACAGTACAGCACAGAACAGGCCCTTCGGCCCTCAATGTTGTGCCGAGCCATGATCACCCCACTCAAACCCACGCATCCACCCCATACCCGCAACCCAACAACCCCCCCCCCCCTCCTTAACCTTACTTTTATTAGGACACTACGGGCAATTTAGCATGGCCAATCCACCTAACCCGCACATCTTTGGACTGTGGGAGGAAACCGGAGCACCCGGAGGAAACCCACGCACACAGGGGGAGGACGTGCAGACTCCACACAGACAGTGACCCAGCCGGGAATCGAACCTGGGACCCTGGAGCTGTGAAGCATTTATGCTAACCACCATGCTACCCTGCTGCCCCAAATCCATTTAATCCATTTATAGTGCAGGCCTAGTCAACTGCAGCTCCAATTTCCTGACAATCTATTTTCTGACCTCATCCCCTAGGCAATACCTTGAATGTGTTGATAGAATCACATCTACTATTCCTAGACAACCAGCATTTCTGCAGTTTTCAGGTTTGCACAGCTCTTCCTGTTTGCTGGAAGATGTGCCAAAGTACACCCCAGCATCGTCAGGGCTAGAATAGCAATGGGCCAGTCAATGCAGCAGCCGTCTGTTTTTTTAATCAGCATGGAACAGAACAGGCCTTCGAGGATACTAGAGGTCTCCATAACAAAAATACCTCCCTCCCCCTTTAACCCAAATATACATCCATACAAATTCTCAGGCACAGAAAATCAAAACAAAAGAATGAGAGAAGAGGAAAAATTAGTAGGGAAAGGGAGGAGGGATTCAAAACTTGCATTTACTCAGCACCTCTCATATCGTCATGATTTTCCAAAATACTTTATAGTCAATTAAGCACTTCTGATTGCTGCATTAACATGCCAGCCAATTTGCACATAGCAAAATCCTTTAAAAAGCTTATTTTGTGTCACCCTTGGAAAATCTCCCCTGGGGTTTGCAGAGCTGCTCGAAAACCACTGCTCTCCTGGAACTTGAATCCACAACTTCCTGATTTAGATGATCAAAGTACTACCAATGTGCCAAGGCTGACACTTGAGAAAATAAGTAACAATCCTTCATTCAAAGCTCAACATAAGGAAATCCTAATGCCCTGCCCATTCGAACTGAGCCTAGAATTTGTTGGGCTGACAATTGGGAGGGAGTTCCAGGATTTTGACCCAGCGACAGTGGTCATAAGTTCCAAGTCAGGATGGTGTGAAACTTGGGAGGGGGACCTGCAGGTGGTGGTGTTCCTACACATCTGTTGCCCTTGTCCTTGAGGTGGTAGATAGGGTTTGGAAACTAATGGGAAAGAAACAGAAGAACAATATTGCAGGGAAATTAGAGATACAAAATTAGTGTACACAGATAATGGGGGTTTAATTTATCTTTATACAGACAGAGATAATAATGTAAAGGGCAAAGGGCAGGAAAATTTTCAAAAATGCGTTCAGGAGAATATTTCCAGTCCAGTGAGGCAGGAGACATCGCTGGATCAGATTCTGGAGGAACTAGCGGGTCAAGTGAATCAGTGGGCTTACTTTTAGGGAACAGTGTGATTATAGTATCAGAAGGTAGAAATTCACCACGGAAAAACAGAAGAAGCAATCTAGAGTAAAAAATACATCATTGGAGGGTGGGAATTTTAATGGGTTGATAATGGAAGAAAATCTGATAGATTGGAATTTAAAATTGGCAGGCAATCTATTATAGAACAGTGGGCTGCTGAATAGATGTTTCGGGTACAGTTTAAAAAAATAAATAAATTTAGAGTACCCAATTCATTTTTTCCAATTAAGGGGCAATTTAGAGTGGACAATCCACCTAGCCTGCACACCTTTGGGTTGTTGGGGGGGGGGGGGGGGGGGGGGGGGGGCAAAACCCATGCAAACAGAGGGAGAATGTGCAAACTCCACATGGACAGTGACCCAGAGCTGGGATCAAACCTGGGACCTCACGCCGTGAAGCTACAGGGCTAACCCACTGTGCCACCGTGCTGCCCACTGTTTCGGGTACAGTTGAGGTAAATTCCCTTGGGGAGGTGTGGCAAGCAATGCCAAAACTCGCTGGATGTAAAGGAAGCAAATAAAGGTGAATACAACAGGTGTCAAACGATCACACAAGTGAGAACAAGGATGAACATAGAAAGTTGGAAAACAATCACAAAAGGAAATGAGAGGCAAAGAGCGAGTATGAGATAGATGTACAGCTAACATGGAAAGGAATCCAAAAGTCGTCTATAGACATATAAATAATAATAGAGCAGGAAGAGGAAGAGTCAGACTTTTAGGGAGCAAAATTGAAAATCTCTATGGCAGAAGAGGGCATAGTTGAGATACTAAATGAGTACTTTGCAACCTTTTTTACCAAGGAAGAAAATGCTGCCAAGTAATACTAATAATAATAATCGTTTATTGTCACAAGTAGGCTTCAATGAATTTACTGTGAAAAGCCCCCAGTCGCCACATTCCGGCGCCTGTTCGGGGAGACCAGTACGGGAATTGAATGCGCGCTGGTCTTGTTCTGTATTACAAGCCAGCTGTTTAGCCCACTGTGCTAAACCAACCAGTCAGTGAAGGAAGCGATCGTTGAGATGCTGAATGGTATAAAAGTTTGATATGGATACGAGAGGTCGTACTTAATGCTCATAAGTCACGAGGACAGAAGTGGATGCAGCCAGGTTTGCTGAGGGAGGAAATGTAGATGTACTGGCCAACTCTCCTTAGATATATGGACAGTGCCAGAAGATTGGAGAATTGTGAATGTTAGACCCTTGTACAAAAAGGGCGCAGTGATAAATTCAGCAACTAAATGTAAGTGTCACCACAGTTCCAGAGGACCACAGGCTGCTCTCCCCTTTGAGAGAAGGGGCATGGTTACGAGAGAAGGGGCATGGTTACGAAAGCAGGGCTTTCATGAATAACCTCAGTCGGTAGAGGAATTGAACTCGCATTGTTGGCGTCGCTTTGCATCATGAACCAGCCATCCAGCAAATTGAGCTAACTTCTAAAAGCCATGTAATAACTTGTCAGTTAAAGCATAGTAGTAGCATGGATACAAAGTTGGCTGAGTGACAGGAAAACTGAGCAATAATGATGATTTGTTTTAGGATGGCAGGAAACAGGGCAGCAGGGTGGCTGTGGTTAACACTACTGCCTCAAGGCGCCGAGGACCTAGGTTCGATCCCAGCCCCGGGTCACTGCCTGTGTGGGGTTTGCTGATTCTCCCCTTGTCTGCGTCGGTTACACCGCCCAACCCAAAGATGTGCAGGGTAGGTGGATAGGTTGCGATACATTGCCCCTTAGTTGGAAAACGTTTTGACAAAGTATGGCAGGAAACAATACAGAAGGACTCCCAGAGGTCAGTTTGGGATCACTGCCTTTCTTTTCACCATCAACAAGAGGCAAGTGATGTGTGGTTAAAAGCTTTCCTCTTGCCAGTAAGATTAATCAACAATACTCAAGAACCTCAAAAACACTCAACCAATTAAGCACCATATCCACCATTGTGGTTACAGAATGCACCAACTACACAATGCACTGTAGAAAGTTGCCACGGCTTCTTTGACAGCACCTCCCAAATCCACAGCCTCTCACACCCTTGCCTGCAAGTTCTCCTCCTAATCACGCAACACCCTGACATGGTTTTTTCATTGTTGCTGAAAAATCCTGAAACTCCCCAACCAACTGCACTTTTGAAGTACCTTCACCACACCAACTGCAGAAGTTCAAGGAAGTGGTTCATCACCACCTCTTCAGGGGCCATTAGGGATAAATTATTACCATTAGGCAATAAATGCTGGCCCTGCCAGAGATCCCCAAATGAATTTCAAAAGTACTCATCCTAGATTTCAGATTGTGTATTTTATTGGCTGTAAATCTGAAATAAAATCAGAAATGCTGGAAGTATTCAGGTCAGGCAGAACAGGTTCTGATGAAGGGTCATTTAAGACTGCAGTATTTATTGCTACTTAGTTCCTTTTTTAAAATAATTTTAGAGTACCCAATTCATTTTTTTCCACTTAAGGGGCAATTTAGCATAGCCAATCCATCTACCTTGCACATCTTTGGGTTGTGGGGTGAGCCCCATGCAGGCACAGGGAGGATGTGCAAATTCGACATGGGTAGTGAGCCGGGGCCGGCATCAAACCTGGGTCCTTGGCGCCGTGAGGCAGCAGTGCTAACCACTGCGCCACCTTGCCACCCGCTCTTTTAGTTCCAACATTAGGTTTTGTGATTATTACTGGAGTATTTGTAATTTTAAAACGTTATGATTTGATTAGTTCCCTCAACTGAATTGTTTCCCTTGAACTCAGCTAAATATCCTTGCTTTAATTTGTAGAACTGAAATTTAACATTTTTACTTGCATGGATAAATTGATTGAAATGATGATTCAAGAGGTTGGACAGAAGCATACTATGATCATTGCATCTTAATAGTACAATCTCAGAGGCACAATAAAACTTAATTCGAATAAATTCAACACACAATGCATGTTTTAATGCTACACGAAAAGTAAATTTCCATCCTCACCCCACTCCCACAAACATGTATTGCACAGTACTCTGAACTCAAGAGAAACATCATATTCCTTTATGTCTTTAGCTGCAAATTCACAACTGCTAAATAATCACCCATAACGTCCTCAGAGTGGTCGTCACTGGCAGATTGCCACTCTGGATGGGCTTAACCTTTTTGAAATTCCAACACTCCTGTCTCACCTAACCTCCCCACTCAGGCTGCGTGGGACAGGAGCAGCAAAGTGTACCCTAGCTGCATTGGCAAGGAGTAACTGGGGTGCAGGAAAGAAAGGAACACCCCCATTTTATTACACAAGCTGCCGTAAAGGTGTTTAAATGGCCTATTTCAAGAGACAATGTACCTTTTTGGAGGCCATTTCAAAACTGACTGACCATTTAATACATGGACTTAGATTACAAGCTGATCACCAACTTGATGTAAAATTGGCAGTTCCTCAATAGAAAGGAAATAATTTGGAATGTCATAGCTGGAAACAATTTTTTTCCCTTTGATTCAAACCCAAAGCCTGAAAGCGAGCCAAAACATTGGTTTCAGATTAATGGGATAGTTAACTTTTCTTCATGTTTTCCCTCCCACATGCCCTAAAAACTGATGGCCGGTGCACTCCATATGTTCTGATCTACCCAATAGTGGTTGATGTCACACTTGGCCATTCCATTGCATCATCTTGCCACATGCCCTTTTCTCTGTCTTTCAAATTATTGTAAACTCTTCCCAATAGCAATAATCCTAATCTGAATTATGCATCAGTGTCTCATTATATTCAACTTAATCTCTATTTTAAGGTCCTATGTTAGTTCATTCTTCATGTCCTACTAATTTGCATTATATCTGTCGCATCTTGTGTCCAACAGGTTGATGGGATGTGTCTAGTAATGTGTGGGTGAAGAGAGTTATCATGCTTTTTCTTTGTGTGCTCATTTGCTTCTCAATGTTCAGCCTGTACCACTTGAGAGCAGCAAAGCAAAAAAGAGCCAAATGTCTAATTTTCCTCTGTCAGCACAGAGTCTCTGTATCAACACGTCTTCTAGTGGTGACACACGAAAATTGGGTTGCTTGTGGCCCTAGACTAAAGCTTCAGAAGAATCCAGACGAGGTTTGGCCGCCATGAACGGAAATGTGCAGGCCCACTGGCACAAGGACATGCACTGACACTCATGAACCAGACTCACAAATATGGGTAGATCCACTGCCTTGTGGATATCGCATGAGCGAGAGCAAGAGTCTGGAGTGGAGCCCTAAAGCAGACTGATGTTTAAATATGTCACCTTTCCAGAAACTCCTACAACAAAGCCAGTGTCGAATGTAGTGTTTGCCATTTCTTTCGACTCAACTGGGAGGTTGAAAGGGGCATCCTAACTTCTGGGGGGCCCAGGATCTTCATACGCTGGCACCCTAGAGAGGACAATCCAGTGTCACTGCAGAGTGTTAACAGGAGACAACAGTTAAAAGTAATAAGCTCAATTCGATTGGGATAAAGGAGTCTCCAACGGTGGGAGGGACCATCATGTCCCACTAGTCTGCCACTGTCGAATCCCGGCCCTGGGTCACTCCAGGTTGAGTTTGCACATTCTTCCCATGTGTCACCCCCACAACCCAAAGATGTGCAGGTTAGGTAGACTGGCCACGCTAAATTGCCCCTTAATTGGAAAAAAAAATAATTGGGTACTCTAAAATTTAAAACAAAAAAAAACTCTACTATCAGCAAACTGGAATTTTTAGACACTATGCACGGGATTGACAGATGACTTTCAGCTGGTTGGTAACAAGCGCAAGACAGTTGACGTGGAACTTTAAAGGCTGAAACGTAGACAATGCATCCCTACAAGAGACGTACAAGAGGCTCACAAGAGAGCGGATCACTGAAAGAAAAACATTACATGTTCATCTGGCTTGGGAAGAGTTCAAAAAAGCATGTGCACAGGCTGTTGTTTTACTGCAAGGAAATTACTGTTCTATGATGGAATCCCCCCCCATAAATGGTTCAGAATGTGTTCCTCTCAACTCAAATAGGGCAGTTAACTTCATGAGTATTTATGCTCCAAACTCGGTGAAAGTCCAGCTCAATGAGAAACTTAACACTGCTATCAGCAGAATCCCTTATTCAGAAGTTTTACGTATGAAATGAGGGGGGATTTTTCAACGAAAGAGTGGCACGGACCATGAAGCATGGTCCTCTTACCTTGAACATCATGGCCTGGGATGGAGGAGTGAAAATTCTTAACATACGCAGCTACCACAGTGCTGACTGTGTACAGATCACACTCTGGCGTGCATCAGGGTAAGGATGCAACCCTTGAAGATTTTTCATTCAAAGTAAAAATACCACCCTTCTACCAACATCAGCCTTACTGCCTACCCAGGTTAAAAAAAAGCTCCTCAACTTGATTGAACAGACATACTCTTGCATTCCCACGCAGAAGTGAAATGCACCATACTTTGACATGCATTGACAATACCACACCCAATATATGGAAAGAGCAAAAAGTGCTGGCATCCAAAATTGATGAATCCTGCCATTGAAGCTTATAATGTGTTTATTAGTTTCAAAAGATTGCCGAACGAGACGATTCTGAATGCACTATGAGCATAGTATGCCCAACAGCATACTAGGTAGTGTGTCAACCTTTATACCATTGACAGAGTATCCAGATGTCCTTCAACACAGGGAATGCGAAGGGCATGTATGAAAGGATCAAAACAGCAACAGGTCCACCAGCAAAGAAAACACCACAATTGAAAACAAAGGTAGTGGAGGTCATCATCAACTGCAGCAAACAGTCGAAGAGGTGGGTGGAATAACTATGTTAAGTTGTACACTTGGGAGGATACAGTCACCGAGAAAGCTCTAGACACGTATATCATGGCAGTACTGGATATTAAACTCAGTGGAGATTAGCAAAGCTATTGACTTGATGGGCAAAGCCGTAGGTGCTGCTGCTATACTGCCTACATTCATCAAGCAGGGCAAACCGGCACTCACGATGATCTGCAATAACTTCTAGCTCTCTGCGTGCGAAGCAAAGATTGTGATCCTGCATAAGACCAAGGATGACAATAGCAATTGCAACAACCATCGAGGCATCTCCCTGCTAAGCATCATTGTGGGTAAAGCCATGCTGCCCTTGTCAGACTGAAAACCCTGGCTGTACCATCTACTCTGAATCACAAGTGTGGTTTCAGAACTGGAAAATTTGCAATTAATATGAACTTCTCAGTTTGGCAGCTGCAAGAGAAATTTTGTGAAGCAAGGAGACCACTATATGCTGCTTTCAATGATCCCACCCAGGGATGCGGTCACGTGAGCAGAGACAACCTGTTTCAGCCGCTGGAGAAAATTGTCTGCCCAGCAAAGCTGGTCCTCTTTCCATGACAATGTGATGGGTAAGGTCAGCTATGATGGGGCAACATTGGAACCCTTTGTGATCTGCAGTGGGTTCAAACAAGGTTGCATTCTGGCACCAACATCTTTGAAATATTCGCCTCTTAATTGCTATCATATGCCTTCAGGTCATCTACAGAGAGTGCCTACCTACATACCAGGACCGACAGAAAATTGTTCAGCCTTTCTCGCAATCCAAAACAAAGGTGCGCCAAGTCCTCATCAGAGAGATACTCTAAGCTTAAAATGCCATTCTAGCATTCCATACTGGGGAACATCTTCAGCGGCAAATGGGCAGACTCTCTCACACCTGTAAAGAGTTTGGTTGGACCATCAGCATCAGGAAGACTAATGTCCTGGTCCATGATGCTGCCACTCTGCCATCTATCAGGATTGACAGTGTGACACTGAAGATTGTTAACTTGTCTGGGCTCCACTGTCACCAGCAATCTATCACTTGATCTGAATTCAACACACACATCACGAACGTTGCAGTTGTTTATGTGCAAGCTGAGTAAGAGTGTGTGGAACAACAGCAACCTGACTTGAGAACAGCAAACTGCAAGCCTATCAAGCGGTGTCCTCAGTGCACTCCTTTACAGTAGTCAGGCCTGGACAACATACGCTTGACAGGAGACAGAGTTCAACCGTTTCATCTTCACCATCTCAGGTGTATCTTTAGCATCTCCTGGCAGGACGAGGTCATCAACACAAAGGTCTGGAGCATGCCAAGCCCATCAGCATACACTCATTGATAAATTGCCAGTTTGGATGGATGATAGCTGAGCAGCCAAAGACTTTCTGCGCAGTGAATTGGCCACAGGGACACAACCTCTTGGTGTCCATGCCTCCACTACAAGGATACCTGCAAGAGTGATATGATGCTGGTGGATACTGATCCAGGCAACTGAGACACAGTCACTGATAGCCATGACCTCTGCAATCTGATCATTTGGAAGGCCCTTGTGAGAGTTGGAGTGAAACAAAAACCTCAGTTGGTTTTAGAGAGGCCCAGAGGAAAGAAAGGCTAGCATATTGTGCACCTTCTCAGCCCACTTCTTTCTCTGCAGCAAATCACGCGAAGCGATACACAGAATTAGGAAGGCAAATAGAATGTGGTTATTTATTGCAAGCAAAATGAAACATAAAAGTAGGTTGTTTTGCTGCAGTTATTTGTACAGTTGGTGAGACTACATCTAGAGTACCATGTACAGTTTTTGTCTCCTTATTTAAGAAAGCAATTGAATGAATTAGAAGCAGTTCAGTGAAACAGTTCACTTTGCTGGTTCCTGGGATTGGGAGGAGGGGGTGGGGTTATCTACGGAGGAAAGATTGGACAGGCCTTTTATCCATTGGAGTTCAAAAGAATGAGACATGATCTTTTGAAACATACAAGATCCTGAGGGGACTTGACAGGGTGATGCTAAAAGGATGGGAGAGACTAGAACGAGAGGAGACAGTGAAAAATAAGGGATCTCCCATTTATGACAGAAATTTCTCTCAGAGGGCCGAGAATCTTTGGAACAATCTTCCCCAGAGAGCGTTGGAGGCAGAGGCAATTAATATTTTTACGGCAGAGGTAGGTAAACTATTGACTCAGGGAGTCAGAGGTTATCGGGTGTAGATGGAAGGCAAAGTTGAGGTCACAATCAGATCAGCCATGATCTTATTGAATGGCAGAGCAGGCTTGAGGGGCTGAATGGCCTGCTTGTGCTCCCAATTCGTATGTTTGTACATGTGTTAACTACCACAGTACAAACCATTGTCGTATAAGACAGAAGACTGCCACATTTGTAGCATCATAACTTAAAATGAACTCCCATCTTCCTTACAGCCAGATTTTCCCATCTGCGCAATGTTGTGGACCACACAACTCTTTGTCACTAGCCTGGATATGCAGCTATGAAGATGAGGCATTGGAGGGAGCATACAAATCTCCAAACAAATCACCTACCTGCAAGAACACCAACCGCTAAGGAATCAACAATTTATACTACATGAGGAGAGCGCTGATTGGTTGGCAAGTGGACTCGGATTGGTAGAGGCATTGTCACGGCAAAGTCCATTTGTCAACCAATCAGCATTTTTCTCTCATGCAGTATTAATTATTCAAATTCAACTTATATCCCATCTATTCACCACTTGAGTACGCCCAATTATACAATACTAGGTAAAGTCTCCATAGTCTCAGATGACCATAGGCTGCTTTCCCCTTTGAGGGGGAGAGCTGACTGGTGGTGATTTAACCTGAGCATCAGCACACCTCAGGTGAGACACAAGGTTGAGAAGGCGGGGCCTTCAAGAATAACCTCAGCCGGTAGGGAAATTGAACCCGCCTTGCTGGCCTTGCTCTGCATCACGAACAAGCTATCCAGCCACCATCTGCAAGTTCCCCTCCAAGTCACACACCATCTCAACTTGGAACAATATCGCTGTTCCTTCACGGTCATTGGGTCAAAATCTTGGAACTCTCTTCCTAACAGAACTGTAGGTGTTTCTCCAATAGTTCGAGATGGTAGTACACCATCACCATCTTTCCAAGGACAAGTTGGGATAAGCAATAAATGCTAGCCTAGCCAGCGATGTAGTCTCACCCCATGAACTAACGAAAAACACTCCCTGCACCTTGTAAATTGTGGACAGGCTTCAAGAAGTGAGGAAGTAAGTTACTTGCCAATGAATAGTCACAATGGTTGTGGACATGAAGAACAATCCTTTGCTTAGTCACCAGATGCCCGGCAGTGCCCTAAGAACCATAATCCAACATGAATCACTGTCTTCAGCATAGAAGAGGTAATGGGAGAAAATTCACTAAATAAATGACAGCACCCACACATCCATTGTAAGGATATGGACCTTTGGCTTGTGAATTCATATGAATTTCAAACTGGAAAGCTACAAATGTTCATCTCAATGACAAATGTAGATTTTTGGTATAAATTTTCAAGCATCCCACACCCTCTTTATCAATACATTCTATTGATATTGCAGCAGCTGTTCCTTTGAAATACTGCCAGCACTGTTGAGATGAAAGTTCATTGTATAGACCCTTACTTTAAAGTCATTCTTTTCCAGGAACAGAAAATTGTGCAACACAATACCTCTTTCAATCTTTCCTTCCATCAACAAGTAATTAAAACACAAATTTACTTTCATATAATCACCATTTCATCGTTTTCAGTCTTATTCTTTTCAATCTTAGGTTTGTCCTGCACCATGAGCATTGGCGCTTCTCAATTTAAATAAACAAGAATACGCAGTTAGTGTGCTTGAATGACATTTTAAAACTCCCAACTTTGAAGCTGCCTGGGGAATAAAATGTTGTCAGATGAAACAGTGGAACTAAAATCTACTATCTTCATGGGTGCCACTGTGTATTTTTTTTGCAAACAAAAATTTGAACTGGTTTCAAACTTCTCTTTTTGAACAACATAATTTCTGAAGCAATGAGCATCATTGCAAAATGCCAGCTAATGTCATTACTGTACAAATATGGACAATCTTTCTGGTTTTAGTCCACAAAAGAGTGAAAAAACCCACGTTTCAAGGCCATTGTCAGTCAGCACTCTGATTTTTAAAAGCTCAAAGTGCAAGTCAAACGAGGCTGTACAAAAATAAAATCAAAACACAAAAACCCGAAATAAAAATATTGCTGGAAAAACTCAGCAGGTCTGTTTTTATTTTATATTACATAAACTGTACAAATGTACATTTTCTCTGGGCTAAAATTTCCACCTTTGTTAAGGACTATAGAATCTGAAAAATAAGCTTAACAACAAAGTCAGCAAGAGCCAAAGATTTATCTGTTTATTTTAATTGCCCATATGTTTGGCTGCTCCATTCATTTATTTTTCACCATGCAGTTTATATATAAAATTATACCTCAACATTGTGTCAAGTTCTTCTATTCTGGTAAAAATTTCAAATTTTGAGACTCAATTTATATGCAATAGCAATTCAGCAAGATGCCAAAAACTGCATAAATAAACGGCAATGAGTCAATGTCCAACCGCACAAAAACAAAACAGCGCAAACTGGCAAGAGTATTCAGTTCAAAGGAAAATGGTCTAATAGTGTTTGTTGCCTTAATGGCTATGGAATACAATATCTTGAACATTGTCTTATTAATGTAAATCAAAACAACAAAAGAATAAGAGTGGAGGAAACATTAGAAGGAAAATAGAGGGGAAATACTCACCACCTTTCACATCCTCATGATTTTCCAAAATATTTTATACAGTTAATTGAGCCCTTTTGGTTGCTGTGATAACATGCCAGCCAATTTGCACAGAGCAAAACCTTATAAAAAACTTATTTTGTGTCATACTTGGAAAATCTCCCCATGGGATTTTCAGAACTGTTCGAAAACCACTGCTTTCCTGGGACTTGAATCCACAACTTCCTGACTTAGATGATCAAAGTACTGACCAATGTGCCAAAAGAATTGGGTACTCTAAATTTATTTTTAAAAGGCTGTGAGGGAGTGGGGGGACCGGGGGAGGAGTATGTGAGGAGGGGGATAGCCAGGGCTGCAGGCTTACACTAAAGCAGTAATCAATTTTTGCGTTGTTGTGTCTTGTGCCCTTCCATTCTGTGGGGTGAGGGGCACGAGGTGGCATAAATGAAGGGGAGCACAGGGCCCCAGAAAGTGCAAACCCGCCTCTGGGAATAGTCATATCTAAGAGGTCATAAAAGGCATGGATGCTGATTTTACTAACAGATGAGCTGAGGAAGGGACAGGCTTGGGCGTTCTATAGCAGTGGCAGTAGGTAGTTTGTGATGGCGGTCAGAAGTTCATCTCAGGGATATAATTGTAAGGGGGGGGTTGGTTTAGCACAGTTAGCTTATGATACAATTCCCGCACCGGCTGAGGTTATTCATGAAGGCACTGCCTTCTCAATCTTGCCCTCGCCTGAGATGTGGTGATCCTCAGGTTTATTCACCTCCAGTCAACTCTTCCCCTCAAATGGAAAATCAGCCAATGGTCATCTGGGACTATAACGACTTTGCCTTTATAATTGACACCAAAGTTGCAAACAGTGTGGTTCAGCCTTAGTTGCCAGAGAGGAATGGATTGGTGGCCAGGGAAGCGAAATTCAGGTTAACAATACCTATAGTGTCACATATTAACATTTATAACCAATAACAATCATTTCAGGACAAAATGCTTGCAATAACAGCTTTCTCCTGGTAAAGTTTCAGAATTCAATACAAGACTAGATTGGTGGTGGGTGGTGGTGAGGAAGAGATTGATAAATAAACTGAATAGCAATTCTTATGATTTTTAAGATCTAAACTAGTATGGAATAAAATATATCGAAAAAGGATTAGAATCTGTGAATAGGGGTAGGCATGGTTCAATGGCAAGAATTAGGAATTTCAGCCAAACGCGGTATCAGTTTCTCTTTCACATTATCAACTTTTTAATGTGATTCAAACACAAGATAACCCTTCTGTCACCATATATATATTTTTGTATGTTTGAATAAGAAAACATTTAATAAATAACGTATTTGGCTGGCAGGCTTCGCACAGTTAAAAGGCACGTTAAATAGGATTTCATGTAATATTCCACGTTTTACAAACTTCTGGACTGAAATAATAACTTTCTAAACATCATATGTAATGGTAACAGGCTGAATCGATAAGACGGCAGAGCAAAGGACATCACAGGCAATGGCTGACCTATTTTTCGAAATAAAATTAAGCAATACATCGGCTAGCTCTACTACATTCAAAAAAGCCAAAAGTAAGCCAAAAGTTTTTAAAAAAAATCATTTCAAAATGTTTAACAGAGATAAAATTACAATATATGAGAAATACTAACGGACTCCAGTTAGAGGTCCTTTTGTTAAATGCATAAAATAATTCAGTTCCTTCCTCACTGCCTGCCCACCCTTCAGACTGGGGTTAGACCAGGGCAGTGTCAAATTAACCACACGTTTAAAGCACAGCCAGCAAGTCTCCAGACACATAGTGAAGTAGACTGTGGAATGCAGAGTGTAACCTGAGCTTGCAGACTCTCTTTCACCTCCCCCCTTCCCTAAACAGAGTTTGTAAAGTAATCTTGTGCCTGAAAACAACACCATGGGATTTAAGCGCTGCATGCTGTAGTTTCCACAAGAAACTAGCATTGAGAACTGGAAGCACAACACAGTCAAACATCTTATTCAAAAAATAAACTTTATTCATTTACCAGGAAACACAAACACACATTCTATTGTGTTCTGCATTCGTAATGCAAAAAAAACTCTAATTAGTTACATTTTGCATGTGAAGCTAAAGTATCAAAACTACATTTTGTATGTAACGAAAGATTTGCTTCCTTTTCTTAAATCAAAACTTGTCGGCATTTAGTGTTGAAGAAAGTGCTTTTGAAAAAGGAGTTGGGAAATACAGCTTTGTAGATGGTTATTTCATGTTCATAGAATCCAAAGACTCCCTACAATGCAGAAGGAGGCCATTCAGCTCATCGAGTCTGCACCTACCCTCTGAAAGAACACCTTAACTAGGCCCACTCCCCGGCCCGATCCCCGTAACCCCACCTAATCTTTGGACAATAAGCATGACTCATCCACTAACCTGCACATCTTTGGACTGAGAGGAAACCAGAGCACCCGCAGGAAACCAATGCAGGCATGGGGAGAATGTGCAAACTCCACACAGACACTGACTCAAGGCCAGAATCGAACCTGGGTACCAGGAGCTGTCAAGTGATTCATGTTATCGCGACTCAAGACACACACTTTCCTGGCAGAAAGGAAAACTTGCATTTATAGGCATCCTTCAGTACCTTATGCTCTCTTAAATGCTTCACAGCAATAAAGTACTTCTGAAATGTAGTCACTTCTGTAATTATAGATTATAAGCAACCAGACAGCAATACAAAGGGAATTTTAAGTTAGAAGTGCTATTTGGGCAAGATACTGAAATTATAACCCTCTATTTTCTTGCCTTCTCGTACCAGCCTCCCCGGACAGGCGCCGGAACATGGCGACTAGGGGCTTTTCACAGTAACTTCATTGTGACAATAAGCGATTTTCATTTCATTTCTATGCCTCCTATCCTGAAGGGTTCATGGATAGCAGTAGCACTCATTGGCAACAAAGTGGGAGAAGGGGTGGCGAGGCAATCGATCGTAGGCAAGTGTGGTGATATGATCTGCATACCTGTGTCATTGGGCCAGAACGTCGGCTTACCATTGGCCCTGGTCGGTCATGTGCCTCTCAACCGATTGGCCGAGAGGCTGAGTTAACCACGCCTCTATTAACGAGGTATAAATGGTCAGACGCCTGACGATCGTCCTTTCCATTGTAGACGATCGCAGAGCTGTGTTCTAGTCAATTAAAGCCAGACTTTGGTAAATCACTCGCCTTGCGTACAATTGATGGTACATCAATTTAATTGACTACGACTTTGAAGATGGAGTTCCGCATCAAGCCCGAATGCCTCCGCATCAGCCCGCAAACTCCGAACTCTGCAGAACTTTTCCAACTCTGGCTGACTTGCCTCGAAGGGTTCCTAGCATCTACAACCACCCCCCCCACCAGGGCACAGAAGCTGCACCTCCTCCACTCCAGCGTGGGTATCGACACTTACGCAATAATCAAAGAGGAAACGGATTATGATGACGCTATACAAAAGCTAAAAGGACAATTCATCAAACCGGTCAACAGGGTATTCGCTCGTCATCTGCTGGCCACCAGAAAGCAGGTCCCCGGTGAGTCTCTAAGCCAATACGCCCGGGCCCTCTATGCCCTGGGGAGAAGTTGCTCCTGTGTAGCGGTCCCGGCTACAGAGCACATGGAGCTACTGATCAGAGACGCTTACGTGGCTGGGATGCTGTCTCCCGTGATCCGCCAGCAAATGCTAGAAAGAGACGAACTCAGTTTAACTGAGACGCTGACTCTCTCCGCCTCTCTGGAGGTCGCAGATCAAAGCGCTCGCATCTATGACCCTGGCCAGGCCTCCTGGCACGCTTCCCACCCGCCGCTCCCGACCTCCCTCAGGCTTGTGCCGCGGAATGCCCCGATAAATCCGCGGGGCCCCGCTGCTACTTTTGCGGGTACGCTAAACACACTCGCTTGCGCTGCCCAGCCCGCTCCGCCCTCTGTAAGAGCTGCGGGAAGAAGGGCCACTACTCCACGGTCTGCCAGGCCAAAACGCTGTCTGCAGCGCTTCTGGAAGCTGCACAGCACTCCCCCCCCCCCCCCCCCCCCCCGCACCCAGGCCTCTGCGAACGGCCTGTGTGCCTCTCTCTCTCCCCCAGGGCCCCCAGCCGCTTCCGACTCGCGCCCCGCCGGCCGACAAGTGCACCTCCCCGGCCCCCCCAGGTCTCTGCCGGCCCGCCGCGCACGTTTCTCCCCCCCGCCCCCGGGCCCCGGCGCCCGACCGGCTCGCCTCTCCGGGCCCTCCCGGTCCCTACCTGCCCGCCGCGCGTACCTCTCCCCCCCCGCCCCAGGTCAGTAACCCGTGACTGCCACATCTGCGCCGAGTGCAAACCGCACTTCTACCGCCCCGAGCGTGCACACCTGATCAAAGCATCCCACCCCTTCGAACGTCTTAGCATTGACTTCAAGGGGCCCCTTCCCTCTAACAACCGCAACATTTACTTCCTGGCGGTTATCGACGAATACTCCCGCTTCCCCTTCGCCATTCCCTGTCCCAACATGACCACATCGACCGTTATTAAGGCCCTACTCTTCATCTTCTCACTGTTCGGCTACCCCGCGTACATACACAGCGATCGGGGGTCCTCATTTATGAGCGACGAGCTGCGTCAATTCCTGCTCGACAGGGGCATCGCCTCTAGCAGGACGACCAGCTATAACCCTCGGGGTCGAGCGGGAGAAAGGTACCATCTGGAAGACCATACTACTGGGCCTCCGGTCCAGAAATCTCCCTATTTCCCGATGGCAAGAGGTGATCCCCGATGCCCTACACTCTATCCGCTCACTCCTCTGTACCGCAACTAATCAGACACCTCATGAACGTCTTCTTGTTTTCCCCAGGAAGTCATCTTCCGGATCCCCTCTCCCGACTTGGCTGGTCACCCCCGGGCCCATCTTGCTCCAGAAGCATGTGCGGGTGCACAAGTCCGACCCGTTGGTGGAGCATGTACAGTTACTCCACGCTAACCCGCAGTACGCGTATGTAGAGTACCCAGACGGTCGGCAGGACACGGTCTCCCTCCAGGACCTGGCACCCGCCGGCGTGCGCCCCCCCCACCCCCCCACCACAGACCCCCCCCTCCCCTTTTTCACCCCAGCACCCCACTCAGCTTCCCCATCCCTCATCCATGGCGTTGCCGCGGCCAGCTCAGGTGACGGAGACTACTGAAGTCCATCGCTCCCGGACTCCAGGACATCAGCAGGACCATCGGCCGATCCGACGTCAACTCCTCCACTGCGGCGCTTTGCCAGGACGTCAAGGACCACCAAAAGACTGATCGAATCCTTCTAGAGTTCTACAGCCCCATGGACTTTTATTTTTGTAAATATCGTTATGTCTGGGCCAGTGGGAAGCCCCCAAATTCGATAAGGGTGAGGAGAGAAAATTTATTCTCCCGACGGGCTACTCATATCACCAGTTCTCTCCCCCCCCCCCCAAAACCCTAGGTCTCGTTCACAACCCCCCCCACCGCCTTCCTTCTCCGCAAGGGGTGAATGTGGTGATATGATCTGCATACCTGTCTGCCATTGGGCCAGAACATCGGCTTACCATTGGCCCTGGTCGGTCATATGCCTCTCGACCGATTGGCCGAGAGGCTGAGTTAACCACGCCTCTATTAACGAGGTATAAATGGTCAGACGCCTGACGATCGTCCTTTCCATTGTAGACGATCGCAGAGCTGTGTTCTAGTCAATTAAAACCAGACTTTGGTAAATCACTTGCCTCGCGTACAATTGATGGTACATCAGCAAGTCTAATCCTGGCTGCGCCTGATGACCATAACTGCCAGCAGGTTCATATTTCTTCCTGCTAACCTAGACCAATTGCAGTGTTCCCACTGCTGATGTGAGCTAAATCAAGTTAAAAGGCATCTGATACAAAGTGCCACACAATAGGATTGCCTGACCATGGAATAAAAGAAACAGTGGTAGCATGGATGTAAAATTGGTTTAAGTGACAGGAGGCAGAGAATAACGATGAATTAAATAAAGGCAGAAAATGCAGGAAATACTCAGTAGATCTGGCAGCATCTGTGAAGAGAAATCAGAACTGGGGGTCGTGCGTATCAAAAGGGAAGGTCCACAAAAGAGAAGAGATCAAATTACAAACTAGTTTGTCCTGCAGGACTAAAATAAATGGGTATGGGGCAAGGAAAGGAAACAAAAACAAAAGATGCATCTCGAGTCAGTGTGAAGGGCAGAACAACAAACTACTCCCATCCGAAAACAAAAAAAAAGGGGCAAAAAGTAAAAAAAACCTGGGAGCTGAGATTATACTCTGAAATTGTTAAACTTAATGTTGAGACCAGAATGCCGCAAAGTGAGATGCTGCTCAACTTTAAGTTGTGCTTTAGTTGGAAGATTACATTTGGCTCAGGGCAGAGGGGTTAGCGTGACAGCAAGGTGGAGAAGTAAAATGACAGGTGACTGATAGCTCGCGGTCATGCTTGATTGAGGTTTCCACAAAGCAGTCATCCAGCCTGTGGTTGGTTTTCCCAACTAAAGAGCAGACCACATTGTAAGCAGCGAACATGGCATATTCTCATCTCCATTCTTAAATTATGTCCCACAATTACTCTTCCCCACAAGAGGAAACATCCTCCCGGTATCCACCCAATCAAGTATCCACAAGATCTTCCATGTTTCAGTAAGATCACCTCTCATACTTCTCAACTCCAATGGGTATAGGTCCAAATTATTCAATCATTCCTCATACGATAAGCCCTTCATGCCAGGAATGGATCAAGTGATCCTTCTCTGTACTGCTTCTAAAGCAATTATATATCTTTTCAAAGAATTCCAATATTCACGATGTGGTCTCAGCATGGACCCATGGTCTCAGATGCAGTAAAACTTCCCCATCTTTTATATTGTCGATAATTGCACAATCACTACGGATTATTAAAGGCCAGCTTAATGTTCATCATCTCATCTGAAAAATGATTTTTCCATTGCTCCCTCTCGACTACTTTAAATTCCAGGAAATAGCAGTATGATTGGTAGGTGTGAATACAATTCATATTTAATAGCCTGCAAATGCTATTCGTGATAAATGAGAGCTCCCTGATTCTTGCCTCTATAATATGTGAATTTGACTAAAATGGTACAGTAATTGTGGTGCAGTAGTTTGTCTCCTCTAATAAGAGCAAAACTCACCTTCATCTGCAAGCTCCCCTACAACCATGTGCTGTCATGACTTGGAAATAAATTGCCATTCCTTCACTGTTGTTGGGTCAAAATTATGGAACACTTCCCTAACAGCACTGTGGGGTGTACCTACACCACCTGGACTGCAGCAGTTCAAGAAGGCAGCTCACCACCACCTTCTCAAAGGCAATTAGGGATGGGCAATAAATGCTGGCTAGCCAGCAATATTTAGAACGGATATCTATCCATTGAGATGGATTAATCGCAGGTAAATGTAGCAGAGATATAGATCAGCTATGATCCGTCAAATGGTGTAACAGGATTGAGGGGCCTACTGTCTTTGTATGGGAAAAATAGTTTCTTTCTGTCTGTATAATTCTAAAATAGGGTCATTGTGGTATGTTTAATATCTTTCAAGTATGCTGATTTCTAATTTATGAACAAACAGTTTTGATTGATCTCAGATTAGCACAATATGAATACTTCATCAATATGGTACAATAATTTCCATATTTCCAAACTTATAATTAAAGCAGTCTAGTTGCACGTGAATAACTCAGAAGCACCCTGCCCTTACTGAAACAATGTTCCAGGATATGCACTAGAAATTGGTCAGTAACAGGTAATATTGACAACTTGGACTTAGTTGCTGAAGGCCTTGACTGCTGACAGTCTAGAAGGGCATTGAAGAGGCAAGCAGAACCGAAAGGCTCACCTGGCCGGGAAGAGTGCGCTGAGAAAATAGAGGGCAGGAAATGGTTCACCTTCTCGATCCACTTCCTTCCTCTGCAGCAAATGCGGCAAAGATGGCCACACCAGAGTGGGGCTCCTGAGCCAACCAGAGTTGATCATTACAGTGCAAACAGACGGCTTCCACATCTAGATAACTTTCCTTCCTGCTTGTAATAATTCTCTTCAGTTTCTGCACTTCATAGAACTCAGTAAATGTATTTTCCCTCTGATTGAAGAAACACCCCTCTGCCCCTAACAGCTAATTAGTTCATCTCCGACCATGAATTTCTCTTAACCAGCCTTAGATCAGTGCTGGAAGAGTCATGCATTAGTATGACCAGCAGAAAATATTCACTTTACTAATATACTTCGAAGGCTGTGCACCTCTGGAATAGTACCGGATGATTGGAGAGAGGTGAATGTTCAAGAAAGGGAATAAGGAAATCTCTGGAAATTACAGACCAATCAGTTTTACGTCTGTGGTGAGCAAAATACTGGAAAGGATTCCGTGAGATAGGATTTATGATTATTTAGAAAAACTGTTTGATTAAAGATAGTTAGCATGGTTTTGTGAGGGGCAGGCCATGCCTCAAAAGCCTCATTGAATTATTTGAGGATATGACGAGACACATTGATGCAGGTGGATGTGGTGTATATGGATTTCAGCAAGGCATTTGATAAGGTTCCCATGGTAGGCTCATTCAGAAAGTCGGGGACATGGGATGCAGGGAAATTTGGCTGTCTGGATACAGAATTGGCTGGCCGTAAGAAGGCAGCGAGTGGTAGTGGATGGAAAGTATTCCGCCTGGAGGTTGGTGACCAGTGGTGTCTCGCAGGATCTGTTCTGGGAACTCCACTCTGTGGTTTTTATAAATGACTTGGATGAGGAAATGGAAGGGTGGGTTAGTAAGTTTGCCAATGACACGAAGTTTGGTGGAGTTGTAGATAGCGTTGAGGGCTGTTGCAGGTTACAACAGGACATTGACAGGATGCAGAGCTGGGCTGAGAAGTGGCAGATGGAGTTCAACCTAAATAAATGTGAAGTGATTCATTTTGGAAGGTTGAATTTGAATGCTGAATGCAGGGTTAAAGGCAGGATTCTTGGCAGTGTGGAGGAACAGAGGGATCTTGGGGTCCACGTACATAGATCCCTCAAACTTGCCACCCAGGTTGATAGGGTTGTTAAGAAGGCGTATGGTGTGCTGGCTTTCATTAACAGGGCCATTGAGTTTAAGAGCCACGAGGTTTTGCTGCAGCTTTATAAAACCCTGGTTAGTCCACACTTGGAATATTGCATCCAGTTCTGGTCGCCTCATTATAGGAAGGATGTGGATGCTGTAGAGGAGATTTACCAGGATGGTGCCTGGCCTGGACTGCATGTCTTATGAAGAAAGATTGAGGGAGCTTGGGCTTTTCTCACTGGAGCGAAGGAGAGGTGACTTGATAGAGGTGTACAAGGTGATGAGAGGCATGGATAGAGTGGATAGCCAGATTACCTTTTCCCAGGGCAGAAATGACTGTCACGAGTGGACATAATTTTAAGGTGATTGGAGGAAGGTATATGGGAGATGTCAGAGGTAGGTTCTTTACACAGAGAGTGGTGGGTGCGTGGAATGCACTGCCAGCGGAGGTGGTGGAGTCAGAGTCATTAGGGACATTTAAGCGACTCTTGGATAGGCACATGGACAGCAGTAAATTGAAGGGGTGTAGGTTAGGTTGATTTTAGATTAGGATAAATGATCGGCACAACAGCGTGGGCCGAAGGACCTGTACTGTTCTATATTCCACACCCCTTGCAATAATAACCAACATTCCATTTGCCTTCCTAATCGTTTGCTGTACTTGTGATTTAAGCACTAGGACACCCAGATCCTTCTGCGTCAGAGTACTGAAATCTCTCTCCATAGTTTGGGGAGCACGGTAGCATGGTGGTTAGCATCAATGCTTCACAGCTCCAGGGTCCCAGGTACGATTCCCGGCTGGGTCACTGTCTGTGCGGAGTCTGCACGTCCTCCCCGTGTGTGCGTGGGTTTCCTCCGGGTGCTCCGGTTTCCTCCCACAGTCCAAAGATGTGCGGGTTAGGTGGATTGGCCAGGCTAAATTGCCCTTAGTGTCCTAAAAAAATAATGTTAATGGGGGTTGTTCGGTTACTGGTATAGGGTGGATACGTGGGCTTGAGTAGGGTGATCATTGCTCGGCACAACATTGAGGGCCGAAGGGCCTGTTCTGTGCTGTACTGTTCTAACTCTAATTCTAAGTACACTGCTTTCCTAATCTTCCTGCAAAAAAAGGGGGCAAATTCACATTTACCCACATTATCCTCCATCTGCCAATTTTTTTGCCTCTTACTTAAGCTATCTATATCCGTATGCAAACTCTCCAGTTCCCTTTAACAAGTTACTTTCCCATCTATCTTGGTGTCACTGGCAAATTTAGCTATCATACATTTGGTTCATTCATCCGGTTCATTCATCCAAGTCATTGATATGGATTGCAAATGGTCGAGGGTCCAGCATCAGTTACAATTTGCCAACCCAAAAAAGACCCATTTATCCTTCCTCTCTGTTTCCTAT
The DNA here is from genome assembly GCF_902713615.1 of Scyliorhinus canicula. NCBI lineage: Eukaryota > Metazoa > Chordata > Chondrichthyes > Carcharhiniformes > Scyliorhinidae > Scyliorhinus > Scyliorhinus canicula. The sequence goes on from NC_052167.1 coordinate 23,838,796, forward strand.
TAGCTAACAGTTATTCATGTTAATACATTGCTGCTGCACCACGTGGTCTTGTGTAGGAACCTTTGATGTGGCTCATTATTAAATGCCTTTTGGAAAATCAATACACCACATCTATGTGTTTCCTTTATCCACTTGAAATATTATTGTAGCTAACAGAAAAGCCAACTTCCTGCATGTGCCCTTTCGTTTCTCCCATCAGTAAGAAAGGGATCTCATGATTAAAACAGCCTACATTCTTACTTTTTTTTCCTCAATTCAAATACAACATACATCAAAACAACATGTTGAAGGTTTTCCAAGGATTTGATTTCTAAGCAATTTGTCTGCACTCTGATTTCTGTACAAAAAGTAGCATTGGATTTGCATAACATAAAACCATTACTAACCCACTATCTGGAGAAGATGTGCCAGATAATTAGTTCAGGAAGGTTCCAGTGCCAGTGCATGAAAGAGGTGAGGCACCTAAATCTAGACAGCTAGTGAATGCCAAACACGGAGCAGGATAAAGCAAAATAGCAATGTGTGCGGAGGCAGAAGACATGGATGTGGTTCTCAATGAATAGCTTGACTCCATCTTCATAAAGACCATTGTAATTGAGCAGAGTGAGAAATATTGGATGGGGCAAACATAGTGAGGAAAAAATTACTAAGGGTTCAGCATTTCAGAAAGTGGCTACACCGCTAAGCCTAGATGAAATATACCCAGGCTAAGGGAAGAAGGGGAGGAAGTAGAAGAGGCTTTGCCTATCATTTTCCAATCTTCCCTGGCTACAGGACTAGAGGATTGTTAACATTGTACTGTTGTTAAAAATTAGAGCAAGGGGGGGGGGGGGGGGGGGGCATGATGTGAGTGCAGGAGCGTATGCGTTTTCGCAAGCTCTGGCTCTACTTATCTTTTAATCCTTTATTTTATTCTAATGCACATTCCATATTACCTTTTTTTGGGATACATGTCTTGCTCCAAGTCCCTGGATAATCCTGGTTGGAGCTTTATGATGAAGAGCCGAGTTAAATCATCGAATCTTCGTTTGATTGAGGCAGTCGGAGGTGGTTGGCGTGGGGCCCAGCTTGCAGGGTGGTTCAGATGAGTGCGCCTCTGCCTTGCCGATGCTGTTTGTATTGAGATTATGGCTGCCATTGCAAAGTATGTTTTGATGCAGGACTTTGGTGCTCACTTTGATTAATTGCTAAATATCGGAGAGAATGGTGGAAGTCCAGGATAGAATTCTGGTATTTGGTAGAGCAACTTTCCTGGTGAGAGCTCACCATTGGTCCTTGGAAATCCTGCTGCATGGGATGTCACCTATCCTGACTGACTCGGGGAGTAGGGGGCCAGACAAAGAATGTTCGTGAACCAAGTCTGGGGCAAGTTCGTGAGCAAGGAGTGGAAGGCAATTCCCTGACTGAATTTGAAAATTGGCTGCCATGCTTTCGTAATGTTGATTTGTCGTCTGGGTGCTTCAGGTTCGACAGAGCACACTGTATCTGGTTTGAGGCCTGATGTTGATTGGAGGCACCGACCACTCATCTTATGTTACCCTGTCCTCAATGCTTGTCGCGAGGGGCCGGAGGTGTCCGGTCATGTTAAGTCAACACCACCCCCCCCCCCCCCAGCCAGCCCGGGTGGCGGCATGGTGGAGATGCAGCTGCTTTGTTCGATGGAACCTTTGCTAGATCCTGAGTGTTGTTCAACAAGCCTGTCACGGCCTTGGCCTTTCCAAACAACCTGGATTTTATACAACATTTGAGCACAAGGGCAGTTTGTTATCCAGTTTTAGCAAAAACCATATTGAATCAGTAACGTGATGTGGTTCGTGCACAATCAAAGAACAAAGAAACGTACAGCATAGGAACAGGCCCTTCGGCCCTCCAAGCCTGCGCCACGCAGTCCTGTCCCCCCTTTTTTTGATGTGCTGCAATCCTTGCATTCACGAGAAGGGAGTGCATTTTAAATACCGCTTACCTCATTTATTGAGATGATGAGTGGAGGCACAACAGGATGGTTGGTGTGGTGGTGGGCGGCATGGTCCTCACTTGAATTGAAGGTAGCCTTGAGTTAGAGCTAATTCTATCGGGATTTTAACGCATCTTATTTTGTTGCTTTTAATTTTGAGAATCCGTGTTTCTCTCCTTCGAAGAACTGGGCAGAGAGGACTGGGTTCTTTCTTATTTCTTTTTGAAGTTGGCGTTTTTACAGATATTGGAGTACGGGGCAATGAGGGTGACACATGCCTGGGTGTAATCCTAGTTTGATTTGTTGAAAAGAGAGTCTGCATGCTATGCCTCTGCATCTTGGAGCTCTTCTTCGATTTGGGGGTAGGCTTGATGGGATACCTCCTCCAAGTAGTCTAGTATATTGGTTTCCCAAGTCCCCACCTTGCCCCCTCATGCTTGGGACAGTTGTGATAGTTCCAACTTGGGAAGTTTCTGCAGGCACTTATTAGGGACACCCAGGGAGGCTGGGTTATTTTATGTATTTGAATATCCTCAGTTTATTGACTCCCAAGTGCATAAGTGGGTGGGCTTGAGCTGGATCCTGTACTGTGGTTGATATCCTATTGCCTCCATTATGGTTGAGACATTCTCTTGTCTGAACAAATAACTTTTTTCTTCTCAGTTATTTGATGGTGAGCATGCGCCTGAGGAATACAGACCTACGGTTGTATCTTGGTCCTCTTTTATCCTAAGACCTTTTGCTCCAGGTAGCTCTCCCTCTTTTATCTAGTCTTGTCTAGTGTGTTGGGAGGTGCTGACTGCACTGACCATAATCTGAATCGATAGCTGCTCATCCTCTCTGTATAAATATATAGAATGATCATTTTGCCTCAAATTGGGATTACGTTGCTTTGTGTGGCATCTGTCAAACATCCTTTTAGAATTGGGGTTCTCGTGTATTTTCATTGTATTTTTCTACTTTTGTTATGATGGGGCTTAAGAATCCATGATTGGCTCCGGCAGGCGGGGTACAGATGGGTCCAGTATCCGAGGGGAGGAGGCTAGTGCGCCGTTGGTGATTCTCATGTTGCAGAAGTTGAGGAAGGTATGTTCTGGTGCACGCCCAAATAATCTCTGCATGGGAAGATGTGTACCATTTTACCATGTTTTCATGGCCTTATCTCACTCTCCCTTGTTCTCTGGTAGTGCGTATAGAGACACCAACTTTACTCTAATGGCTGTACTGAGCCAGTTATATTGCTGTTCTCCTATTCCCCTCTGTATCCATGTATGTTGAGACATGTTTTGTGCTGAGCTGTACCATTCCGGTGGTTTTATTGCATTATTAAAATGAAAAGCTTCAATAAAAATACTTTTAAAAATGAGAGGAAGGGATAGATTGAGTAATCACAGGCCAACCTGCCTAACCTCAGTGGTGGGTAAATTGGAAAAAGTCTGAGGGACAGCACAAATAACTATTTAGAAAGGCAGGCATTAATTAGGGAGTCAGCATGGATTTGTTAAGAGAAGACTGTGTCTGACTACCTTGATTGAATATTTTGAAGAGGTAACAAGGAGATTGATTAAGGTAGGGCATATTATGTAGTCTACATGGATATTAGCAAAGCTTTTCCGAAGGGGTCTCATGGCAGATGGGTCAGAAAAATAAATGCTCAATGGATGAAAGGAAAAGCGGCAACCTGGATTCTAAATTAGTTGTGTGGCAGGAAGCAAAGAGCAACAGGTGTTTTGTGACAGGAAGGTGGTTTCAGGTGAGGTTCCACAAGGTTCAGTATTAGGTCCCTTGCTTTTCATGGTATGTATTGATGATTTAAAAGTTTGAAGGTGAAACAGAAATTGACTGTGTGGTTGGTAATGAGGAAGAAAGATGTAGACTGCAGGAAGACATCGAGGGTGACTTGTTTCCACTCTGGTTTGACAGGCTTGGAGTTGGTCGATAAACTTAATATGTTGTTTTCAGAATCTGCCAAATGTGATGTTCGAATGGTTGGGTTGATGAATTGTTTGGAGGCTTTGCGCTCTCTTGTTGAAGGCTTCACTGTGCCTCTGTGTTCTCAGAGAAGAATCTCTGTACTTGGTGCCTTCCCGAATGAACCTTTGCTATTTTGGTCAGTCACAGGCCGATGAGTTGGCAGAGATGCTTGACCTCTTCAGGGATGCTTTGAAGATAGCCCTAAAGCATTTCTACTGCCCTCTTGGGAGTCTCTTGTTGCAACTGAGTTCAGAGCAGAGCAGTGACTTCAACAGTTTGGTGTCAAGCACATGAACAACAGCTGGTTTTGAATTATTGGGAGGCAATGCATTTGAGGAAGTTAAGCAAGAAAACACAATCCATTGCACAATACCAAGTGCAGACAAACAGGGGGACCTTGGCGTATAAATAATAGTAATAATAATAACAACCACCTATTGTCACAAGTAGGCTTCAATGAAGTTACTGTGAAAAGCCCCTAGTCGCCACATTCCTGCACCTGTTTGGGGAGGCTTGTACGGGAATTGAACCCGCGCTGCTGCCTTGTTCTGCATTACAAGTCAGCCATTTAGCCCACTGTGCTAAACCAGCCCCAAATCTGCAGATCCCTGAACTTTTTGGTAAGCTGGTTAAGAAAACATAGGGCTATTAGCCCAAGCACAGAATAGATGAGCAGGAAGGACATACTAGATTCAGTTAGGCCATAACTAGAGTTGTGTGTACAGTTCTGGTCACCATATTACAGGAAAGATGTGATCCAGCAGAGTGGTAGCAGAGAATTGCAAGGGTATTACCAGGAAAGGAAAACTTAGGTCTGGGGGAAGACTGCACAAGCTGGGATTGTTTTTCTTGGAATAGAGAGGCCAAGGGAAGACTTAGTTGAGGTATAAAATTGAGGGGCCTCAATAGCATGTATAGGACAGATCTATTTCCCTTCACAGAAGGGTCAAGAACTAGGGTCATTGATTTAGAGTCACAATAGGAGTGGAGGGAGTTGAAGAGAAATGTTTTTACCCAGAGGGTAATAATAATAACTTATTGTCACAAGTAGGCTTCAATGAAGTCTTCTGGGCAGCACGGTATTGTGGTGATTAGCAAAATTGCTTCATAGCTCCAGGGCCCCAGGTTCGATTCCCGGCTTGGGTCACTGTCTGTGCGGAGTCTGCACGTTCTCCCTGTGTGTGCGTGGGTTTCCTCCGGGTGCTCCGGTTTCCTCTCACAGTCCAAAGATGTGCAGGTTAGGTGGACTGGACATGCTAAATTGCCCTTAGTGTCCAAAATTGCCCATAGTGTTGGGTGGGGTTACAGGGTTATGGGGATAGGGTGGATGTGCGCGCTTCGGTAGGTGCTCTTTCCAAGAACCGGTGCAGACTCGACGGGCCGAATGGCCTCCTTCTGCACTGTAACTTCTATGATCTAGTTCTAAGTTACTGTGAAAAGCCACATTCCGGCAGCTGTTCAGGGAGGCTGGTACGGGAATTGAACCCACGCTGCTGCCTTGTTCTGCATTACAAGCCAGCTATTAGCCCAGTGTGCTAAACCAGCCCCTTGAGGGTGGTGGGTATCTTAACTTCCTGAAAGGGCAGTAGAAGCAGAAATCCTTCTAGTACCTTTTTTTAAAAAATGCACACATTTTCACTTATTACAATTCATGGAAATTAACAGGAAAAGTAGAATTAGGCTAGAAAACCCCTTTCAGCCAGTACGGGCGTGGGTTAAATGCTCTCCTTCTGCACTGCAAATTTTCTATGTTTTTATGTAATACTGTGAAAGGAAACTACTGCCAAGAAAACCATGAAGATAAAAGCAAATGACTGCAGACGGTGGAATCCTTTGACAAAGAGTCATCCAGACTTGAAATGTTAGCTCCCTTCTCTCTCCATAGATGCTGTCAGACCTGCTGAGATTGTCCAGCATTGTGTTTTAGTGCCAAGAAAACCATTATGGCTTTGGAAGGAATAGTTTGGGCGGAAAGTTTCAAACATCATGGTTGTGGATTAGATCCAGTGTTATTAACCTCTCTGACTTTTTCCTCTCCAAATTTACTGGATTTTCTTGCTTTATAGAATTCTTTTGATGTAGCTGCTTTTTATGTTACATAGAAAGCATACCAATTTATATTTGCAGACACTTCATTTTTTTGTACTAATCTCAATTCCTTTGTTTAAGTGAAATATTGAAGACCTCAGAAAAGCCATGCCAAACATCTGAACAGTTATATTTTTTAAAAACCTAAGGGACAAAAACAAATTAATAAAGCAAAAATTCGAAATCTCCAGTGCTTCAGATGCCAGAAAGTAATTACAGATAAAACCAATCTAGCCAAGATTCACAAATTTAATATTTGAATTTCAATCCAGGTTTACTAACTTGTTACCGTGGAGTCTGCATGTTCTCCCCTGCGTGGGTTTCCTCCTAGTGCTCTGGTTTCCTCCCACAATCAGGGGACATAATTTTAAGGTGAGTGGAGGAAGGTATCTGGGAGATGTCAGAGGTCGGTCCTTTACAAAGAGAGTGGTGGGTGTGTGGAATGAACTGCCAGTGGAGGTGGTGGTGTCAGAGACATTAGGGACATTTACACGACTTTTGGGCAGGCACATGGACAGCAGTAAATTGAAGGGGTGTAGGTTAGGTTGATCTTAGGTTAGGATATCGTGGGCCGAAGGGCCTGTACTGTTCTATGTTCTATGTACTCATTTGCCACTTTTCACAAAAATTATGAAACGGTGTTTGGTGTTTGAATTGACAAAACTAACAAAAGCTCCAGTTTTGTTTGCAAAGGGCACCAACAGGATGAACCTATCAATAAGGTGGTAACACATTTGCACGTCTACTCACCTCATAAACAACTTATTTTTATGTTCAAAAAGTCTCAACTAAGTCGAACTAAATAAACTAATCATAAAGAATGCAGACAGTTTAAACATCTTCGCTAGTTTTCACTATCCATCACACATGCAATGTGCTCTGTTTCCAAGCCTATTTTCTAACTGTTTTATTGTGCACAGTATATGTTTTAATCCTGACCTCAGAGAAATAGGGACTGTAATTTCAAAGATTTTGCTCAACTTCAGGACTTGCAAGAACTACCTACAAATGTATACCATATCAAAGCAAATTTAACAAAATACAACAGATGTAAAATGGAAACAAAATGCTGTGGATGCTGGAAATCAAATAACAGAAAATACTGGATTTCCTCAACAGGTCTGGCAGCATCTGTGAAGAGTCATACGGACTTGAAATGTTTCTCTCTCCACAGATGCTGCCAGAGCAGCTGTTTATCTAGCATTTTCTGATGTAAAATGACTGTGGTAAAACAATTTTAAATTGAACTGAAAGTAACCAGAGGCCTGCCAGCCCTAATGGACTAAACCGGTTAGCAGTCAAAGCCTTTAGAGACGAAGGGACAGCTAGGAAGGGGATAGAATTTGGACCTATGGAAGGAAAACACAGAGTGCTTTCACCTTACTAGAGTAATGCCCGTTGATAACATAATTCTTGTGGTACTTACAGGTATAAATCACCTGACCTAACTTTTCTACAAGGTGCAGAGATTCTCTTTTTCAAAACAGTCAGAAATACAGCCCAGTGCATCTAAAAGGCCTCCAATTAATACAAACTTTAAAGTTAGAAATGTGGATGTGATACTGTTATGGGCCAAGGTTTAGAGAACCCCAAAGTGAATCATGGAGTTCACCTGACGCTCAACTAATTGTGGTATGGGGAGCACACGGCCCACTCTACAGGTGTGGAACACCAGAAATGGAAAATAATTTTTTTAAGCAAAACAATGTTTATTCTACGAAGTTAACTATTTTAAAACATACACTGAACATCTTAGCAAACATCAATTCAAATACAACACTAAGTAATCCTTAATATATTCCCAAACAACATTCAGAAGACAAAAGACCCTTTTAACACAAAGATCAGGTTTAAATTCACTCTGGAGAGCAGTTACCACATTGAAATCAGCAAATGAACATTCATAAGCTTGCAGAGATTCATACACATCCTGCTGGGATTTCAGCTTCTCCAAAACTAAAATGAAACCAAACCCATCCTGCAGCAAAAAGCCTAAAACGAAAGTAAAAAGCTGACAGACAGCCCAGCTCCACCCACTCTCTGACATCACTGCAGTAATAAACACCCATTTGTTAAAGGTACTCTCACTACAGATATTTATGTACACACCCATTTATAAACACCCATTTGTTAAAGGTACTCTCACATGACAATAGAGATGCAAACTTCAATATTGCCCTTTCAGGACCCAGATTGCACTAAACCATAATGTAACAGGGCCTTAAAACGAAAAGTACTTTTAGTACAAAATATGCTCTTCCATGCAAAAGCTTTGTAACTATATTATATACAGAAGTAGAAAACATCCTTAATCGTTTTTCACTTTCAGGTAAAAATGTGATTTCCAATTATTATTTTGTACATCGATGCCCAAGTCATATTCAGCATGAACAGAAACTAATAATGACTGAAATATTTACAGTGCCATGCCACATCTTAGAAGGACCACAAAATCCTCTACTTAAGACTCCATTTTGAATTAATGCTCAGAAATTTATGTGCAAAACATCTTGAAGTCAATATGCACACAAGGGCCTGGATTTGCAGGATAGCGAGTATGCGGTGCGCATCAATCTGAGAGTTGGCATGGAATGCAACCCCGCCAACCCTGACAGACTCACTGTCAGTTCACTCTCAATGGGACTCTGATTGGCAGCAGGTGGGACTTCTGTCTGCAATTGGACTGAGGTCCCGCCTTGGAGAGCTGTCAGCCAGATTGTCCGACAGCTCTCCAGGCACAGCACTGCAGTGTCTGAAAGAGGTACTGCAATGCCGTGCCCGAGACTAACTAAGTCCAGGGACCACACTGCAGGAATTGTCAGGGGTCCAAGGGAAGGGGGGGAGGGGAGGGTAAGGGAGGCCTTGGAGGATCATGAGGGTGACAATCTTGGTGGGGTGTCTGCAGTCCCTGAGGGAGTGTACCCGAGGTATTAAGGGGCCTTTCAATTGAGGTACATCACCCTCACTTCCTGCCAGAGATTTAGGGTGACAGCATTTTCAGTTTCCCACTCAGTCATTCGGCACCCGCCGGCCTAAACACTTAGGTTGGATGGCAAAAGTTCCTTCAGTGGCCATTAAGTAGCTAGTCAAGGGCCTTAATTGGAGCATTACAGGCTTCCCGTCCAGGGCTGTCTGTTCCACCCTTAAATCGCATCTGTGGGTGGGATCCTGGAGGGAATCCCATCATGTTATTTTATGCTCCCTTACCGGCCTTGAACCCACCAGGCAGAGCCTAGAATTCTGGCCAAGATTGCAAAACAGCAAGTGGAATAGCTTGTTAATCGATTCTTGGAGGAAGGCATGGTGGTGAAGATTCCAGAACTTCTATCCTTAAATCGTGCCAGGGGAATCTTTAACTTTCTCCGAAATCATTTGGCTTCCCTAACTGACAACGATTACCTCTGCTGGCTAAGCTCATTATAACTACACAAGAATATGGTATAATACTATGCCCAGCAATATAAAATAATTTAAGGAACAATTACCCAGCATAAAGTAAATATAAATGTCGACTCCAAACCAGAAAATAAGGTCAGAGTCCTAAATATTGTGCCCCATTGGGGGCAGAAGCCCGATCCGATCTAAATTTGGACCAAAGTCTGCCATTTGTTTTGGATTGAAAGGTCAATGAGTGGGAGAACATTGAACAATTAAAAACGAACAATATGGCATCACAGCAGCTAGAGCTCGGTGCCACGTAAATTTATTTTATATAAAAACAATGTGTTGCGAAGGGGATACTGCTGGTGTATCTGTTCTGTATTAATATCCAGACACCCTTTTCCAGTAAAATCCTTTACACAATAATAAAACTGACAGCTAAAATGATTTACAATATGTTCCAGCAAACCTTTTGATAAATAATATAAAGCCACCTTAACTTAAAAGGCATCTAGGTTTCCTTTCGTAAAATTTAACTGCAGGGAAGGAGGTCTTGGCCCCAAGGGAGCGGGGAAATAAGGCATTTATTTCTCAAATACCCCTTCCAAATTTTAAAGGGGGAGCGGGGAAAGAGGCCACAGAACGAGGGAGCGGGGAAGGAGGCCATGGACCCGAGGGAGCGGGGAAGGAGGCCACGGCCCTGAGGGAGCGGGGAAGGAGGCCACGGCCCCGAGGGAGCGGGGAAGGAGGCCACGGCCCCAAGGGAGCGGGGAAGGAGGCCATGGCCCTGAGGGAGCGGCGGTGGAGCAGGGAAGGAGGCCATGGCCCCAAGGGAGCGGGGAAGGAGGCCATGGCCCCAAGGGAGCGGGGAAGGAGGCCACGGCCCCGAGGGAGCGGGGAAGGAGGCCACGGCCCCGAGGGAGCGGGGAAGGAGGCCACGGCCCCGAGGGAGCGGGGAAGGAGCTCTTGGCCCCGAGGGAGCGGGGAAGGAGCTCTTGGCCCCGAGGGAGCGGGGAAGGAGCTCTTGGCCCCGAGGGAGCGGGGAAGGAGGTCTTGGCCCCAAGGAAGCAGGGAAAGAGGCCACTGCCCCGAGTTCGGGGAGCGGGCAAAGAGGCCAAGACCCCGAGTTCAGGGAAAGAGGCAACGAGCCCGAGGAAAGAGGCAACAACCTACATCGGTGAGTGGGGAAAGAGGCCACAACCTAGAGGTCGGGAAGCGTGGAAAGAGGGCACGGGCCAGAGGTCGGGTCAGCAAGTGGAAGGTTCAAGGAGGTTCACTGCTGCATCACAGCGCCAGGGACCCGGGTTCAATTCCGGCCTAGGGTCACTGTCCATGTGGAGTTTGCACTTTCCCCTGTGTCTGCGTGAGTTTCCTCCGGATGCTCTGGGTTCCTCTCAGTCCAAAAGTGTGCGTATTAGGTGGATTGGCCAGCATAAATTGTTCCATAGTGTCCTGGATATGCAAGTTAGGTTATGGGGTTACTGGCAAAGGGGGTGGGGGGGAATGGGTAGAGTACTCATTCGAAGGGTCGGTGCAGGCTTGATGGGCCAACAGCCGCCTTCTGCACTGTAGGGATTTTATGAAAGCAGGGTTGGCAGTGAGCAGGAGATACAGTAAGTAGAAAGTTACATTTTTCCTTTTTTTAAAGTTAAAAAATATAAAAGTTATTTTATTTAATAATGGAGGAATTTAGCAATATTTCAACTTGGAACATATCATTTAAAAATAATTCTCTGATACGTATCGTCCTACAGAATTTTTAATTGATTCCTGTGGGAGCCAATGTTTCACTTAAAACTGATTTTCAGTAATGCAACAAAAACTTGAGTGAGGATGAAGTGTGCAAATGTTTGACATGGATATTCGCAAGGTACAGGTAGGAAAGCTTCACTTCTGGGCATAGCGTTGCTGGACATTAATCCTCTGGTAATCTTTCAATGGTTAATGACATAAACATCAGTTGGACGTGGGAAGCCCTTAATCTTGTTCAGTGCATATGGATTCTTTTATAAAGAAAAATGCAGTCACAATATGGAACACTCAACAATTACCTACAGTCAACTTTGAATTGTTATCCAGAAATTTGCAACACTACACTTGGCTTGGCTTCAATATCTTTGCTATTAACTAGGTTTCTAAAAATTGTATTTTGAGAAGCCAAATGCTCTCAGCCATAATTAAGTGCAAAGTAAGGATAAAGATAATCATCTGTGTTGTCCATCTACAGTGCTTAAAATATACTTGGCATTATGAAGTTAACCATAGAAATTTTGGCAGTGTCTATTTCGCCCTTATCAGAGTTGAATTTATGTCCCGGTGGCAGTGGTCAGCACTGCTGTCTCAGAGTCAGGGACTCAGGTTCGATTCCAACCTTACGTGACTATGTGGAGTTTGCATGTTTTCCCCGTGTGTGTGTGTGGGTTTCCTCCGGGTGCTCCAGTTTCCTCCCACAGTCCAAAGATGTGCAGATTAGGTGGATTAGCGGTGCTAAATTGTCCCTTGGTTTCCAAAGTTGGGGTGGGGTTTCAAGGATAGGATGGGGCATTGGGCCTAGGTAGCTGTTACGGAGGGTCAGTGCAGGCTCAATGGGCCGAATGGCCTCTTCCTGCACTGTAGAGATTCTGTGTGTTCTCTCTTGGGGATTGGATTTGCACAGTACTACTTTCCCTTTTCCCCCCATGAATAATTATGCAGCATCTTTTCCGATCAATTCCCATTTGAGCTTATTTTCACCTTTTCCTTTAAACATCAGGTGATCATCTTGCAATTGTAGCTCACTGTTCTTGATTTAATGTCATGGGGAAATTAACTGTTTACCCCATCCACTAATTTTAGAACTAATTTTCCCCAACTCTCATTGACCAAGTGACTCTAGTTCCTACTGTAACTCAGGCCCTGCATTACTGACATCATTCTGATAAACCTTGTTTGCAGAGCTGCACTCATAGAAAGGAATCCAGATCTGTGCAGTATTTCAAATTTGACCGAACCATGCATTTAAAAGCAAAATACTGCAGTCACTGCAAATCTTAAATAAAAACAGAAAATACTGGAAATATTCAGCATCTGTAGAGAGACAATAGTTAATGTTTCAGGCTCCGAAGAGTCATATGGATTCTAAACATTAACTCTGTCTTCAGCCCTGACAATGTCCCAGCTGCAGTCTTGAAGGCTTATGCTCCAGAACTAGCTATACCAGTAATCATGCTGTTTCAGTACAGCTGCAACAGACATCTACTCAACATAGACCACAGATACCCTGCAGTGCAAAAGGTGGCCAATCAGCCCATCAAGTCTGCACCGACCCTCAGAAAGAACACCGCACCGAGACCCACTCTCCTGCCCTATCCCCATAACCCCATCTAACTTGCACACCTTTTTAGCATGCCCCTTCAAGTCCAAAAGGTTAGGTGGGGTTACAGGGATAAGGCGTAGGCCTGGGTGTTGTGCTTATTCGGAGGGTCGATGCAGACTCGATTGGCTGAATGGCCTCCTTCTGCACTGTGGGGATTATATGATCCTCGCAAAAACAGTTGTTTCTTAACAATACACAATACTTAAGCATTTTGATACTCTCTAAACTGTGAGGGGAAACATCCTTTAGGATTTGGACGCCCCTCATTAAGAAATGAAATTTATTCTTTGCAAAGTGGCTGCAACAATTAAGACAGAGCGCAAAACACACTGACCACAGTCATTAACAAATATCAAGATAATACTGTATGAACAATACGTTAAAGAAGGTAAAAGTACCAATAATACAATGCACCATGGGAGTTCCTGAAGAAAGGTTCTTCCCCTCCACATACACAACTGTTTTTTAAGCAAATCCAGAGAGGGAAAAATTGAATATAAATTTGAAAATATAGTTGTAACAGTACATTGCGCTTATTATGCATGAGCTACGGTGGAGTAACCCAGGAGCAGGCAGGGGTCTCAGTTCAACATAGAAGTGAGTGACAATCAAAAACCAAGGCCCACAAGGAAAGAAAAAGTGGTCGCAGCGAATGAGGTAATTAAGTTTGGGGCAATGCTGGTGGCAACAGAAAGATCCTGTACAGGAGTTGAGTTTCTTTTTTTTTTAAAATATAAACTTAAGAGTACCCAATTCATTTTTTTTTCCAATTAAGGGGCAATTTAGCATGGCCAATCCACCTGCCCACACATCTTTGGGTTGTGGGGGCGAAACCCACGCAAACACAGGGAGAATGTGCAAACTCCACACGGATAGTGACCCAGAGCTGGGATCGAACCTGGGACCTTGGCGCCGTGAGGCAGCAGGGCTAACCCACTGTGCCACCGTGCTGCCACCAGGAGTTGCGTTTCGCTATGATTTAATGAGGAACTCTGAAAGGGAGCTCATCTCTCTCCTCCCCCACCCCACCTAGCCGCCCATTAATCTGATCACTTCAGCAATTCTGCTGAGATAGCTCATACGTGAGCCTGGTGTTAGTTATTAGAGAAACAAGTAGAAGACAGACATTCATCAATAATTGATGCTGAAGCTGACCTCTCATTCCTAGGGATGATACCAGCAGTATCACTCACAATTGGAGAACTGAAAACATGTCAAATATAAAGCCCTTATGCCGGCAATAATGCATAGGAGAGAACAGGAGAATTGGGTGAGGGCAGGAGAGCAGAGGCAGCAGTAAACTGAACAAAAATAAGGAATGGAAAGAAGAAACTGTGTACCTCAAATGTTTACGGTATATCCTATCCTCTTAATGTTAGCATACTGGAGCTTGGTCCTTGAATCCTAACACAGTTACAGCAGGATGTGCCTCAATAGGATACCAACTTACATCGCTCCTGAGGAACCCATAAGGAGACAGAGAATATGTTTTGAGATATTGAACAACATATTGAAATAATTGCTCTGAAGATATTTTTAGGGAAAATAAAGTGTCATTTATGGACAGCAGCACACCTGAGCTGACAAAAAGGGGAAGTAGTGGCATAGTTACTGTGAAAAGCCCCTAGTCGCCACATTCCGGCGCCGGTTCGGGTACGCAGAGGAAGAATTCAGAATGTCCAAATCACCTAACAGCATGTCTTTCGGACTTGTGGGAGGAAACCAGAGCACCGGAGGAAATCCACGCCACCCACTATTGTCACTGGACTAGTAAGCCCAGGGTGATGATCTGGGGGATCCGGGTTCGAATCCCACCACGGTAATAAAATATCTGGAATTATAAATCTAATGACTATCATGAAATCATTGTCGATTGTCGTAAAAACCCATCTGGTTCACTAATGCCCTTTAAGGAAGGAAGTCAGCTGTCCTTATCTTGTCTGGCCTACATGTGACTCCAGACCCACAGCAATGTGATTGACTCTTAACTGCCCCCTCAAGGGCAATTAGGGTGGGCAATAAATGCTGGCACAGCCTGCGACATCCGCATCATCCATGAACAAATAAAAATAAGGAGACCATTCAGCCCGTCTTGTTTATGCTGGCTCTTGCAAGAGCAATTCACCTAGTGCTGTATCCTTATAACTCTACCTTTTTGCAGTTTTGCAGTTAATTTCCTTTCCACATAATGACCCAATAATCCCTTTGAATGTCATGACTGAATCTGCCTCCACCACACTTTCAGGTAGTGCATTCCAAATTATTAATTTACAAATGATACAAATGTGGACCTGACTTATTTTAGAGATTCATTCACCAAATTACATATTTCCAATGCATTAGCTATCAATTCTGAATGCTATACATTGTAATCATTCCCAGTGCTAGCCCATTTTTTATTACTACAATGTCAATTTCTACTCAACTAGTTTGGATTCAAATATTTTACTCCAAGATATTATTCAATTATTTGGCAGTAAGCAGTAGGGACATTTTAAAAAATCAATTTCTAAAATAAGAATGACTTCCATCTAATAATCGTCTTAATACAATTCAATTTCTTGAAGTGATTGCAAGGCTGCATTCTAATTGTAGAGTTCAAGGAGTTTCATCTACAACTAAGCTGAAAAAGATTCAGAACCTTCTGCATGACTTGTTATATCACAGCCTTAAATATTAATAATAATCTTTATTATTGTCACAAGTAGGCTTACATTAACACTACAATGAAGTTACTGTGAAAGATGCATACAGATATATAGATATCTATAGAAATTTTGTGAACATCAGTCTGGAGCTATCAATATGATGTCCGGTTTACATTTGGTTTGGATCAGTGGTGGAGATCACATAAGAGGATTAACAAAATGACCGTAACGAAAAAGGTAAAATGAAAAAGTCCAGAATTAAATAGTGTCTCCCATGCCCTCAGGATGACGCAAAGCACTTTACAGTCAACGAAATACTTTTAAAGTACTTTTGAAAGGTAGTCACTGCTGTAATGCAAAGAAAAGCCAATTGATACACAGCAAGGTCCCACAATCAGAAATGGGATAACGATCAGATAATCTATTTTATTACGTTACAACAGTCGCTCCGCTTCAAAAGTGCTTTAAGGTGTCCAGTGGCCTTAAAACATAGAACATAGAACAGTACAGCACAGAACAGGCCCTTCGGCCCTCGATGTTGTGCCGAGCAATGATCACCCTACTCAAACCCACGTATCCACCTTATACCCGTAACCCAACAACCCCCCCCCCCCCCCCCCCTTAACCTTACTTTTTAGGACACTACGGGCAATTTAGCATGGCCAATCCACCTAACCCGCACATCTTTGGACTGTGGGAGGAAACCGGAGCACCCGGAGGAAACCCACGCACACACGGGGAGGACGTGCAGACTCCGCACAGACAGTGACCCAGCCGGGAACTGAACCTGGGACTCTGGAGCTGTGAAGCATTTATGCTAACCACCATGCTACCGTGCTGCCCCTGAAAAGCATTGTATAAATGCAGGTCTTTCTTTCCTTTAGTGAGGGATATATATTGGCCATGGGACCAGGGAGAATGCCCCTGCTCTTCAAAGTAGTACCATGGAATATTTTACATTCTTCCAAATGAGATGGCACCCAATTTGACATAGGAGCAGGAGTAGGCCGTTCAGCCCATTGAGCCAGCAGCGCCTTTCAGTACAATCATGGCTGATCATCCATTTCAATGCCTCTTTCCCAAACTCTCCTCATATCCCTTTATGCCATTGGTATTTAGAAATCAGTCAATCTCTGCTTTAAACATACTCAATGACTGAGCCTCCATGGCCCTCTGGGGTAGCAAATTCCAAAGATACACAACCCTCTGTGTAAAGAAATTTCACCTCATCTTGATCCCAAGTGGTTTCCCCCTTATTTTGAAATTGTGCTCCCTGGTTTTAGACTCCCCAACCAAAGGAAACATCTTACCTACATCTAACCCATCTATCCCCTTTAAATATTTTGTAGGTTTCAATGTGATCACCTCTCATTCGAAACTCTAGAGAATACTAACCCAGTTTCCCCCCATCTCTCTTCATACGACAGTCGTGCCATTCCTGGAACAAGTCTGGTGAACCTTTGCTGCACTCCCTCTATGGCAATAATATTCTATCTACGGTAAGGGGACCAACATTGCACACACTACTCCAGGTGCGGAATCTAACCAAGTTCTGTACAAGTGAAGCAAGACTTTGCTCCTCCTGTACTTGAATTTATCTTTAGCCTTCCTAATTGCTTGCTGCACCAGCATGTTAACTAATATTTAATTTGAAAGTCAACACATCCAATTTTGAAAAAAATACCAGGTGTCACATCTCAATGGATATACAGTGATGTTCATTATCATCCCCCCACAAACAAAAGTCCAATTAAATCTAAAACAAAAACAGACTTGACATTTTAAAATTAGAACAGCACAAAATGGCAAAAATGCAGAAAATGATAACGGGATGGAACAGGTCGATGAAAGCTGACTGTTGCTGGTAACGGAGTTTGAACAAGTTCTCATAAGTACAGGATTTAGAACAGAAAGAAAGATAAACTTCTTTACACAGCTAATAAAATTCACTCTTGGGATTGAATGATTGAGGTAGAAATTATTGAATAGATGGATGAAGGAAAAGAGGATAAAGAGATAGGGCAACTGGACAAGTACGCAACAGGACAGGTACGTACAATTAACGTTGTTTGCTTCCACAGAGAACAAGTGTTGACACCAACTGGCTGGGCTAAATGCCTGATTTCTGTTTTTGTATCTTCGATGTAATTCCTGGGAGATTCAGTGTCTTTTTTTCCCAGTTAAGGGGCAATTCAGCATGGCCAATCCACCTACCCTGCACATAAAGAATACAGCACAGAAACAGGCCCTTCAAACCTGCGCCGATCACGTGACCTATCTAGACCAACCGCCTGTAGCCCTCTATACTCCATCTGTTCATGTGCCTATCCAGATAAGGTCGCTAACACAACATCTTTGGATTGCAGGGATGGGATCCTGGCAGACACGGTGAGACACAGGCTGGGATCAAACCCGGGTCCTTGGCACTGTGACGTGGCAGTGCTGACCAATGCGCAAGCATGCCGCACAATTCTGTGTCTTCTAAACAGCACATAAAAGTCATGCTCATACCCAGCTGGATAATCTTTTCTTTTTTGAAATAATTTTTATTGAAAAATTTTGAATTTATACAACAACAACACAAATTAACACAATATAAAGTTACAGAATAGAAACTACAATAAGGAACACCCCCCCCCCCCCCCCCCCCCCCCGGGGTTGCTGCTGTTATTGACCAAGAAGTCCAGAAAAGGCTGCCATCGTTTATAGAACCCTTGTATTGATCCTCTCAGGGCAAATTTGACCCTTTCCAATTTTATAAATCCCGCCATGTCACTGATCCAGGTCTCCACACTTGGGGGCCTCACATCCTTCCACTGTAGCAGGATCCTTCGTCGGGCTACTAGGGACGCAAAGGCCAGGACACCGGCCTCTTTCGCCTCCTGCACTCCCGGCTCTACCGCAACTCCAAAAATCGCGAGTCCCCACCCTGGTTTGACCCTGGATCCAACCACACTCGACACCGTCCCCGCCACCTCCTTCCAGAATTCTTCCAGTGCTGGGCATGCCCAGAACATATGGGCGTGGTTCGCTGGACTCCCCAAACATCTGGTGCACCTGTCCTCACCCCCAAAGAACCTACTCATCCTAGTCCCGGACATGTGGGCCCGGTGCAGCACCTTAAATTGGATGAGACTAAGCCTCGCACATGAGGAGGAAGAGTTGACTCCCTCCAGGGCATCCGCCCAAGTCCCGTCCTCTATCTGCTCCCCGAGTTCCTCCTCCCATTTAGCCTTCAGCTCCTCCACTGACGACTCCTCCACCTCCTGCATTACCTTATAGATGTCAGACACCTTCCCCTCTCCGACCCACACTCCCGAAAGCACTCTGTCCATTGTCCCCCGCGAGGGCAGCAGAGGGAATCCCTCTACCTTTCGCCTAGCAAACGCCTTTACCTGCAAGTATCTGAACATGCTCCCTTGGGGAAGCCCAAATTTATCTTCCAGTTCCCCCAGGCCCGTAAACCTCCCGCCAATAAACAGGTCCCTCAATTTACTTTGCCACCCCCTAAATCCCCCATCTTTGTTCCCCGGGATGAACCGATGATTGCCACCCAGTGGAGCCTCCATCGCGCCCCCTGTTTCCCCCCGATGCCGTCTCCACTGTCCCCAGCTTCTTAGGGTCGCCGCCACCACCGGGCTCGTGGTAAACCTCTTAGGGGAAGAGCGGCAACGGCGCCGTTACCATGGCACCCAGGCTCGTACCTCTACATGACGCCATCTCCATTCTTTTCCACGCCGCCCCTCCCCCCTCCATCACCCATTTACACACCATTGACACATTGGCCGCCCAAATTTAGCCTGCAGGCTGCGCCTCTCCCCCAACAGTCCCTCCTCTGGTGCCTCTGCATACCTCCTGTCTACCTCCAGCATCTTTCCCACCAGTCTATCCCTCTCACTCATCTCGCTGCTCTCCCTGTGTGCCCGGATGGATATCAGCTCCCCACGTATCACTGCCTTCAGGGCTTCCCAGACCATCCCCACCTGAACCTCCCCCGTATCATTCACCTCGAGGTACCCCTCAATACTTGCCCAGACCCTCCTACACACCTCCTCCTCTGCCAACAACCCCACATCCAACCGTCACAACGGGCGCTGGTTCCGCACCTCCTCCATCTCCAACTCTATCCAATGCGGAGCGTGGTCAGAGATTGCAATGGCCGAATACTCGGCCTCCTCCAATCTCGGAATCAGTTCCCTACTCACCACGAAGAAGTCTATCCGAGAGTAGACCCTATGTACGTGGGAGAAGAAAGAGTACTCGCGTGCTCTCGGCCTCACAAACCTCCATGGATCCACCCCACCCATCTGGTCCATAAACCCTCTCAGTACCTTGGCCGCCGGCCTCCTACCCATCCTAGAGCTGGACCGATCCAGTGAAGGATCCAACACCGTATTGAAGTCCCCCCCCCCCCCCCCCCCTCCCATTTGGGGCATACACACTAGCAAGTACCACCTTCTCTCCTTGTAGCCTGCCCCTAACCATAACATACCTACGCCCCTTATCCGCCACCACCTCCGATGCCTCAAACAACACATTTTTCCCCACCAGAATCGCCACTCCCCGGTTCTTCACACCCAACCCAGAGTAGAAAACCTGCCCCACCCATCCCTTCCTCAGGCGGACCTGGTCCTCCACCTTCAGGTGGGTCCCCTGAAGCATTGCCACATCTGCCTTTAGCCCCTTCAGATGAGCAAGTACCCTTGACCGCTTCACCGGCCCATTGAATCCTCTCGCATTCCAGGTGACAACTGGATCAGAGGGCGGCCCGCCCCCCTCCCCCGTCGACTAGCCATAGCCCGTCGACTGCCCGCCCCAGGCCAGCACCCCCTGCCCGAACCAGTCCCCACAGCGACAACACTTCACCTCTGTCCCCCCAGCCCCCACCAGCTCCTTCCTGACCCTACCAGCAGCAACCCGGTATTCCCCTTTCCCCCCCTCCCTTCCCCCCAGGCTAGGAACCCTCCCAGCCGCGAACCATCCTCCATTGTACTTCTGTGGGTCAGCTAACTTCTGCTGACCCCGGAAACTCCCACTAATAACCCGACCCCTCCCAAAGTGGGATCATCCCCCAATCTCCTCCAGGCACCGCTCCAGCGTGGGGAAGAACGAGTTAAGGCCCCGCCTCCCACCGTCATCGTCTCCGTCCCCGTCATCGTCATCATCTCCGCCCCCCAGCCCCACCGCACGGGAAACCAGAGGAAAGACCGCGCTTTCGCACTGCCCCACCACACCCTTCTGATGCAGCTCCCAAATACCAGCCCCACTCCATACCCCCAACCCGACATAGAATACAGCAACCCCCCCAACCCTCTCCGCAAGATACAAAACTCAAACAATGCCCCACAGCAAAAAAAAACATAACAGAACAACACCCCCACAAATAACCATATCAAAATTACAAAAATTCAAAAAAGCAAAAAAAACACAGCAACAGCAGAAACCAGCAATAAAGCATTACAACCGACCCCGCAACCCCCAACCCCTAGTTCAAGTCCAGTTTCTCCGTCCGCACGAAGGCCCACGCCTCCTCCGGGGAATCGAAATAATAATGCCGGTCCGAATAAGTTACCCACAGACGTGCGGGCTGCAACATTCCGAACTTTATCTTTTTACTGTAAAGCATCTCTTTCGTCCGATTAAATCCAGACCGCCGCTTAGCCACCTCCGCACTCCAATCCTGGTAGATCCGTACTACCCCATTCTCCCAATTGCTGCTCTTCACCTTCTTGGCCCAGCGCAGCACACACTCCCGATCACTGAACCGGTGGAACCTCACCAGCACCGCACGCGGGGGTTCATTCTCCTTAGGCCTCCTGGCCAGAACTCTGTGTGCTCCCTCCAGCTCCAAGGGCAGATGGAAAGACCCGGCCCCCACTAGCGAGTTCAGCATTGTAGCCACGTAGGTTGTCAGGTCCGACCCCTCCGCAAGGCCCAAGGTCCGCAGGTTTTTCCGCCTCATGCAGTGATCAAGCTCCTCGAAGCGTTCCTGCCGCTTCTTGTGGAGTGCCTCATGCCTCTCCACCTTACTCACGAGGACCATGGCCTCCTCTCGTTCAGTGGCCTGCGTCTGCAACTCCTTGATGGCAGCACCCTGGGTCGTCTGAATCTCCGACAGCCTTCTGTTCATTTCCTGCAGAGAGCTCAGTACCTCAGCCTTGAAGTCTGTAAAGCAGCGCAGGAGAGCAGCTTGTTGCTCCTGGGCCCACTGCTTCCACTCCTCTGGAGCTCCGCCGGCCGCCATCTTGGATTCCTTCCCCCATTTTTTCTGGGGAGCTGCTGCCGTTTTTTTCCCCCTTTCCACTCCGAGTTAGAGTCATGGACTGCGGGGAAAGTCGATCAGCACACCTTCTCCCACCGGGAGACGTCGAAAAATTTCCGTTTTGGGCTCTAAAAAGAGCCGAAAAGTCCGTTTAAAACGGGAGCTCCCAAATGTGTGGCTTCCTACGTCATCGCCGCCACCGGAAGTCTCCCAGCAGGATAATCTTATGGAATGAGATACTATTCCAAATACTTTATTTGGATAAGAACATTGACTATTCTTAGATTACCACTGTCTAATTAACTTAAAAATATCACTTGGGATTCACCATTTACACTAAGATATCCTTGAAAACTGATTGTTTGTTTCCTGATGTTGTTTAGAACCAAACATACAAAACAGTTTAACTGATTGGGAGCATTCTAGTGATTCAGGAGACTGTTAATTCAAGACCTACTCCAGTACTTGAGAACATGATCTCAGATGACACTTCAGTGCTGTAGAAGAAATGCTGCATTGTTGAAGTTGTCATTTCTTTAATGAGACATTGAATCAAAGTACCATCTACTTGCTCAGAGTGCTATAAAAAATCAATGATACTATCCTGGCCAACATTAATTCCTCAACCAACATCACCAAAACAGAATAATGGGTAATTTATCTCAGCTGGGGGAACTCTTCTGTGCTCAAAATAGCTACCATGTTTGTCAACATAACGCCAGGAACCCGGGTTCAATTCCGACCTCGGATGTGGAGTTTTCATGTTCTCCCCACATCTGCTTGGGTTTTCTACAGGTGCTCCGGTTTCCTCCCAAAGATGCACAGGTTAGGTGGATTGGCCATAAAATTGCCCCTTAGTGTCCAAAGATGTGCAGATTAGGTGGGGATACGGGGATAAAGCAGGGAAGTGGGTCTAGGTGTGGTAGGTCAGTACAGACTCGATGGGCTGAATGGTCTCCTACTGCACTGTAGGGAATCCATCAAGTGATTATATTTAAAAGGTGAGTCTTCAGCAATGAAGTGCTTTGGAATATTCTGAGGATGTGAAAGGCAGAGGTGTAAAATTAAATATCAGTTTTGCTTCTAAATGGATGACCCAGACGAATGGGGAGCATGGTGGCAGTGTTGCTTCACAACGCCAGGGACCCGGGTTCGATTCCCAGCTTGGGTCACTATCTATGCGGAGTCTGCATGTTCTACCCGTGCTCCAGTGTTATAGAATCATAGAATTTACAGTGCAGGATGCCATTCGGTCCATCGGGTCAGTACCGGCCCTTAGAAAGAGCACCCTACCCAAGATCACACTTCCAACCTATCCCCGTAATGCAACCTAACCTTTTTTTGGACACTAAGGGCCAATCATGGCCAATCCACCTGACCTGCACATCTTTGGACTATGGGAAGAAACCGAAACATCCAGAAGAAACCCACACAGAGAAGGATAGAACATGCAGACTCTGCACAGGCAGTGACCCAAGCCAGGAATCTAACTTGGGATCCTTGAGCTGTGAAGAAACAGTGCTAACCGTTGTGCTACCGTGCCACAAGTCTCGAAAAACGTGGTGTTAGGTGAATTGGACATTCTAAATTCTCTGTGCACCCGAACAGGCGGCAGAGTGTGGCGACTAGGGGATTTCTTCATTGAAGTGTTAATATAAGCCTACTTGTGAAACTAAGAAAGATTATTATGCTCTGTGGACACAGATCTGAATCCCATCATGACAGATTGTGCAATTTAAATTTAATTAATACATCTAAAAAGTCTCAATTTGACCACAAAACATGCCTGTTGTAGTAAAGAACTTTTAAGGAAATCCGCTGTCCTTACCTGACCTGTCCAGACCCGCAGCAATGTGGCTGACTCTTATTTGCCATATAAAATGGCCTACAAAGTCTAAAAGGAATGAAACTGAAGGATAACCCAGCATTGACCTAGGTGCCAAAATGTCAACCTATCGACCCTGCAAAGTCCTCCTTACTAACATCTGGAGGTTTCTGCCGAAATTGAGACAGCTGAGCTACAAATGTGTCTACAAATACATGAGAATGTCCTGTTCCACGGACAGTGGTATGCAGCTAAGGGTCCTGGGAGTCCTCTGGGTCCGAAACCTCCTGCTATCATCTACCATCCCTCCTCCCTCAGCTGGGAATCAGTATCCAAGTTGAACACCACTCGAAAGAAGCACTGAGGGTGGCAATATACTGTGTGCGTGTGGGGAGGGGGGTGTCAATGTCTGTCACCAGGAGTGGCACAGTAGCACCACTACTGACTGAGCTGGCCAAGTCTTATATGGCATAGCTGCTAGGCTGGGTGCTGGCAGGTGGTGAGGATACCTACTTGCGTTCATCCTCACAAATATATCTGTCGCAGATGCATCGGTCCGTGACAGTACTGGTGGGAGTGCAAAGTCCTGACTTCACATTGAAGATACCCTCCATTGCATTGTGTGGCAATATTGCCATGCTAAATTGGATAGGTTTCTAAACAGATCAAGCATCTAAAATGCATCTAGCAGGTGCTGTGGAAAATCAGTTGCAGCAAAACTGTGCACAACCATAATCTACCTTCACCCGGCATACTCCCCCACTCTGCCATTACCAAGTCCGAGGATCAATCCTGGCTCAATGAAGAGTGCAGGAGGAGCACCAGGCATACCTAGAAATGACGTCTAAACCTGGTGAAGTCACAACACAGAATGACTTGAATACCAACGGACCCAAGCGATCCCAGAACCAACGACACAAATCTAAGCTCTGCAGTCCGCCACATCCAGTCGTGAATTGTGGCAGACAATTAAACAACTAGCAGGAGGCGGCAGTTCCAAAACTATCCCAATCCTCAATGATGTGGGAGCCCAGCACAAAGAAGACTAAAGCATCTCAGCAATCTTCAGCCAGAAGTGCTAAGTGGATAATCCATCTCTGCCTCTTTAAGAGGTCTCCAGTATTAAGTACAGGGCAGCAGATGCATGGGAACACCACCTGCAAGTTCCCCTCTGAGTCACATACCATCCTGACTTGAAACTATGTCGCCGCCGTTCCTTCAACTGTCGCTGGGTCAAAATCCTAGAACTTCTCTCTGAACAGCACTGTGGGCTTTCCTACAACAGACTGGACTGCAGAGGTTCAAGAAGGCAGTAAACAATGACTTCTCAGGGCAATAAATGCTGGCACAGCCAGCAACGACATATCCCAGAAACAAATGAAAAACACATTTCATATAATTAAAAGATCATTTTATTGGAGCATAAAAATCTTCTCAAAGATGATGACTTCTGTTTGAATTCGTTCATCTTTTTTCTCGGCATCTCTGATGTAAAAGGGGCAGCATGGTAGCATTGTGGATAGCACAATCGCTTCACAGCTCCAGGGCCCCAGGTTCGATTCCCGGCTGGGTCACTGTCTGTGCAGAGTCTGCACGTCCTCCCCGTGTGTGCGTAGGTTTCCTCCGGGTGCTCCGGTTTCCTGTGTACTGTTCTATGTTCTATAAGTTGCAAATCTGAAGTCATGATACTTTATCTTAAAATCAGGGAAAAAAATCTGGAATCACCTTTGTTACTCTTCTCTGAAATTCTTCCCATTGCTACGGACAGCATGGTAGCACAGTGGTTATAGAATAGAATAGAATAGAACAGTACAGCACAGAACAGGCACCTCGGCCCTCGGGGTTGTGCCGAGCAATGATCACCCTACTCAAACCCACGTATCCACCCTATACCCGTAACCCAACAACCCCCCCTTTAACCTTACTTTTTAGGACACTACAGGCAATTTAGCATTACCAATCCACCTAACCCGCACATCTTTGGACTGTGGGAGGAAACCGGAGCACCCGGAGGAAACCCACGCACACACGGGGAGGACGTGCAGACTCCGCACAGACAGTGACCCAGCCGGGAATCGAACCTGGGACCCTGGAGCTGTGAAGCATTTATGCTAACCACCATGCTACCGTGCTACTTCACAGCTCCTTCACAGCGCCAGGGTCCCAGGTTCGATTCCCGGCTTGGGTCACTGTGTGTGGAATATGCATGTTCTCCCCGTGTCTGCGTGGGTTTCCTCCAGGTGATCCGGTTTCCTCCCACAGTCTAAAGATGTGCAGGTTAGGTGGATTGGCCATGCTAAATTGCCCTTAATGTCCAAAAAGGCAGTGGGGTTACTGAGATGGGTTATAAGTGTGGGCTTAAATTGGGTGTTCTTTCCTAGGGCTGGTGCAAACTCGATGGACCAAATGGCCTCCTTCTGCACTATAAATTCTATGCTTCTTACACACTTTCAGAAACACTGTCATCACAACTGGAAACCGAGTCCAAGCAAGTGGATTCCCTCTTGGAGCCACTTACACCAAATTATTTTTCAAAAATAGATGGTTGGCATGCCATGTTCTATTTTTGTTCAGCCAGAATAGCCGGATAACAAAAGATTGCTAAGATTCTGAGTATTTGCCACACAAATAGTGTTAGCTTGTTTTGCAGACAATTTCATCTTTACTTGATCCCAAGATCAGCAGCAATTCTAGTTTCCCTTTTTCAAATTCTGTAAGGCTCTCAACTTTAAAAAAATCGGCTTATTTTTGCACCAATTTAAAAGCTTGTTTTATTTCTCAGCTTTTATTTTTAGTGAATAAAAACAGGGGCTGGATTCTCTGCTCCGGGCGCCACATTTCTGTTTCACCCCGCCGGCGGGATGCTCCATTACGCCGGCTGGTCAATAGGCTTTCCCATTGTGGGACAGCCCCACGCTGTTGGGAAACCCCCAGGCTGCTGGCAAAATGGAGCATCCCGCCGGTAGAGAATCCAGCCCCAGACGGTCGGGGTAAAAATGTGAAACTTAAGAAATCTGAGTAAATTCAGAGAAAACCTGAATAAAGTTTTTATTTTGATCATCACTAGAACTCAGAAAAGCAATAACAGTAATAATAAATGAAAACTCAAAATTAACAGTTCACTACTTTCATAGGGCTCAGACTCTAAACATTAAGTAGTGATTCATTCGAAAATAAAATTGAAGAAACAACATTTATTATTGAGCCATATGATTGTTAGATAGTTAAAATTGTTGAGGATTATATGGAAAAGTTGTGATACTACTTTTAGTAAATAATACTTTTGGTGTTCGACCCAAGACCGTCTTTCATTGATAGTATGCAAAGTATCATTGTGTGGTCGCTATCAGTGCAATGCTGCCCTTGCTCCATACCCATCTGAAACAAATCTGTCATTTAATTGAAGCTTAATGAATAGTCTCTGCTGCAGTACCCAAGGGTGAACTAGATCCACTTTAGAAAAATGCAACTACACAGCTTTCATTTTTTTACCTGCCAGATACTGGGTTGCAAAGATGCAAATATATCACATAAAGATAAAGTCCCCATAGTCCCAGATGACCACAGGTTGCTTTCCCCTTTGAGGGATTTAACCTTGCCACTCAGATTGAGAAGGCGGGGTCTTCATGAATAACCTCAGCCGGCCCAGGAACTGAACCCGCACGTGCTGCTGGTCTTGCTCTGCAGCTGTCTAGCCAACTGAGCTAAAGATATCAACATGGCACATGTTGCATGCTGACATCACCAATGCAATTCATTAACATTCCTTATCATGATCTTTATTTAATAACAGAGCAAATTTCAAAATATTCTTTTAAATTTGGAACAAATTATTTTAAAATCAATTTACCATTTGAAATAAATTAGGGAAGCTACTGGTAGAAAATGATTCTAATTATTGCGAATGACAGGGTTAATGAATTCCATTGGTGATGCTGAGATTAACAATTACAAAGACTGAACTAGTTCAGTTGACCGAAGTGGATACGAAAGTAAAAGCTTCACCTGTCATAAGGTTTTGCTACTTTAATATAAACTTGGCAACGGGATACATCAAAATAACTTAAAATTTAAAATGCCATGGGTATGGAGAAGGGGGTAATATCGGTGGTTTGCGGTGCTATTTTGGAGGAGGAGAAGGCGCCGCTGGAAGGGGTGATGGCAAAGTGGGAGGAAGAATTGGGAGAGGGTATGGAGGTGGTGCTCTGGTGTGAGGTGCTCCGCAGGGTGAACGCCTCCACCTCGTGTGCGAGGTTGGGGCTGATACAACTGAAGGTGGTGTATAGAGGGCACCTTACAAGGGCGAGGATGAGCTGGCTCTTTGAGGGGGTAGAAGATGTGTGTCAACGTTGCGGGATGGGTCCCCGCGAACCATGTTCATATGTTTTGGTCCTGTCCAAAGCTGGAGGAGTACTTGAAGGAGATGTTTAGGGCAATCTCTAAAGTGGTGCGTGTGAAACTGGACCCGGGCCCACGGGAGGCCATATTAGGGGCGTTGGATCAGCCGGGGTTGGAAACGGGCGTGGAGGCAGATGTTGTAGCCTTCACCTCGTTAATCGTCTGAAGGCGGATCAACCTCTCCACCCCGTGCACTGGCATGGCGGGGGGACCTGCTGGAATTCTTGATGCTTGAAAAGGTAAAATCTGAACGGAGGGGAAGGATGGAGGGGTTCTACAATTCACAGGCGTTATTCATTATGCACGGGGGGGGGGGGGGGGGGGGGGGGGGGGGGGGGGGGGGGGGGGGGCTGTGGCTTGGTGGGAGGATGGGATCGTTGTTATTGATATAAGAACACAAGAACTAGGAGCAGGAGTAGGCCATCTGGCCCCTCAAGCCTGCTCCGCCATTCAATGAGATCATGGCTGGATCATTTGTGGACTCAGCTCCACTTTCCGGCCCGAATACCATAACCCTTAATCCCTTTATTCTTTAAAAAACTATCTATCTTTACCTTAAAAACATTTAATGAAGGAGCCTCAACTGCTTCACTGGGCAAGGAATTCCATAGATTCACAACCCTTTGGGTGAAGAAGTTCCTCCTAAACTCAGTCCTAAATCTACTCCCCCTTATTTTGAGGCTATGCTCCCTAGTTCTGCTTTCACCCGCCAGTGGAAACAACCTGCCCGCATCAATCCTATCTATTCCCTTCATAATTTTAAATGTTTCTATAAGATCCCCCCTCATCCTTCTAAATTCCAACGAGTACAGTCCCAGTCTACTCAACCTCTCCTCGTAATCCAACCCCTTCCATTTGTTACTGATTATTGTTGGGTGTAAATTTGGGAGAAAATGGGGAAAAGGAGAATAAAAAATATTTTTTTTTTAAATTAAAACGTCACCTCATTTCTATTCATCTACTTATTCCATTCTCTGAACTGCTTTTGAACTATTTTCTAATATATCCTACTCAAATTAAAAACAAATCAAAGCCATTGAACTGAACATTATGTTGTGTCTCTTCCAGATCTTACCATTTACTTAAGTGGAATTTACTTTTTAAAGTTAGCTTTCATTCTAAAAATAACCATTTTATTCAAGTGCCAGAACCCAGAAGTTTGTGATGAACAGTCACAAACAGGACAAAACCAAGTGAGCCTATGACAATTCAAACCAGCAAAGGCTGTTGCAGGACAAACTTCTGCTGCAATATCAGCTGGCAGATGACAATCATAGCTCTGGTGAAATGGATCAGAATGCTAACAGGCTTCCCTTTCTCCAAACTTTTAAACTATTTCCTTTCCATTTTTGATACAATGCTAGAATTGTTGAAGATCATGCCAGCTTCAATTAACTAACATTTTGCTTTTTCATCTTTTAAAAAAGTATGGGATTTTATTTAATGCATGAGCACTGATGGTATGATCAGATGGCCTAGGGTAGGCACAAAGTTTGAGAATGAGTTATGTCCATAGTTGACACCAGCTGGACTTCTGTTGAGTGAATACCTCTACAGATGTAAATTGATCACCCACAGTCAGTCTCCCATGATGTAATCAGCACCCATTGATTAAACTGAAATATTCAAAAATCAAGAGAAACGATCGGGACACAAAAATTATGTTAATGTTAATTCACATTAACCAACTTTCCATTTCTTATCCACTTAAAAACGTGCAAAACTTAAAGCTATGGTACTTGTTTCTACATTATTGAACAACATTGATCTTTTTGAACACCAGACATTCTCACAATGGACATTTGGATCCTAGAAATGCAAATCTTGTGTACAATTACCTGGCCTGAGGGTGGTCCAAACAACATATGAAAGAAGAACACTACAACTTACTATCGATAAATTATTTATTTTGAACTGTTTGTAAAGAAAAAAATATTGGATAGCAATTTAAGATGTTTCCAGAACTATACTGGAGACAAAACTAACCTGAGTTTCAACATAGCACAGCAGTTTCTCAGTCAGATTTTGAGTGCATTTTGCAACACTCAGTTGGCTTTTTCTAACATTTAATAGCAAGCACAGGACAATCTACGCAAACTAGGGGATGCATTTCAATCACAAGGACCACCTATATTCTCTTTCCGCCAAGGTACAGATCAGCAGGCACAAGCAACTAGTATCACACTCCAGTGGCCATTCACTACGCGAGACCAGACATCAAAGTAAAACAGAAAATACTGACTGGAAAAAGACACCTGTAAGGCCGAAAGACAAGTTATGACATTTGGGGTGTGCGCCCTTCATTGTGCTTTTGCTGTTTTCAGATATCGGCATGCTTTGTTCTATATTTGCAGAATCCCTGTTTTTATTTAACAACTGCAGTTGTTTTATTTTCCAGAAATCAAAGCAATTGCGAGTACAGTTTATTGCTGCACTAAAAATGCCCAAAGAGCCATTTGAGGAATGGAATGTATTCTTAATAATTCTGCCACTTGGAAATAAGAGGGGAAAGAGGATAAACAAGTTTTTCCCCCATGTTAAAAATCACTGTACAGTATTCAAAAGTGGTCTTAAAGTGTTGAACAGGTGCAAATAGGAGGCTGCTGAATATTTGAATTGATATTCTTCACTCAGCACAACCAATTAAACCCAATTGACTCCAAATTGTTCTTTCATTAAAGCAGTCAGTTTGCTTAACATTAAGTGATCCAACTGAACAGAGATATCAAAGTAGGGGCAAAATACTTGCTGAATATGATGGAATAAAAAAAATGTGCTTCAATACTACTTATTTGTGTGTTTAAATGAAGATGTTGTTCTAGAGGAAACTCAGCACATTTCTCAGTGAAATGTTATTCTTTCCTCCTCAGTAGATCAAAAGCAAATCAGTTACATGTTTTTGAGATATATTCACTTCCAAAAAATGTTGACAAAGAACAGCAGTGATTGCAAGCAGAAGAAACAAACACAAAATAACAAATTTCATCTCAAAACAATTTGAAAAGTTAGCCCAAACAAACAAGGCTTTGACTCAGTGCTGTGGACATCGCTCTAAAGACAATTCTAAAGGCATAACGACTTATGGGTCCTTCACACTGGTGTATCACATGTGACACACACCACAGTGATACAATATCAACATGTATTTTGCAAAACATAAAAAATAATACAAAATAAAATTGAATTACTAACATATATTTTTCAATATCTCCTTCCCAAACAATCAATCTCCCACTTTCCAGCCAGAAGTGCCAATTGACAACCTGCTGGGGGGGGGGGTAATCTGGAACAATTTCTGATCATCAAGTTGCAAAAGAGTTGCCCAGAGCAAACCTTCTTCCCCACTTAATATATTTCTTGTTGCAGTTATCTACATGGTCTCATTCAAGATCCATTCACGTTTGTCTCACCGTTCCACGACACTGCGCAAATAAAATTCTGGCAAAGTACACTCGATAGCACCATCAAAGTTTCTGACCAAATGCATCAACGACCCCTAACTTATCGTGCTGGCAACATTCAGGAAGAGTTCATCCACAAACCATGCTTCCTCACGGTAAACCCACAAGGAGCCACCGCAACAGAAGCTGCCAATTTTGTTTCTGCCCTGCTCAAGGCTGGCACAACTTGCTCTCTCAGGGAAAGCCAGGGAACTCTTACCTCACTGAACATTTTAGCCAAGCACAAGGTTACAAGTGACCCTTTTGTAGCGCGACACGACTTTCATCAGGAGGGCACCCCGGTGGCATAAAGTCAACCCAAACACCCTGTCAGGTTTGGATGTCGCCCAGGTATTTTTGCTTCCCCCCCCTACCCTACCCACCAGTCCTCCCATTTTGAGTGGGTGATTTCCAATGGGCAAATTCGATCTGGAATCTTTTAAACACCCAGGCCAGAAGGGAAAAGACGACACAAATGTTGTCAAACCCTGAGCGTTACAATTCACCCCAACACATGCCCAATCTATCAGACACGCACACACACACAAGGCTGCTAAACCGAGAGCTCAAAACTTTTTTTATTTGTTGCTTCGGCGCCCAATTTAACAAATGCAAGAGGGGGAGAGGGGGGAAAGGGGAAGGAAAAACAACAAGTTTGGACACAAATCACACTGGAAACTGCGGGTTTGAACGAGAGAGGGGAGGAAAACGAAATCTCTCCAACGACATCGTTCCCCAAAGATGGGGAAAGAGGAGCACACACACACAAAGGAAAATCCCAGAAAGGGGAAAAGTTGGGCCGAGACGAGACTATTTTTGGAGGATTTAAGACAGCGTCCCGCACAGTGCGCGCGGGGTTCCTCGTTAAAATAGGGAATTTGGGGTGGGTTTTTTTTCCACCACCTCCCCCTCATGTTGGAAGCTGCCCTATTCCCTCCCTCCCTCCGGAGACAGGCTCACTCCCCTCCTCCTCACTCACTCTCACACACACACACAAGAAAACTCCTCACTCACCAGAGCCGCGCCGCCTCCTCCTCCTCCTCCTCCCCGGAGCCTCCAATCCTATTCCCCACACGGTAAGATGCCCCCTTTTCACACAGAAAATATATATATCGATGGGATAAACGTGTGCGGTGGGGATGAAGAGGAAAAATAAACACAAAAAGCTGCGGTCGGGTGAAATAAAAGCGAATAAAATCCCAACCGGCGAACCAGCACCGCCTCCTCCGCCGCCACAGCTCCCGTCCGCCTCCTCTCGCCCTCGCTCGCCCAGGCGCGCGCGTGCGTGACTCGCTCTCCCAGGCGCGCGCGCAGACCAACGGTCGCCCGAGACCCAGAGAGCGAGAGCGCGCACACGCGCCCGCCCTCCCACCTGGCCGCGCACGTCCTTGGCGTGCACGTTCCCCCCCCCCTCCTTCCCAGCGAGGAAACGTCATCCCCGCCACAACAACAACAACCAATATGCCGGAAACGGGCGTCGAGACGCCGGTAATTGACGGGTGAGGAAGAGGAATGATGGGGATGGGGAGTAATGTTATGGACGGGGGAGGGGTTTGCTTGTTTATTTATTTACTCCCCCTCCCCCGGGGCAGTCTCCGCTCCCATGGCGGCGCGTGGCGCGACCGTTGACTTTCAAACCGCCGCCGGCACGTGGCGGCCCCCGGGGATTTTGTGCTTCTTCATTGGCATTTACACCGCCCGGGAGGGGGATCAATTCACATTTTCTCCACATCCACCTACTTGTTGGAAGAGGGAGCATTGCCGGGTTGCAGGCATTCCCCCAGACGCCTCCCGGTTGTCGTCTGGTTAAAGGGGCGCCGTTTCAGAACAAAATAGCTCTGGGCAATGGGTCAGGACTGGCCATTCGGCCCCCGTCCCGCCATTACAGTGAAACGTGGCTATTCTGACACACCCAGTCTCCCAACCCCTCACCCAGTACCCCCCTCACCCAGTACCCCCCTCACCCAGTACCCCCCTCACCCAGTACCCCCCTCTCACCCAGTCTCCCCCTTCACCCAGTCCCCCCTTCACCCAGTCCCCCACCCTCACCCAGTCCCCCCAATCACCAAGTCCCCACCACCACTGTCCTCCCTCCTCCTCAGCACCCAGTCCCCCAATCACACCCAGTCCACCCTCACCCAGTCCCCCCACATCCTCACCCAGTCCCCCCAATCACCGTCCCCAATCACACCCTTACCACCCTCACCCAGTCCCCCTCACCCAGTCCCCCCACACCCTCACCCAGTCCCCCCACACCCTCACCCAGTCCCCCCACACCCTCACCCAGTCCCCCCACACCCTCATCCAGTCCCCCCAATCACCGTCCCCAATCACACCCTTACCACCCTCACCCAGTCCCCCCACACCCTCGCCCAGTCCCCCCACACCCTCGCCCAGTCCCCCCACACCCTCGCCCAGTCCCCCCACTCCCTCGCCCAGTCCCCCACACCATCACCCAGTCCCCCACACCCTCACGCAGTCCCCCTCACCCTCACCATATAGTCCACCGTACCCTCATCACCACCCAGTCCCCCGCACCCTTACCACCATCACCCAGTCCCCTACACCCTCACCCAGTCCCCCACACCCTTCACCACCATCCAGTCACCCTCACTACCCAGTCCCCCACGCCCTTGCCCTCAGCACACCGAGTCCCCCGCGCCCTCGCCGACACCGGGTCCCCCGCGCCCTCGCTTCACCCTGATCCCTAGACAGTCTCCCGTTCCCCAGCAAGTCTCCCCAATTGTTTTCATCTGGATGTAAAAACATAAAACAGATAGTATTTTTGGCAATTGGGAGAAAGCAGCGAGCGAACTAGCAAGTAGAAAGAGAATTAACAGAGTGGAAGCAGGGCTGATCTGGGAATCTCCCAAACGAACTCCCGACATCTTGCTGTTACATTGCTCTGTCGACAGCGATGATGGTGTGCAACAGGCGCCATGAGAACTCCAATGCACACAAATTATGTAAAAATGAAAAAGCAATGCAAATCAGAAAGACAGATTGAAGGAAATGGCAATAAGTGGTGTTACTTTAAGCAAGGACTAATTGCAATAACTTTCAAAATGAAATTGGATAAATGTTTCAAACAAAAGAATTGCCTGGCAAAGATCAGGAGTGGAGGACTAACTGTGTAACTCTTTCAATAGTTAACAAATATAATGCGCCAAAAGGCTTCCCCTGTGCTCTATGATTATCATGTGATTCGTAAAAGGCTAATTATAGTAGTGCTATCCAAAAGGTGGTGGGTAAGGGAAGGTTGGACAGAAAGTCTGATGCGTTGATACAGTGACCCTCCTTGTGACAGTACAACTTGTTGGAATATCAATACGCTGCACTATACACCAATGGGAACCAGCTCCTCTGGCACTAATTCTTCATTCAGTAGAATCTTCATGCAGTAGATTACCAATGTCATTCTCAAAGATTGAGAATGACAAATAGAAATTATGGTAGAAAAATGAAGAATTAATTCAACTCTTAAAATCTCTGATCAATTTCCCAATATATGGCCTGGAATAAGCTAAAGCAATTGGTGTTTGAAGGGAGATGGTGGTGGGATTACAGATAAAAACAATTACTTGCATTTGTGTAACATCACACAAACAGGACGTCCCAAAGTGCTTTACAGCCAATCAATCATTTTGAAGTGTAGGCAAACATAGAACATACAGTGCAGAAGGAGGACATTCGGCCCATCGAGTCTGCACCGACCCACTTAAGCCCTCACTTCCACCCTTTCCCCGTAACCCAATAACTCCTAATCTTTTTGGACACTGAGGGCAATTTAGCATGGCCAATCCACCTAACCTGCACGTCTTTGGACTGTGGGAGGAAACCGGAGCACCTGAGGAAACCCATGCAGACATGGGGAGAACGTGCAGACTCTGCACAGACAGTGAACCAGCGGGGAAGCGAACCTGGGACCCCGGCGCTGTGAAGCCACAGTGCTAGCCACTTGTGCTACCGTGCTGCCCAACATGGTAGCCAAATTGTACATAAACAACAATTAGTTAGATTATCAATGAATCTGTTTCTGTGGTGTTGGTTCATGGCTAAGTGTGAATTGAGACATCAGGAGAACATCGTTCTTCAAAGAGGATAAGACCTTCTCCTACC
The DNA here is from genome assembly GCF_902713615.1 of Scyliorhinus canicula. Taxonomy (NCBI): domain Eukaryota; kingdom Metazoa; phylum Chordata; class Chondrichthyes; order Carcharhiniformes; family Scyliorhinidae; genus Scyliorhinus; species Scyliorhinus canicula. The sequence continues at coordinate 23,874,240 of NC_052167.1, forward strand.
TACCAAAACCGAAAGGATAAAACTAGTTTAAAACTAGTAGATAAAACTGTGTGTGCGTGGGTTTCCTCCGGGTGCTCCGGTTTCCTCCCACAGTCCAAAGATGTGCGGGTTAGGTGGATTGGCCATGCTAAATTGCCCGTAGTGTAAGGTTAATGGGGGGATTGTTGGGTTACGGGTTACGTGGGTTTAAGCTCGGCGCAACATCAAGGGCCGAAGGGCCTGTTCTGTGCTGTACTGTTCTAAAAATTCTAATGTTCTATCCAAAAGACAGCTCCAACAAAGAATCACTCCTTTAGTACTGCACTGAACTGTCAGTCTAGATCTTGTGCTTAAATGTTGGATTGGGATTGTTTTATAAGGCTAGTAAGTAATTCACACTGAGTAGTTCAAAGAAACTTAATTTATTTACAATTACAAGTACCAATGTAAATAGTTCACAGTTGCTCCTAGCTTCCAGTGGGTTCTACTTACCCAGTTGAGTAACTTCTAATCACAGAACAGTCTCTCACTGTGAGTGTTACACCATAGATTTCTTCCTCTAGCTCCACGATAGGCAAATCTTTCATCCACTGTTAACTCCTCAGGAACTCGGTCTTCAAACTATGCATGAGCATAGTGTGTTCTGTATGGTGAATGTTAGAATCAACATATTCTCTGCTTAAGGTGCAGGCCTGGCTAATTGTATATTTTCTTGCTTTCTCCCCCTCTGTTGGGTATAGACCACACAAGGCCCCTTCTACATGACATTTCTGGATTTTTAGGGAAGCCTATAATCTGATCTCAAAATGTCATTTTCATTGTCTTCCTCTGGAAACACATTAGATTTCTATCTAAGTAGAAATGCTAAGGGCAGCACGGTGACATAGTGGTTATTTCTGATCCCAACTCTCTTTTTAATTTAGGATTAAAGAAGTAGTTTACAACACAACCGTTTACAAATTGATATTGATACCATCTTTACACAGGGGTTTCAGAGATTTTGGAGAAGGTTGGATTGGCCTGAAGTCTCCTCAGTGAAACGGAAGCTCTTATCAAAAATACTTTTTCAGCTTTGTCCTTACGGAGCAAGGGGCCAGTTAGCTCAATTGGCTAGATTGTGAATCAGTTAGCGTGTGAATCAGATTAATCCCAACAAGCTGAGACAGGGTGGCATGGCACAGTGGTTGGCACTGTTGCTTCACAGACCAGGGTGCCAGGTTCGATTTCCGGCTTGGGTCACTGTCTGTGTGGAGTCTGCACGTTCTCCTTTTGTCTGCGTGGGTTTCCCCAGGGTGCTTTGGTTTCCTCCCACTAGTCCCGAAAAATGTGCTGTTAGGTCATTTGGATTTGTATTGGATTTGTTTATTGCCCCCTGTACCGAGGTACAGTGAAAAGTATTTTCTGCATGCAGCTCAAACAGATCATTTAGTACATGAAAAGAAAATACATAATAGGGCAACACAAGTTACACAAAGTAAATATCTAGACACCGGCATCGGATGAAGCATTCATAGTATTAATCAGGTCAGTCCATGGACATTGTGAATTCTCCCTCTGTACCTGAAGAGGCGGCAGAATGTGGCAACTAGGGGCTTTTCACAGTAACTTCATTGCAGTGTTAATGTAAACCTACTTGTGACAATAAATATTATTTAAAAAAAGATAGACTTGGAACCTGTCTTCTTGCCCTACCCCTCTCTGGAATGCAATGGCAAATCATCGCTGACAAAGAACTCCCAAGAAAATGACTCAGGATGAAGTATCAGCAGACAATGAGCCAAGGACCTACCTTTAGGCAGAGCATACATGAATGTTATGGGGCATTAACCAGGCAGAGAAAAGCCCTGAGGAAGATTGTAAAAATATTGAGTTAACACAGCGTGATGATCAAATGCACTCCACTTAGTGGCTTCTTCATTTGATTTTACTGCATACCTATTGTACTTAATACATGAGGTGCTTCTGGTTGACCAGCTTGGTAGAATTTACTCTCAGAAAGGATGCCCACCCAACCAAATTTACTATTTGTGACTCTTGGGCAGCATAGCTTCCTTGGCAACCAGTATTATATCTGGCCGTGTTGATGCAGTTTAAAATAATTTATTGACAAATTATTGATAAACCAAAGAGTACTGAGTTTTAATTGGTGAGTATGTCATGACTATCATTTTTGGTTTACCTTGCTGTGCTAACGAGCAGATAGGGTGTATCCACTCATTTGAAGTAATAAAACATCCCACGTCAACTCACAGATAGACAAAAGGAAACGACACCGGGGATGGATTTTCATGTAGGGACGAGTAAACGTGAGTCAGACTTTTCTATGTGAACCTGCCTCTGAAGGCCTCCCAAATCCATCATATTTTTGTCTCTCGTTGATATGGGTGGGGAGTGGTCAAGTATTACAAGCCGCATGAAGGGCTGTCTCTTTCCTCCGGGACAGCAGCCCAACTCCCAAAATTGTTCTTATCATCCTTAAGCCTCACCCTCCACGCACTAACATACCCTCTCATACTCACTGTGCCCTCTCATGTCTCCTTCATAACCACTCACCAGGATTCAATATGGGCAGACCTCAGGACGTCTTTGAAATGTACATTATAAAAATGTATTGAACAACTAGAATCCCCCCAAATGATCATTCTGTTACAAAAGCAAACACATTCATTTACCACATGAAATACAGATAATCCTTTCATAAGCTCTGAAAACTGTCAATCAAAAAGTGGTCACAGCCCCCACTGAGAAAAGTGATTAAAGCAGATTTTGAATCCCAGCCAAGCATTCATAATAGGCCCAGGAGAACTAACATCCTGGGAAATGTAAATGATGAAGTATATTTAAAATTCTCAGCTGAACCAGATCACTTGTCAATCAAAGTAGTCAAGTAGCAACTTTTCAGGTTGACAAATTAATTCGGAGTTTCGCAGAAATCAGTGCTGAGTCCTCAATTATTTGATCTGTATTGAAGGGATGGATTGCATCATCGCCATATTTAATGATGGTACAAAGATAGGCGGGAAAGCAAGTTGTTCACTTTGGCAGGAACAATAGAAAAGCAGAATATTATTTAAATGGAGAGAGACTAAGGATGCTGCAGTACAGAGGGATCTGGCCGTCCTTGTAAATGAATCACAAAAATTTAGCATGTAGGTACAGCAAATCATTAGGAAGCCAAATGGAGTGTTGGCTTTTATTACAAGAGAGGTGGATGATAAAAGTAGGGAAGTCTTGCTACAACTGCACAGGAAATTGGAGAGACTGCATCTGAAATACTGTGAACAGTTCAGGTCTCCTTACTTGCATTGGAAGAATTTCAAATAAGGTCCACTAGGCTCATTTCTGGGATTGAAAGGGTTCTTTTATGAGGAAAGGTTGATCCTACACGTATTGGAGTTTAAGAGAATGAAATGTGATCTTATTGAAGCGTATAAGATTCGGAGGAGGCTTGACAGGGTGGATGCTGGGAGGATGTATCCTCCCATAGTGGAATCTAGAACCAAGGGCATAGTTTACAAATAAGTGATCCATTTGAGATGGCGATGAGGAGGAATGTCTTCTTCCAGAGGGTCATTAGTTTTTGGAATGGTCTTCCACAGAGATCAGTGGCGACTGGGTCATTGAATATTTCCAAAACTGAGTTACAAAGCTTTTAGATCAGTGAGTTAAGGATTATGGGGGGCAGGCAAGAAAATGGAGTTAAAGTCAAGAGTCAGAACTGCCACAATCTTGATCAGGCTCCAAGGTCTGAATAGCCTACTCTAACCTCTGTTTCTTATTATTTTACAATCAATTGCGACCCAAATATCAGAATTGTTATTGTTACCATTACTTGGCTACCCAAAATGGATCAAATTGTATTCAGTCTTGGAGAAGAGGCAAGGATTAATATAGTAGAAACACCTGACCAGGCACACTAAACATTTGGCCTTTGTTGTGGTTAAGCTGTAGATTTAATAGGATCAGCTGACCATACCAATACCACATCAATTAATTCCGTAGAACCCTGTCAGTAATTACGACGCTGCCTTTGCCACCGTTCCTCCAGATGCTGTTTAACTCCTACTTAATGAAATTGTTTTTGAAGCTGCTTGAGAAAAGTAAAACCAGCAAGATCATAGATAACATAAGACTGGCAATATTTTCAGCAGAACTCAACATCAATTTAGATCAATTTTATAGAATTTACAGTGCAGAAGTAGACCATTCGGCCCCTCGAGTCTGCATCGGCCCTTGGAAAGAGTACCCTACTTAAGCCCACGCCTCCACCCTATCCCCGGAACCCAGTAACCCCACCTAACCTTTTGTTCGCTAATGGGCAATTTTGCTTGGCCAATCCACTTAATCTGTCCATTTTTGGACTGTGGGAGGAAACCGGAGCACCCGGAGGAAACCCACGCAGACACGAGGAGAAAATGTAAATGCCACACAGGCAGTCACCCAAGGCTGGATTTGAATCTGGGACCCTGGCGTGTGAGGCAGCAGTGCTAAATGAATGTGCCACCGTACCGCCTATAATGAGAGGTCTTGTGGTGCACTGGTAGTGTCCCTACCTCTAGGCCAGAGGCTCTGGGTTTAAATCCCACTTCATGGACCAATCCAGTGGAGGTCCATTGTCACCAACGTCCTCTTTGGGCTTGGTACCAGATGAAGGCGAGATAAAGTTTACGTAGAGAACATGGAAAATCTCATTAGAAAGAATTTAATCACTGCTGCAGGAGATTCACTTGAGGGTGAAGAACCAGGGCCGGGATTCTCCCCTACCGGGCGGGACGGGAGGTCCTGGCGTAGGGGAGTGGCGCCAACCATTCCGGGGACGGGCCTCCCCAAAGGTGCGGAATTCTTCGCACCTTTGGGGGCTAGCCCCGCGCCGGAGCGGTTGGCACCACGCCAACTGGCGCAAAAACCGGCGGCAGCGGCCTTTCAGACCCGCCGCCCGGCAGCGGGGCTGGCTGAAAGGCTTTCGCCGGTTCGCGCTTGCACTTGCGCCTGTGGTGACGTCAGCAGCCAGCTGCCGTTGACGTCACCACCGGCGCATATGCGCTGTAGGTTTCTCTTCCGCTTCCGCCATGGCGGAGGCTGTAGCGGCGGCGGAGGAGAAAGAGTGCCCCCAGGGCACTGGTCCGCTCCCAGATCGGGGGCGCCAATCGCGGGCCTGGCCACCGTGGGGGCACCCCCCGGGGTCCGATCGCCCCGCGCCCCCCCCCCCCGGACCCCGGGGGCCCGGTCGCGCCGCCGATCCCACTGCCACCAGAGGTGGTTCAACCCTCGGCGGCGGGAGAGGCCTCCCAGCGGCGGGACTTCGGGCCATCGCGGGCCGTAGAATCGCCGCAGGGGCCTCGCCGATCGGAGTGGCGAGATTCCCGCCCCCGGCAATTCCCAGGTGGCGGAGAATCTTTGCCAAGGCGGGGGCAGGATTTTCGGCGGCCCCAGGCGATTCTCCGACCCTGCTAGGGGTCGGAGAATTTCGCCCCAGGTGAGACTTAAAAAGGGCTGGGTTAGTCTGGTTTTTCACTCTGGATTTGACGGAAGGGCTCAAGGGGTAGCGATAATGGTCAGCAAAAGACTCCAGTTCCAGATGGAGAATGTAGTTGCAGATCAGAGGGGTAGATATGTGATTGTGACGGGCACTGGGGGGGGAGGTTAGTGGCGCTCGTAAGTGTATACGGTCCCAATTGGGACGATGTGGGATTCGCGAAGAAGGTGTTTGGGGCCATCACCGACTTGGACACACACAAACTGATAGTGGGGGAGGAACTGGAACTTGGTGCAGGAGCCAAGGTTCATGGGCGCGCTCGCTGGTCCTATCAAGTGGAGCGAAAGCGTTGGCTGGGCTAATGGTGGAAATGGGAGGGGTGGACCCTTGGAGGTTTCTGCACCCGAGGGAGCGGGAGTATTTGTTTTTCTCGGCAGTCCATAAGGTTGTTATGGGCCAGGGTTTAGAGAACCCCAAAGTTTATCATGAAGTTCACCTGACCCACAACTTTTAATAGATTGCGGTATGGGGAGCACATGGCCCATTCTACAGGCGTGGTACAGCAGAAATGGAAAAGTATTTTTTAAAGCAAAACAGTGTTATTCTATGAACTCAAGTTAACCTTTTTAAAACATACAGTGAACATCTTAGCAACCATTAATTCAAATACAACCCCCAAAGAATACAACATTAAGTAATCCTTTAAGCTTTCCGTTTAACATCCATAAGACTTAAAACACTGTTTACCAGAAGCACATCAAGTTAAAATCACTACTGTTATTAGTTTTAAATCACCAGGATTGATTTACAGTCTTTAGATTACAGAGAGAAACTCATATACCTTCTGGCTGTGACTGCAGCTATCCAGCTCTGAAAACGAAACTAAAACACACCCTGCAGCAAACAGCCTGAAACAAAAGTAAAAAGCTGACAGACAGCCCAGCTCCTCCCACTCTCTAACATAACTGCAGTGATAAACACCCATTTATTAAAGGTACTCTCACTACAGATATTTATATACATACCCATTTATAAACACCATTTCTTCAAGGCACTCTCACATGACACCTCCCCCTAGAAAAAAAAATAAACCATCAACTTCAAGATGGTTTCTTTTTTCACCTTTTCACTATCCTTTAAGAAATGCACACAGTAAATATACTTTTTGTTAGAAAAAAAGAACACACGCAAACTGGTATAATCATATAGTCCATTTTGTTTTCTTTTCCCAACTGGAATTCCTCTCGATTGACAGTCTCTTTGAACAAGAAGGTCCTTGCACAATCTGTCCATTTCTCCACGCCTTGGCATTTCTCTTTAAAGTCAGATACTTTAGTTCAAACTGATCTCAGTGTTCCTTGTAATTTTCCAACACGGGAGCATTGGTTATGACAGCTTTCAGTCCGTCAAATGCCTGTTGAAAGTCCACAGTCCACTGAAATCTTCGACATTTCTTCAGCAAGTCCATCAGTGGAGCAACCATGCTACAAAATCTTTGAACAAATGTTCGATCAAATCCACTCATGCCAAGAAATCGCATTATTTCCCTTCGTCTTGAGGGTGTCGGAAACTCCTCAAAGAAAGTGACTTGGGCTTTTCCAAATTCACTTTTGGCTAGGTTTATCACCAAACCCGCCTCCTGAAGTCGATCGAATAACACCATCAGATGTTTTAAATGTTCTTTCCATGTCTGGCTTAAAATTACCAGATCATCGATGTATACCGCACAATTTGGTAATCCTGAAACAACTTTGTTAGTTAAGCGTTGAAATGAGGCTGGGGCCTTTTTCATGGCAAATGCCATAACTTTGAATTGGTATATACCATCTGGAGTCACAAAAGCTGAAATCTCCTTCGCCCTTTCAGATAAAGGTACCTGCCAGTAACCTTTAAGTAAATCCAGTTTAGAAATAAAAGCTGATTGTCCTACTTTCTCAATGCAATCCTCCAAACGTGGGATAGGTTAAGAGTCCGTTCTTGTAACTGCATTAACCTTTCTATAGTCCACACAGAACCGTTGGGTACCGACTGGTTTTGGTATCACTATGGGTGAACTCCACTGGCTGCAATCCACTTCAATTATGCCTTTTTTAAGCATACTCTCAATCTCTTCGTTAACCTGTGTCAATTTTAAAGGGTTAAGTCTATATGGATGTTGTTTGATTGGAACAGCATTTCCCACATCTACATCATGTATAGCCATTTTAGTACTTCCCAATTTATCTCCACAAACTTGCCCATGTGATATCAATAACTCCTTCAGGTCAGTTCTTTTTTTCCTCTGGAAGGTAACTCAACAATTTATCCCAATTTTTAAGAACATACTCGTTTTCCAATTTAATTTGAGATATGTCAAATTCCAAGTCATCTGGATTTGGTTCATCACTTTGAGTTAGAATCATTAAAACCTCCTTTTTCTCTCCTTCCCTTTCCAGGTACCTTTTAAGCATATTCACATGACACACTCGGTGAGTCTTCCTACTGTCTGATGTTTTTACCACATAATTCACCTCACTTAATTTCCTTTCAATCTGATAAGGTCCACAAAACCTTGCTTTTAAAGGTTCACCTACCACTGGTAACAATACTAAAACTTTATCTCCATAGGCAAAACTATGAATTTTGGATTACTTGTCTGCTACCCGTTTCATCACATTTTGTGCAGCTTTTAAATGTTGTCTAGCCAATTCACCTGCTCTATTTAATCGCTCCCTAAAATTTGACATGTAACCCAATAATGTAATTTCCGATTTCTCACTTTAAGTGGTCCTCTTACCTCATGACCAAAAATTAGATCAAAAGGACTGAATTTGGTTGACTCATTAAGTGAATCCCGAATTGCAAACAGTACAAATGGAATTCCTTTATCCCAATCCTCTGTATAATCTTGACAATAAGCCCTCAACATTGTCTTTAATGTTTGATGCCACCTTCCCAAATCTCCCTTCGATTTTGGATGGTACACAGTTGATTTAAATTGTTTTATTCCTAAGCTACCCATAACTTCTTTGAATAACCTTGAGGTACAATTTGATCCTTGATCCGATTATATTTCTGTGGGTAGTCCATATCTAGTAAAGAATTTAAGTAATTCCTCCACAATCTTTTTAGCTGTAATATTACGTTCTGAAATGGCCTCTGGAGACCGAGTAGGCACATCCATTATAGTCAAAAGATATTGATTCCCACTTTTTGGTTTAGGAAGCAGTCCTACGCAATCAATTAGGACCCTTGTAAAAGGTTCCTCAGATGCTGGAGTGGGTATTAAGGGCACTGGTTTTATCACTGGTTGAGGTTTCCCTATCACTTGACATGTGTGACACGATTGACAAAATTTAACTACATCTTTATGTAGTCCAGGCCAATAACAATGTTTTTGGAATTTAACTTGAATTTTCCAAATGACCACCCACTGGTACCTCGTGTGCAACTCGCAACACCTCCTTTCTATACCTTACTGGCAATACTACTTGATGTACTTCTGCCCACTTTTCATCCGCCTGCATATGTAAAGGTCTCCATTTTCTCATCAAGACATTACTTTTACGGTAATAAGATTCTGGTATACACTCAGATTCTTCTTCCGTGTATGCTTTCTGATACATCTGTTTTATTTCTACATCTTTTTGTTGTAACTCCGCCAATTTTCCTGAACTAAAAATATCAGCCTCATCCTCCACCTGTCCTTGTTCTTTTTCAACCATCTGATCAAAAATCATTTCTGAAATTTGCACTCCAATGTTACCTTCGCTCTTTGATTTCTCCTCTTCTCTTAACCTGTGACTTTGCGACTTTGTTACTACATAATCCGGAAAAATCACAGGATATTTGTCCTTCAACACTTCAGTTGTACATGGCGGGATTTATAAAATTGGAAAGGGTCAAATTTGCCCTGAGAGGATCAATACAAGGGTTCTATAAACGATGGCAGCCTTTTCTGGACTTCCTGGCTCAAAGATAGGTATCTTGGTCAATAGCAGCAGCAACCCGGGGGGGGGGGGGGCGGCGGTGGGTGTTCCTTATTGTAGTTTCTATTCTGTAACTTTATATTGTGTTAATTTGCATTGTTGTTAAAATGCTGTGTTGTTCATGGAGGTGGGGCGAATATTTATGATTGCTAATATTATTGTTATTTTTGGTATTTTACTATGATGCGTTATTGTTGTATAAATTCAAAATTTTTCAATAAAAATTATTTTTTAAAAAACACTTCAGTTGTCTGATTTTCAGTAGTTTTCCAACTGGCTTATCAACCACAGTAGGCATCACTCCCACCTGCGATTCAGCTATTTCATTACCCAAGATAAACTGTATTCCTGGACAAGATAGTTTCTCTATTACTCCTACTACCACTTTACCACTCTTTACTGGACTTTCCAACCTTACCTTATATAAATGAACACTACTCTTCTCATCCTGAATGCCACATATTACCACCTTTTCTGGCAACATTCTTCCCAAACTACATAAATCCTCATCTCTCACCATTAAAGATTGGCTAGCTCCCGTATCTCTTAAAATTGGGACTTCTTTACCTGCTCCTCCTGATACACAAGTAAACTTTACCCACACAAGTAAATTCTTTAAAGAGATCTGGCACCTTCCTATCAATCACCTCTTGATCAAGCTGTACAATCTTTTGCACCTCCTTCGCTTCACTTGGGCTTCCCTTTACCACTTTAACAAACCTTACTGTCTTATCCTGTTTTACCACATCAGCCTTCCCAGTGCTTTTCTTCAACCACCAACACTGTGACTTTACATGGCCTAGTTTATTACAGTGAAAACATTTGAAACTTTTCATGTCTCTTCCACCCTCCTGGATTTCTTTTTTAATCTGAGGTACACTGTCCTTATTATCTCCCATCAGATCACATTAACCTTTACCACTTGTGTATTTCTCATGTCCCCAGTTTCTATCCCTCACAGGCTGAAACTGATGTCGGAAACCAAGCTTTGATTTATGAACTAATTCATAATCATCTGCCATTTCTGCGGCTAACCTCACAGTTTTAACCCTCTGCTTTTCCATATGAGTTCTCACTACATCAAAAATTGAACTTTTAAACTCCTCCAAAAGTATAATTTCTCTGAGAGCTTCATAAATTTTGTCTATTTTCAAAGCGCTTATCCACCTATCAAAATTACTCTGTTTGAGCCTTTCAAACTCCATGTATGTTTGACCAAATTCTTTCCTTAAATTTCTAAACCTTTGTCTGTAGGCTTCAGGCACTAATTTATATGCACCTAAGATGGATTTTTTCACCTCCTCATACATCTCAGGTACCTCTTCCGGTAGTGATGCAAACACTTCACTCGCCCTACCTACCAGCTTTGCTTGAATCTGTAATACCTACATGTCCTGTGCCCATTTAATTTGTTTAGCCACCTTCTCAAATGAAATGAAAAAGGCTTCCACCTCCTTCTCGTCAAACCTTGGCAATGCTTGGACATATTTAAATAGATCCCCACCAAGCCTTCAACTATAACGCTCTTTCTCACTATCCTCATCACTATCATCCAACTGTACGTTTCTCTTTATGCCTGCGAATTGTAACTGACTGTCATGTTTCATGGCCAATTTCTGAAGTTCAAACTCTCTCTCTTTATCTTTTTCCCTGATCTGTATCTCCCTTTCTCTATCTTTTTCCTCTCTATCACTTTCGTATTCAAGCTGCTTTAATTATTTCTCATGTTCCATTTGTTTGATTTGCAACTAAATTTTTGCCATTTCCAAGAAGTCAAACTGTATCTCAGGCAACTTTAAATGCTTAGCTACTACCATAATTACCTCATCTTTTCGCATTTTGTCAGGTAATGTTAACTGCAATCTTTTTGCCAATTTTAACAGTCTGCTTTTAGTCTCTGTCCATAAGGTACTGCGTGTGACCATCTCCACCCCCCAAAACTTCTGAGCCTCTGAAAGTGCCATTGTCCACACACTCCCTACTTAAACTAGAATACCACATCTGAAAAGCAACCACAATATGCTCACCCCTCACTGTCTTTATGTTCACTAAGCCAATCCAGTAGATAGATTTTTATTCTGGATGAGCCCCCAATTTATTAAGGGCCAGGGTTTAGAGAACCCCAAAGTGTATCATGGAGTTCACCTGACCCACAACTTTTAAAAGATTGTGGTATGGGGAGCACACGGCCCACTCTACAGGTGTGGTACAGCAGAAATGGAAAAGTATTTTTTAAAGCAAAACAATGTTTATTCTATGAACTCAAGTTAACCTTTTTAAAACATAGTGAACATCTTAGCAACCATTCATTGAAATACAAAATCAAAGAATACAACACTAAGTTATCCTTTAGGTTTTCCTTTTAACATCCATAAGACTTAAAACACCGTTTACCAGAAGCACAGCAGGTTAAAGTCACTACTGTTATTAGTGTTAAATCATCAGGATCGATTTACAGTCTTTAGATTACAGAGAGAAAGTCATACATCTTCTGGCTGTGACTGCAGCTATCCAGCTCTGAAAACGAAACTAAAACACACCCTGCAGCAAAGAGCCTAAAACAAAAGTAAAAAGCTGACAGGCAGCCCAGCTCCACCCACTCTCTGACATCACTGCACTGGTAAACACCCATTTCTTAAAGATACTCTCACTACAGATAGTTGTATACATACACATTGTTGCTCGTTATGCTTTCCTTAATTTGCTCTGTTTTAATTACCTTAGCTCAAGAGTCGCTGGGTATCTTTCTGATACCACCACAAGGTTCAAAACCGAATACTGATCAATGACTCGATACACCAGTTAGTAAGTTTGAAATCAACACACATAGTCAATTATTACTCATGCACAAACTCTACTCACTAAACTACAACTACTACTAAAAGCCTACACTTAGCTTCGGGCGCCCACTCAGTCAGAGGAACAATGGCCATTGCCCGGTTCTGATACTGCTGGCTTCGAACTGGTATAGAATAGTAGCTAGGAGCGCCTATCTCTTAGTGTGCGTTGACCTTAGACTTACTTGGCTGGTGCTTGGCGGGCCTCTCGTCGCTGAGAGCCAAAGGCCAAGGTAAAGAAGAAGAGTTCAAGAGAGCGCTCTGACCTTGGGGACTCTGTTTTATACCCCAAAGGGTTTCGCACCCTTCTGGGCGGATCCTGAACTTGGTCCCAATTAATTGGACTATGTTCCAATCGTTTGTTTCGATTCTCTCCAATAAAGGGGTCGTTCCTCGATCGTTGGGTAACCGTTGGCCTGCCTTTGTTTTAGTCTCCACTGGCGCCGGGGAGTCTGCCCTGGTACCGATTGTTTAAATGTTTCTCTTTTGTCCCCGGAGATAGCTCATTACTATGTTAATGGCTTGTAGTATCAGTTCTGTTTGGGATATTCAAGTTCCAATCCACAGGAAACCTTGCACCTGCTTGTTTTCCTAGTACTGTCCAATTTTCCCTGTATTCTTTGCGAATGTCCATTTTGGAATCGGAACGTGGCCACCCCAGGTGGCTACACCATTTATTATAAACACCCATTTCTTAAAGGTACTCTCACATAACGGGTATACTCGCAGATCAATTTCTACGTGGTGGGGAAGGCTTTGCTGGCTGGGGTTAAGGCGTCGGAATACTCGGCAATTGCAGTATCAGATCATGCTCCGCATTGGCTGGATATGGTACTGGAGATGGGGGTAGCTCAGAGGCTGGGGTGGAAATTAGATGTGGGACTGTTCGGGGACCATGACAAAATTGAAAAGGTAATTAAGGAATATGTAGGTTTCAACTTTATGGGTGAGGTGTCGAATGTGACAAATTAAGTTCTTGACCCGTCAGTCTGGTCTCAATAAAACTCGAGAGGGATCTGTAGGTATGGTATTATTTATTTTTAAACAACGTGCAAGGCTGACCCGCTCTAAAGAAATTCAGAACGCATACAGTCTCCTGAAGCTCCCAGAACCAAGTGAGTCCGAGGACAAAGAGATCTGTATACATATCATTCAAATGGCATCAAGTTTCACATCCAAGATTCCCATAGGTCATCCTATACACCTCCTGACCTGTCCATATATCCTGATTGGCTCACTTCGCATTCCTAAACCCTGGGCCTCTTGTTACCCAGCATTCTTTTCACCATCCTCTGCACAAGGCTCCCCTCCCCCCTTTCTGGCCATGCTTCGCTCAATTCCTTTGTTCTTTGCCTGATAACTCACTACCATCAGACCGGCTCTATCCTCTACGTTATTCTAACTAATTATCCTATTTTATATCACATTCGTTTGTTCGATTCCTCATTCCCTCCTTTTATTATTTCATGATAACCTATCGGTCCAATCTGTAGTTACGGCCCCTCATCTAAGAAAATTAGTCGCTGCATTGCCAATTCTTGTTGCAGCACCCCGTCATCTTAGTGGGCAGCACGGTAGCATTGTGGATAGCACAATCGCTTCACAGCTCCAGGGTCCCAGGTTCGATTCCCCGCTGGGTTACTGTCTGTGCGGAGTCTGCACATCCTCCCCGTGTGTGCGTGGGTTTCCTCCGGATGCTCCGGTTTCCTCCCACAGTCCAAAGATGTGCGGGTTAGGTGGATTGGCCATGATAAATTGCCCTTAGTGTCCAAAATTGCCCTTAGTGTTGGGTGGGGTTACTGGGTTATGGGGATAGGGTGGAGGTGTTGACCTTGGGTAGGGTGCTCTTTCCAGGAGCCGGTGCAGACTCGATGGGCCGAATGGCCTCCTTCTGCACTGTAAATTCTATAATTCTATAATCTGCTGCACCCTCGTGGATCTTAACAGCCAAGATTCTAGGGACGTCTTTCTGTTCCAGTGCACCCTGCATTTTACCCATCACGCATTTAAGGATGGCCAGGCCCACAAAGATGCAGCCGAGTGCCACTGCTAAATACATTTAAAAAAAAAATTTAGATTAGCCAATTATTTTTTCCAATTAAGGGGCAATTTAGCGTGGCCAATCCACCTACTCTGCACATTTTTGGGTTGTGGGGGCGAAACCCACGCAGACACGGGGAGAATGTGCAAACTCCACACGGACAGTTACCCAGAACCGGGATCGAACCTGGAACCTCAGTGCCGTGAGGCGGTTGTGCTAACCACTAGGCCACCATGCTGCCCTCACTGCTAAATACATGACCATATTTATCAACCAGTCTTTCCAACCTCCGAATCCCCAGTTACCCCCAGAGCCAGGGTCCTGCATACTGTCCAGGTGGTCCCGTATGCGATCCATAAATTTAGTGATGTTAGCGGTTAGGTCTTGATCTCCCATGATACACTTGCCCTGCACTATGGCGCATACTCCACCCTCACGGGCCAGAAGATAGTCAAGAGCATACCGGTTCTGCATGGCAAACAACCGCAGTTGAGACAATTCCTTGGTTATTGCCCTGAGGGCTCCCAAGGTTTCGTTTCCCAGGATGATAAGGCCACAAATAAAATAATTCCTATCGCTGACCGCCAAGGAACCCCCCACACCTCCCAGTGTCAAGACGCTCAGAATTCCCCATCCGGCTGAGTGGGCCCTGTTGGGTGCTAGAACGTGAGGTTTTTTCCAGTTCTCGCAGAATTCGGCTGAGACTGCCCGGTATGCCAACTGATTGTGCAGTATCCGCGCAGTGGGGCAGGGGACTGTGGTAGGGACTAGAGTCCCGATAGCAATTCGGCGGGGAAATGGGGGTGACAAAACATTGGCCGCTGTGCCATTAAAAAGAAAGTAGTATCCTTGCTCCGTGTACAGGCTAGCATCACAATTAGTATATCGGTTGTGCAGGGATCCCCCAGTAGCCCAGTTTATCCAGCTTTGGAACACGCATTCGGGCCTCCTAGCAATGCGGAAAGCCCTAGTCCCAACAGTGATAAGAGAGACATTCGCCCTGCCACAAAGGAGCTGAAGGCCGACGTTCAACGGAATGCAGGTGGTGTTGTAACAGACGCATTGGCCGGACGTCTGAGTGACGTGACACCTCCTGTCCGTACAAGTGGAGAACAGACATGTTATATTCGTTTCCACCTCTACCAGCAAACAGCCGTACCCCTCTGCTGAAATAATTCTCGTATGACCGGGAGTCTCTATTGGGAGTGAAGTGGCTAGGTATATACGCCCTCCACCATTGAAGCTTATCATACTGTGAGTGGGAATTATCCCGAGGAAGGGGAAGGCAAATGGCCGGTGGTGCTGAACCCGGATCGTAAGGAAGAGTGACTTGCTCGAGCGGTGGCTCGGAACGCTGACAATGAACCACCGTTTGGGGAGTGCCCCAAAGCGGTGAAACAGAAAATAACCTAGACACCGATGCGGGGTTCGGGTAGCAGACAACCCGTCCCTGGCCATACATGCGGTGGTAGATATGGCATACTGCCCAGGTTTCCCTCATTCTGGATCTTAAATGAAGTATATCTCCTGATAACCTACGTTCTAGTTGTACCCCCCTTCTCACACGCTCCGTCCTCTCTCTAGTCCTCCTCTCTCCCCCACAACCTCTTCCTACCCTCTCCACACGGTCTGAGTTTACTTTTATGGCACCAATCTTAACACATCCAAAATTAAATTTACATGTACTCCAAAAACAAGGCAATGTCCATGCAATGTTCCCTTCCCATCGCCGGGACCGGTGCAATTACTTCATGAGTCCTGCATTGTCCGTTAACCTGATGACCTTCCATGAGTCGATACCATGTCCTCGTATATGGGGGCAGCGGCGAACGTCACCTCTGCATAAGTGAAATGCCCTTGTAGTTTGGTTGGGGTTACAGATATAGATGATATTTCTCTTTTCCATTTCCGCCGCCGATGTCACTCCAAGCGAGACGAGGCTGAAGATTGCACAGGCGGCCCGTATCAAACCCATCATGCTCCACACCTGTAAAACAGTGCTAGGGAAGGGAGGCAGGTTAGTGACCGACGTTTTTACAGTGGTGGATGTGGACCCAAGCACTCCGCCCCTCCACTTTAACTGCAGTGGGGGTGGTAAGGAGAACTTGGAAAGGCCCCTCCCATCGTGGCTCCAACCCTTTCCGAGTCCAATTTTTGACTATGACATAACTACCAGGCTGCACTGAAAGCGAGCTATGTAATGGGGATGGTGACGGGTGAGCTGCTCGGACCTGGCCATGGAGCTCCTTGAGGACCTTAGTGAGGGCTAGAACATAGGTAGTCATTTCTTCAGTCATATGGTGAAACTGGACCAGTCTGGGAACATGCAGGTTCCAGGGAGTTCTAAGGGGCCTGCCATAAAGGATCTCGGCAGGAGAGAGCCGGGCCGGTCCCGCAGGTGTAACCCGCAGCTGGAAGAGGGCAACGGGGAGCAACTTAAGCCATGCCAATCCCGTGTCTGCTCTTAATTTAGCCAATTTAGTTTTGAGGGTCTGACTGTGTCTCTCCACCAACCCGGCCGTCTGCAGTCTGTACGCACAGTGCAACTGCTGGCGTATGCCCAACTGGGAGCAGAACTCCTTGTTAATAAAATGAGGCCCGTTATCAGAACTTAACTGAGCTGGTATGCCGTACCGGGGAATGATTTCCCGCATCAGAACTTTTAACCACAGTAGCAGCTTTATTATCGGTAGTCGGATACGCCTCAATCCATTTGCTGAACACATCCACAATAACCAAGACATATTTATAACATTGACACCTTTCCAACTCAATGTAATCCATCTGGAGTGTCTCAAAGGGACCACTGGGCAACGGGGTTTGCCCCATACCACAAGGGATACCTTTGCCGGTGTTATATTGCTGACAAATCAAACACCGATTACTGATACTTTGGGCCAGCCCCTGCATTTTAGAATGCTACCAAGTGTCCAGTAACAAATCACTAGTCCCCTGAACCCCACAATGAGTTGCAAAGTGTAGACATTCGATGACCCATAATGCTAGCACATCAGACATACAAGTCTAATATTTACCCGGCGATCTGCCCGAAGTATACATGCACGGGTAAGGGCAAAAAGTTTGGCTGGCGTGGTCCATAAAGAAGAAACAGAATCATATGTACAACCTAACCGTTTCCACATTTGTTTATCACTCTCAGGAGCATCCTCCTGTAACCTGATGACGTCATGGATGGTTGGCATTGGCTTGTCAGAGGCAGACCTATTTATTGCAGAACGTTTAGTCTGACTTAACATTTTAGGCACCACCACTTGCTGAGTTTGCGCGGCTGTCCACGCTGCACAATCTGCACGTCCATTACCAACGTCAACCGGGGTCTTACCGTTTGTATGGGCAGCGCATTTAATGACGGAAATCTGCGTGAGCATAAGGAGGGCCTGCAGTAGGTCATTAACTAAACCCCGGTGGGATATCTCCGTGCCTGCCGAGGTAAGGAATCCCCTATGCTTCCTGAGTTGTCCGAAGGCGTATTGTGAGTCAGTATAAATATTTACCCG
Organism: Scyliorhinus canicula; assembly: GCF_902713615.1. NCBI lineage: Eukaryota > Metazoa > Chordata > Chondrichthyes > Carcharhiniformes > Scyliorhinidae > Scyliorhinus > Scyliorhinus canicula. The sequence continues at coordinate 23,892,059 of NC_052167.1, forward strand.
GCGATCTGCCCCAAGTATACATGCACGGGTAAAGGCCAAAAGTTTGGCTTGTTGGGCTGAATAAGGGGTCTGCAAAGGAGCCGCTTCTAGGGTCAGGCCATCCTGATCCACGATTGCGTAACCGGACAGTCTCCGGCCAGTGGGGCTTATTAATGCACTGCCGTCAACATACATAATCATGTCAGGTTGATCTAACGGAATATCGCTCAAATGTTCCCTTATCGTAGTAGCTTCCTGAATCAAGGCTAGACAGTCGTGGCCAGGCGATTCTTCATGGTCAGGGGGACCGCTAAGAAAACAGGCTGGATTGATAGTGGTACAATATTTAAATGTCAGACGTGGATTGTTTAAAAGGTATATTTCATACCTATTCTGACGAGCTGCGGTAAGATGCTGAGTCTGCAGCTGCCCCAGTAGTGCGATGACCGAGTGGGAGCTATACACCGTAATGTCCTGTTGGAGAGTTAGATTGGCAGCAGCCTGCAGACTATTGTATATCGCTGCCAGGATCTGGGTGCAAACAGGGTGGCCCAACGCCACTGGATCAAGTTTGGAAGAGTAATGTGCCACGGGCCGGTGCTTATCCCCATGTTGCTGGGTGAGTACCGCTGTTGAACACCCTTCCAGAACAGTACAGTATATCTGGAACGGTTGGTCGTAGAGGGGCCTACCGAGGGCTGGTGCTTGTAACAAGGCCTGCTTCAGGCAACGGAAGGCTTCGAGTGCCTCGGTGGTGAGAGTAAGATTCCCCCCTTCGCTCGTGTCAGGTGTCAGCAGCTTTGTATAGACAGCGATGTTTGGTACCCACTGCCTACAATAATTCACCATACCCAGCCAATGACGGACCTCCTTGGCTGTGGTAGGGGCGGGGAATTAGCATATGGGTTCAATCCTACTGGATTCGAGACTTCTTTCTGTGGCTGTAAGTAAAACTCCTAAGAACTTGACCTTTGTCTGAGCCACCAGGACATTTGATTGTGAAACAACGTAACCCAACGAGGATAGGTGGTTTAATAACTGGATCACATCATCCCTGTTACTAGGCCCGTCAGGACTCGCTACCAATAGGTCATCTACATACTGCACGAGAGTGGAACCATGCTCCAATGTCAAGGCCTGGAGTTGGGTCTGTAGATATCGAGAAGAACGTAGATGAGTTGACGAACCCCTGAGGCAGTCGGGTCCAGACTGTTGTCCATTGTAAGTGAAGGCAAACAAATATTGGCTTTCAGATGCGAGTGGAAGGGTAAAGAAAGTGTGCTGAAGGTCAACTATGGCGAAGACCCGGGCCCGAGCTGGAATTTGAGCCAGTATGTGGGCGGGATTAGGGGCGAGAGCATGTAACGGCTGCGTAATGGCATTGATTGAAAGTAAATGGGGGCAGCACGGTAGCATGGTGGTTAGCATCAATGCTTCACAGCTCCAGGGTCCCAGGTTCGATTCCCGGCTGGGTCACTGTCTGTGCGGAGTCTGCACGTCCTCCCCGTGTGTGCGTGGGTTTCCTCCGGGTGCTCCGGTTTCCTCCCACAGTCCAAAGATGTGCGGGTTAGGTGGATTGGCCATGCTAAATTGCCCGTAGTGTCCTAATAGTAAGGTTAAGGGGGGGTTGTTGGGTTACGGGTGGATACGTGGGTTTGAGTAGGGTGATCATTGCTCGGCACAACATCGAGGGCCGAAGGGCCTGTTCTGTGCTGTACTGTTCTATGTTCTATGTTCTATATCCTGCACTAACCGGTACTGGTCTGGTTTGCCTGGTTTGGGCACCGCAAGTATGGGTGTGTTACATTCTGATTGGCAAGGGACCAGAATACCCTGTTGCAATAGTTCCCGGATTAATTTGTCTATAGACGGCGCAGCTTGGGGTTTCAGGGGGTATTGCCGAATGGAAGGCAGCGTTACATGGTCCTTAATCGATACCTTAATGGGTGTAACATTTGCCTGTCCCACTTGTGATGGATATTCTGCCCAGACCTGTGGGTTGACATATTCCAAAACGTCACGTCCCAGGTGATGCTGGAGTTGAGTGTTAATCGTTTCAGGGACCTCAAAATATTTTATGGAAGTGCCGTCTGGCAAGACTTGAAGTGCGTACTCTGTTGGATCCGAATGGTCCACTGCCCTCCTTACCATAGGCCCCAGATCCTTGGTATGGTATTGGTCGTGGACTTGACGTGTAATATGAGGGCCCACAGAAGCTGACTGTTGCCATAAATGTGGTGGTATTGTAACAAAATCGGCTGAACCTTCTTTTCCCGTGACTGTGGCTGTAATTCTGTCCCAATTAACGGCCGGTATTTGTCCTCCAACTCCCTGTTCTGTCCGGTTCTGTCGTAGGCCAGGGTAACGTGGTGCAGTGAATGTTCAAAGTCCAACGTGCACCACTGGGGTGTGATCGAAATATAGCACTGTTATCTCATCCTCCATGATTGAACCGTTACCACTTCATCTCCGTTCTCTAGCTTTAGCTGGAAGATACACAGTAAATCTCGGGCCAACAAGTTACAGTCCAATCCAGTAGTCACCACAACTTGATGATCTGTAGACTTATTCTCACAAGTGACTGTCACAGATTCAGAAATACGATACTCACACACCTGGCCTTGGAACCCTGACAAATGCTGGGTGTGGTCGGATAGTGGTAGTTGAAGTTTTGATTGCACAGAAGACATGGCTGCTCCAGTGTCGATTACAAATGGGTAATGTTGATCTCCTATCTGCAGAGAGATAATAGGTTCCCTCTCCGATTGGAGAGTCCTTATGACTAAATTAGCTAGTCAACCTCGTGTTGGGAGGGCAGCACGGTGGTGCAGTGGATTAGCCCTGCAGCCTCACGGCGCCGATGTCCCAGGTTCGATCCCGGCTCTGGGTCACTGTCTGTGTGGAGTTTGCACATTCTCCCTGTGTCTGCGTGGGTTTTGCCCCCACAACCCAAAAGATGTGCTGGTTAGGTGGATTGGCGACGCTAAATTGCCCCTTAATTGGAAAATGAATTGTTTACTCTAAATTTAAAAATTAAAAAAACAAAAATCTTGTGTTGGGAAAGGGTTTGCCTGGGAAAAGTCGGTGTACCTCTCTGTCCTCCCCTCGGTGGGTACCCCCTCCTTTGGGTTGTGTAGTCTCCTTCTGCTGCCTGTCTTTTAAAGGGGCATTCCTGATGCCAGTGATCTGTACGGCCACAATTAAAACATGCATTGTTCCCTCTATATCTGCCCCGTCCTCTTTTCCCAGTAGACCAATGGCCCCTCAGAGGGGGCGGCAGTTGTAAAGTTGTTGGTGCATACGGTGGGCCATAAAGAGGGGCTGAGGGTCCATTTGGGTGGGTTTGATATCCTCTCCCTTGTTGATCCGCCCACACAAAGTCACAATGTTGGGGTTCCAGCTGGTAAGCCACTGTATCTGCCGCTGGTTGGGGTCTCAGACCATCCTTTTTCATTACATACTCAGTCTTAATCTTTGTAACTGAGCCTCCTTCCAGGCCTACACCCTCCTTCCAATAAAATCTGACTACCCGGGCCATCTGGGAAGGCTCTGTCCAATTCATGTTATTACATTTCACGGCAGTAGCCACGGAAGGTGGTAGGCAATGCATTAACATAGCACAATGTTGAGGGGAATTCTGACCATTTTGATACAGCAAGTCGCCTGACTGCCCACGGTAGATTTCATTAAAGCGTTCCAGAAATTCCTCTGGCTCCTCAGTCTTTTTAGGTTTGAGGTCTAAGATAGCAGAGATGTTTATAGACTTTTGAAATGTGGCATTCAGCGCATTCAGGATTTGTGCCCGTCTATCATCGTCCAAGGCATGGGCTTACTGAAGTGCAGCGTGGCTAGCATAATTCAAGTGGTTGAGGTGACTGCAGTACTCTACTGGGGTTAAAACCTGCTGGACTAGGGCCCAGAGGTCCCTAGAATCAGCTTGATAAACTGAGATGGTAGTTCTCAGATAGTCCACGAAAGCAGCACGAGATTTCTTCCTGTCTGGGATTGCAGCCAGAATAGCCATCATCTCACTGGGTCTCCATGGGAGATAAACGTCTATCCTGGGCTGGGCTGCTGCTGTAGCAGCATCAGGGTTGGGTATTTTCCTAATCGGCAACTGTCTCAGAGTCTCACTAGGGGACGCTTTAGCGGATTCCTCTGGCTTTTCAAAGACTTCAACGTCCTTCTCTTCCGATAGGGGGGGGGGCTCCGGCTCCTCAGAACCATTCCCGTCCTCACCCCGTATTCTCAGACCTTTCTGTCCTATCATATTGGCCTTAAGGGATCTAGGTGGTATGCGTAATTGTTTCTGGATAGGATCAGGCCCCTTTCCCATTGTTCGAGTTCGGGTCCTAGAGCTAACCGGGCTTGATGAACGGAGCTCCCCTTCTCTAACAGACGGTGAAGGTGCAGAAATAGGACCCAAACTATTAACTGAAGGGACTGGAGAGGCTGGCATGATTTGAATCTGGGAAGCAGCGACTGGATATAAATTATGATACCCTGGTGGTTCTGGAATTCGTGCAGGCAATGCCACTGGTGCCGTTGGGACTCTACCCGACATGGTCCAATTCTCTAGGTCATCGTCTACCTCTGTCAATGCAAGGCCAGCCATTGAACTACGTAGCCCATTTTTGTTTACTCGAGTCTGCCCTGTTAGGTATCTCCCTCTCTTTACTTGCGCGCTTTTTGAATGCACACTCCTTTTTCAAGATCTCCAGAGTTTTCTGGTTCCCCCTTCACTAATTGGAATCCCCATTTTAAGGGCATTTTCTTGCCAACTTGATAACATGATCTTATCCCTCTCCTTTTGACAATATTGTCTCCATAATCCAATTAACTCTTTGGCTTTCATACTTTGGTTCTTTTTCCAGATTTCACCCTGAATTTTCTTAATGATGTCCAGATCTTTAGTGCCCCCTAGTGGCCATTCATCACCCAATTTCTTCCTTAAAGTTGCTGACATTTTTCTAAAATCTCTTGCTTTATCTGGATAAATATCACTTAATATTTGCAATGAACTGTTTGGATCACTTGTGTTATCCAAGCAATTCCCCGTAATCTCGAACTAGTCCTCAAGACTGCGTTGTTCGCCACTTCAGTCCAAGGGTACAATTTTAGCTTAATCAATTATAGTTTCCAAAACACACGTGGAACTGAACTGTCTTTCCGATATCCCATCAATTCTGCAATCAACCCTTAACTGAACTATCACTATGATATCCCATCAGTCTTCCTCAACCCTCAGTCGTACCTACATTGACTGAATTTTTAAATTTTCTAATCCCCAGACTGACCTTTGATTTCGTCAAGATGATCTTTCCGGACCAACCGCGATTGACCAGACTAATCAGACCACGAGAAAAGGGGAAAATCAACGTGGTCATTTTCCAGCTACTCACATTGTGGGCCCATTTCCTCTTTCCTTGTCCAACATCAGTCTAATTCTGATTTCGCAGCTGGCCGGTGATCGTCTGGAGAAATCACGGGTTTTCGTCACCAAATGACAAATTAAGTTCTTTACCTGTCAGTCTGGTCTCAATAAAACTCGAGAGGGATCTGTAGGTATGGTATTATTTATTTTTAAACAATGTGCAAGGCTGACCCGCTCTGTAGAGATTCAGAATGAATACAGTCTCCTGAAGCTCCCAGAGCCAAGTGAATCCGAGGACAAAGAGATCTTCTATACATATCATTCAAATGGCATCAAGTTTCACATACAAGATTCCCATAGGTCATCCTATACACCTCCTGACCTGGCCATATATCCTGATTGGCTCACTTCGCATTCCTAAACCCTGGGCCTCTTGTTACCCAGCATTCTTTTCACCATCCTCTGCACGAGGATCCCCTCCCCCCTTTCTGGCCATGCTTCGCTCAATTCCTTTGTTCTTTGCCTGTTAACTCACTACCATCAGACCGGCTCTATCCTCTACATTATTCTAACTAATTATCCTATTTTATATCACATTTGTTTGTTCAATTCCTCAAAGGCAGTTATCTGGGAGGCTCTAAAGGCGGTGGTGAGGTGTGAGGTGATCTCGTTTAAGGCCAGGGTGGACAAAGAAGAGAGGTTGGAGCGGCAGAGCATAATAGATGAGATGTTGGAGGTAGATAGGAGTTATGTAGAAGATGGGGACCCAGTGAAGTTGGAAAAGAGGAAGGAACTACAGGCGTGCTTTGACCGACTATTTACCAGGAAGGTGGTGTGCTAACTGAGGTGAGCAAGGGGTGCAGTTTACAAGCATGGAGACATGTTAGCAGGTCAGCTTCGGAGGGAGGCAGCGGTAAGGGAAATTGTTCAGGTGAGGGTCAGGGCAGGGAAGTCGGTGGTGTCTCCGGATCTGATTAACAAGGTCTTTGATGAATTCAATGAGAGGCTGTACAGGTCAGAGCCAACTGGGGGAGACCAGGAGATGCAGGAATTTCTAGATGGGTTGGAGTATCCAAGGTTAGGGGAGGGGGACAGGGCTACATTAGAAGGAGCGATAGTGGAGCAGGAGATAAGAGATGCAATTGGGAGGATGCAGTCGGGGAAGGTGGCAAGGCCGGATGGGTTTCCGGTGGAATATTATAAAAAATTCAAGGATAAGCTGGCACCCCTGATGGTGGGGATGTTTGAAGAGGCGATAGGGAAGGGGGTGTTGCCACAAACATTGGGGCAGGCATCAATTTCCCTGTTGCTTAAAAAAAGATAAGGACCCGACGGAGTGTGGGTCGTATAGGCCCATATCACTTTTAAATGTGGACGCAAAAGTATTGGCGAAGGTACTGGCGGGTAGGCTGGAGGAGTACCTCCCGAAGGTGATAGGTGAGGATCAGACGGGGTTCGTGAGAGTGAGGCAGCTCTTTTCAAACGTTAGAAGGGTACTGAATGTGGTTATTGCACCGGCGGAGGGGAAGGAAACAGATGGTTGTGGCATTGGACGCTGAGAAAGCGTTTGACCGGGTAGAATGGGGGTACTTGATGGCAGTTCTGGAGTGGTTTGGGATTGGACCAAGATTTGTGGACTGGGTAATGCTACTATGTAAAGAGTCGAGGGAGAGTGCCCGCACAAATAACATCAGCTCGAGACACTTTTCTCTCCAACGTGGGACTAGGCAGGGATGTCCTGTGTCCTCCCTGGTGTTTTCACTCGCAATTGAGCCGATGGCCATCGCATTAAGAAGTTCGGGGGTATGGAAAGGCATAGTGCGGGGGGGGGGGTTGGGGAAACAGAGCATAGGGTGTCCTTATATGCCAATGACTTGCTGTTATACGTGTCAGAACCGAGTGTGTCAATAGGTGGAATATTGGAGCTGCTTTGAGTTTTTGGGTCTTCCTCTGGGTACAAGCTAAATCTAAATAAGAGTGAGTATTTTGTGGTGTCTCGGGTAGGGGTGGGGGGCTGCCATTTCGTAGGGCAGTGACTCACATTAGATACCTGGGGGTGTAGGTTACCCGGGAATGGCGGTGGCTCTGCAGGTATAACATTTCTAGTTTAGTGGGGAGAGTGAAAGCTGACCTGGCGAGGTGGGATGGTCTCCCTCTGTCACTGGTGGGCCGGGTACAGGCGGTTAAAATGAACGTGTTGCCACGATTTCTGTTTATTTTCTAATGCCTGGCGATTTTTCTGCCAAAGACATTTTTCAGAGAGATTGAAGGAATGTTTACCTCGTGGTCAGAGTTAGAAAGGTGCTGCTACAGAGGGGAAGACAGGCAGTGGGTTTGGGTCTTTCTAACCTGATGTATTATTACTGGGCGGCGAATGTGGAGAAGGTACGGAGCTGGGTCAGAGGGGTTGATTCCCAGTGGGTCAGAATGGAGGAGAGTTTGTGCAAGGGGGCGGCATTGAAGGTGTTAGCAACAGCGCCGCTCCCGATAGCCCCGGGGGAAATACCCAGAGAGTCTAGTAATAATAGCTTCATTGAGAATTTGGAGGCAGTTTCGCCAATACTTCGTGTGAGGGCAAGGCCAAGGAAAATGCCGATTCGGGGGAACCACAGATTTGAGCCAGGGAAGTGGGATGGAAATTTTCGGAAATGGAAGAAGGGGATTAAGACACTAAAAGATTTGTTTCTTGGGGGTCGTTTAGGAGGATTGAAGGAGCTGGGAGCGAAGTATGGGCTGGAGCAGGGGGAAATGTTTAGATACATGCAGGTTCGAGATTTTGCCAGAAAGGAGATACAGAGCTTCCCGGTGGAGCCGGCCTCCACATTGCTGGAGGAGGTACTGATGACAGGGGGACTGGAGAAGGGGGTGGTGTCGGCGGTTTACGGAGCTATTTTGGAAGAGGATAAGGCACCACTGGAAGGGATCAAAGCAAAGTGGGATGAAGAGTTGGGAGAAGATATGGTTTTGGTGTGAGGTGCTCCGGAGAGTGAACGCCTCCACCCTCGTGCGCGAGGTTGGGGCTGATGCAGCTGAAGGTGGTATACAGAGCACACCTCACGAGGGCGAGGATGAGCCGATTCTTTGAAGGGGTGTGTGTGAATGTTGCGGGGGGGGGCACAAATCACGGTCAAAGTGGTGCATGTGAAACTGGACCCTGGCCCTCAGGAGGCCATACTTGGGGTGTCGGACCAGCCGGGGTTGGAAACGGGTGCGGAAGCAGATGTCTTAATCTTCGCCTCGTTGATCGCCCAAAGACAAAGAACAAAGAAAAGTACAGCATAAGAACAGGCCCTTCGGCCCTCCAAGCCTGCAGCAACCATGCAGCCCGTCTAAACTAAAATCTTCTACACTTCTGGGATCCATTTCTCTCTATTCTCATCCTATTCACGTATTTGTCAAGATGCCCCTCACACGTCACTATCGTCCCTGCTTCCATCACCTCCTCTGGCAGCGGGTTCCAGTCACCAACTACCCTCTGTGTAAATAAACTTGCCTTGCACATCTCTAAACCTTGCCCCTCGCAACTTAAACCTATGCCCCCTAGTAATTGGCCCCTCAACCCTGGGAAAAAGCCTCTGACTTTCCACTCTGTCTATGCCCCTCATAATTTTGTAGACCTCTGTCAGGTTTCCCTTCATCCTTCTTTGTTCCAGTGAGAACAAACAAAGTTTATTCAATCTCTCCTCATAGCTAATGCCCTCCATACTAGGCAACCTTTGTGTTGTCTGCAAACCACAAAGGCGGATCCTGATGGGTTTGAGAGCAACCTCTCCACCCTGTGCCGTGGCGTGGCGGGGAGACCTGTTGGAATTCTTGACTCTTGAGAAGGTTAAGTTTGAACTGAGGGGAAGGATGGACGGGTTCTGCAATTCATGGGCATTTTTCATTATGCACTTTCAAGAACTGGATAACATCGAGCATTAGTTGGGGGGGGGGGGAGGGGGACTGTGCGTGCTAATGGTGACTATGGGTGATTCCTGATTCCTTTTTGTCATTTGTTTACGTGAACATGCGGGCTAATGTTTGAGGTTTGGTGGGAAGATGGGATCGTTGTTATTGATATGGGGATTGACATATATGGGGATTATTGTTTATTGTCGGTGGGTGTAAATTTGGGAGAAAAGGTGAAAAAGGAGAATAAACGTATTATAAAAAAAGAAAGATTTTAAGCACTCACAAAGTCAAAAGAAGAAAATTATCAGCAATGAAAGCACTAAAAGAAAACTACTTTGATTCTCTGTTCCTTCACACCGGCAGGATTCTCCATTCCACGCAGTGAATGGAGTCTCATACCTTGCCTCTCTCCTCAGCGGACCGCTATTTAAGTGATCAAAGTACTTAATTAAATAATGCCTTTTACCTGTTGCGGAGACTCTTATTTTTCTCTTCTAATAAGAATCGGTAGTCCGGTTGGTGGAGGTTCAAAAATATGACTTTATCGTTAGTTACTCACTGGTATACACTTAAAAAAGAACTGCAGGACTGAATAAAATTGAGAAACAAAGGGCTATATTCTCCGCCGACGGGATGCTCCGTTTTGCCGGCAGTCCAGGGGTTTCCCAACGGCGTGGGGCTGCCCCACAATGGGAAACCCCATTGATCAACCGGTGTAACAGAGCATCCCGCCGGCCGGATTAAACAGAAATGTTGCAGGGCGGAGAATCCAGCCGAAAATATCAAATAATACAGAAAAAAGTCAAGCATATGGCCAAAGAATAAGCACAAAATAAATCACATCACAAACAAACAGATAGATGATTCATGAATTCTGGAACAAAGAACCTCACCTGTTTTTAAGGGAATTCTTATCTCTGGTTTAAGCCTTCCTTTGCATTCATTGGCTTCTAATTCTTAGCTGGGACCTCCCGGTTTGTTCAAATGAATGCCTGTTACTTAGAGGATAACTTGTTAATCGAACATTGGACATGACTAGAGATAGATTGGTGCCTATCAAAACTAGCTCAGTGTTTGCGTGCGCAGCCTTTGAAAAAGTGCTGAGTTACTATTAATGTATTTCTCACGCCATGCCATATTTCATAGCTTGGCGGAGATCTAACTAAAAATTGATTAGTTAATTACACAAGGAACACTCTGTTCTCAGTATTGAATACAATGATTAATTCATTATATGAGAAAAATGACTAGGTTCCCACAGTCAAGACACTTAAAAATTTTTGCTTATTAGTTATATGCATTCAACCATCCCCTATATGAATAAAACTAGACTCTATCACCTATCTTAGCAATATAGTTAACTCACGATTAATTGATTCCACTTTCTTTAAACAGTAAACTTTATAACACATTCAAATACATTCAACTTCAAAAGAGTTCAAATACATTCAAAACAATTTGAAGAAGACCTCAAGTTGGTGGCTACGAGCTAAGCAGTCGCACTCGAGGTGGCTCCTGTCTTTGTCTTGTTATTTTTCACGCTAGGTGGGGATCGCCTGGCTAGCAAGTTTACTAGTTATTGGGAGCGGAGTGGGGGAGATGGGTGCAGCTGATTATCTATAGGGTGGGGGGGGGGGATCTTTTATTTCTTATGGTAACAAGCTTAGATTTTGGGTGTTTATTTTATTTGGGGTGGGGGAGGCAGGGTAGATTTTGGTCGGCTGTTTGCCTGGTGTTGAAGGGGTTTGAGTGGGAGGAGTTACAGGGTAGGGGTAGTTTGCTGACGGTGCAGGTTCCTTTGTCTTTGAACTGGTTGGATGGGGTTGATGGAGGCCATCTTGGGTGGGCCTGGTGCTGGCGCAGGTTAACAATCCTGGGTTTTTGCCCTTTTAAAAAGTTTGAGGGTTGATGTGATATTTCTACAAGAGACCCATTTGAGAGTTAGGGATCAGACAAAGCTGTGGAAGGGATGGGTTGGACAAGTGTTTCACTCCAGTTTTGATGCCACGTCATGGGGACTGCAGTATTGATTATTAAGAGGGTGGCTTTTTTCAGTGGTCAACATGGTGGACTCAGGAGGACGGGCGGTGGGGTGCTTAGTGATAATAATATCGGATCATGCCCCACATAATGCCGATAAGTTGTTCAAGCCGGGCCACTCTCAGTGACCCTCATGTAGGTTGGACACGGAGTTGCATGCAGAGAAGAGAGTTTGCGAGCGGATATCCTTTGCCATTGGGGAATTTGTGGTGTTGAATAAGGATGGGGAGGTCTCACCCTCCATGCTCTGGGAGAGATTGAAAGCAGTTAGTAGGGTGGAGATAATTTCATATTAGTCATATGCGGATAAAACTGGGAGGATGGAGAGACAGAAGCTGGTGGACTCTATTCTGGAGTTGGATCACCAATATTCGCGTACCACAATGCCAGAGCTTTGGTAGTGATAAAGAAGTTACAGATGGACTTGTTGTCAACAAGGAAGGCAGTGGGCCAGCTTTGTTGCATGAGGGGTACATTTATGAGTATGGGAAGAAGGCGTACTGCTTGTTACCTCACCAGCTGAGGTGGCAGGTTGCCTCCTGGGAGATAGTTCAGATCAGAGATTCAGGTTTCTGCCCCAGGGAAGATCAGTGAGCTGTTTGAGTTCTTTTACTGTGGGCCATATCAGTCTGAGCCTCTGGAGGAGGAATTGACAATTATACAATATTGAGATGCATTGACTTTTCCAGAGGTGGGGTGGGATAGAAGGCAGGTGTTGGAGGCGCCGATTGGACAGGTGGAGATTTTGAGCTGTATCTGTGGAATGAAGATGGGTAAGGCACCGGGTTCGGATGGATTTTATAAACAGGTACGTGCAGTGAAATCACACACTTGACTGATTGGAATGCACTTAGTGCTTGGAATGCACTTACATCTCTTTGATGTGGTCAGTATTTACATACATTGGGGTTTCACCACTTAGGCCACTGAACCATGAATGGATTGAAGCCGCAGATGATTTGTAGAAGCCGTCAATCACAGACCATAGCAAAAATTATGAATGGCTTGCAGCTAACAGACCTGTTGAAGCCAGAAACAGGCGCAACAGCTCTCCTTCCAGGAAAGAGCACGTGGAGCGGCAAGATACGTATTACAGCTATAATGCTTCCCACTGCCCCTGTCTGGACTGCTCTCTAGTTTTCAGACAGAGGGGTCTGTGGAGGGGGTTCCTTTAGGCAGGAAGTCACTGTGGGAGTTCTCCCTATTACTGGTGTCCCTGTGTGGGGTCCTCATATTCCAGAGGTCCCTGTGGAGGCGTCTCCCTGTTACAGGTGTTCCTGTGGAGGGTCGTCCGGGGGGAGGAGGCATTGGAGGTTCTGATAGAGGAGGCATGGGAAGGCATTTGTTGCGGGGGGGGGGGGGATTGTGGACCTCAAATGGGATCGAATGGCCTTTACCAATATGGCCCTGGCGTGGTGGAGCCCTGGAGGGCGAAGGAGGCAACAGTTGTCCTTTTGGCTCACCGCGGGGTCCATCATGCCATGGCCAGACTGGTAGAGACCACAAGTGAGCTGCACCCACGTGATTCCCGGCCATGTAAATGGAGAATCACGGGAGGCTGGAACATAGGCCGCAGGGCCCACTAAATAGATGCAAATGGATCAGTAAGACCCATTTGCATTTATTTACATATCCCCCACTGGCATTCATCGTGGACCTTGTTCACACCAGTGGGGATTGGAAAATCGGGTTTGGATGCCGATCCTGATTTTCCCCTGACATCCGATTCTTCGTCCCTTCGGGGAACACATTCCCGGCATCCCAGGATGGAGAATCCTTTCCCATAGGTTTGTGCCGTCTGGTCTAGATTCAATATTCAGGGCATGGGAAAGGGAGGGGTTAAAGAGGTTTAGAGACCTGTTTTTGGAGGGCAGGTGCGAGACTTTGTCCGTAAAGAGCATCCTATGTTTCCCCTGGTGCCAACCCCTTCATTTTTGGATAGGATTCTGTCTTTGGATAAGCTAGGAGAATGAAGGATCTCAGACATTTATACACAGCTGTTGGCGATGGAGCGGGCTTCTTTGGAAGAAGTAGAAAGGAAGTGGAAGGACAGATTGGGGGTGGTCTTATTATTTCCAACTTTATTGTTCGGCTTCCTTCATTAACTTATCTTGTAATTTCTTAGTAGCCACTAAAACTTGTTGATCGTAGGGGTTTCTACTTCTAATGGCATTTCTGCGCTGTTCAATGGTCCTTGTTCTTGTCAAATTGCTACCTCTACTCGCCCTCCTATCTCTTTCTGGACTACTGCTACATAATCTCTCCATCCTAATGATCAGAGTTCTTTTTGCAAGTACTTGATCTTTTCCTAGTGCCGTGACCACTCCCTGGTCCACTTTCAGAACTCGTACTGCGATTACTGGTCTACCTAATCTTTACCTCATTTTGCCAATCAATAGATCTTACCTCCTGTCCCTCATCTTGCACATTCAGCCAATGTTTGCATTTGCCAGTGGCTTTTCCTGCTCTCCCTATAATGATGACTCCCCTCCGTTCACTGGCCCCTACTGGCATATATATTCTAATGCCAACTTTTGGTTGTTATCCATTGGGATAAATAGCATTATCCTGCACTTAAGAATGACTTTGTCCATATTCAGTCAGCTTTTCATTTGCCATAATCAGCTCATTATTGTGCAACATATGTTTATGTAACGTGCATGGTGCCTCTTCACTTTCATTACCCATTCAGATTCTATAAATGTATAATAAGTATCAATTAGCCTCGAGGAATACCCTAACAGTTTGATTGCCGTGTTGTAAAATTACTGTTTTTCCATCACAGCCTGTAAACTTACCCAGGCCTTTCCCCTCTTTCTGCCCTGCTCTTTTGTAATGTACCATGCCACTTGGATTACAATTATTTTCTTATGGCCGTAAAGCTTGCCGAATCTTCTCTAAAACCTCAGCCTTGATAAATGTCCTTCTCGCTGCATTCAGGTGCTCAGAAGAAATTGAACTGATCATAGTCCCTTCCAAGCCCAGAGAATGATCCCACATCACCAAAGGTATTTTTCGATTTCTCACATGAATTAATTGAAAGGGCCCAAAACATCTGAAGTGTGTTATTTGCATGGACTGCCCAAGCCAGAGCAGATTGTACTCCTAAAGCTTGCCAATTTATCTAGCAACTTTATACGACACATCTTTGCATCTATCTCAAGCTTTTTTTAGCCAAGGTTGGGCAGCTCTAGCTGTTGTGTTTTTGCATCAGAAAGGAAGGTATAACTGTTGCAATGCATGCACTCATTCCTTACACATTAGCCATTGCCTACCCACTATCGCATTTTAATGAAGTTCCCCAATCTATCATAGCCAACTCACCCCTCATATCTTTGTCGTTTCCATTGTTTAGATTTAGGACCCCAGTTTCAGATTGGACCACTTCTCTTCCCACCCTAATGAAGAATTCCATCATGTTATAGTCACTCTTCCCTAAAGGACCCGCACAACAAGATTATTATTGAACCCCTTCTCATTGCACAATACCAAATCTAAGATAGCCTGCTTCTTCAATATACTGGTCTAAGAAACATCTTGTACACACTCCAGGAATTCATCTGCCACAGTAATCATCCATGATTACTATAGCAACCGTGTTACATGCATTCTAAAGTCCCTTTTAATGTTATCCTTTTTCATTTTGCTTGACATTGCTAAATATTGAATACCCTTAGATATTGAGTTCCCAGTCTTAGTCACACTGTAGCCACGTCACCATCATCACTATCAAATAATACCCATTTACATCTACTTATATTGTTACTTTAGGCAGGATTTTCCGGTCGCATCCACCCGGTGACTGGGGAATTTCGCCCGAGGTCAATGGACTTTTCCATTGACCCCGTCTCGCCCCTGGCGATCTTGTGGAGGGCAGGGTGGAAGAATCCAGGCCTTTGTTTATCTTATTGCAAATGATTCTGTGAATTCAGATACAGTGCTTTTAGATTACTCTTTTTTAAAAACATTTTTACACATTTTCTTTGTACTATGGCCCTATTTGCTGTTAGCCCTTAATTCCTCTGCCTTCTATTTTTGCTTTCTACTTTTCTGTCTTTCATTTCTATCTTTGTTTTCCTCCCATGTGTCTCTTTGCTCAGATTCCTATTCCCTTGCCATTCTGGTTTAAACCCACCCCTACAGTACTAGTGAATATCTGTGAGAATAATGGGCCCAGTCCTGCTGACAGAGATTCCACCATCCCCAGAATCGGCCCAATGCTTCCGGAATTTAAATCCTTCCGTCATACACCATCTCTCAGTCTGGTCTATTCTCCTATTCCTGTTCTCACTGGCATCTGGCACTGGGTGAAATTGTGAAATTACTACCTTGGAGGTCCTATTTTTTTTTTCTTTTTCTCTTTATAAATTTAGAGTACCCAATTCGTTATTTCCAATTAAGGGGCAATGTCGCGTGGCCTGCACATTTTTTGGGTTGTGGCGGTGAAACCCACGCAAACACGGGGAGAATGTGCAAACTCCACACAGACAGTGATCCAGAGCCGAGATCCAACCTGGGACCTTGGCGCCATGAGGCAGCAGGGCTATCCACGGCGTCACCATGCTGCCCGGACATCCTACTTTTTAATTTATTTCCGAGTTCTCTATATTCCCACTTGCAGGACCTCATCCCTCTTTTTGCCTATGCCATTGGTATCGATGTGGACCACAACCTCTGGCTGTTCAACCTCCTCATTCAGAATGTCCTGCAGCTGTTCAGTGACATCCTTGATTCTAGCACTGGGGAGGCAACATACCATACTGGTGTCAAGTCTCCGGACACAGAAATGTATATCTATTCTCCTTTTCTTGCTTTACCAACAGAGTTTATTGGCTTTGTTCAGTCTTCAACTTTGGTCTCTCCCCAGCGTCCCAGCTGTCCTCTGCTTATATGTGATCACCTGTGTATCTTAACAATATGAACAAAATGATTAACATGCTATTAACAGTGGTCCCACGCATCGGCAGCCATTGTTCTTCCCGGTGGTGGAAATTGCGGGTTTGGAAGGTGTTGTCAAAGGAGCCTTGGTAATCGCTTCTCGGCATTTTGGCTAGGACTAAGCATCAGATCAAGGCCAAGATGTGGTGCAAAGCCTTTTCTTGTCAGCTTGGATCTTGTATGTCTCTCTTGTGGAGACCATGAATTGGCTTCAATTTGAATTGTTTTTTGGAGCAAGAGATGAGATGGATTAAGGGTTTGCCCTGACCAATCTGTGCACTGACTTTGTAACTTTAAGGATGGGATAAACAAATGTAAAAAAAGGAGCCTTGGTAAGTTGCTGTAATGTATTTTGTAGATGGTACACAATACTGCCACTGCATCAGTGGTGGAGGGAGTCATTGTGTAAGGTGGTGGACAGTTGCCAATCAAGCAGACTACTTTGTCCTGGATGGTGTTGAGCTTCTTGAATGTTGAAGCTGCACTTATCCAGGCAAGTGGAGAATGTTCCATCACACTCATAACTTATGCCTTGCAGATGGTGGACAGACTTTGGGATGTCAGGAGGTTAGTTACTCTCTGCCCAATTCCCAGCCTCTGGCCTGCTCTTGTAGCCACTGTATTTATACGGTTAATCCGGTTCAGTTTCTGGTCAATGGTAACCCCTCCGGAGGTTGATAGTGGCAGATTCAGCTATGGTAATGACATTAAATACCATGAGGAGATGACCATTTCGTGGCACTTGTGTGGCGGGAATGTTGCTTGCCACTTATCGGCTTAAGCCTGGATATTTTGTTTCATATCCCACTTCTGACCTCAAGATGGAGGGAAGGCCATTAAGTAAGTCACTGAAGATGGTTTGGCCCAGGGCACTCCCCTGAGGAATAGAATTCATACAGTGCAGAAGGAGGCCCTTTGACCAATCGAGTCTGCACCCTACTTAAGCCTACGCCTCCACCCTATCCCTGAAACCCCACCGAATCTTTTGGATACTAAGGCACAATTTAGCATGACCAATTCATCTAACCTGCACATCTTTGGACTGCGGGAGGAACCCGGAGCACCCGGAAGAAACCCACGCAGACAAGGGGAGAACGTGCAAACTCCACACAGTCAGCAGAGGCCGGAATTGAACCCAGGTCCCTGGCACTGTAAGGCAGAAGTGCTAACCACTGTGGTGAACCCTTGCAGTGATGTCCCATGACTGAGATGATAGGCCTCCAACAACCATTTTCCTTTGTGCTAGGTATGATTCCAACCAGTAGAGAGTTTTTCCCTGATTCTCACTGACTCCAGTTTTGCTTGGGCTGCTTGGTACCACACTCGGTCAAATATGCCATTATGTCCATGTTTTGAGCAAGACTGTAATTAAATCCTGAGTTGAGTGGCCCTGGCAGAACCCAAACTGGGCTCGAGTGAGCAGGTTATTTCTCAGTAAGTGCTGCTTGATAGCACTGAGGAGTGTACAATGAGAAGTGTAAAAGAGCATTTGACCCCAGAGCCACAGCAATATGATTGGATCTTAACTGCCCTTTGAAATGATCTAGCAAACCACTTAATTGTGTCAGACCTCAAACTGTAGGTCCTTTATTTATTCTGTGCTGTGTTAATATGTTTGTGTCTGTTTGGAATAAAGTACATTTTTAAAAAAAGCATCAGACCAAAACAAAAAAATCACGATAAGAATAAAACCAAATAGACCATCGACCCCTGCATCAGGCCTGGACATGACAAAGGCATACCCAACCATGTTGACACTGCAAAATCTTCCTCACTAATATCTGTGACTTGCGCCAATATTGGGAGGCTGTCCCATTATCTAGTCAGGTGATATAGTCATATTCACAGAATTATACTTATCAGCCAATTTCCCAACTCTCCCACCTTCATCCTTCGGTATGTCCTGTCCCACGGTGGTGGTGGTGGCTTACTGGTATACAGGAAGAGCGAGTGACTTTGGGAGCCCTTGACATTGAACTGAGAGCCATTTGAAGCAGTAGAATTGTATTCCACCAAAATCTGTAACTTCATGTCCTGCCAAATCCATTAGTCTACCGTTGCAATGAAGCCAAGCAACCAACCCTGGTCCAATGAGGAGTGTAAAAGAGAATGGCAGGAGTAGCATCTAGTTCACCAGAAAATGAGGAGTCACCTAATGAAGCTACAGCACAGAAGTATGTGCATGCTAAACAACAGAAGCAGTGTTTAATTGACAGATCTAAGCAATCTCACAGCCCACAGATAAGATCAAAGCCCTGCAGTCCTCCTATATGGGATGCTAGACATTTAATTACCTAGTGGAAGAGACTGCATGAACATCCCTAGCCTCAATTATGGTGGAACCCTAGCCTCAATTATGGTGGAACCCAACACCAGCAAAAGACAAGACTAAAGTGCACCAACCTTCAGCCAGAAATAATGAATGATCCATTGCGACCTTCTCCTGCAGTCCACACCATCAAAGGTGCTAATCTTTGGGCAGCATGGCAGCACAGTAGGTAGCACTGTTGCTTCACAACTCCAGGGTCCCAGGTTCGATTCCCGGCTTGGGTCACTGTCTATGTCGAGTCTGCACGTTCTCCCCGTGTCTGCATGGATTTCCTCCGGGTGCTCCGGTTTCCTCCCACAGGTCCCAAAAGACATGCTGTTAGGTAATTTGGACATTCTGAATTCCCCCTGTGTACTCAAACATGCGCCGGAATATGGTGACTAGTGGCTTTTCACAGTAACTGCATTGCAGTGATAATGTATGCCTACTTGTGACAATAAAGATTATATAAAAAAATAATCTTCAGATAATTCAATTCACTATGTGATATCAAAAGACTGAATACACTGATTTAGCAAAGATTCAGGACTCTGAAAACAACCCAGCTATTGGGCTGGATTCTCCGCAGCCCCGTGCCAATATTTTAAAGGCAGAGCTGGATAGATTCTTGATTAATAAGGGGCTGAAAGGTTATCGGGGTCAGCAGGAATGTGGGGTTGAGGTTACAATCAGATCAGCCATGATCTTATTGAATGATGGAGCAGGCTCAATGTACTGAGTGCCTACTCTCCCATCTAATTTGTATGTTCATATGTAAATTTGAGTTATTAGAGGACTGGAAGCAAAGTGAGGTTTATAAGGGCAGAGTTAATGGTTAATGGAGACTTGGTGTGGGATAGAATATGGGCAGCAGAGCTTTGGATGAGCTGAAGATTATAGTGGTAGATAGGAAGGCATGGATTAGACTGGAGGTGACAAAGAAGGGTGACGTTTGTCAGGACAGAGGGGCTGCGAGAGGGTGGCTGTAGTAGTATGGAGATGAAAGTAGGTGCTCTTTATAATGAGGTGGATATATTCTTTCATAATGACATATTGATAGCCCTTCAGGAAATATTAACAAACAGCTATGGGCAGCACGGTAGCATTGTGGATAGCACAATCGCTTCACAGCTCCAGGGTCTCAGGTTCGATTCCGGCTTGGGTCACTTTCTGTGCAGAGTCTGCACATCCTCCCCGTGTGTGCGTGGGTTTCCTCCAGGTGCTCCGGTTTCCTCCCACAGTCCAAAGATGTGCGGGTTAGGTGGATTGGCCATGATAAATTGCCCTTAGTGTCCAAACTTTCCCTTAGTGTTGGGTGGGGTTACTGGGTTATGGGGATAGGGTGGAGGTGTTGACCTTGGGTAGTGTGCTCTTTCCAAGAGCCGGTGCTGACTCGATGGGCCGAATGCCCTGCTTCTGCAGTGTAAATAAATTCTATGAAAACACTAGCGTTTTTACACCGGCGTGGGGACATAATCCCGTTTGGGGAGTATCCAGCCCATGGCACCTCAAAGACAAGTGCCCCAGAACCAACCTTTACATCTACAATACTGACACTGCACTTGCAAAGTTGGGTGCAGCTCCAACAACATTCAAGAAACTTGACAGCATTCAGGACAAATCAGCCTGCACGATTGGCACCCCATCCACCATTTACTCTTGCCGCTACTGGTGCAACATGACTACATGTGTACCATCTAGAAGACGCACTGCTGCAACTTTCCAAAGCTACTTCAATGGCACCCGCCAAACATGAAACCTCTAAAACCTAGAAGGATAAGGGCAGTATACATGTGAACACCACCACCTCCAAGATTCCCTCCAAATCACACATCATCCTTGGAAATACAGCAAGACTGCTTCATCATTGCCAGGTCAAAATTCTGGAACAGCGTGGTGGGAATAACTTCACCACGTGGACTATGGTCGTTCAATAAGGAAGCTCACTGCCGTCTTCTCAAAGACATTTAAGCATGGGCAATAAATGCTGGCCTTGCCAGAGAAGCCAACAATTCATGAATGAATAAAAAATGCTTGGACTCCAAAATTAAGATTACACCACAGATTCCAGGACAAGAAGTTACACAGAACAGAATCCTGGCACAACACAAGAATTTCACTGACACTCCTTGTCACTCAGCTCTGTCGGAGTCTCCATCTCCCAGACGCTGAATCGTACAACATTTCAAAATGCTACAAATTACGTCATAGAGTCATAGATCTTTACAGCATTGAAACAGGCCCTTCAGCCCAGCTTGTCCATGCCGCCTGGTTTCTATCACTAAGCTAGTTCCACTTGCCTACATTTGGCCCATATCCTTTTATACCCACCCTGCCCATATAACTAACTTTTTAAATATTTCCTGGGGGCGTGGAGTGAGCCTCGGGGGTAAGTAATTTTATCACAGAGCTTACTTTCTCTTCCAAAAATTTCTAAAACCATTATTTTAAAAGATGCTTTGTGTGTTTCACTTTCCAAGATAACATAATAAAATATTGGGTAGAGCTATACCCTGGTCAAGTGACCAACGTTTCAGTAGGGGAACATTTTGGGAATAGTGATCATAATTCCATAAATCTTCGAATCGGCTGAGGCCTTATAATAACAATCTTTATTGTCACAAATAGGTTACATTAACACTGCAATGAAGTTACTGTGAAAGGCCCCTAGTCACCACACTCTGGCGCATGTTTGGGTATACAGAGGGAGAATTCAGAATGTCCAAATTACCTAACAACACATCTTTTGCGACTTGTGAGAGGAAACCGGAGCACCCGGAGGAAACCCACGCAGACACAGGGAGAACATGCAGACTCCGTACAGACAGTGACCCAAGCCAGGAATCGAACCTGGGACCCGAGCACTGTGAAGCAAAAGTGCTAACCACTGTGCTACCGCTTGGAAGGGCCTGTTCCTGTGCTGTACTTTTCTTTGTTCTTAAGTCACCACAAGCTCAGGTCTGACTGCATTCCTATTATAACTGCTTCTGTATGTCATGGGGAGGCAGTTTGGTTTCAGCTTTCACTGAAACCTAAATTGCAGAATGCGATCCCAAAACACTAGTAAAAACCCTGCAGTGCCGGGCAATAATAAGGAATTTAACTTAAATCGTCTTTAAACAATAGTGTTGGTCATAGGCCTTTATACCAGGTTGTTTTTCAGTTTTACATTGATTTTTGAGTTGTCAGCACTTTAAAAGATTTCTGATGTGGTTAGTCAGCTTTTCTGTGTTTTGTAAGTTGGCATGTATACACTTGCATCTATTGATCTTTTGAAAAGCTGAACAAAGTAACGATGCTGGGACCGTATTTCATTGTAATTCATCCAGTTACCCTGACAACATAACACACTGAATAGCAACTCCAAGCAAAGTATTTTTTTTATTGATACAGTATCAGACACATATCTTTCATGCATTTAAGGTCATGCAAAATTGAAACCAAGAACAAACACTTTGGCCTCCAGTCATTACTGCGTCCTAGATGTTCTACAGGACAGAACGCCTGGAACATAAGTGGAGGCTAAACAGAATTACATATGAATTGGTTTTGATTTCCAGACTAGTCTCCAAACTTAAAAGATGTTTTTGCATCAGTACATGCAAATAGCAGTGTAATAAGAACGGTGCTTTCAAATTCATTTTGTGAAAACCAGAAACATTAAAAAAGCATAGCATAATTTAAAATTCGAGGAATCCAGTGGTACTATCAATGTGCTAACTCTAATCATTCAGCATTCTTAAAATAATATCCACTTTTATCACCCACAATAGAAGGCAGTATCATTCTAATTAATACCACATGCTCAGGAGCATCAAATATCTATTACTGTTTGTCATATGTCCCTACCTTAAATATCTACACTGAAAAACATTCCTATAGCCAGAGGTTGGCACACATTGTTGGCAAAAAAAAACTAATAAACTTTAACTACCTTTCACGCAGGTCACATCCCACTCACAAGGCTTCTGTTACAAATAAAGGCTGAACCAATTCAGATTTTTAAAAAAGTGTGCAAGATAATTGTTCGGTATGGTGAGGTGAAACAGATCAAACAAGTCAAACAAATAAAGATCCATTCACAATTTTATCCAATTTACAAACAAGGGTGTTTGGATTATCAAATTACAAATCAGTTCTTATTTTAAAAGTGATGATTCTTGTTCAGAATTTCACAATTCCCATTGAAACATTCAAGAATTGCCCCCAGGGAAGCACTTATCCAATGACATGAAAGAAAAGGTGTATTAGATCCTGTATTTAGGATAATCGCAACAAGGTAATATATCTGAATAGGCAAACTTTAATAGGAGCTTTCTCTAATCTCAACCATGTTATTGCATATCCCATCAATCTCAAAAGGTTGGATTATATTTAAAGAAAAAGAGGGTGGCACAGTGGTTTGCACTGCTGCCTCACGGCGCCGAGGGCCCGGGGTCGATCCCGGCCCCGGGACACTGTCTGTGTGGAGTTTGCACATTCTCCTTGTGTCTGCGTGCACCTCACCCCCACAACCGAAAGATGTGCAGGGAAGGTGGATTGGCCACGCTCAATTTCCCCTCAATTGAAACATTTTGTTCATATTTAAAGAAAAAGGTTAAAGGATTGGTTCAACCCATCAAACATTCTGGTATAATAATTTCACTTCCAATTTCATCCAACATCACAACAGCTTTTAAAACATTTTTTTAAAGTTTTAGAGTATCCAATTATTTTTTTTCAATTAAGGGGCAATTTAGCATGACCAATCCACCTAGGCAGCAGTGCTAACCACTGCATCACCGTGCCACACTGATGCAGTTCATACAACATGAGAATGTTTGTTAATTCAAAGATCAAAGATGTTATTGATGAGACTCTAAAGCTAACGTGAAGTCTCCCTTTACATGGTTCACTTATGCCTCTTGTTCCACAGCCCTGTGGTTGGAGTGCTCTACAATTTACTTCTCAGTTGTCACAATTCTTGGCTAAGAGTTATAGGTAAGATGATGTCCTTGCTGATGGATTTCTCTTGTGGATAAGCCTATTCTCTTTAAAAATCCGTTTGCTTTGAGATGAACACGGTATAACCATTCTCTTGAAAACTCCCAACAAAGTAGCAATGTTACTTATTATAGATATTTTTTTTAAATGCTACCATTGCCTCCAAGGGAAGCATTTATGCTTTTCTCCCAGCAACAATTTTTGCACCATTGGTCTGTATACAATCGATCAAACAAAATCACTCATTCACTAACAGAGCCAGAGTAATTTGTCGACTCACGTACCATTTAAAATGGACGCTTGACCTCTGCACTCTGTTATCAAATTGAATTGCATATAGACTGGCAGTTCAGGTGGAGTTCCTGACACTCAAAAGTAATTCAAACAAAGTGAAGGATTACACTTCACACAAATCTCCACAAACCTAAATAAATGAAGCTACTGAATTATCTAAAGGACCTGGACCGACTGCTCAGCTTCATTACATGCTTTGCCGTGTACACCCCTTATAATATGTTTGGCACCTCATTTTCACAACTCTCGATGTGAGGCAGTTTTTGATCTTCCACTGAGCTGTTTGCAGGAGTCTAGTAAGAAGTCTTACAACACCAGGTTAAAGTCCAACAGGTTTGTTTCAAACACGAGCTTTTGGAGCACTGCTCCTTCCTCAGGTGAATGACCTGAGTGAGTGAATTCACCTGAGGAAGGAGCAGTGCTCCGTAAGCTCGTGTTTGAAACAAACCTGTTGAACTTTAACCTGGTGTTGTAAGACTTCTTACTGTGCTCATCCCAGTCGAACACTGGCATCTCCACATGCAGGAGTCTAGATATGTCAGTGTTAGAAATATGTATATGAAAAATACATGAGAATTGTTAAAGTTTCTTCATACATCAATTATGATGAAACAAAGAAAACAGCTTCTGATGTCTGTCAGATCTCCATTCTATTCCCTTTTCAAGATAGGCTTTATTTCAAACATTTGCGAGTCACAAAACCCCTGTATATTTTTGTTTCTGAAAAGAATGATGGGGGGGGGGGGGATCTGATCATGGTGGAGCCAGATTACTGGGAGGAAGCAATCCTGCTCCTCCTGGTCAACAAGCAGTTGCTGCAAAGGTACCTAGCATCTCCCTAAAGCTATCCTTGCTTCCATTCAGCTGCTGGGTTTCCTGAGGCCTGGGAAACCCGACGGTACAGAATTAAACTGCAAAGCAGATTAATTCAGGGACCAGCAGCTTCATTAAAATATTTAAATTAATAACCTGTTTCCTAGTAGCAGATTGGCTGCCTTCCCTTCAACCCGTCTCCACTAGACCTGGAAGTGAATGAGTTGGAATCAGGTTTAAAATTTAAATTTAGAGTACCCAATTCTTTGTTTCAAATAATGGCGCAATTTACAGTGCAGAAGGAGGCCATTCGGCCCATCGAGTCTGCACCGACCCTTCAAAAGAGCACGCAAACTAAACCCACATCTCAACCCTATTCCTGTAACCCAGCAACCCCAAACAACCTTTTTGGACACAAAGGGCAATTTAGCATGGCCAATCCACCTAACCTGCACGTCTTTGGAATGTGGGGAGAAACCGGAGCACCTGGAGGAAACCCACGCAGACGTGGGGAGAAAGTGCAAACTCCACACAGACAGTGAACCAAGCCGGGAATCGAACCTGAAACTCTGGAGCTGTGAAGCAACTGTGCTACCGTGCCCCCCCCCACCCCCCACTCTAACAAAGAGTACAGTGGCGGTTAGCAAATTGCTATAAAATTGAAGAATGTTTGCTTGGGAGATAACAGACAGCAAGGCTGGATTGTCCACACCCATTGCATCACCAACCATATCTCAGAGCCTGGCACGGCTAACTGGGAATGACCTTAGGGAATAGGTCTGTATTTGGTTCCAGGTTAGGATGGAGCCTGCTGGAAATCTGCCAACTGCTGAATGAACCCCTGCCTATGGCAGTCACTCACTTCCTGCCTGAACTTTTATTTGTCTCTACCTTCGTCCAGGCTAATAGATGGATTACCTGCCTTATCAGGCAATGCGTTGCCTTCACATATATCAAACATAGATCAATATATTTTATAGGTACGGCTAGAATTTAAACCTTTCTGACTGAAAGCAGTGACAGTGTAGTATGGCTGCCCGACCTCACATACCACTGCATTACATTTTCTAAAATATAGAGAGCATTGATGGCATCCTGCAACCCATTTATTTTGTCAGCAAGTTATTCTGCAAGTAGGTTATATTATAACAATATGTGAAGGTGAGTGTGTGGTAAGGGTGCCAATTATAATTTGCAGCTTGAATGTACACTTTAATGAAGAATGAACAATGAAAGAGCTTTATGATAATGATGGATTTGGTTTGAAGCACACAGTAAATTTGGAACCGATCGGCAGGCATCACTTTCTCCCATGGATACTTCAGCTATCGACATGATAGTCTCTTGGGTAGTCTTACCATGGCAACTTCCTCAAGGTGTCCGCACGGTAGCATGGTGGTTAGCATAAATGCTTCACAGCTCCAGGGTCCCAGGTTCGATTCCCGGCTGGGTCACTGTCTGTGCGGAGTCTGCACGTCCTCCCCGTGTGTGCGTGGATTTCCTCCGGGTGCTCCGGTTTCCTCCCACAGTCCAAAGATGTGCGGGTTAGGTGGATTGGCCATGCTAAATTGCCCGTAGTGTCCTAAAAAGTAAGGTTAAGGGGGGGGGGTTGTTGGGTTACGGGTATAGGATTGATACGTGGGTTTGAGTGGGGTGATCATTGCTCGGCACAACATCGAGGGCCGAAGGGCCTGTTCTGTGCTGTGCTGTTCTATGTTCTATGTGTGTTTTATTCCACGTCCATTCTCAGGTTGTGTTGGCAAGGTACAAGGTAGTGACTGGCTTCCATCTCCTTAGAAGGCATGCTGCACTGCTGTCTTCTTGGGAGAAGGGATTGGGTATGCAGGTGGGGTGCCATACATGACAACTTGCCTTAAGCAGCAGATCTCTACTTTATCAATGCACCAAGCAAGGAGTTTTATTATTTGCCCACAAACTTTTTTTCTTCACTCTCCAATTTGTTTAATCTACATTTTTCCTCCTACACCTTTTAAAATATACTTAAAGCCTTAGTCAGGATTGCGACTACTGAGTGGCCACATTCCTTAAAAGGTTAGCTGCGACCTTTTTTTTGGTAGGCTCCTCATGTTGGGAGCTGTCTGTAAATTCAAGAATTCTTAGGGCGAATGTTGGAAAATTGCAGGTGTTTTCCCGAGAGTGAGGTCAGTGAGCATTATGCAAAAACATGTTAATTAATGTCAACGTCTGCAAGAGAGCCACAAACTTACTGACTGAGCAGCTACCGGCAAGTTCGCTTCACAAATTTATTTATCCTGTAACTCCAAAATTAGTTTCATAATTCAGGTGCTGTGCAATTTCAAAGACCAAGCTGGCTGTAAGCAGGCTGACCCAATAGCTTTGCTCACTGATGGCTACATATGTCTTAGGGATGTTATTTCTATTGGATAAAAAAAATGAAGGAAAAATAGACAAAAGTACATATTCCAAACATAAGACTAGTCTGTAAATGTCACTTAGCACAATATTTCCCTCATACAAACATTTTTTTGCATTCCAAACACACACTGCTTCTTATTACCCCGTACCAGCCTCCCCGAACAGGCGCCGGAATGTGGCGACTAGAGGCTTTTCACAGTAACTTCATTTGAAGCCTACTCGTGACAATAAGCGATTTTCAATTTCAATTTTTCAACTATTAAAATTTTTTAAAAAATGTATGAACACAGTCTTGCCTGAAGGGCTCCATGCAGTTCAAGCCATTTGCAAACTATGTTACTTAGTTGCTTTCAGTTTGTACATCGCAGGTAGTGTTCACATGATTTGTATCCCTCATCAACAATCATCTCTACATACTTCGGAAAAATCTATTTTATCTCAGGTCATCATCAGCCATGGCTCCTTTGTAGCACTCCAATCTCTTAGGTAGAAGACATTGGAATTCAGCCCCTGACGAGTAACGTTGAGTACTTAAGATTCCAGTGCAGTACTGAGGGAGTGCTGCTTTGTTGGAGGTGGCACCTTTAAATGAGACATTCAACCAAGGCTCCATTAACCCTCAATAAATGGCTGTAAAGCAAACCAGTAGCACTATTTGAAAAACAGCATTGGATTTGTCCTGACCAATATTTTTTCCTGGGTCAACGATCACTAAAACATGGACATATATCCAGTCAATTATCACACTGCAGTCTATGGGACTTTGCTGTGTGCAAATTGCCTATTGCATTTTGAGACAACAGTGAGTACATTTTGAATGTACCCAATTAACTGTTAAGCTTT
Source organism: Scyliorhinus canicula (assembly GCF_902713615.1). Taxonomy (NCBI): domain Eukaryota; kingdom Metazoa; phylum Chordata; class Chondrichthyes; order Carcharhiniformes; family Scyliorhinidae; genus Scyliorhinus; species Scyliorhinus canicula. The sequence continues at coordinate 23,919,922 of NC_052167.1, forward strand.
GAAGCTATAGAAACGCAAAGTCTTTCTTTTCTTTCATTTACTTTACTTATAAAATTAATGTTCAAAGCAACAAAAAAAGGCAGCTAAGAAGATTACATTACAAGATGATTTCATGTTCTAACCCACTAATTTTCTTCTGGAGTTCTCTTCCTGAAGGTAGTTCTTTAGTGATTATTTGCCTAACCACAGCAAAGTGCCTAGATTTTAGTGGGTCAAAGTGCAGGCCTCAGGTCTACCTCAGCCAGGACAGGGATTGAATGCTGTGTTGCTGGCATCAGTTTGATACACATGCTGTCCAGACAAACAAGCTAACCAGACCCCAGTATACAGGCTTTGAAATAAAGAAAGAAAACAACGGTGGGTTGATATAGCCACATCATACTCAGCATGTTGCTTGTATTGAGTAAACTCCCCAATTTGATACCCTCAGCAGAAGGTCATGCTTAAAAGGAGTGTGGATCAGAGATTAGGTTGCAGCACTGTTCTCAAATTTTCCATGCTCTATCAGGAAATTTACTCTTCATGCGACTACAACAGAAGGAACTTCTTTCACAAATGATTATATATTGAGCCACATTTACCACAGAGTCATGGGGGGTTGGGTGAGAGACATGAATTGGCATGAAGATGGCATGGGGTATGCGTGGAGGGCATGAGTTGGCACGAAGGAACATAGCTGGAGTGTGAAGAGTGAGGCTAGAGGTCCCAGCAGCTTCTAAACATCTTTCATGCTGTTCTTGAAGGGCTAGGTAAAATATTGGAAGCTTAAAATTCAAAATGATAGAAAAATCACCACAAAGTGGGTTACTGTTCAGATAACTGTTTCAGCTTTGTGTTGATCATAAAGCTATTTACATTATTGCAGCAATAACCATGCAGCTATTATTCTTTGCTGTCTTCTTCGAAGTAATGATGAAGATGTAGCCAAGAAAGTTAAAAAAAGGCTTGAAGAGCCTCATTCCAAAGTTAAACAGGATGGAAAATGTGAAGGGTGTAGAAATGTTCACAATTATTCTTTTATCTGGCCAAACCCACAAAGCCCATGTTAGAGCAACTGCATTCCCAACATCAAATCAATGACATTACTTCAACTCTCGCTGCACAAGTTTCATTCAACAAAGTAGCAATACTAATTGATTTTTCTTTTGGGCCATTTTTCTGTCTGTTCATTCCACCACTGAAACATGTTCTGAATGCCATATGTAGCTAAGAGACAGAAACCTTAATTGGGGACATCAGTGTTTCCATTCCTCATTTTTCAGTATTTGAGACAGTCTCTGGAAGATTTGCCATGCTTCTAAAACAAACAAAGGTTACCCGACCGACTGGTTTGGTCTGCACCACCACGACAGTGATATACAAAATATATTTGAGTCAGAAATGCCCTACTTTTCAGCATGCTTTATAGTTGCCTTCTGGTGCTAGAGCAATTCCAATTTCAGGAACAGCACTCTTACGGATCTGCTAAAACTGAGGGTGTGATCAAACAAAAAAAAGAGTTCTGTTCTGGGCGAGATTAGTGGGGTGCGGGAACGACCCAGCTATCGAACGGCACTCTGAATTTAAAAAATAATAACCATTATTATTGTCACAAGTAGGCCTACATTAACACAGCAATTAAGTTACTGGGAAAAGCCTCTAGTCGCCACATCCTGGTGCCTGTTCGGGTACATTGAGGGAGAATTCAGAATGTCCAATTCACCTAACAGCACGCCTTTCGGGACTTGAAATGAAATGAAATGAAACTCGCTTATTGTCATGAGTAGGCTTCAATGAAGTTACTGTGAAAAGCCCCAAGTCGCCACATTCCGGCGCCTGTCCGGGGAGGCTGGTACGGGAATCGAACCATGCTGCTGGCCTGCTTGGTCTGCTTTAAAAGCCAGCGATTTAGCCCAGTGAGCTAAACCTTTTACTTCTGAGTACTTTTGACTTGTGGAAGAAAACCACACAGACACGGGGAGAATCTGCAGACTCCACCCAGACAATGACCCAAGCGGGAATAAAACCCGGGACCCTGGCACTGTGAAGCAACAGTGCTAACCACTGTGCTACCATGCCGTCCGGGTCCTCAGCAGGGAGCTCCTGCAAGGCTGGCTGTACCAATTGGTCACTGCTGGCACCTGGGTAGCAGTGTCTGGGTGGCACTGCTAGGCACCCAAGGATCACCAATCGCCCGGGATACCACCTCTCCAAGTGCCATTCAGCCTGGTCCCCTCTGAGGAGACCAGTGCTAAACGGTGCCTGGATAGGGTCTCCTCAGTGAGGCTGGTATATCCCGGGGATAGGTTACATCTGGCGTAGACATAGTTAAGCGAGCAGTTAAGTTAATGCAGGTCTGGATCCCGTCCATTGTAGGTGGGATCCAGATCGTGAGATCTCATTAGATGGTACAGGGTGTAACGACTGTCGGGAATCCCGGAAGAGGCCTCTCACGGGATCTGCATCCCATCCCAATTCTGGTGAGACGCAGCCGGTAAATCACATCCAGAGAATATCGTATCAGCAGGCAGCAAAGATCATCGTAAATTTTTAACCTGCAGTCCATTGCATTTTACGAAAGATCTTATACCACAATTCAAGAGCAGAGTGTTCCCCTCTACATAACTTACTACAAAAGTAAGTTGCTATTTCTGAAGCTAGGTTTCTCTGTGCCAATATGTTCTACAGTAATAGTTGCTATATTTTCTGATCCAAAGCCTCCTAACGTTCACAGGACTGCACATTCCAGGGCTGATGTCTCCCGGAGCTCCCTACTTGTCTGTCCTCTCCATCCTGCTCTTACTCCCAACTAGTCTGCATTCCTTCCCATTCCTGTTTCACCTCCATAGCTGCGTTCCACAATAGACATATGCCAGCTATTCCAGTCTCAATTTCTGGATTTTGCTGCTTCCATCTCAGAAATTTAGCATCATGATCCAGCTCCTATTGCCTCAGAATTATCCTCCTGTCCACAGTTATCCCATGCGATCTACAACCTCACCCACCAGAATGGGCCTTAGGGGCTTTGCCTTGGTAATTTGCCTGCATCCTCTCCAGTGCTTCTTTCTTTGTGGGCCTTGGGCCACTCAGCAGGCTGCACCTTTCCTGACTTCTAGCCCTTTCACTTCTCTTTAAAAGCACTTCAAACACTATTATTTTGTTCAAACACTGACGTACCCTCAAAGAACTAAACCCCTGTTCCCCATTCAGTACTGAGAAATAGATTTTTAGTTTCAGGACCAAGAACAGAACAAAGAGTAACCCAAGAGCAGAAACAGACACAAAGGAGAAACGGAGAGAGAAGCAATGGTGATAGGAAACATGAAATGCAATTGGGAGAAGTGACAGATTTTTAAAAAAGAGTAGCAGCAACAAAGCAGGAACAAGGGTTCATGGGTGAGGCACAAGTAGGTTATGGAATTATAAAATACATCACTCACTTGATATTGTACATCTTCCAAGAGACAGGGAGGTCATGTCTTACATATCTGTTAGAATTCTTTGAGGAGGTAACGAGAAAGTTAGACAAAGGAGAACCAGTGGACGTGATCTATTTAGATTTCTTGAAAACCTTTGACAAGGTGCCATATAGGAAGCTGTTAAATAAGTTAAGAGCACGTAGTGTTAAGAGTAAGATACTGATATGATAAAGGGGTCTTTTTCAGATGGCAGCCGGTGACTAGTGGTGTGCCTCAGGGGTCGGTGTTGGGATCACAACTTTTCACAATATACATGAACGATCTGGAAGAAGGAACTGAGGCCGCTATTGCTAAGTTTGCAGATGATACAGAGATATGAAGAGGGACAAATAGTATTGAGGAAGCAGGGGGCTGCAGAAGGACTTCGACAGGCTAGGAGAGTGGGCAAAGAAGTGGCAGATGGTGAGGTTATGCACTTTGGTTGGAAGAATGGAGGGATAGACTATTTTCTAAATGGGAAAAGGTTTAGGAAATTAGAAGCACAAAGGGACTTAGGAGTCCTAGTTCAAGATTCTCTTCAGGTTAACGTGCAGGTTCAGTCGGCCGTTAGGAAGGCAAATGCAATGTTAGCATTCATATTGAGAGGGCTAGAATACAAGAGCAGGGATGTACTTCTGAGAGGCTGTATAAGGCTCTGGTCAGACCCCATTTAGAGTATTGTGAGCAGTTTTGGACCATGTATCTAAAGAAGGATGTGCTGGCCTTGCAAAGGGACCAGAGGAAGTTCACAAGAATGATCTCTGGAATTAAGAGCTTGTCATATGAGGAGTGGTTGAAGACTCTGGGTCTGAACTCGTTGGAGTTTAGAAGGATGAGAGGAGATCTTATTGAAACTTACAGGATACCGAGAGACCTGGATAGAGTGGACGTGGAGAGGATGTTTCCACTAGTAGGAAAAACTAGAGCCCGAGGGCACAGCCTCAGACTGAAGGGACGATCCTTTAAAACTGAGATGAGGTGGAATTTCTCCAGCCAGAGGGTGGGGAATCTGTGGAACTCTTTGCTGCAGAAGGCTGTGGCAGGCAAATCACTGAGTATCTTTAAGACAGAGATAGATAAGTAATTGATTAGGAGGTCAGGGGTTATGAGGAGAAAGCAGGAGAATGGGGATGAGAAACATATCAGCCATGATTAAATGACGAGCAGACTCGATGGGCTGAATGGCCTAATTCTGCTCCTGTGTCTTATGGAAAGGAAAGCTATAAAGGGACTGTAACGTCCAGTCATCATGCTGCTGAGTAAGGGAATGAGATGGAAAAGAGCATAGTAATGATATGGGGACTTTTTTCAGGTCATTAGGAGAATCAAAGCTGAGATACACAAGAGATTCCAGAAGTAATAAGCTAGAACTAGGACACCATCCCATGTAACTGAGGTTGGTGCCAAGTAATTGGTGCCAGAGGCTGGTTTAGCGCAGTGGGCTAATCAGCTGGCTTGTAATGCAGAACAAGGCCAGCAGCACGGGTTCAATTCCGAACAGGCGCCGGAATGTGGCGACTAGGGGCTTTTCACAGTAACTTCATTGAAGCCTACTTGTGACAATAAGTGATTATTATTATTAATTGAGGAAAACAAGGCAAAGTGTGCAGATAAAGGGGAGTATCAAACCAACAGAGACAACAGCGGGGATGAAATCAGTCTTGGTTCTAGTACAAAACAGATGACAGAGAATCAGCAGTCTGTCTTATGCCTTGCTCGATGTTAGTTTCTATTGAAGTTGATGGAAATTAATGTTCAGTGGATGGTAAAATGGCCTGTTGATTTGCTATCACTCATTATGCTCTATTGCCTAAGAACAGTCACACTCATAGTGCAAGAATTAAAATGAAAATGAAAATTGCTTATTGTCACGAGTAGGCTTCAATGAAGTTACTGTGAAAAGCCCCTAGTCGCCACATTCCGGCGCCTGTACGGGGAGGCTGGTACGGGAATTGAACCGTGCTGCTGGCCTGCCATGGTCTGCTTTAAAAGCCAGCGATTTAGCCCAGTGAGCTAACCAGCCCCTGGACATAGGAGCGAAAGGAATCCATAAATTCTAAATGCATTCAAAGAAATTCAGGCTTTAACTTTCATCATCCACAACCCGCCACTTCCCATTTGATTACAGGAGGAATAGAAGATCACAAAGCACCAATCACAGTGGATACAGCGAAAGAGATGGGCAAAGACAGAGAGAAATACACACCAACTCGACAACAATAGACAAGAACTGAAACATTACCTGACTCAGCCGTGCCATAGAGATTGATTAGTCTATATTTAAAAAAACTTATTTCATTCAGTGCACCCTTGCGAGGTTTTGGAGTCGAATCGTTATCTCGGAGGTTACTGAACACCAAGGTTCCAAAAACAATGCCTGCCTTTGGTACACACTTGTGGTGGGTTATCTCCCAGCTGCAGCCTGCTTTTGAATGTTTGTTAATCACACTGCTGTTTCCTTTCTTCTAGCCCAAGGCTTTCTCTCTATAATCTCTCCTTGCCCTTTAGAGCTCTGAGTTAAAGCTACATATTCTTTCTCTGCTGCTGTCTTTTTAAACACCTTGCTTGATAAACAGAAGGGTTATTTCACATTAGCAAGCTGCCCTGAGTAATTATATAATATCTAACAGTTAGTTGTGATCTTGCTATCTTCATTATTGGGAAAAAGCAAACACAGTCCTAATGTCTCGGCAAACAAATGAAATGGACTAGATGAAAGAGAGCAAGAACCCAATGGAAGAGACAAGCCCTACAGCTGGCAAGAAGAGGTAGTTCCCAGGGATGGGTAGAAAGAGGGTACATATGCTCTTGAGTGTTCTGTTGAGTAGGAGAGATGAAAAACGCCACATTAGGGGTGAGAGACAGGGAGATTGAATTGTAAGGGAAGGAGTGAGCTGGCAGCTCATATTTAACCTGCTTTACAAGTATAGAACCTGGAAGGTCAAGGGAGGCAAGGACAGCTTTGGGTAAAAATATGTGCCTACACAGCATTGTTTGTACTCCTGACTCAAGCTTCTTCCCTTGGAAACATCCTTCCCCACCCTGCCTCAGATGCCCAGCCCTGATCGATCAAGGATTGGAACACCTCCTCCATAACAACTGCAGGATCCCTCTGCTCTACAACTATGGTGTACTTCTCATCTGACTGTATGACTGCAAGCCAAGCTTGTCAATTAGGCTGACCTTTGGGCGAGGACCTTGGGAAAAAAGATACATGCGGGGGAGCCACGCGGTCTTGTGCCCGTTCTCATCCCAGCATCACCTACCCAACATGCCTCTGTGACTATTTGGCTATGAACATTCCAGAGAAGGTTAATCTATTTCTATTTAAATATTTCTATATAGGATTATAGCGGTGTAATGGCTGTAACTTATAAAAGAGAAAGAGAAATAGCTCACTGCTAGATATCAATGTGTTACTCAGGGAATAAAAAATAACAATAATAAATATATCTAATTACCCTATTTTCTCCAAACTGGATATGATTAGTCGACACTCAGGCTGTGAGCAAAGCATCCGCAATTGGAATTTTCATTTAACTGACCCCCAACTCACTAAAACCCAAGGCAGATCCAAATAAAAAGCAGCCTAATCAAAAACAGTTCAAAATGAGAAGTGTTACAGGAAACCAAGACAATTAAAGTGTGATTCTCTCTCGTCCGCCTAAACAAAATGGCTATGTTTGGACAAGTTTAACTTTTGATAAGATAAATTCCAAATTCTTAAGCACAAAGGGGTTGAACTTAAGGGCGCAGTTAATGACCTGACCACAAATTACACCCGCTTTCAGAAGTTTCCTTCCCCTCGGACTCCTGACAAAACTCATTTTCATACCTGCCACGGACCAGTGCGATGGGGCAGTAATTTTAAAACTTAATTTAAATGAAATAAAAAGATTCCTTTGTAAAATATTGCTTGACATATTTAAGAACGATAACTTTGTGAAGTTTGATTAATACAGCTGAAAATGGGTGTAATCACAAGGTGTACACATTTCTAATGGTTGTGTCAACCCATCAGCTGAGAGTAACTCGGTTTAAAATGATTGAAACCGACTTCAAAAAAATATACAGAACTATTTGCCAGTTTCTCATGGCAGAGTAGATTTTAAAATATGCTGATAATTAAAGTCCTTTCACCCAAAGGAATCAATTTAATATTTGTGGCCTCCTCATAGGCCTGCAAACAAGCACAATTAGCAGAAACTGCCAGTAATGCTTAATTAATCCAGGGAGCTTGGCCTATTCTGTAGGTTGTGCCGGCATCTAAAATGTTATGTTTTAAACTAGTGCAGAAGTCATAAAAATTGATTTACGCTGATTTGCACTTAAAACTCCTCACTCATTTGCACAGCTTAAGCCGATTTTGGGCAAATTGTATCTAGTAAATCAGTGTAACTGACTAAAACCTCTACCTCTATAATAACCTTTAGTAAGCGTACCAGTTGACTTGTGACATGGTTCTTTCCTACGCAAATTTCAGTTCAAGGTAATTGTTCAAACATAAATATGGAATCACAGGTTGCAGTGCTGACAGAATAGTGCGTGGTCGGCTCCACACTGCAAGCTGGTAGATTCTGCCCCTTCTCCCCTATGGAGAATAAAAATGAGGACAATTGTGGCAGAACCAGCATTATCATTCATACTCAGACTCGGATATTTTCTCCTTAAACAGATATCTTAAAAAATTTAAACAAGAAAGTGGAACTATGACATTGTTAGTAGTTGAGTTTAGTGTTTACGAATCCACGTCCAAACGCAAATGGTGCATTGTAAAATCACAGAGTATCAATGCGACTACACTACAATGTAAACCCACCAACTAACCCGATAACAATGACAGGACAAGGCCATTTGAAATTACAGACATAATCTTAAAGGATAGCTGCTTAATGCAGGTGCAGATCGTATCTAGTTTAATTGGAAACCTGCTGGTTTTGAGAAACTTGAGCTATTAAATCAGGATCAGCAGAATAGCATTCATCAAGCTTAACTCTGTAAACTTTCCAGTTATGTGCAATGTGTTTTGTTAGTATCAAGTGTGCCTGATAAGCATTGTGAGATGCTACTGTTTTGACTGTGGAAAAAGTAAATTCCTGCACCCAGCAATGAACTTTTACAATCACTCAAACAATCTTAGTTAAGTTATCTGAAACTTAATTTAAAAAATACAAGAATGAAAAGACTTAAAAGGCAGGTTGTGGGATTGGTTTGATGGAAGAGGTAGCCCTGTCCATCTGCTCCTTATTAACAGGTTTCCTCTTTCTTTTGATGGTCCTTATCGGTTCAAACGTTAATGGCGTGAGCATGCTTCTTGCAGAGTGGCTTGTCCTTTTTGGAATAAAATGGCTGACCCTCTAGGTTCACATGGCACACCTGAGGAAAAGAGAAATTAATTTAAAAACCAGACACTGGAGTCAAACCTAACCTTTACAGGCCATTTTGTAAACTGGTATTTCAGAATAGCTTTGCGTCATTATTGAGGTAGATGAACAAACAAATCATGGGGCTATCCAGCTAAGCTTTCTTTCTCCAGAGCAGAGGCAGGCAGCCCGATTCTGAGGCATTTGCCAAAGGTATGAATTCTTTAGGTGAGGTCAGGAAGTGTGTAAAAGCAGTCAAATGGCTTTTCTTTCATAGAATTAGAATTTACAGTGCAGAAGGAGGCCATTCGGCCCATCGAGTCTGCACCAGCTCTTGGGAAAGAGCACCCTACCCCCTATCCAAGGTCAACACCTCCACCCTATCCCCATTACCCAGTAACCCCACCCAACACTAAGGGCAATTTTGGACGCTAAGGGCAATTTATCATGGCCAATCCACCTAACCCGCACATCTTTGGACTGTGGGAGGAAACCGGAGCACCCGGAGGAAACCCACGCAGACATGAGGAGGATGTGCAGACTCCGCACAGACAGTGACCCAAGCCGGAATCGAACCTGGGACCCTGGAGCTGTGAAGCGATTGTGCTATCCACAATGCTACCGTGCTGCCCTTAATCTTCATGGGAAAACAATTCTACACTCAGCAACTCTCACACATGACGCTGCTTATTGTGGCACATTGCGAGATCCCATCCTACCAATCTACTGTAAAGTAGGGAAAATGGAATTATGGAACAAGTAAAGGAATATTGCCGCATTAAATTTGTGCACATGCTTAAAAAGTGAAGTAACAAATGTTTCTGATGGATTCCATTCTCCTTCATAAATTCAAAAGGCAAATCTGTCTGCAGGTTACTCCTGCTCTCAGTTCTTGAGTTCTTGTGCATTTTTAAAAAAATTGGAGTATCCAATTATTCTTTTCCAATTATGGGGCAATTTAGCATGGCCAATCTACCTAACCTGCACAACTTCTGGGTTCTGAGCGTGACACCCTCGCAGACTCGGGGCGAATGTATAAAGTCCACACGGACAGTGACCCAGGGCCGGGATCGAACCCGGGTCCTCAGTGCCACGAGGCAGCAGTGCTAACCACTGCGCCGCCCCTGTGTTCTTGTGCTCGAGACAAATTTATTATGCGTTTCACTTTATGGCATACTGAGAATGCCAGAAAATAGCATCACATTCGCACACATATTTCTATAAACTGTTTCTATCTCAAAAAAGGATAGCGGGTTGTTTGAAGAACCATCACTTCATACGTACAGCACAGACGAAGCAGGTGTCATGCCAGGTATAACCCAGTGCTTCAATGAATTTATCTCCAGCCTCCACAGGGAAGTCACAGCCATGGCACTTAGTGCTGAAGAGGGCAATGTAATCTGGCGGAATGGGGTGAGAAAAAAATCTCTTACTTGAGTAATTATCAGCGAGAAGAAACAGAAGACGTAGAAAATCAAACATGAGACTGCCCAAAAATGTAAACAATAGAACGGAAACAACAAACTAAAAGTGTGCCTCAATTAATTAATCTGGCACGGTGCTCGGGGGACATTGGGAGTGCCAGATAGGAACTACCCGGGGACCTCTTAATGCCGGGGAGACCCCTCTCCCCAAGTGCTGTTCCGCCTGGTCCCCGTTTGTGAGGACCAGTCTTAAACGGCTTCCGACTGGGGTCTCCCTGGCGAGGCTCAGAGATCCCAGGAGCCGGTTTGATCTGGCATTGGCAGAGTTGAGTGAGCTTTTAAACTCACTTAACACTGAAAGTCTGGGTCCTGCCCATTGTGGGTGGGATCCAGATTGTAACATCTCACGAGATCTTGTGAGATCTCGCGAGGCGTAGTGACTGTCGGGAATTCCGGAAGAGGCCTCTCTCGGGACCTACCGGCACGTCCCATTCTGATTCCGGCGGAATCGCACCTAAGTGCATTTATAGCCCTGTTGTAGATCATGTGGAGCATGCGTGTTACCTCCAGACCTAACAAGTAAAACTTCTTCCCTACCTCATAATTAGACATTACCCCAACCTGGCTCTTACCCACCATAATTACCCTTATCTCCACTTTGATCTTCCCCATCTTTGACCCTTTCCACTCCCTGGCTGTGACCTGCTGCCTAGGTGTTGCTGCCTGATAGGCAGGCAGCCTATCAATCAAATTGGCTGTCAGGTGAAAAACCTAGTGAAAAACTTTAAAATGCATCTTATTGTTAATTTCAACAGGGTGTTTGAGAAACCCATACTATTGGGGTTTTCCAACTGTATTTCCTCCACACACTTGCACTCTCCCCATACCCCTTGATGCCTTCAGAGTCTAGAAATCTATCCATTTCCATTCTAAATATATTCAGCAATTTGGCCTCCACTTCCTTTCTGTGGTAGAGAATTCCACAGGTTCACCACCTTCTGAGTGAAGATGTTTCTCCTCATCTCAGGTCCTAAATGGCTTTATCGTATCCTGAGACTGTGATATAGGACAGAGGAATATAGGAATTAGGAGCAAAAGTAGGTGATTCAGTCCTTCGGGCCTGCTCTGCCATTCAATCAGATCATGGCTGATCTCTTCCTGGTCCCAAATTCCACCTCCCTACCTCTTCCCAATATCCCTTTAACCCGTTTTTCATCAGAAATATATCTATCTCCCTCTTGAAACCATTTAATGATTCAGCCTCCACCGCACTATGGGGCAGCGAGTTCCACAAATTCACCACCCTCTACATGAAGTAGTGCCTCCTCATCTCAGTTTTAAATTTACCGCCTCTCAACCTATATCTGTGACCTCTTGTTCTAGATTGCCCCACAAGGGGGAATATTTGGTCTACATTTACTTTATCAATCCCTTTTAGTATTTTATATACCTCAATCAGATCCCCTCTTATCCTTCTAAGCTCTATCGAGTATAAGCCCAAACTGTTTAATCTCGCCTCATACGTCAACCCCTTCATCCCCCTGGTCCTAGACCCCTGCTGCCAGAGCAAACAACATTCCTGCATTCAGTCTGTCCAGTGTCAGAATTTTATATGTTTCAGTAAGATTGCCTCTCATTCTTCTAAATTCCAGTGAATACAGGCCCAGTCGACTCAATCCCTCCGCATACAACAATCCTGCCATCACAGGAATCAGACTGGTGAACCTCTGCTGAACTCCTGTGATTGCAAGTATATCCTTTCTTCAATAAGCAGACCAAAACTGCACACACTGTAGTCACACCAAGGCCTGCAAAACTGCAGTAAGACATCCTTGCTCCTGTATTCAAGTCCTCTTGCAGTGAAGGCCAACCATTTGCCGTCCTATATTGTCAACACTTCCCAAACTATCACCATTTAAATAATACTCTGCCATTCTGTTTCTCCTTCCAAAATGGATAACTTCACATTCATCCACATTATACTGCATCTGCCATGTTTTTGCCCACTCACACAACTTGTCTAAATCACCAATATTCAAAAAGCAACCTCAACACGACAATGATATGGATTAGAATTTTGCAGGTGTTAGTGATCCGGGATTGGGATCGAACCTGGGTCCTCGGCACTATGATGCAGCAGTGCTAACCACTGCGCCGCCGTGCCGCCCTTTGCTCTTCGTAAGTTAGCTGATTTTCTCTCACTGCTTATTCATGATGATTCATGGATAGCAATCCATCACCCAACATCCAAAGACACTGCACCCAAAACAGCTGAACATTCACAATAGCGCATTAACCCTAGGCTACCTCCATTTCACTTAATAGTTGTTCACTCTGATAGCAAATGCCTACTTGAACTTTCCTATTAAAATAACGTTAAATAAACATAATGTGAAATCATTAGCCTATTAAAGAACAGCTGCATGGAAAATAAGAATTCCATTCACCATCCAAAGACAGGATTAGAATAGTAGATTTGTACTGAGCTGGTGAATCTCTTTTAACTTCCATTTGATAGTGACAAATGGGCAGTGGGCTAAGATGCTGTTGGAGTGTTGAAAGCATCCATTTTGTACCAGATCCTAATGGGAATCAGTGGCGATGTTGGAGAAGCGTTAAAGAGACTAAAATTGGGAAAATAAATCTGTGTTTCCGCATAAAAGCTATTATTTCAACAGTAGACCATGGAGGATTTGTACCTTTTTCACAGTAGGGCTCTCCATCTTCCATGTGGAAAAGACTGTTCCCAAAAGATTTCCCACAGGCAGCACAGACAAAGCATGTGGTGTGCCAAGTCTGTCGCAAGGCGTGCATTACTTCCTGCAATGGACAACAGATCAGCAATTTCAGAACACTAGTCTTCACAGCCATTGCAAACAATGATGAGTATAAATCAAAGAAAATAAACATTTTACCTTATTACAAGCATTTCTCTGTCAGGTAATCATAGTGCCTTTAGAATTAAATGAATATATCTTAACAGACAAATTCAGCACAGAGAAAAATGGCATCTACCCGAGGGCAGTACTGACATAAGGATATCTTTACCAAGAGTTTCTGCCTTTAGTAACAGAATGGATTAAAGCTACTGTTATTTCCCAAATATATATTACGGAATACTCCAACCAGGGTGGGGAATGGGAAGCTGACCAGGAGGCATTTGCAATCTGGAGGTGATAAGACAGGAATAGATTTTTCAGCAGTAGTTTGTCTCAGTAACTAATCAACGGAGTTCTTGGTAACTGGTCTTTGACAAAAGCAAGCAACAGCAATAGTTACATAGAATATTGACAATACAGAAACAGGCCATTCAGCCCAACTGATCCATGCCGATATTTATGATCCATCCGCGTCTCCTCCCATCCTTCCTCGCCTATCAGCATGACTCTATTTCATTCTCCCTCATATACTTATTTTAATTTTAATAATAATCTTTATTGTCACATTGACTTACATTGACACTGCAATGAAGTTACTGTAAAAAGCCACATTCCGGTGCCTGTTCGGGTACACAGAGGGAGAATTCAGAATGTCAAAATTCCCTAACAGCACATCATTCGGGACTTGTGGGAGGAAACTGGAGCACCCGGAGGAAAACCACGCAGACAGTGACCGACGCCGGGAATCAAACCTGGGACCCTGGAGCTGTGAAGCAACAGTGCTACCCACTATGATACCGTGCCGCCCATTTAACCTTGCATTTATACTATTCACTTCAACCTGTGGCAGTGAGTTCCACATTCTCATCACTTCAGATAAAAGTGTTTCTTCTGAATTTCTGATTTAATTTCTTGGTGAACATCGTATATGACGGCCTCCAGCTTTGCTCTTCCTAGCATCTCTCTTTGACTACTCTTTCAAAACCTTTCAGAGTTTTAAAGACTTGTATTAGGTCACATTTCAGCTTTCCCTTTTCAAAAGAAGAGAGACCTGACCTATTCACCCTCTACTGCCAGGTATAACTTTAAAGTTCTGGTTTCATCTTTGTCAATCTTTTTTGCACCCTCTCCTTTTTATGATATGGCGGCCAGAACTGGATAAGATACTCCACCATTTTACACTCCACCTAATGTTTTCCATCAACTTCAATTCACTGTTGCTTGTTTTGTGCTTCCCCTGGAGACCAAGGCAGGAGAATGGGGATGAGAAGTACATCAGCCATGATTGAATGGCAGAGCAGACTCCATGGGTCAAATGGCCTAATTATGCTCCCATGTCTTATGGTCTAATTTCACCCTCAACTACCGATTAGAATGGGAGAGGTGATAACCTCCATTCTATAGGGTGTAGAAGGACCTCTGCAGGGGATCCATTTGTGATATGGTACTGAACCATATAGGCTGTGAAAGTTTCAGCTACAAGTCCCCTAGTGTTTTGAATTAACATATCTGTCATGCAAGTAACAACTCCAACACCAGATCCATCCTCGTATTGCCCTCTCTGTACTGGACATAACTACTGTAATTGTTTCTCCGGTACCCAAATGTATATATACCTCCCCAGTCCCCCCACCGTTCCCCCCCCCCCCCCCCCCCACAAACAGGTGCCTACTTATTTTTAAAAAATAATATTGCTAACTGTAGAGTTGCTGTTGAGATAGTGCACAATATCGTACCAGTCTTTTTCTTTATTTTTTTTTTCTCTTCTTTACTATATATTTGTGGGCAGCATGGTAGCACAAGTGGATAGCACTGTGGCTTCACAGAGCCAGGGTCCCAGGTTTGCTTCCCCGCTGGGTCACTGTGCAGAGTCTGCACGTTCTCCCCGTGTCTGCGTGGGTTTCCTCCGGTTTCCTCCCACAGTCCAAAGACGTGCAGGTTAGGTGGATTGGCCATGCTGAAATGCCCTTAGTGTCCAAAAAGGTTAGGAGGGGTTATTGGGTTAGGGGAATAGGGTGGAAGTGAGGGCTTAAGTGGGTCGGTGCAGACTCGATGGGCCGAATGGCCTCCTTCTGCACTGTATGTTTTGTCTAAAAACTGTAAATATACTTTCTTCAAAAACCCAATAAAAAACATTTATAAAAAAAACTTATCTGTCATGACGGGCTGTACAATTGTTTTGATGGACCTTTAAGGCGGGGAGGGGGGGGGGAGGAAGAGTAGTAGGATGGGATTTTCAGTCTTGATCATGATCAAAATGCATCCATTTGTTTGGAGCTAAAATCAGGCCAGCATGTCAACATTAAAAAAAGACAGGACTCCGATTGGCTTTGATGCCAGTGTTTCTGTTCCTGATATTACTCAGGAACCCCTGCACGTACGCAGTTATCTAACTGCCTGAAACTGTCAGCAATATAAATGAAGCACATTTGGCAGCAAGGCTGCCAAGTTGTATTTCAGAACTGGTTCCAATGGATGTGGTTTTACTCTTCTACTGGATTGATGTCTATTTGAGTTTCTCTCCTGATTAGGTGCTGCCACCTACTTGTGTCTATGTTGTGCTGAAGGTTTCACTTACCCCCATGATCTTTGTGTTACACTTGGCACAATCTGGAGCAAAGAACTGCTCATAGCACCGTTCACAGTAAATATTGTTCTGTTCCTCGACAAATCCAGTATCAACCAGTGAGGTCTTACAGTAAGTGCAGTTAAACTCTTCAGGGTGCCAGGAGCGGCCCAAGGCCACAAGAAAAGGACCTCTGGAGACAGGGAACATATGATACATAATAATTAAACAGCAATGATTTGGACAAACTTACTCATCTGTTTCCCACTGTGATTCTGGAGCTGGTAGTCTTGTATCGCCATTCCTTGCAGGAATTCAACCAGTCCATTTTTAAAAATCTGTTCCACCACCCATGTTTGGAATCAGTTCCACGATTCAATTCACCTCTTGCTTCAATAAAATTGCCTAAATTTTCTAATTTCTTATGACAATATTAATTTTAAACTCTGCCCTTCAATCCAATAACTCATAGAAACACTTTCTCTTATCCCAACTATCTGTACTCGTGAACAACCTCTCCTTATAACACAATGCACCTTCAGTTAGGTCAATCCCAATTACACACAGCTTCACAATTACTCTGTTACATGGAACACTGTCATTACCTTCGCAAAGAAATTCAAAGTTGGTCAGACATGACTGCCCCTTCTGAACCCTTGCTCCTCATTCTGATCAAATCTTGTTTTTCTAGATAATTCCCCATCCCATGCAAGTGCTGATTTGTAGTTTATCAGCACCCCCATCTGCAGCCTTACAATATTGGCAAAAGCTATTAATTCATCATTGAAGATAGAAGACCATTTCTCCAGTTCTACTATTTCACAAGTCCAAATCCATGCCAAACTCAGGACATTCCCATTCACTTCACCTCAGCACTGGCCTTAAACTTGCTCCTTATTGTCTCTGCTCCAATTGCCAGTTTCTTCCAAACCAAGCCTAATTTCTTCCCGTTGAGCCCTAATCCTTCAGTCTACAAACATTCCTGCTGCTTCCCATTGTTTTTAAAAACATGTAAAAGACAGAAATTCAGTTAATTTAGTAAAGGAACATGTACTTATTTTTTTTAATTTTATAAATTTCGAGTACCCAATTCTTTTTTTTTTCCAATTAAGGAACAATTTAGCGTGGCCAGTTCACCTACCCTACACGTCTTTTTGGGTTGTGGGGGTGAGACCCATGCCGACACAGGGAGGATGTGCAAACTCCACACGGACAGTGACCCGGGGCCGGGATCAAACCCAGGTCCTCGGCATCGTGAGGCAGCGGAGCTAACCATTGTGCCGCCTTGCCGCCCGCAAAGGAACATGTACAAAATCCAGACAAATATAATGAACTACACACGTTGAGAGGAAATGAATGGGAACGAATGGGCAGATTTAGAGAAAGTTAGAATTAGAGTCAGAGCCAAAAGAGAAACGGATGTGGAGGACATTGGGAGAATTTTGCCTTGAATTTTAACCTTCCCACCTCAATGGGCTGGGCAGGGGTTTAAAATATCAGGATAGGACAACGCTATCCCATTCTTCAGATGTGGAAGTATATAATTCAGGCCACTCATACAAAAGGCAAACAGGCTCTAATTACCAAAATCAAAGTGGCAGCTGGATGGCATTGAGACATGGGAAGGCATTGAGACATGGGAAGGAGTTACCGCAGGCTTCGGGACCTCGACATTGGGAGCAAAAGTGGGGTCCCAAGCCCACAACCACCAGCAACAGGACATGCTCGGCAATTTCCCAGAGGCTGCCTTCGGATTGGTCACTTCCACGCTCAGCAATGGG
Organism: Scyliorhinus canicula; assembly: GCF_902713615.1. Classification (NCBI taxonomy): domain Eukaryota; kingdom Metazoa; phylum Chordata; class Chondrichthyes; order Carcharhiniformes; family Scyliorhinidae; genus Scyliorhinus; species Scyliorhinus canicula. The sequence continues at coordinate 23,937,372 of NC_052167.1, forward strand.
CTCTTGCTACCACAGGGTCTGAAAGCTCGGCAATGCCACTGGAAGAGGTCGGTGCTGTTGAGGCAACCTGGCGATCGAGTGGCCTCAACGAGGGAAGTAGAAAATTACAGATGTGGGGGAGGCCAAGCTGGCAGGCCCCTCCAATGTTACATTGGGGCCACAGGGGCTGCCTTTCCCCCAGAAATCCCTCCTTGGGGCTGTTGGCCCCCTGGCAGCTGCCTCCATGAAGTCGGCTGCCTCCTTCATGATTCCCAGCCTTCCAGGATTGGCCTAGAGTCTCCAGGAATTTAAGATCAGTCTCCAGTACACCTTGGAGAAAAATCATTGGAACATTTAAAAAATAATTCTCTTTGAACATTTCTCTTTGCAAGATATAAAAATATTGAAAATGGGTGGGAAAGCCTGTTTTGATTGACCATCAATCATCATCCAGTTGGGGAATGAGTCTTTTTGCTTTCCAATTATCCCATTCTTCAGATTGTAGGAAGGCCGTACCTCACAAGGATGGATGTGTTAGCTGACTAATGGCTGGACTGCGGAGGCAAGTCATGTGATGGAAACTCCAGGAATACATTTAATCACAGTTAGCGACCCGATTCTCTATGTGGTGGACAGCAGCCAACCGAATGAATGGATTCCAATTGGATTGTTAATTATTTAAATGGGTTGCCTGCCTCCGTTTAGCGGGCAACCACTATGCACAACCACTATACCACTTCACTGGCAATGAGACTGCATCGGGGGGGGGGCTGTACCAACATGACTCTCTGATAATTTACTGGCCCCCATTTCCCCTTACCATCTCCCAGCCCACCACTCTGAGCCCATGAAAACCTTGCCCTTGAATTTAAAAGAAACTGAGGGGGAAGCCCTAAAACTGTGGGATCCCAACTACCCGAGCGGTTGCAGGAGCTGCCAGTTCCCCAGGGTAAATGGCTTTTTCGCTGTTCCGTGGATCAGGAAAAGAAGTGCCCCCACCAAGCCCATCTGCTCCCAATGTGGTCTCCTCTATATTTCATAGAATTTACAGTGCAGAAGGAAGCCATTCGGCCCATCGAGTCTGCACCGGCTCTTGGAAAGAGCACCCTACCCAAGGTCAACACCGCCACCCTATCCCCATAACCCAGTAACTCCACCCAAAACTAAGGGCAATTTTGGACACTAAGGGCAATTTATCATGGCCAATCCACCTAACCTGCACACCTTTGGACTGTGGGAGGAAACCGGAGCACCCGGAGGAAACTCACGCACACACGGGGAGGATGTGTAGACTCCACACAGACAGTGACCCAAGCCGGAATCGAACCTGGGACCCTGGAGCTGTGAAGCAATTGTGCTATCCACAATGCTACCGTGCTGCCCCTAATATCGGAGACACCAAACGCAGACTGGGTGATCGCTTTGCTGAGCACCTTCAGTCTGTGCGCATTCAGGACCCTGATCTTCCTGTTGCTTGCCATTTTAACACAAGACCCTGCTCCCATGCCCACATGTCTGTCCTTGGCCTGCTGCAATGTTCCAGTGAAGCTCAACGCAAACTGGAGGAACAACATCTCATCTTCTGGTTAGGCACGCTACAGACTTCCGGTCTCAACATCAAATTCAACGACTTCAGATGATTAGCTCTCCCCCACCATGACCCATTTGCTTTCATCCCATTTCATTTTAACTGTCTTTTACCATTTCTTTCTTGTCTTTCTGAATATATATTTAACCCCCACCCCATCTTATCCACCTTTCCTTACCCTTTCTCCCCTTTGTCTCCCCCTTCCCCCACATCCACATCTGTCACAGTTCACCCTCTGATGTTTCTCTGCTGTTTGGCCTTTCACACCTTTATTGTCTCCGGGCACTGCCATTAGCACTCTTTCCCCTTGGTTTCTGTGGCCATTAGCACACTGTTTCCCTGGGTTTCTGTGGCTGTGACTCACCTTTCATTCTCACTCCACAGTATAAATATCTCCCACTTTCTCTGTCTGTTAGCTTTGACAAAGAGTCATTGGATTCGAAATGTTAGCTCTTTTCTCTCCCTACAGATGCTGCCAGACCTGCTGAGATTTTCCAGCATTTTCTCTTCTATCAGGAAACCTTTGGTCTTTCCCTGCTGTCCCAGGATGTTGCCTGGTATGGAGGGAAGATCTTATGAGGAAAGGCTTAGGGACTTAAGGCTGTTTTCGTTAGAGAGAAGAAGGTTAAGAGGTGACTTAATTGATGCATGCAAGATGATCAGAGGATTAGATAGGGTGGACAGCGAGCCTTTTACCTCGGATGGTGATGTGTAGCACGAGGGGACATAACTTTAAATTGAGGGGAGATAGATATAGAACATAGAACATAGAACAGTACAGCACAGAACAGGCCCTTCGGCCCTCAATGTTGTGCCGAGCCATGATCACCCTACTCACACCCACGTATCCACCCTATACCCGTAACCCAACAACCCCCCAACCTTACTTTTATTAGGACACTACGGGCAATTTAGCATGGCCAATCCACCTAACCCGCACATCTTTGGACTTTGGGAGGAAACCGGAGCACCCGGAGGAAACCCACGCACACAGGGGGAGGACGTGCAGACTCCACACAGACAGTGACCCAGCCGGGAATCGAACCTGGGACCCTGGAGCTGTGAAGCATTTATGCTAACCACCATGCTACCCTGCTGCCCCAAATATATAGGACGGAGATAGATAGATATAGATAGATGTCAGAGGTAGGTTCTTTACTCAGAGAGTAGTAAGGGCGTGGAATGCCCTGCCTGCAATAGTAGTGCATTCGCCAACACTAAGGGCATTCAAATGGTCATTGGATAGACAAATGGACGATAAGGGAATAGTGTAGATGGGGTTTCACAGGTCGGCGCAACATCGAGGGCCGAAGGGCCTGTACTGCGCTGTAATGTTCTATGTTCTATGTCCCGATCTCCTGCCTCTCACAGTCCTCTCAAATTCCAGCCTCCCCCACTGGTCACTGCCACTTCCTCTATCCCTTCCCCAATCTTTGAACTTGCTTTCCCCAGATTGCCTGGAAAAGTTCGCATGGGTCCCCGACCTCCTGTCTCTAGTGTTCTCTTCTGTCTGCCAGCCATACTGTCCATTTGACTGGTTGCCCGACAGGAGCTGGAGTTGCAGTATGTTGTTAAAGCCTTGATGTTAAGATTGTAAGGGTCTCTACCCTGCTGTGTCTTTGACCGCTTAAGGCCTCTCCTGTAACCTGTTCATTAATATTTGAAAGCCATAGAGAAAAAACATTGAAGATAAATAGAAATGCTGAAAAAAACAGACAGCACTAGAAAGATGGTTAATACAGACAGAGGGAGGCAATTTTTATCTCTGGTCTATGAGCACTGAATTAACAATTTTACAGTACAAAATGAAATGCTGTCTCTCCCACTCACAAGCACTATGTATTACAGGAAATTCAATGTGCCTTGTTCAATGCCTCAGAACTGTTCTTAGTTCTAGGTGAAAATCAATGTAATTCCAGCATTGTGATGGACTGGACCAATCAGTCTGAACCTCACCCACTGTATAGAATCCCAGGGGACAAACCAGCGTTTCCCCACGGCCATTTAACAATAGCTTGTGCTGCATCAGCCCCATCCCACTCACTTCTATTGTATCAAACACTGGGTAGGATCTACCGGTCGCATTCCGCCTGAAAAAGCACGGCATGGTCGGTAGATGCTGGGAGATCCCACTTCCAGGATCTACGTGGCTCGCCACATCTCGTGAAATCTAACACAATCTCGTGAGATGTTGCAATGTGAATCCCACTCAATTTTTTGCAAACCTGCATATTAGAGTGAGACAGCTAGTGTCTCACTCTGTGTTCCCAAGGTCTACCCAAGTCGTGGGATCCCTTTACCTTGGAGACCTCTGGCGAGTGCCATTCAGTGCTGGTCTCCACAAATGGGGTTGTACCTGGCACTGCTTGTGCACTGGGGAACCTCCTTACATTGAGTCGGGGCTGAGGGCTGCCATGTCAGGGGCTCGCTATCGGGACGCCATTTAAAAACATGTGCTGCAGGACTCTGTCCCCATTCGGGTAGATCGCACCCATAAATCCAACAAATCACTCCCTGCTCAATTGTATACAGGATTGGTGCTATTACGATAGGCCAATTACAATATCTTGCTGCAGGCAGAAAATGTTCCCTGTCTATCTATTTTGGAATGCACCACAAGAGTTAGGGAGTGTACTTTCATTCCAAGAATTTGACGTGGGAAGTATTTCAAAATATAAAACCGATGTTTTTCTTCCCTTTCCATTGGGTGGATACAGGATCATAACAAGGAAAACACGGTCGAGCACTTCCCACCATGTGACATAGGTACATAGATACATAGAAGATAGGAGCAGGTGGAGACCTTTTGGCCCTTCGAGTCTGCTCCACCATTCATCACGATCATGGCTGATCATCCAACTCAATAGCCTAATCCTGCTTTCTCCCCATAGCCTTTGATCCCATTCTCCCCAAGTGCTATATCCAGCCACCTCGATGTTAGCGCTGACAGGTGAGTCACTGCTGGTTTAGTTGAGGCAATGAAAGGGGCAGTGCAGGGTGCTGCTGGGCAAAGGCAATTCAAGATGCTGTGATGTCAATATGATCATAATATAAATTTGAAGTATCAATGTGGGGGTGGGGGGGGGGGGGATAAATCATGCTCATTCCATTCATCCCTACGTTGTGTAGTGCCCATTAAAGGCATAGTGAGTGTTAATGCTTCTTCTGAACCTTCAAACGTCTACCCCATCTCCAAATTACTCCGCCCCCTTGCGACTGCCTCATAGATCTACTCTAACCTAACTGCACTGACTGGGCTCAACAGCAGAACCACCCAACGTCCTGCCCTCCCTGACCAATCAGTTGCTGCTGGCAAATTCAAATGAACGTCTAACCCTGAAGATGGTACACCCGCTTCCGTGGAGCTGCCTGTGGGCTCAGTCCGCTTATCGTCTGCCTACTGGGAGCTGCCACTTCAAAATCAACTATCTGTATCTCCTAGCTGGAGGGAGACATTCCAAATGTTTCCACCATCTTGTCCCTTTAGTAGAGGTTGATCATTTCTTATTGGGCTGGAGAGGCTATGCAATTCGGGAATATCTCCAGTCTATAACGTTGAAGGTGGAACATTAGTGGAGTCAGACAATAATGTGATGGTAATTTTCAAAAGTATTGAACTGGATGGAGAAGAGGATTACTTTGTGGGTTTCTTCCCCCAGGAAATGTTAGTTTCGGACACTGTTAGAATCACTGATTTGTGGATTCTGCACCAGCAACTAACTGCAGAGACATTCTGACAATACAAGAAGAGAGAATGCCTCTCTTCCCTCTGATTATAGGACAGCCACTGCATGCAAAGGAGACACTTAAATGAGCATATTGTGCTGTGCCTAAAGTGGAACAATAAGTGAACATGCCCTCACCTGATGATACTGTTACACTGCCCACACAGAGGAGTTCGGCTGCTAGCTGGGAATCTCTCAGCCCTTTGCACAAGGTTGCGAGTGCCTCCAATTGTCTGCCCTGGCACTGGAGCATGTGCAGGAACATGGGCAGGCGTCTGAGGCAGAGGCGTCACAAATGGCTTTGGTGGTGCAGAATGTGGCAAAGGTTGAATATGTTTGGTGAGGGTAGTGGTGCTTTTTCCGGGTTGGAACTTCTGGGCGAAGCTGTCATCTGTTATCCACGGTGGTCGGCCACCTGCTGGCGGAGCCGCTGGTTGCACTGGAGGGGCTGGGGCTGGCTTAGCGACATTAAACGTAGCAGTACTACTGTGCATGTGTTCTAAGGAGAATGAATTGAAAGAAACAAATCAATAATCACATTCCAAATAGCAGCTCCAATAAACAATCTTGGGGCTGAATTCTAGAAGTCATTTGGTCAGGGTGTCGATGCCATTGGAGGTTTAAATGGGTCTTGGATTTACCTGACAGCCCCATAATGTTCAACCTGGCCCAAAATAGGTAGCAATAAAATGCAAAAGATCACTGATGCTGGAAATCAAACAAAAACACCAAATTTGATGGAAGAACTCACCAGGTTAGACAGCACTTCTGGAGGGAACAGGTTAATGTTTCAGGTGTAGACCTTGCACCAGTGGCTGCTGGCGGGATCTTCTGGTCCTGCTGTGGTCCGCATCCTTGTCGCCGCAAAACCTGCAGCGAGGCTGCGCCATCGGCAGGACCGTAACATTCGCCAACATGAACGGCCAGAAAATGCCACCCTGGCCTGTAGTCAGACATAACACTCACCTTCGAAACACGTGACCTCTAGCACCTGGAAGAACAATACAGCAATGGCAATGGAACAGCAGCACTTACAACTTCCCTTCAACGTAATACACCTTCCTAACTTGTAAATATATCAATGTTCCTTTATTGATGCTGTGTTAAAATCCGAGAACTCGCTCCCTCAAAACCCTGTGGGTGTACATACACCACACTACAATGATTCAAGAAGGCGACACATACCTTCTACAGGGCAAGTAAGGATGGGAAATTAAAATGCTGGTCTTGCTATTCATTCATGTCCCACGAATGAATAAAAAATGAAATGCTAACTTGCCCATTCCCTCCTTAGATACTGACTAACCTGAGTGTTTCCCGCACATTTCATTTGTTACACTGGAAGCTGTTCTGTTAGGGGGAGAAAGGGATTGTAAGACAAACAAGAAGAGACTGCCACAGATACTATCAGAGTGATGGAAAGAATGACACTTACAGGAAAGAATTATGTCCCTTAACCCCGCATCCACAAAACCTCTCCATGGTTACAGCTGGAATTCTTTCCCTCGACCAGTTTAATGTGACACAGTTCCCCTCGACCACACCCCTCCAGTTCAGGTTGGAACTACCCACCCACTCCCCCTCAGCTGATTTTAATACCCGTTTCCTTTCCCCTCTGCACAGTCTGGAACACTCCTTCCTGGTCATTTCCATAAAGCCACCCCCAGCATTACCACTGATCTTTGCTCCCAGTTTTATCCTCTTCTAACTCAACATTGGGAAGCTCAAAGCAATTAGCTCGAATTTTCACAGTCATGGAGACACTCTGAATCTGTAAAAATGGTGGGTGGAGGGGAAGAGATCTGGGGCTGGATTCTCCCCTACCCGGTGGGGCGGGAGGCGTGAACCACTCCGGCGCGGGCCGCCCCATAGGTGCGGAGATCCGTACCTTTAGGGGCTAGGTCCTCACCTTGAGGGGCTGGGCCCGCGCTGGAATGATTCCCGTCCCACCGGCTGGCGGGGAAGGCCTTTGGCGCCACGCCAGCCGGGGCCGAAGGGACTTTGCCGGCCGGCGGAAATCCGTACATGCGCGGTAGCGTCAGCGGCTGCAGATGCCATCCCCACGCATGCGCAGGGGGTCACTTTGTGTCGGCCATCACGCAGTCTATGGCCGACGCGGAAGGAAAAGAGTGCCCCCACGGCACAGGCCCACCCACGGATCGGTGGGCCCCGATCGTGGGCCAGGTCACTGTGGGGGCACACCCCGGGGTCAGATCGCCCCGCGTCCCCCCCCAGGACCCCGGAGCCCGCCCACGCCGCCAGTCCCGCCGGTAAGGGAGGTGTTTTGATTCACACTGGCGAGACCGGCATTACAGCAGCGGGACTTCAGCCCATCACGGGCCGGAGAATCGCCGAGGGGGCCCGCCAACCGGCGCGGTGCGATTCCCACCCCGCCGAATCTCCAGTGCCAGAGACGGCAGGGGTGGGATTCACGCCGGCCCCCGGCGATTCTCCGAACCGTCGAGGGGTCGGAGAATCCAGCCCCTGATGTAGAAGTCCAACACCCATTTGTAACAGATCCCATTTCTCCCGGGAGAAGAAAGGGAGTGGAGTATGACTCACACGAGGGAAACCCAAACTCAGCAGGGAGATTTGAACTCAGTGTGGAGTTAAAACAGATTGCATTTTCACTGTAGCAGGGACCTTAACCCACAGTGTGGGAGTCACAAATTTTCAGAATCGATGTAAATGTTCTAGAATGGTGGATAAAGTCTGTCGAACCATCACGATGTGGAGTAATTTAAGTCGGCCGTCCTTTCAAATTAAAATAAATAGGCTGGCATTCAGTGAGAGTTGAAAAGAACTCTGCAGTTACAATAGAATCATAGAATTTACAGTGCAGAAGGAGGCCATTCGGCCCATCGAGTCTGCACCGGCTCCTGGAAAGAGCACCCTACCCAAGGTTAACACCTCCACTCTATCCCCATAACCCAGTCACCCCACCCAACACTAAGGGCAATTTTGGACACTAAGGGCAATTTAGTATGGCCAATCCACCTAACCTGCACATCTTTGGACTGTGGGAGGAAACCGGAGCACCCGGAGGAAACCCACGCACACACGGGGAGGATGTGCAGACTCCGCACAGACAGTGACCCAAGCCGGAATCGAACCTGGGACCCTGGAGCTGTGAAGCGATTGTGCTATCCACAATGCTACCGTGCTGCCCATAGCTGTTTGTTAATATTTCCTGAAGGGCTATCAATATGTCATTATGAAAGAATATATCCACCTCATTATAAAGAGCACCTACTTTCATCTCCATACTACTACATCTACCCTCTCGCAGCCCCTCTGTCCTGACAAACGTCACCATTCTTTGTCACCTCCAGTCTAATCCATGCCTTCCTATCTACCACTATAATCTTCAGCTCATCCAAAGCTCTGTTGCCCATATTCTATCCCACACCAAGTCTCCATTAACCATTAACTCTGCCCTTATAAACCTCACTTTGCTTCCAGTCCTCTAATAACTCAAATTTACATATGAACATACAAATTAGATGGGAGAGTAGGCACTCAGTACATTGAGCCTGCTCCATCATTCAATAAGATCATGGCTGATCTGATTGTAACCTCAACCCCACATTCCTGCTGACCCCGATAACCTTTCAGCCCCTTATTAATCAAGAATCTATCCAGCTCTGCCTTTAAAATATTGGCGCAGTGTTAGCACTGGGACTGCCGTGCTGAGGACCCAGGTTCAGATCCCGGCCCTAGGTCACTGTCCGTGTGGAGATTGCACATTCTCCCTGCGTCTGCGTGGGTTTCACCCCCACAACCCAAAGATGTGCAGGGTAGGTGGATTGGCCACGCTTAAATTGCCCCTTAATAGGAGAAAAAATAATTGGGTACTCTAAATTTAAAATAAATAAATAGACTTGGATTAAATATTCCGAAGATGTTGGTTATCATTAAAAAAAAAAATTCAAAGGCTCTGTTTCCACTGTCTTTTCAGGGAGAGAGTTCCAGGGACTCATGACCCTCTGAGAGAAAACATTTCTCCTCATCTCTGTCTTAAACGAGTAATCTCTTATTTTTAAACAGTATTTGGCATTGGCAAATAGGGTTAAGGAAAATCCCAAAAGGGAAAGAGGAAAAACATAAAAAGCAAGAGGGTAGCCAGGGAAAGGGTTGGCCCACTGAAGGACAGGCGAGGGAATCTATGTGTGGAGCCAGAGGAAATGGGCGAGGTACTAAATGAATACTTTGCATCAGTAGATGACACAAAGGTTGGTGGAATTGCGGATAGCGATGAGGACTGTCAGAGGATACAGCAGGATTTAGATTATTTGTAGACTTGAGCGGAGAGATGGGAGATGGAGTTTAATCCGGGCAAATGTAAGGTAATGCATTTTGGAAGGTCTAATGCAGGTAGGGAATATACAGTGAATGGTAGAACCCTCAAGAGTATTGACAGAGAGATCTTGGTGTACAGGTCCACAGGTCACTGAAAGGGACAACACAGGTGGAGAAGGTAGTCAAGAAGGCATACAGCATGCTTGCCTTCATTGGCCGGGGCATTGAGAATTGGCAAGCCATGTTGCAGCTGTATCGAACCTTAGAGTCCACACTTGGAGTATAGTGTTCAATTCTGGTCGCCACACTACCAGAAGGATGTGGAGACTTTAGACAGGGTGCAGATGAGATTTACCAGGATGTTGCCTGGTATGGAGGGCATTAGCTATGAGGAGAGGTTGAATAAACTCTGTTTGTTTTCACTTGAACGACGGAGGTTGAGGGGCGACCTGATAGAGGTCTACAAAATTATGAGGGGCATAGACAGAGTGGAAAGTCAGAGGCTTTTTCCTAGGGTAGAGGGGTCAATTACTAGGGGGCATAGGTTTAAGGTGCGAGGGGAAAGGTTTAGAGGAGAGGTACGAGGCAAGTTTTTTTTACACAGAGGGTAGTGGGTGGCTGGAACTCGCTGTCGGAGGAGGGGGTTGAAGCAGGGACGATAGTGATGTTTAAGGGGCATCCTGACAAATACATGAATAGGATGGGAATAGAGGGATACGGACCCAGGAAGTGGAGAAGATTTTAGTTCAGACGGGCAGCATAGTCGGCACGGGCTTGGAGGGCCGAAGGGCCTGTTCCTGTGCTGTACTTTTCTTTGTTCTTTGTAACACCTGGGCTGGGATTCTCCCTTCTGGGGACTAAGTCCCCACGCAGGGGGGTGAACCGGCGCCAACCACTCCGGTGTCAACAGCCCCCGAAAATGCAGAGAAGAGGCTAGGTGGACGCCGGAGGGGTTGGCGGCACTCCAGCTGGCGCCGAAGGGATGGTGCAAGTTCACACATGCGCCGAAGGGCCGGCGTGATTGCGCGCATGCGCAGACCGGCCGGCATATTTTGCCGCATGCGTGGGGGGTTCTATTCTCCGCGCCAGCTATGGCAGAGCCCTACAGGGGCCAGCGCGGAAGAAAGGAGTGCCCCCACGGATCAAGCCCGCCCCAAGATCGGTGGGCCCCGATCTCTGGCCAGGCCACCGCGGGGGCGCTTCCGGTGTTGGATCCCCCTGCACTCCCGAGGACCGCCCCCGCCGACTTACCTGCCAGGTCCCGCCGGTATGTGAGTTGAGTGATTCACGCCAGCGGGACTGGCCAAAAACTGGACGCTTGGTCCAGTGGGGCCCGGAGAATTGCCGGGAGGTCCGCTGCCAATGGCTCCCGACCGCGCAGCGTAAATCCCGCCCCTGCGTGAAAAACGGTGCCAGAGAATACGGCATCCGGGGTTGGGACGAGATTCGTGTTGCCCCCCCCCGAGATTCTCTGACCTGGCGGGCGGGTCGGAGAATCCCGCCCCGAGTTCTAGATTCTCCATCCTAACCGCTCCAACCTTTCCTCATAAGACAATCTGTCCATTCCTGGTATTAGTCTGGTAAACTGTCTTTCAACTGCTTCTAATTCATTTAATCATTCTTAATGCCCCTGTCTATCTCTGAAACTTTCTCCAAACCTCAAATGTTCCCGGGACCCTCTACTCCTCTGACTTCAGCCTCTTGTGCATTGCCGACTTGCTTTTCACTTCACCACTGAAAACTGTAGATTGAATTGTCTCGGCCCACGTTCTGGAATTCTTCAGCAAAATCCTCCAGCTTTCCTCTCCTCTGAGCCCATACTTAAAACACCTTTCTTGAACAAACCTTTGCCCTTCACTCCTCTATGTTAGAGTCCTACGTATAAAACATAAGTTGTTACCTCCACAAAAACTCTGCATTTTCCTTCCTTTCTCCCCTCATCTATGCCTCCCGTTCCTCAGTATTGTTGCGAATGGAAGTGATGCTGGCCACAGTGCTATGTTGCTGCAAATTCCTACAGTGAGCTGGGTAACGACCAATAGTAACACAGCATCAACTGATGCGCTTTCTACAACTGACATGGGCTGCAGCCAATTGAAAATAATGCAAACAGCTTCCTACCCCTGCCTGTTCCTGCTCCAAGTTACTCATTTCTTCATATCTTGACTCCACCCTCTTTCCCCTCGTCCCACCTATATTCACGATTCCTCAGATGCAGGAAAGATGTTCCTGATGGTGGATGCGTCCAGAACCAGGGGTCACAGTCTGAGGATTCAGGGTAAACCATTTCGGGCACAGATTAGGAGATATTTCTTCATACAAAGAGTGGTGAGCCTGTGGAATTCATTACCACAGGAAGCAGTTGATGCAAAAACATTGAATATATTCAAGAGGCGACTAGATAGCACTTGGGGTGAATGGGAACAAGGGTTATGTGGAGAAACCAGGGTTTGACAATTGAGTTGGATGATCAGCCATGATCGTGATGAATGGCAGAGCAGACTCGAAGGGCCAAAATGCCTCCTGTGCTCCTATCTTCTATGCTTCTATGCCCCACACCCAATGAACAATTTCACTTTTCATGACCTTTCACGATGGATGTCCAATTCCTCTACACCTCCATCCCCCAGTAGGAAGGTCTGAGGGCTTTCCACTTCTCTGTCCTTTCCACTTCTCCGTCCTCCACCCCATTACTCCTCTCTGGCTGGCTGAACTTGTTCTGTCACTCAATTTCTCCTTTAACTTGTCTCACTTGTGCAAATGTACTTGCATGGACCCCGGTTATGCTTGTCTTTTTGTTGGTTATGTGGAACGCTCCTTGTTCCAGTCCGACTCAAGCGCACTCCCTTTTCGTTACATCAATGACTCTATTGATGCCACTTCATGCTCTCTTCTGGACCTGGAAAAATATCAATTTTGCTTTCAGTTTCCACCCCTCTCACACCTTCAGTGGTCCATTTCCGACACTTCACTTTCCTTCCTTGACCTCGGTCTCCATTTCCGGGCATAGACTGTCCACCGATATTCATTACAAACTCACGGACTCCCACAGCTACCTCAACCACAGCTCTTCACACCCCGCTTCCTATAAGGACTCCATTCCATTCTCCCAGTTTTCCGCCTCCGTCACATCTGTTCTGATGATGCCACCTTTGGAAATAGTGCTTCTGACATGTCTGTCTTTTTCCTTAACTGAGGTATGCCCTCCCTTGTGGTTGACAGGACACTCAACCGGGTTCAATCCATTTTCCACACCACCACCCTCACACCCCTTCACTCTCTCCCAGAACCAGGATAGGATCCCCCTTGTCCTCACTTTCCACTCCACTAGCCTCCCCATTCAAAGGATAATCCTCTACCATTTCTGTCAACTCCAGCATGATGCCACCATGAAACACATCTTCCCCTCAACTCGCCTTGTCAGTATTCTGCAGGGTTCACTCCCTCCGTGACACCCTGGTCCACTCCTCCATCGTGCCCAATCCTTATCCCCTTCCACAGCACCATCCCTTACAATCGCAGAAGGTGCAACGGCTGCCTACCTCTTCCATTCTCAGTGTTCAAGGCCCCAAAGACTCCCTTCCAGTGAAGCAACATTTTACTTGCACCTCCTGCAATTTGGTCTTCTGTATTTGTTGCTTCCAATGCGGCACAGTGGCACAGTGCTGCCTCACAGGGTCAGGGACCCGTGTTCAATTCTGTCCTTGGGTTTGTGGAATTTGTATGTTCTCCCCGTGTCTACATGGGTTTCCTCCGGGTGCTCCGGTTTCCTCCCACAGTCCCAAGATGTGTGAGTTAGGTGGATTGGCCATGCTAAAATTGTCCCTTCATGCCCAGGGATGTGCAGGTTAGGTTATGGGGCTAGGGTGGAGTGGACGTTGGTAGAGTGTTCTTCCGGAGGGTCTCCTCTACAGTGGGAAGACAACGCAGACTGGGTGACGACGTTGCGAGACACTTTTGCTCAGTCCTCAAGCATGACCCCAACCTTGCTGTCACTTGCCATTGCCATCAGCACCTTGCTCCCATGCCCACATGTTAATCAGTGGCCTGTTGCAATGTTCCAGTGAAGCCCAACGGAAAGTGGAGAAGCAGCATTTCATCTACTGATTAGGCACTTTACAGCCCTCGGGATTGAGTTCCATAACTTTAGACCGTGAACTTTCTCCTCCATCTTAAACTTTAAAAAATATTTCTCAAACACTTTTTGTCGCAACCTTCTCTCCCCCACCAGACCAGCTGTCACTTATTCTTAGGTTTTTCTCCATCTTTGTTACAATCTCTCCTGTTGCCACTAATCACTGACCTTTCTACTCTGTTCCACCCCCACTTTTACAGTCTATAATGTAACACATTTCTCCCTCACACACATCGTGGTTTCCCACCCAGTGTGGTCGACAGGGCTCTCAACTGTGTCCATCTCCCATACCTCTGCTCTCACCCCCTCTTCTCCCTCCCTGAACCAGGGTAGGGTCCCCCTTATCCTTACTGGGATAAGTCCTTACTGGGATAAGGACTGGGTGACTGCTTTGCAGAACACCTTCGGTCCGTCCACAAGCAGGACCCAGAACCCCCCGTCCTGCTCTCACGTCCACAAGTCCGCCCTTGGCCTGCTGCAATGTTCCAGTGAAGCCCAATGCAAACTGGAGGAACAGCATCTCATCTACCAATGAGGCACGATATGGCCTTCCGGACTTAACACTGAGTTAAACAACTTCAGAGTGTGATCTCTCTCTTCCACCCTCACCCCATTTTTATTTCTATCAATTTATTTTCATTTCTTCCACTCATCTGTTCTTCCCTCACCATTGTTCCCCTATTCCCCCCCCCCCCCCCCCCCCCCCCCTCCCCAAACTTGGGCCATCTGTTCCCTGTCCCTAGTTTTTAAAAATAAATTTAGAGTACCCAATTTTTTTCCCAATTAGGGGGCAATTTAGTGTGAAAGCCACGCAGACATGGGGAGAATGTGCAAACTCCGCATGGACAGTGACCCAGGGTCGGGATTCGAACCCGGGTCCTCAGCGCCGCAGTCCCAGTGCTAACCACTGCGCTGCCCCCCTCCCCCCTGTCCCTAGTTGCCCTTTGACACACTGCTTACCTCTGTCTGCCATCAACACATTCCAATCTCTTAATGTGTCACTTCTCAGCCTTTTAGTAACGCCATTTACATTCCTTTTGTCTTTCTGTTCGTGACACCTTTGTCAATCTCCACCTATCTCTGGTCCCCTATCCAGCCCCACCGCTCCACGCCCCCCTCACAACAGTTCACTCCAGCTTTGACAAAGAGTCATCCAAACTCAAAACATTTGCTCCCTTCTCTCTCCACAGATGCTGTCAGACCTTCTGAGATTGTCCGATGTTTTCTGTTTCTTTTTACATTTCTCCTCTTCGGCTCTGAAGTAGAGTCACCTAGACTCGAAATATTGGAGGGGATTCTCCAACAATTCTGAAACAATTGCACTTTAAAATATTGGGACATGTTTCTTTCTGTAAGTGAAGGGTTTTTACTATTTTATGTATTGCAACAGAAATAAAGAAGTTGATGCCAATGATATATATACTTCAGATTGAAAAGTTTCATTTCAGCATTGGGAGCGCTACTTCATTCAATATTTCTTAAATGCAGGAGCTCTTTCTATGACTGCTTAGATAGCCACCTTTTCTGCCAACAAAGCCAAAAACAAACACTGCTGTAATATATTACCTCCAGTCGAATGAAAGGCTGCAGGTCGGATACTCGCTGTGCTGACAATCTTTGGTTTAGAAGCTGGATTTGAGGCTTCTGTACAAACTTGAGGAGCTGGAGGCCCGGCCACTGTGGTGTCGCTTGTGAAGCCGTGACTGAAGAATTTAAAAAAACAGGATGGAAAGTGAGTGGGAAGCACAAGGGCAAAACGATTAGATGATCACCTTTGGAATAGACCCAAACAGGATGCCAAAGGCAAGTTATCAAATCCATGACTGGGAGTGAACAGCAGAAGTGTTTCTTATCATCAGTTTACACAGACCTTGGATCAGTAGGTCTTCAAAAGACTTGAATCCAAGACATTCAGTAAGCAGTCAATCAGAGATATGAAGTGAATACATGCAAAGTATTACTGAAGCCAAAAGTTTTAAACTGCAAATCAGGACAAGGCCAGTGGCTTTTGAATAGCTTTACCAGTTCCCCTGGTAGTGTTATCTTGCATCTTCTCAGCAGTCCAGCCTGAAGGTCACATCCTTGGTTTGGTTGAAAAAACCCCACATTTTTCCATTTCTTAAAAGAGATTTTGCCTCTGGTCACTTTTCTGCTTTTCCGTCAGTGGTGAAGGTGCGGTAATTTAACACCATGTCCAAGTACAGCAGAGCAGCAATTAGAAGGCTGAATCATATAACTAAACCTGAGAAGTACAAAGTCACAGACGGTGCTTTTGCCAGACCCAATCCAAGGTCAAACTCAGCAAGATTGGGAGCACAAGATACAGACAAAGACAACACTTTAGGAACATTGCCTCTTCCAAATAGTGAGGCCAAAACCTCAGCTCGCCTGCGTACTGTGTCTATTTCTGATCACCGAGATACCTTGGAACGCTGGAGGTGCTGAAAAGTAGCACAAGACGGGTTGCTAAAGCCAAAGGATTGAACTGAGGAAAGACTGGAGAAATGTGGCCTCTTTAACATAAAGGCAAGCTGATTGAGAAGGGATTTTATCAGATAATAAGGAGGACTGAAATGTTAAACTTCGATTAATATTTGCCATTAAATTATGATGCAAAGACAATGGGTACAAATGCAAACCGTAAAAAGGTACCACAAAAGCCTATCCGGATATCTTCAATCCATAAGGGCTGGTTTAGCTCACCAGGCTAAATTGCTGGCTTTTAAAACAGACCAAGGCAGGCCAGCAGCACGGTTCCGTACCAGCCTCCCCGGACAGGCACCGGAATGTGGCGACTAGGGGCTTTTCACAGTAACTTCATTGAAGCCTACTCGTGACAATAAGCAATTTTTCATTTTTCATAATAGATACTTGGAACTGTCTTCTTGGTGAGGCAGCGGAAGTAAAACCACAGGAATTATTCAACCAACAGTTAGATGCTATAATTGGGGTTAGTAGATTTTGAAAATGAAATGAAATGAAAATCGCTTATTGTCACGAGTAGGCTTCAATTAAGTGACTGTGAAAAGCCCCTAGTCGCCACATTCCGGCGCCTGTTCGGGGAGGCTGTTACGGGAATCAAACCATGCTGCTGGCCTGCCTTGGTCTGCTTTCAAAGCCAGCGATTTAGCCCAGTGTGCTAAACAGCAGCTGGGTGAGCTAAGATGGGACAAATGGCCTTCCTAAACCTTGATGTGGAGATGCCAGCATTGGACTGGGGTGGGCACAGTAAGAAGTCTTACAACACCAGGTTAAAGCCCAACAGGTTTGTTTCGAATCACTAGCTTTCGGAGCACAGCTCCTTCCTCAGCTAGTCACTGATCCTGCCAAGAATCTGTTTGTATAGCAGAGATAGACATTTTCTTAGCTTGGCCGAGCTGTTGAATTTCTTAGCTCCTCCCCCATCTCAGCATTTGGAATTTCACTAACACCACAGCTATGCCGGGTGAATGAAATTATCACCAGAGACTCTGATTCCAGGGACACAATTATAAATGTGGCCCGAGACTCTGGCCATGATCAAGCAAGTTTGAATGGAAACTGGGGTTGGAATTCCAGGTGATCAGGTCAAATTTGGGTTAAAGCTCAGCCTGGCACTGCCAAGCTGGCATTTTCCTCACACTGCGGGTCAGGCCTCGGGGTACCATGCAGGGGATTCTGACAACCTCCTTCTAGGGGAGTTGTGGTGGGTCGAGAGAGCGGTACATCATTTCAAAATAGCGTCCCGATCTCCTTCTGTACCGAGGGGTTCCGGTATGTGGAACTCCTCAGTGCAGAAACTGGGACTAATTGCGGTTTCATTGGGGCATCCCCGCTGAGGCCCTGTATCCACCTGAATGGAAGTCAAATAGCGTGGTGTTTCTAGGTGTTCCGAGTGCTGGGAAACTCCCAGATAAACCCGTTCGCTACAGGATTCTGTTCCCGTTCGGGTAGAGCGCACCGTGGGGGCAGATTCTCCGGTCGCACCCCCCCCCCCCCCCCTCCCAACAACCAGAGAATCCCGCCCGAAGTCGGACTTTTCCATTGTCCGCGTCTCACCCATGGCGATCTTGTGGCGGGCGAAGCGGAAGAATCCAGCCCTCTTACCGAGAATCAGGATCACCACCCATTGTGCCATGAGTCCTCCTTATTAGAGGCTACAGGGTAGATATTTGTCTCGGTTGGTAGGGTGAAACAGACAGTCTTGGATGTGTTGCCTGTTACATACAGTGCCTTCAACTTAATTTAACTGACAGCAATGGAATTGAATATCAAGTGCTCTCTGTAACAGATTGTCAATTCGCTGTTGCAGTACTGTACTACCTATCCCAATATTGCTGAATTCTGGAGCAATGTTCACTGCATTTGGTAACATCAGTAATAAAAGCATGTCAGCAAGAGGCGTTTAATAGGTGTGATATCGGATTATGAAGGTAAAACTGTGAAAGGATTTAAAATAGAAATATTGGATTAGTTGTTGATTAGGATATTTTCCTCAAGCATGGTGAAGCTAAAGCTGAGAAACAGAGATGACAACATTCAAAAGAAAAACTAAAGAAGCATTGGAGGGAAGGAGGGAATGGAAAGAATTATGGGTGCTGAGGGTTCTCGGTGAACATTCCATATTGATTCTTCCTTACCCCTTTATTGCCTTACCTCTTTTTCCAATTTTGCTTCTGGCCTAGTAGATGCTCGGACGTGTTGCTCACAGCAAATTGGAGGTTACACTGTTTAATTGGGGTAGGATGTTGTGTCATGCTGTTCAATGTATTTTGTTGCCAGTGGCAAATGTGTGTATCTTATCAGGGTATTTAATACTACGAGGCATATTAACAGGGCGCATGCTAGGCTGCAATGCTGTTCGAGAGGTTGGTTCCCTGATATTTCAAAATATTGCACGAGAGGCGTAGAACTTTACTGCAACCTGGGCTGATTTGGATTTGGCAATCTCAATTCATCCCAAGTTTGGGAAATTGAGAACTTGCTGCTCGGAAACAGCCTCAATTAAATAAGAAAATTGCAAAATAAATCTGTAACGAGAGGAAACAGAACAAATGAGACTACTTCTGTGTAATGTGAATACTTGGCATCTCTGTTGACTGGTTAATATGGCACTGTCGCACCATGTGCAGCATTAGTGCTCTGTTAAAGAGCTGAAATGATTTTGACACAAATCTAGCAGGTACCTAGTCCTTAAGTTATGTGCTGATTGAGACTGGTGGCTGACGGAGGAAGACGTCTTCTGCTGCCAACTGTGGTCAAGAGGAGACAAAAGGTATTAAACAAAATGCAAACCTCACAGTCAGTGAAGAACATGTTGCATTTTTTCCCGTGAAAGGAAATGATACCCTCCTAAAAATCCATTTTAATATTTTCGACAAGGAAAGCAAAAGATTTTAGAGGGATAACTAATTACAGGAAAAAACTAAATATTATATTCCATTAAGGGTTGTCATTAATATGGCCAGAGTAATTTAGCAACTGTGAAAGCAGCTTCAGAAGAGACAGACTACACACATACTGTGTATTAGAGCTAGGCTTTGTACCTTAGAAGATCCCCACATAGAAGATGGGACTGTACAGCGGAACAGTGGTTAGTGCTGCTGCCTCACAGTGCCAGGGACCCGGGTTCGATTCCATCCTTGGGTGACTGTGTGGAGTGTGCACATTCTCTCCGTGTCTGCGTGGGGTTCCTCCAGGTGCTCCGGTTTCCCCCACAGGCCAAAGGTCTGCAGGTTAGGCGGATTGATCAAAGCGTGGGGGTTATGGGGATAGGGCGGGGAGTGGGCCTAGATAGAGTGCTCTTTCGGAAGGTCGGTGCAGACTCGATGGGCCAAATGGCCTCCTTCTGCACTGTAGGGATTCTATTGCTGCACTCACAGAATTAGCCCATGTTTGACCTGCACTCCTGTCTAACCAAATTCTTCAGCAGGGGTGGAGCTGTACAAATTTACCCTAATGTTCTGCTCAAAGACAATACTTAACTCTTTGTCTACAGCATCCTGAAAGTTAAAGGTTGTATGGTGGAGCCATTTTCCATTTGTTTTGAGTTTACAATGTCCTGATATGATGTAGCTTGCACACAGAACATTGCTGATATATATTGACATCTATTTGATATGAGATTTGATATGAGATTACCCAAGTGGTGTTGAGTCATTTTCAACGAGTGGTGTGCTATTACAGCCACTTAGATTTCTTCAATCATCTTTGGGAATGTTATAAGCTTGGCTCTGTGAGGATACTTATTTTCGTCCACTGCACATTCACCTTCCATTGTGGAATAAGCCTTTACTACTCCTCTTCAATCTCCAAAAGTCAATTCAGTGTCAGTCTTCACAGAGAAGATAAATCAATATTGAGAAAACAAATCAATATTATGAAAAGCAGAGGTCCAAAATGAACCATCTGTAGGACCTGGTCAGTCACCTTCATTCTAAATAATCTCTATTTTGTAATATTACTGGGCTAAAACGTCAACTTGAGTGACGAAAGCCAAACTGATATAGAAGCTGCTGTTCACTGTTGTTTGTGTATCAATGCTATTTCTTTGTCGTCCACCTTTTTGATAGTTGGATCCTTAAAATTCATTCCTTCTATGCTGTCCATTCAAGAATTCAGAATTTGTTTGGAGTGTGATAGTAAAAGTTAGACTGGACCTTGTCCAGTAAGGTCTGCATTGGGTGGATTGTGTCAAGGTTTTGGAAACATCACTTTTTGTAGGAGCTTTAGATCATCCTACCTTTGGGATGTTAACCGATTCAGTGTCCACCTCGTTTAGTCTCTAACTATTGAACTCTGTTATAGCTTCCTCCGCCGACAATGGGCTTTTGCTGCTTATCGTGATCCCATGACCTACCGGAAGTACACAGTGTTTTGCCTATTCTTCCCGTCATGAAACGTACCCTCAACTCTTCCTTGTGGGAACCTACATCCCAGAGGTGAAAGGACCCAACTCCCAGGAGTGAGTGATGATACCGTTTTGTGTCTCATTTAGTTTCAAACCCAGATCTTACTCAAGACTTTAAGGAGCACCTTAGATATAATTGGACAAAGCAACAAAGGAAACTTTGCCAACAGAATCCCTTTTTAAAAGGACACCCACCAGTATTAAACACAGGTGGAAAAAGCACAGATTCCAAAATGATGTGTGCAACAAAGGATTATGAAATAGGTGATTATTAAAAAATGTATTCTGATTAAAAACTCAGTTACTGCTATAACAAAAACCAGAAAAACCACAAGGATTTGGAAAAGTTAGATTGTTCTTGACTCTGGGTGTTATCGGTGCATATTAGGCACACTGAGAGGAGAAATTATTGAATTGTTGACATCACGCTGTCCACATGGGGAGGGTATATATGAAAAATCTAACACTTCGAAATAATTCTCCAAAAACTGAAGAAAAATACATTTTGAAATCTATTCAAATAATTATTACTTGTAATCAACACGTTTAAAGTATAATTATTTACCGTTAAATAGTGTTGCAGTTGTATGCATGCATAATATATTGAAAATTTCACATCCACATGCTCATGCTGTACACTTTTGGCATTATAAATCCCTTTGTCAAATTTGTATTCAAAGGGTTAGCACTGCTGCCTCACGGTCTCCGAGGTCCGATCCCGGCCCTGGGTCATTGTCCGTGTGAAGTTTACATATTCTACCCGTGTTTGCGTGGGTTTCGCCCCCAAAACCTAAAGATGTGAATGGCAGGTGGATTGGCCACTCTAAATTGCCCCTTAATTGGAAAAACTGAATTGGGTACTCTAAATTTAAAAAAAAATGTAATCAAAATGCCTATGTAAACTTGTCACGCGGCACTCTATTGCTACTACTGACAGGAAGGTGCAATTTCAATGTGACAAGTTTACATAGGCAACTTCAACTAAAAATATGATCGTAGGAACTTTGTAATGAGAAATTTAAAAATTAGCATATGCACATTAGTTTAAAACGGGGATCAGGTTACTTCTACATTCCTTGGTCTAATTATCCCTGTGCTTTCTAAGCTCATCTGTGCTCATCTGCACCCCTTCACTCTCTATTTTCTTTCTTGATCTCTCCCATGTTTGATGTTTCCTCTATTATTTTCTCTCTGTATCTTTGCTACTTTCTCTCTAATCCATCACCACCTTTCTATTATTCTCTTCATCTGTCTCAGTTCTGGCTTCCCTCTTCCTTATTTCTTTGATGTTGTCAATCCTACCCTGGGACGGCAGTCTCCAGAGGCTGGGGTTGGGGGCTCAGTGATACATGCCTCTGCATTCTTCACAGAGACCCTTAGGATGGCAGCTCTGCTTTGGCTCAGCCCGTGGGCAATGGGAATCTAGTGAAGACTGGGACTGTTACGTATCAACAGAGGGTTTACCCAGGGATGGCACAATTAATATTACAGAGGAATGGAGAGAACTTTGAAAGGTAGGGTGCAGAGTTTGTGGGAATTTTTCTGATTTATTTTGTGAATTATTAAATTCAAGGTATTAATTAAATGAGATTTGAGATATTTTAAGAGTATATGATAGCTGTAAACCACAGAACTCTTTAAGTAGAACCCCCCCCCCCCCCCCCCCCCCCCCCCATAATTTGCTGATTTATCTCAGCTACAATTATTCAGATTCGCTTGTTAATAGAGTTGTGGCCTCAAAATATTTAGGCCAGGCCAGCATTAAGCCAGGCTCCAATAGAGTACCCATGTCTGGGCAAACATCAAAAATCTTTCAGTAGAACCGTGGGGTAAAATTTCAACAATGTTCTCCCAATCTCCTGCTATAACATTGGTGGATATACAGTTAACAGCCAAGGCCAGAGACTTCTCTGCAGGAAGGGAAAGATAAAGGAAGGGCAGCACAGTAGCACAGGGGGTAGCACTGATGATTCACAGCACCAGGGTCCCAGGTTTGATTCCCGGCTTGGGTCACTGTCTGTACGGAGTCTGAACATTCTCCCTGTGTCCACGTGGGTTTCCTCCGGGTGCTCTGGTTTCCTCCCACAATTCTCGAAAGACGTGTTGCTAGGTAATTTGGACATTCTGAATTCTCCCTCAGTGAACCCGAACAGGCGTCGGAATGTGGCAACTAGGGGATTTTCACAGTAACTCCATTGCAGTGTTACTGTAAGCCTACCTGTGACACGAATAAAGATTATCATTAAAAAGTTGTCTCAGTCGGCGTTATTTGCATACAACTTGGTCCCACAAATAACAAGGAAATAATGACCAGATTATTTAGGGGTTGTTTGAGGGATAAATATTGATGGACACAGGAGAACTAAACTTCTCTTGTGCCATAGAAATAGTGCCATGAAATTATTTAGATCCACCCGCAAGGGTAGCGGGTGCCTAAATCTTGTTTGAATGACGACACTGCTGACAGGGTAACACTCCCTCAGTTCTGCACCAGAGTGATTATGTGCCGCACTACTCTACTTTCCAAAGGGGGTTGTTGAAAACTTTTGGCGGTGACAATTTCTGCATGAAAATTTCAATATATCTGCAACACATCAATTAAAAAGGTAGCACACACTGCAGTTGATTACTTCGATTCATTACAATACAATTCAAAATGAATTATTTGACTATTTACAGATTTATTCCTAGTGCTTGTTATACATTTAAAAATCCTTGCTTATCCAAATATGCTCTGCACATGTGGCCCTTTATAGGATTAGTTTCCACGGATTCGTGGTACCTCAGGTTTGCTTTTCCCAGAGGAACAGAACTAGGCCTGGTTCGTTTGGGTAAGGAAGGCGCGTTGATGAGTGGAGTTATACGAATCGCCTCCAAGGCACTCGTTGGTCTTGGTGGGTTGGCACCGAATCTACCCCACAAAGAATTGAAAAGAAAACACACACGTATTATGACAATTTCATTTCACCAGTTTGGTTCATTCCCTTCCTGACTTTTCCTGGCACAGAATACCCTCCCGTACTAAACGCAAGTAATGGTTCTTCATCTGCGACCCTAGGTAGTGAGTGTTGGCAAGCTATCAGTGGCATAAAAGCTGTGTTTAATCTCGCCCTCTCACTGTTCAGCAGAGGTCATCAGACTGCAGGAACCCTGGCTGATTTTTCTCCTTCCTAGCCCAGGGGCAGTGAGGGCAGCTGTCAGAACCCAACTGATGACCAGAAGAGCTCAGCAAAGACCAGGGAAATCCTGTGTGTATGTCGCGGTACTATAACAGGCCTTGCACCCTGTTCCTGAGCCATTGATGATTTCCAAGCTCACAAACAACCACTGGGCAACCTCCTCGGACACGGACCTCTCTCTACATCTCTTCATGCCCAATTCAAGAACATCATTTAGAATGGAATGCAACCAAGACACTTGCTTGATTCAGGAATGGCGTATGCTGAAAGGAGGCAGAAAAGGCCCAATATGCAGGAAAAAAAACTTTCAGGGATAAAGTGTTTAACCCCATAAAATACTTTAACCAGACATTATTCCAAATGCTTGGGCTGCAACAGATGCAGTAATTGTCAGGCAATGCACACAGAGCTTTGAATAGCCCCTAAATTCTCAATTTCCTCTGGTGACCATCTAACTTAAAAAGGAGAGGAACGGTTTCCTTATCAATGGAGAGATCAGGTCGCAAACAGGTACAAGTCCCGTTTTGTAATAGTCTTTGTTTAGACTCTAGTCCAATGTCTGTATGGTGGTAACTATCAGACTAACAGGCGAAGAGAGAGGGATAATATATAGTAAAAAATCCAGGCCATGGAACCGCTGAGTGACATTTCTAATAGCAGTGGGATGATTGCTGTTCCCCGTTTCTGCCAAGTCATTATAGCCAAAGGGTCAGAGTGAAAGGATGTGAAAGCATTTGTCCAGTATCAGGGTGCCAGTTACATTGCCCTTGTGGTATTTCCAATTGGTAGTGGCATTCCCATTGCTGATGAAAAGGAGACAAATTCTGTGCCTTTGACAACGCCCATCCACAAGCCAGGAAATTGAAGTTTTGTGTGTGGCACTACCACTGTGCAAACTGGGATAGAATTTGAAAAGATTTAGCATCACAAAACTGGGCATCCATGAGGTACTGTGGGCCTTCAGCAGCAGCAGAATTGTGTTTAATCACAATCTCTAACCACCTCATAGCCAGCATATCTTCCACTCTGCCATTACCATCAAGCTGATGGATCAACCCTGATTCAAAGAAGAGTGCAGGAGAGCATGCTAGGAACAGCACCAGGCATACCTAAAAATTAGGCATCAACCCGGTGAAGCTACCACACAGGGCTACTTGTGTGCCAAACAGCATAAGCAGCATGCAATTGACAGAGCTAAGCAATCCAACAACCAACGGATCAGGCCTAAGCTCTGCAGTCCTGTCACATCCAACTGTGAATGATGGTGGACAATTAAACAACTAACTGGAGGAGGAGGAACCTTCACAAATATCCCCATCCTCAATGAGAGTCCAGGACCCCAATGCAAAATAAAACAAGGCTGAAGCATTTGGAACCATTGTTCACCAGAGGTGCGAGTGGACGATCCATCTCGGCATCCTCCTGAGATCCTCAGCATCACAAGTACCAGTCTTCAGCCAATTTGATTCACTCTACCTGATATCAAGAAACAGCTGAAGACACTGACTACTGCAAAGGCTATGGGTCCTGATAACATTCTGGTAATAGTACTGAAGACATGTGCTCCAGAACTAGCCATACCCTAATCCAAGCAGTTCCATCATGGTTACATCATTGGCATCTACCCAGTAATGTGGAAAATTGCCCAGGTACGTCTTGTCCACAAAAGTTAGGACAAATCCAACCTGGCCATCAGTATACTCTCGACCATCAACAAAGTGATGGAAGGTATCATCGACAGGGCTATCAAGTGCCACTTAACCTGTCACTGCTGCTCAATTTGGGTTCCACGAGGGCCACTCAAATCTGGATCTCATTACAGCCTTGGTTAAAACATGGGCAACTGAGTTGAACTCAAGAAGTGACGTTAGAGTGACTGCCCTTGACATCATGGCACATTTGACGGAGCATGGCATCAAACAGTCTGAGCAAAACTGGAA
The DNA here is from genome assembly GCF_902713615.1 of Scyliorhinus canicula. Classification (NCBI taxonomy): domain Eukaryota; kingdom Metazoa; phylum Chordata; class Chondrichthyes; order Carcharhiniformes; family Scyliorhinidae; genus Scyliorhinus; species Scyliorhinus canicula. The sequence continues at coordinate 23,963,106 of NC_052167.1, forward strand.
TCAATGGGAATCCGGGTGAAAACTCTCCATCAGCTGGAGTTATGACTAGCATAAAGGAAGATGGTTGTGGTTGTTGGAGTTCAATCGCCCCAGTCCAATATTACTGCAGCAGTTCCTTAGGATAGTGTCCTAGGCCCAACTATCTTCAAATGCTTCATCAATGACCTTCCCCCCAACATAAGGTCAGACGAGGAGGCATTCTCTGATGATTGCATAGTATTCAGCATCATTCATGATTCCTGATCTACTGAAGCTATCCGTCTCCATGTGCAGCAAGACCGTTCAGGTTCAGGGAAAGTTACATTTGTGCCACACAAGTGCCAGGCAACATGAGAGAATCTAACCACCTCCCCCAAAGGCATTCCCGTTGCTGAATCCTCCACCATCAGGATCCTGGGGTTACCATTGACCAGAAACTCACATATGAATACTGTGACTACAATACAGTAGCAGGTCAGAAGCTGGGAATTCTGCAGCAAGTGACTCACCTGATTCCCCAAAGCCTGTCTACAATTCAGGAGTAGGATTGAATATTCTCGAATACAAGAGCAGTAGAACCATGTAAACACCATCACCTGCAAGAAGCCACATACCATCCAATCTTGGGGCGATATCGCTGTTCCTTCACTGTAGCTGGGTCAGGATACTGGATTCCTTTCCTAACAGCACCTACACCACATGGACTGCAACGGCTCAAGATGGTGGCTCACCACAACCATCTTGTGGTGACTCGAGCCATACACTGGGGCTTCCAGTAGCTAACATGGGGTTTATTGATGAAAGGCAAAGGCAGGTAAGTAACAGGTGCAGACACAATAAAACTTCAGTTCTGGGGTCCACACTGCCTGGGGTCCTGCCAACTCTCTACTGACCGGGGTTTGTGCACTCCCTTGTGATTGGCCCGTCCCCTTAAAGAGGCCACACTACCACATCCCTCCCCCTTAAGTCCCTTATAACATACTACATAGAACAGTACAGCACAGTACTGGCCCTTCAGCTCACGATGTTATGCCGACCATTTATCTCAATCTAAGATCAACCTAACCTACATCCCTTCAATTTACTGCTGTCCATGTGCCTGTCCAAGAGTCGCTTAAATGTCCCTAATGACTCTGACTCCACCACCTCTGCTGGCAGTGCATTCCACACACCCACCACTCTCTGTGTAAATTGTATCGAGTTTATATTCACGGCAAAAGACAGCAGGGGAAAGAGAGTACGTCAAAGACAATCAGTTCAGAGACCTCGGGGTCCTCTCGGACCTCCGGAGTCCACTCACGCTCGGCATCCTTCGAGGTAGTCAATCTGTCAGTTGCTGGATGATACGTCCATAGGTGCAGCTGGTGAAGTGGCCACGCTACCTCACTTCTCAAGCGCAATAAATGCAAACCCGGGGAGAGTGACGCTTGGAGACTCCTCTTTCGCCGAGCCACAGCACCAGTATAGAAAGAGCTGAGAGTTCAGAATTTTTCAAACAGCTTAAAGCATTCAGGAAGGCAACAAAGAACAAATGAGCAAAACTTTACTGCAGTGTCATTTTATATTAAGACAACTTTGCTTCGGAACTGATTTGTTTTGCGATTCGATGGGGGAACACAGCTCCAAGCATTTTTTGTGGTTGCAAGGGATGAGCAACTGGAGCTACTGACCTGCACTTGGTCTCAAGCAAGGCTCTGTCTCCGCAGTACAGAATCCCAGAATTAGTCCTTTTCCAGTGGGTGCAAGTAATTGAACTGCAGTACTCCACGCCGGCCACTGGATGTCACAAGCGGCCCGTTCCAACAATAGTGACAAACTGGGTGCTGCAAAGTTAGCGGCTTTGGGATAGAACTCTTTCTGGGTGAGGCCCAGCTGACGATTTACTGCAGGAACAAACATGGATACCTATCGCTTCATGCTGCACACTGAGGAAAATAAAAAACAATTCACCCCAATATAAAAGAAAACACAGGGATGCTGGAAATCTGGAATAATACAGAAAATACTGGAAACACTCAGCAGATGTATCAACCTGAAATGTTCATTCTGTTTCCCTCTCCTTCGATCCTGACACGCCTGTTGAGTATTTCCAGTGTTCCCGGATTTTGTTCTTTAATTTACTTATTTTGAAACATTTTAAAACACATTTTTAATTATCTTTGAAGTAACAAAAGAATCCATGGGTCTGGAAACTTTTTGAATACCGACTCCCCTTCCTCCATGTCAACTGTTTAAAAGCAAGCAGGAAACGATTCAGATTTAAATGCGTCAGAATTTACTACGAACATTAATGCCTGATTTTGATCAAGGTTTCGTACGTTACTCCAAGTGTTCTGTCAGATTGGATTCCCACCCTGGTACTTCCTACACCTTTCTCCCACAACAAGATTTGCACTGATTTGTTTAAAAAACAATTCCAATTAAGAGGCAATTTAGCATGGCCAATCCACCTACCCTGCACATCTTTTTGGATTGTGGGGGTGAGACCCACGCAGACACGGGAAGAATGGGCAAACTCCACATGGACAGTGACCCAGGGCTGGGATTGAACCTGAGACCTCAGCGCCATGAGGCAGCAGGGCTAACCCACTGTGCCACCGTGCCGCACCTGAGTTCTTGTGCTTGAGACAAATTGGATTATGCGTTTCACTTTATGGCATACTGGGAAGCCAGAAAATTGGTGTTGTTGGATAATATAAAATCAGCTCCACGATGGGGCAGCATGGTGGAGCAGTGGTTAGCACTGCTGCCTCACGGCTGCGAGGTCCCAGGTTCGATCACGGCTCTGGGTCACTGTCTGTGAGGAGTCTGCACATTCTCCCGGTGTTTGTGTGGGTTTCGCCCCCACAACCCAAAAATGTGCAGGGTAGGTGGATTGGCCACACTAAATTGCCCCTTAATTGGAAAAAAAGTATTGGGTACTCTAAATTTATATTCAAAAAAATCAGCTCTAGGACATCACTGCAAGAGTTAATTGGAATGCATTCTAACCTCAACTACCTTCTGTCCACCCTGAAGTACAACCCTAACCAAACCCCCCCCCACCCCCCCCCCCCCCCCACCCCACCCCCCCCCCCCCCCCCCCCCCCACCTCCGAGGCACTACCTGCTGGCCCCAAGACAATTCCCTTCGCTCCAAGGTACTTCTGCTCCCCTCAAGGCACTTCTTGTCACTCCAAGGCAACCCCCCACTCCAAGGTACTACACGTCACCCCCCCTCTCGAGGCACAGTCCCCCACCCTGAGGCACTCCCCCCCACCCCCGAGGCACTCCCCCTCACCCCCCCAGAGGCACTCCCCCCTCCCCTCCCCGATGCACTGCCCCCCCCCCCCCCGAGGCACTCCCCTCGCTCCCCGAGACACTCCCTCCCCACCCTAGGCACCCCCCCCCCCCCCCCCCCCCCCCCCGCCCTGAGGCACTCACGCCTGTTTTCTTCTCCAATCTATTAATTTCCCTGTTAAAAAGATGGCTAATAGTAAACTCATAGTTGACTAGCAATCAACATAGTAGCATCAGTGAGTCCTCGGCAGATACTAAGAGCCAATGCAAGTTCTCCCGTTGTAGCTCGGAGCCCATGTTTTAAATGCTTTCATGCGATGTGGACGTCACTGACAAAGCCTGAATTTGCTGCCCACCCCTAATTACCCTTGAACTGAGTGGTTTGTTCAGCCATTTCTGTTATACCCACATTGCTATGTAGGCCAGACCGGGTAAGGACGGCAGATTTCCTTCCCTGAAGAAACATAAGTGAACCAGATGGATTTTCATGAAAATTGTTGATCATTTCACGATTAACCATTACTGAGACTAGCTTTCAATGGCAGATTTTTAAATTAATTGAATTCAAATTTCACCAGCAGCTAGTTTTGAACTTACGTTGCCAAAGCATTGGCCTAGGCCCCTGGATTACTGGTTTAATGACATTACCACAGCACCACCATCTCCCCCATAATCTCCCAAAAAGAAATTTCCAATTGACAACTTCAAAGAAGCTCATATGGATGTTTTGTTTCTTCAATTTCCATCTTTATCTGCAGTTTAGAGTGGTGGCTCACAGACCAGACTTTTTCAAGTTTTTTGAATAGTCAAAAAACAAGTGGGCGGAGAGGAGTAGAGGGGGTGAATTTGTGCGGTCCACTGCGCTGGAGCCATTTATTATTCCCTGGAACACACTGGGCTTCCAATGTTTGTTAGTGACATCTTTTCTGCGGCAATAAGGTCCATATCGAGAGATGGAAGGTAGGTGAAGGGAGATGGATATACCTAGTCTGCGCAGAGATAGCAGCGGTTACAGTGGCAGCAGCCAGGGATGTAGTCCTGGACCCAGCAAGCATTCCAGGCTGCATGGGTGAAGCAATGGAAGGTGCAGCCACTCTGAAGAGGACACAGAGCAGAGAGAGAAAGGCATCAACACTACAAAGACGTACATAGCTCAACACCACAGGTTGCATCAGCAGACACCAATTAAACTAGAGCATTAGATTATGGGCAGGACCTGGAGTGCTGAGATTGGCAGAAACACTGCTTTGACCCTTTCAATCGGCCGAGTGATTTGGTTTTTGATCAATTGGGAATGATGTCTGCAGATGTTGCAAGTGTGCAACCTTGCATCAAATGTGTCCTATTTCCAATAGACAACCTCATCTTACTTCTTGGTACTTCATCCTTTTTTTTTTCATATTTAGAGCACCCAATTCATTTTTTCCAATTAAGGGGCAATTTAGCGTGGCCAATCCAAATACCCTGCACATCTTTGGGTTGTGGGGGCGAAACCCACGCAAACACGGGGAGAATGTGCAAACCCCGCAGTGACCCAGAGCCGGGATCGAACCTGGAGCCTCGGTGCCGTGAGGCAGCAGTGCTAACCCACTGTGCCACCGTGCTGCCATTACTTCATCCTTTTTTTCCCCAAAATAATTTTTGGGCCTCTATAGATTATGCAATTAAGAATAATTTATAATCTCACTTCCAATGATCTAGAAGGGAGATATGGGGGAGAAGTTGAGAACTATTGCAAAGGACAGGTTATGCACCCATAATCTAATGGCAGTAAATCAAAAGGCATGCTTAATCTGGAATTCAGCTCACCAGGATGTGCCAGAACTGTCCAGTTGCTGGTGTGCCAAAACCCAACATTAATGCTCATCTGTTTATTCATTCTTCTCTCAGCAATACAGGAAAGCAATGGAGAATGTCACTACTGAACCCCTGTAAATTCAGTCAATTCACAGGCTAATTTGGCAGAAGAAATTCAAGTGCAGATTGTTAAATGGTTGCCAGCAGTAAGGATTTACACAATTGCTGCAAGGTATGGTGGAATATCTCTTGCTTGCAATTACTTTTGATGGATGTAACTGTGTGACAGCTACTCTATGGGATTCCAGTAGTGCAGCGTTGGCTCACAAATACACCTCCAAATAGCCACCAAAGCAGGCCAATGTCGTACTTGCCCAAAGGGCACTCTCTATTGCATTGTTGCTGCATTCTCTACTCTTCCTTCACCTGTCCTATAGGCACCAACTGAGCAATTCCATTCTTTAAGCCTTTCAATGCTTCACCGCAAGTGGTAAAGTTTCACGCATCAGCCAAAACGGTGAATGTCGATAGCCAAGCTGGACACGGTCACACCTGAGCAGTTCCAACAAGGGCCAAAGGGTTCTGCCCAGCAGCAGGAATGCTGCCCAGTTATTTTCCAACCCCCAGCCCAGGAATGCTGACATCTACAACAGTGGCCCCTGCAGTTCTCCCAGCTGAAATCAGCTGACAGATGAGGACCCGAAGCTGGAACCTTTTCTGGTCTGTAAGGTTCAGTGTGATCCACTAAACCATCTTATCAGTGTGAAAATGACAAGACAACATTTTCCCCATTTGAACCATTTTTCTGTGTCAGTTGCATAGTGACGAAGCTCATAAATAATTGGAGATTATTACAGCTACAGTGAAGTCTCTCAAGGATGGAAATTAATTTGCCCCAATTAAGGAACCTGCTAAACAGCACTTTGGGACCATTTGCTCAGATATCCTCTGCCCTCACTAACTGCACATATTGGAAACCCGTGACAGCCCAAATCCAAATCAAAGTAACCCAGTCCACTTTTAAAAGCGAACTTAATAAAGAATATGTGTGAGGTATATACTTATGGTGAAAAAAATACGCAACAGTAATTTTATTCTGAATGGAAGTAGTTGTGGGAAAAGCAGAGGGATTTGAATTATAGGTTCAAAGGACATTAAAAGGCAGAAGCACAGATTGATAGGTATGTAAAAAAGCAGGTAGAAATATTGCAAGGTATGGAATATAAAAGCTAGGAGGTTAACAGCATGTCTATGTAAAATCTGAATAAGATCTCAGTTAGTGTACGGTCAGTTTTAGTTCAGTGAGATTCACTAGAATGCTGCTTGGTATAGAATAAATCTGAATAAATTAGATGAAATGAGGAAATGAAACGTGGTGCTTTTATCATTAGGGAAAAGCCAATTACAGGGTAATATAACTAAATTGTTTAAAATTGTGGACAAAATGAGCTGGACGAAGAGTAACAGTCATTGAGGCGTCTAGAACAAGAGGGCCTAGATATGAGAATAAATGGGAGAGTTAGGCTGGGAGGGAAGGAGAAGCATCTTCTCACAGAGAATTCACTTCCAGAGCTGGTGGTTAAGATAGAAACTGTCAATGTTTAAGATTAGATTAGCTAAATGGATGAAATAAAATGGGATTAAAGGATGGGGCAACAGGGCAGGGAAAGATGATTATAATGTTTTCTCATAGGAACATAGGAATTAGGAGCAGAAGTGGGCAATTCAGCCCCCCCAAGCCTGCTCCGCCATTCAATCAGATCATGGCTGATCTCTTCCTGGTCTCAAAACCACCTGTTTCCCATATCCCTTTAACCCATTTTTAAAAAATCAGACCTGATGGAATTTTTGTACTTGAGAAGATCAAGTATACCATGAGGGGGTTGATGGAATGATTGTACTCGAGGTGGTATCCTTCAGTTGGCTGGACAACAGAGCAAGGCCAACAGCGTGGGTTCAATTTCTGTACT